>NC_081375.1:49597370-50237598 GCF_030684315.1 Stegostoma tigrinum | reverse complement strand
GTGTGTGTTGTGTGTGTGTGTGTGTGTGTGTGCATGTGTACATGTTTGTGTGTTTGTGTGTATGTGTGCGTGTGTGTGCCTGTACATGTGTGTGTGTGTGTGTGTGTGCATGTGTCTGTGTATCTGTAAATGTATGTGTGTGTTTGTGTGCCTGTGGGTGTGTGTCTGTGTCTGTGTGTGTATGAGAGAGTTGAAGTGATTTCATGTCTTTATTTAGTTTAGGTACAATAAATTTAGCTTAACAAATTCCAAGACGACCTGTCAATGTGTGACTTTTACCATCACAGAATGTAGAGTTAAACACTGAGTAGAACTCATTGGAGAAGTTAAGCAGGTCTGGAAGCATCTGTGGAGAGACAGCAGAGTTAATGTTTCAGGTTGAGTGACATTCCTCGGAACTGAGTTCTGAGTTTGACCTGTAATGTTAATTCTAATTTCTCACCACAGAGGCTGCCAGACCTGCTGAGCTTTTCCAGCAATTTCTATTTTCCTCTCTGACTTACAGCATCACAGTTCTCTCAGTTTTGAATCACTCACTGTATCTGTCATACAAAACCTATTGGCATCTCATAGGGACTGGAGAAAGAGGGCTGTCAAGCTATTCCCTCCTCACCTGGTTCTAATTATTCTTCAGTCTAACCGAAAGAGATTTGAACTGTAAGACCCAATCCAAAACAAAACTCTTCATTTTCTACAGTTAAAATGTTCATTATGTTCTCTGGTCTAACCTGGTGGAAACAATATGTTATTATTCGCTGTTAATCTAATAAGTTGGAATCTTCGTTGTGAATTCAAGAAAGCACTTGTCACAAAGTCATTCCTTTCCTCAGATGATCATCTTTCTGTCTGTTCAATTATGCTGCACCTCTCTCAACTTTATTTTTGTTTTAAATGTCATTCCTGGGTAGGTGGCATCACTGGCAAAGCTAGTAATTTATTGCATCTCTGTATTTATCCTTAAGGAGTGATGGTGAACTACCTTCTTGAACTAGAGATAACAAAATGTGGAGCTGGATGAACAGAGCAGGCCAAGCAGCATCTTAGGAGCACAACAGCTGACTTTTCAGGCCGAGACCCTTCCCGAAATGCCAGCTTTTGTGTTCCTAAGATGCTGCTTGGCCTGCTGTGTTCATCCAGCTCCACACCATGTTATCTCAGATTCTCCAGCATCTGCAGTTCCCATTATCTCTAGCTTCTTGAACTGCTGTTGAAGGTAATCCCATTAAGAAGTGGGTTCCAGCATTCTGACCTGCCTGCATCTGAAGGGTCTAGGCCCGGAACGTCAGCCTTCCTGCTCCTCTGATGCTGCTTGGCCTGCTGTGTTCATCCAGCTCTACACCTTGTTATCTCAGATGCTCCAGCATCTGCAGTTCCTACTATCTCTGCATCTGCTGAGTCACTGAAAGAGCACTCCTTATTGCTTTCCTGGCAAAGCTTAGATTGAACAAAGGAACCCAAAGTTTCTGCTTCTGTTGGCACTGAATTCATTCCGAACCACAACCCCATAATTACTGTTATAGGCCGTTTCTGATACTGAAAAGATCTGTGATACTGACAATTGTTTGGACACTTTCCACATCATACCTGCTGTCTGTGAACTTTAGGGATAGGGAAGACGAAATTTTACCTTTCTTTACCAAAGTTAAAAATTTATGAAAATTCACAATAGTTTTCTCTTCTCCTAGAGTTTGAGTAAGTATTTACCAAGCTACTCGATCATATAAAAGACAAGGGATTTTATGTAGCTGAGCCCACTTGGGTACCCTGTAGATTTTCCCTTTAACCAACCTACTCAAGCAAATTGGGACACATTTATGGCAATCGGGACTCAAACCTGACCATGTTGCCCAGAGGTAGGGGTATCACCACTATGTCTTGGTTAACCCATATACTTAGACAAAAAAAATCACATTTTTGAGACACATTTCCTGAAGAAGTGAGCTTCTCTTTTTCACATTGCTAATGAGATAGACTTGAATAGGGTCCTTCCATTTTCAGCCTGCTTATATTTGGAAAACATCTTTTGTAAAGTTGACTGAAGATCTTTGGCACTGCTTCCTCTGAATAATTGAACTGTTTGTGACAAGAGGTGCATTACCAGGTCTTATGATGACAGAGATATCTGATGATCAGACTTTGAAGATCCATCCATGGCTTGAAGACAATTGAATCGTAGAATCCCTACAGCGTGGAAGCAGGCCATTTAGCCCAATGAGTCCACACTGACCCTCTGAAGAGCATCCCATAAAGACTCACCTTATCCCTGCATTTCCCATGCCTAGCCCACCTAGCCTGCACATCCCTGGACACAATGGGCAATACAGCATGGCCAATCCACCCTAACCTGCACATCCTTGGACTGTGGGAGGAGCACCCAGAGGAAATCCACGCAGACACGGGGAGAATGTGCAGACTCCACACAGACAGTCACCTGAGAGTGGAATTGAACCTGGATCCTTGGCGCTGTGAGGGAGCACTGAGCCACTGTGCTGCCTTTGAATAACTTCTGTAAACCTGTGAAATCATTAGTACATCTGAACTATTAGTGAGAAGCATTGTCCAATAGCAACATAGTTAATCGTGAGTGGTGTATATTTTCTCTTAGGTTTGGTGGACATTTTTACGAGTTAATGGAATGCTGATCATGAGGATTTGGCTTCTGAACTGATTGCGGTTCTTCAATAAAACGTAAGTTTTTTTAGAGGAAAGCAAGCATTCTGCTTACAATCGTGGGAAGTGCTTGTTTTTTAGTGATATACAAATATTAAATATAGCATTGATCTCTGTATTTGAACATTACTTCCAACCTACTTCTGATTCTGAGTCATGTTCTGCCTGCAAAGTGCAGTTCCCCATCAGGGTTGAAGATTCAGTCTTCTCACGGATTGATTTTTTTTCCCAGATAATACAATAACCCTAACCCTAGTGTCAAGTTTAAAGTTAGGTGGTTGATTATTAACTTGTATGACCTTCATCATATCTAATCCAGATCAGTCAGCTTTTGCCCTTAGGGAGGATTGATTCACATCTACCAAAGGTTATATATCTTCGTATAATGTTGTGAGTTTAATGCGAGTATGTCTTGGTATTTTGTATCTCTTTCCAAAAATACTTGCTGTAAGGTGTTAACTTCAACGTACAAGCAAGCATTATTGGTTAATATCGCATTCTGCACATTCTCTTGGAAGTCCCACCAGTTGTATTGTTGATAAAGCTGGATATTATATCTATTCATGTGGTTTTTGAACTCCAATTCTGGCGAGTTCTAGCATCAGAAGATGTAACAATGTTTTCTGTTGGTCTATCCTGTGAGTTTTTTTTAATTCACTTGTGGGACATGGGCGTCCCCAGCTAGATCAACATTTCCTGCCCATCACTAGTCGTCCCTGAGAAGGTGGTGATGAGCTGCCGTCCTGAATTGCTGCAGGTAGAACCATAATGCGCTCCAAGATTTTGATTCAGCGACAGCGAAGGAATGGCAATATATTTCCAAGTCAGGATGGTAAGTGTCTTGGAGGGGAACTTGCAGGTGGTGGTGTTCCCATGTATCTACTGTCTGCATCCTTCTAGATGGAAGTGGTCGTGGGTTTGGAAGGTGCTTTCTGGGAACCTCGGGTGAATTTCTGCAGTGCATCTTGTAGATAGTGCACATTGCTGCTACTGAGCGTCAGTGGCGGAGGGAATGGATGCTTTTGGATGTGGTGTCAATCAAGCAGCTGCTTTGTCCTAAATGGTGTCAAACTTCTTGAGTTTTGTTGAATCTGCACTCATCCTGTAAATTGGGGAGTATTTCATCACACTCCTGGCATGTGTCTTGTAGATGGTGGTCAGATTTCGGGAAGTCAGTGAGTGAGCTAGTCACTGTAGTATTCCTAGCCTCTGACATGCTCTTGTACCCACTGTGTTTACGTGGCGAGTCCAACTGAGTTTCTGATCAATGGTATGCCTGGTGCTGCTGGCATGCCCTCCTGTACCCTCCGTTGAGTCAGGATTGATCCCCTGGCTTGAGGGTAATGATTGACTTAACAATATGCCAGGACATGAGATTGTGCTGACCTCTTGTCCCTTAGAAAGTTGATCAAGTCTCTTGAGCTCCTTGAGCCAAGTGGTTTTTGTATTTCCATCAAATTGTACTGTACTTGGATTTCAGCTTCCAACATGGTTAGCATTTTCCAATGGGAAACCCTCTTCTGCATGGAGCAAATCTGAAAGAAGTGGATCAATTATTGGATAATAAAGACAAATAGCCAATAAAGCTTTATAATTAAGAAGCTTTGTTGTTTTAATGAAGATACATTAACTTCTGCATTCTTATTTTATTCAGAATTTTCCTTATATTTGTTTTATTTCAGAAGTTAACGCTTTTCAGAATTATCCTCATATTGTGCCGATATAATGTTCTTGATTGTTTAAAGACCACTCAAATGCTTTACAATGAAGAACTATAGAATTTTAATCTTTCCCAAGACAGAGGGAAAACTGATAATTTATATCATTCCTCCTTCTGCTTTGTGATTTTCACAATCTTATCAAAAATGTGGATGGTCCATGCCTTTTTTTTGTTTTTCCTCTGTGATATTTATCCCATTTTTGATTGAAAAACGTGGCACACCATCACTGTGTCTTTAAGAAAGTTTTCAGTTGCTTAATAAAAAAAGTAATCTTCATAATAATGAGTTTTAATAAAGCTATCTTCTGCCTTCAATTATTTTATTCTAATTAGTCAATTAAACTGCCTTTTTAACCAATTCCTTATTGGCTGTTATAGAGTCAGAGAGTCACACAGCATGGAAACAGGCACTTCAGTCAAACCAGTCCATTCTAACCATAATCCCACACCAAACTAGTACCAATTGCCTGTGTTTGGCCCACATCGCTCCAAACCCATTCATGAACTTGTCTAAATATCTTTGAAATTGTACACACATCCAACTCTTCCTCTGGAAGTTCTTTCCACATATGGGAAGTTGCCCCTCATGTCCCTTTTAAAAACTTTCTCCTCACATCTTAAACATATGCCTTCTAGTTTTTAATTCCCCTCCCTAGGGAAAAGACACTTTTCATTCACTTTATCTACAACCCCCATGGTTTTATAAAACTCAGTAAAGCCGCACCTCAACTTTCTATGCTCCATTGAAAAAAGTCCCAGGCTATCTCGTCTACAACTTAAACATTCCCAGCAACATCCTGGTAAATCTTTTCTGAATCCGTCTCCAATTCAATAATCTCCTTCCTATAACAGGGCAACCAGAACTGCACACAGTACTCCAGAAGAGGCCCCACCAACATCCTGTTTAACCTCAGCATGCCATCCCAGTTCCTGTACTCAAAGTTCTGAGCAATGAACACAAACATGCTAAGTGCCTTCTTAAAGAGGGAAGAACATGCTTAACCTCATCCTTACCAATCTGCCAGCTGCAGTTGCATCTGTCCATGACAGTATCAATAAGAGTGACCATTGCACAGTCCTTGTGGAAACAAAGTCCCATCTTCACATTGAGAATAATCTCCATCGAGCTGTGTGGCAGTCTCACTGTGCTCAATGGGACAGACTTTGCACAGATCTAGCAACTTAAGATTAAGCGTCCTTCAGGCGCTGTGGGCCATCAACAGCAGCAGAATTGCACTCGAGCACAATCTATAACCTCATGGCCCGGCATATCCCCCACTCAACCATTACCATGCAGCCAGGGGATCAACCCTGGCTCAATGAAGAGTGCAGAAGGGCATTCCAGCAGCTGCAGGCCTACCTAAAGATGAGTTATCAACCTGATGAAGGTAACAAACAGGACTGCTTGCACACCAAACAGTGAAAGCAGCATGTGACAGACTGAGCTAAGGGATCCCACAACCAACAGATCAGACTGAAGCTCAGCAGTCCTGCTACATCTTGTTGTGAATGGTGGTGGACAATTAAACAACTCACTAGAACAGGAGGCTCCACAAACATCCTCGTCCTCAATGATGGAAAAACCCTGCACATCAGTGCAAAAGATAGGGCTGAAGTATTTGCAGCAACCTTCAGCCGGAAGTGCTGAGTGGATGATCTCTCTCGGCCTCCTCCAGTGGCGCCCAGCATCACAGGTGCCAGGCTTCAGCCAATTCGATTCACTCCACGTGATATCAAGAAACAGTTGGAGACACTGGATATTGCAAAGGCTACAGGCCCTGACAACATGCCAGCAATAGCACTGAAGACTTGTGCTCCAGAACTTGCCGCTCCCCTAGCCAAGCTGTTCCAGTACAGTTACAACACTGGTATCTATCTGACAATGTGGAAAATTGCCCAAGTATGTCCGGTACATAAAAAGCAGGACAAATCCAACTCAGCCAATTACCGCCCCACCAGTTTACTCTCCATCATCAGTAAAGTGATGGAAGGTGTCAGTAACAGTGCTATCAAGCAGCACCTACTCAGCAATAACCTGCTCAGTGACGCCCAGTTTGGGTTCCGTCAGGGCCAGTCAGCTCCTGACCTCATTACAGCCTTGGTTCAAACATGGACAAAAGAGCTGAATTCCAGAGGTGAGGTGAGAGTGACAGCCGTTGACATCAAGGCTTCAATCGACCGAGTGTGGCATCAAGGAGCCCTAGCAAAACTGGAATCAATGGGGACCGGGGACAAACTCTCTGGTGATTGGAGTCATTCCTGACACATAGGGTGATAGTAGTGGTTGTGGGAGGTCAATCATCTCAGCTCCAGGACCTCTCTGCAGGAGTTCCTCAGGGTTGTGCCCTAGGCCCAACCACCTTCAGATGCTTCATCGATGACCTTCCCTCCATCATAAGGTCAGAAGTGGGGATGTTCGTCGATGATTGCACAATTTTCAACATCATTCGTGACTCCTCAGATACTGAAGCAGTCCATGTTCAAATGCAACAATATCCAGGCCTGGGCTGACAAGTGGCAAGTGACATTCACACCACACAAATGCCAGGCTATGACCTTCACCAATAAGAGACAATCTAACCACCGTCTCTTGACATACAATGGTGTTACCATCACTGAATCCCCCACTATTACCATCCTGGGGGTTACCATTGAACAGAAACTCACTTGGACTCACCACATTAACTCAGTTGTTACAAGAACAGGCCAAAAGCTGGGAATACCACGGCGAGTAACTCACCTCCTGACTCCCCAGAGCCTGTCCACCATCTACAAGGCACAAGTCAGGAGTGGGATGGAATGCTCCCCACTTGCCTGGATGAGTTCAGCCCCAACAACACTCAAGAAGCTCAACATCATCCAGGACAAAGCGGCCTGCTTCACTGGTACCATATCCACAAGCGCTCACACCCTCCACCACTGACATTCAATAGTGGCAGTGTGCGTACTATCTACAAGGTGCACTGCAGAAATTCAGCAAAGATCCTCAGACAGCACCTTCTAAACCCATGACCACTTCCATCTACAGGGACAAGCGCATCAGATATATGGGAACACTATCACTTGCAGATTCCCCTCCAAGCCATTCACCATCCTGACTTGGAAATATATTGCCATTCCTTCACTGTCACTGGGTCAAAATCCTGGAATTGCCTCCCCAATAGCATTGTAGGTCAACCCACAGCAGGAGAACTGCAGCAGTTCAAGAAGGCAGCTCACCACCACCTTCCCAAGGGCATCTAGGGATGGGCAAGAAATGCTGGCCCAGTCAGCGATGCCCACATCCCACAAATGAATAGAAAAAAAAACCCTGTCAAGCTGTGACTTAAATTTCAAAGAATTATGTACCTGAACCTCCACATCTCTCTGTCCTAGAACACTACCCAGGGCCAGACCATTAATTGTAAAAGTCCTGCCCTTGTTTGTTTTATCAAAATGCAACACTCACATTTATCCAAATTAAACTCCATCTGCCACCCCTCAGCCCAATTGATCAACATCTCTTTGCAATCTTAGGTAACTTTCTTCACTGTCCAGAATATCACTAATTTTGGTGTCATCTGCAAATTTATTAGCTGTGCCTCCTACATTCTCATCCAAGTTGTTTATATAAATGATAAACAAAAGTGGTGACACATCATCGATCCCCGTGGAACACTGCTGATCACAGGCCAACCGTCTGTTTGTCCACAGCTTATTTTAAGCTTTTCCTGATAATTTTAAATTATTTCAACTGTTTATTTGCTCAAGGGAGTGATTTAATCTCTCTTATCTCTTGCAAATTTAAAGTCTTTTTACCTTAAATTTAAGAATGTTTACCTTTCCTCTTAAGGGACTTACTTCTGGTGTCCGATATCGATTGCTACATTCTGGCTTTGGTGATTCAGACTTTTCTTATTACAGTTTTAGATGAGACTTTGCACGGTCTTTACAAACTTGTTTTCCGTATTTTCCACAATTTCGCTTTTTGTGGTTGTTTTCAGCTTTGCGTGGAGTCTTGGCATTGTTATCAATGTGATGTCATTTTTAATGTTAACTGCTGGATTCACAGAAGCTGACTGATCCTGTGCACTTCTAAGCTACTGAATATGTAACAACACAATCTGCTTCCTCGCTGTGTTTTCTTTTTCATGCTTTCACCTTGAATAGCAGTGGCCTTTGTTGAGCCAAAGATTCCTTCAGAAGGTGTAAGTACAAGCATGTTATATGATCCCTGATATAGAGGAATTGTCTCATGAACAAAGGCTAAACAGTTTGGGACTCTGCTCATTGGAGTTTCGAAGAATGTGAGGTGATCTTATTGAACATTTAGGACTTGGTTTGACAGGATAAATGCTGAGAGGACATTTCCCCTCCTGGGAAAGTATAGGACCAGAGGGCATATTCTCAGAATAAAGGGGTGTCAATTTAAGATTGAGGAGGAATTTCTTCTCTCAGAGGATTGTGACCCTTTGGAGCTCATCGTGACTAAGAGCTGTGGAGGCAAAATCCTTTTGTAATAGATTTTTGATCAGTAAGGGAATTAAAGGTTACAGGAAAAGGGCAGAAAAGTACACGAGGAATGTTAGATCAGCCATGATCCGACTGAATAGCACATAGAATCACAGTATCCCTACAGAGCAGAAATGGGCTATTTGGCTCATCGAGTCCACACTGATCCTTCAAAAAGCATCCCTCTCACCCTATCCCCGTAACACTGCTTTTCCAATGGCCAATCCAGACTGCACATCCCTGGACACTCTGGGCAATTTTGCACGGCCAATCCCCTCAACCTGCAAATCTTTGGACAACAACCTCAGGAACTCCTGCAGAAATGCCCTGGAGCTGAGACGATTGACTTCCACAATCACAACATGTGAGTCAGGTATGACTCTATCCAGCAGAGACCTTTCCCTTGATTCCCATTCGCTCTACTTTTTGTAGGGTTTTTTCGTCTATGGTTTTATATGAGACAAGATGGCCAGCTGCTGTTGCCATTACCAAACAGTTGAAATCGTCATTTTTCTGTCAGCTTGCTATTTGCCATGGTTGTGTTCATTGGAACCATCTGAGATGCTTTGAACAGAATCACTGCCATTAATCCATCTTGGGCTGGCATTAGTGATAATGGGAACTGCAGATGCTGGAGAATCCAAGATAATAAAATGTGAGGCTGGATGAAGGGTCTAGGCCCGAAACGTCAGCATTTGTGCTCCTGAGATGCTGCTGGGCCTGCTGTGTTCATCCAGCCTCGCATTTTATTATCTTGGGCTGGCATTAGTCTGAGTTATTGATATCTCAGTTTAGTGCAGAAGATAGACTCAATCTTAGAAAGCAGTAAAGAGTTATTACATAGTACTGAATTGCTATTTACATTCCAACTGATATACATCATGTCTCTGTGAGGCTATCAGGCTCAATTTAAGAGTATTCATTACAGTTAGCTGCATGGACCTAGCACTAGAACAGCAGCTGCAACACTCACAAAAAAAAAGGCCATTTGTTTCCTCCTCCCAGGGTCAATGGTTATATCCAAATAACAGGAATTCATAATATGACTTTTCTTTAAGTGCATTCATAAGACCAATATTCAAAAAGAGAGGTAGAAAGAAAACAGGGAATTATACATGGGTGAACCTAATATCAGTAGTGGGGAAAATTCTAGGATCCATTGTCAAGGATTTTATAGCAGAGTGTTTAGAAAGTTGTGGCAGGATCAGACAGAGACAGCATGGTTTTATGAAGGGGGTATCACGCTTAACAAGTCTATTGGAATTCTATGAAGATGTAACTAGAAGAGTTGACAAGGGGGAGCCAGTCGATTTAGTTTATTTGGACTTTCAGAAAGCATTTGACAAAGTATCATCTAAGAGATCAATGTGCATGATTAAAGTGCTTAGTATGGGGGGGGGTAGTGTATTGAGATATATAGGAGACTGGTTGGCAGAGAGGAAACAAAGAGTTGAAAGTAATGGATTCTTTACAAATTGGCAGGCAGGTACCAGTGGGATGCACAGGGATCGGTGCTGGGCCCCAGGTTATTCACAACATATATTAATGATTTGGATGAGGGAACAAAATGCAGCGTCTCCAAATTTGCAGATGATACCGAGTTGAGTGGGAGGGTGAGCTGTGACAAGGATGTAGAGATCCTTCAGGATGATCTCGACAAGTTGGGTGAGTGGGCAAATCAAGAGCAGATGCAGTATAATTTGGATAAATCTGAGGTTATTCAATTCAGAAGCAAAAACAAGAAGGCAGATTACTACCTGAATGGCTGTAAATTGGGAGAGGGGGGTGTGCAGTGGGACCGGGGTGTCCTTGTGCACTAATTGCTGAAGGTAAGCATGCAGGTGCAGCAGGTAGTGAAGAAGGTAAATGGTATGTTGGCCTTCATTGAGAGAGGTTTCAAGTACAGGAGCAGGGACATGTTGTTGCAGTTATACAGGGCTGTGGTGAGGCCGCACCTAGAATATTGTGTGCAGTTTTGGTCTCCTTTTCTGAGAAAGGATGAACTTGCTCTCGAGGGAGCGCAGCGAAGGTTTACCAGGCTGATTCCAAAAATGGCGAGTCTGATGGATAAGGAGAGATTGACTAGTTTGGTAACAAAGTGTAGAGCTGGATGAACACAGCAGGCCAAGCCGCATCTTAGGAGCACAACAGCTGACGTTTTGGGCCTAGAAGGTCTAGGGTCAAAACGTCAGCTTTTGTGCTCCTGAGATGCTGCTTGGCCTGCTGTGTTCATCCAGCTCCACACTTTGTTATCTTGGATTCTCCAGCATCTGCAGTTCCCATTATCTCTGATCACAATTTTGACTAGTTTGGGATTGCTTTTGCTAGAGTTCAGACAATTGGAGGGGGAGTGGGGAGATCTCATAGTGACTTATAAAATTCAACAGTGCTAGACAGGGTAGATGCAGGGAGGATGTGCCCAGAACCAGGGGCCACAGTACAAGGAATCAGGGTAGACCATTTAGGACGGAGATGTGGAGACATTTCTTCACCCAAAGAGTGGTGAGCCTGTGGAATTCATTACCGCAGGAAGTAGTTGATGCCAAAACATTGAATGCATTCAAGAGGTGATAAGATATGGCACTTGGGGCGAATGGGATCAAAGGTTATGGGGATAAAGTAGGATTAGGCTAGATTATTGGACAATCAGCCATGGTTGTGATGAATGACGGAGCTGGCTCAAAGAGCTGAATGGCCTCCTCCTTCTCCTATCTTCTGTGTTTCTATTGTGGTTGACACTGGCTGGATGAGTATTTATTACCCCTCTCTAAATGTCCAGAAGGCAACTGAGAGTCAACCACATTGTTATGTGTCAGGAGTAACATGGAGGCAATAGTGGAGTGGGATGGCCAGCATGCCGTGAGCGGACTGCAGAAGGTTGTTGGGCTGGGGACTGGTGGGGTTAGCCAACAGCTGGTGAGCTCATTCAGACTGTGTGTGGAAGGCCCTTGTGCTGATCTACTGCAGACGGGTAGGTTAGGGTGGATTGGCCGCGTTAAATTGCCCATAGTGTCTTGGGATGTGCAGGTTAGGTGATTAGCCTGGGACCTGCAGGGATAGGGTAGGGCCCTGCGTGGGATGCTCTTTAGTGGGTTGGTGTAGACTTGATGGGCCAAATGGCCTGCTTCCACACTGTAGGGATGTTATGATCCTATGACCATAAGGTTTATCTTTTTAATTTTATTTCTTATGTTTCTAACTTAAGCCATGAATAACTATAAGGTAACAACTTGTTTTAATTTCTCTATTTTGTACCTAGGTACTTTGTAAATAAGATGGTGCAGTGTGTGGCAACATTATAAACTTTTCACTGCAATCCTGTACTTGACTACACATGGCAATAAAACCTAATTCTAATGGGCATTAATGATTCAGTCATGTTTCTCCTCAATAATTATTTTGTAATCATCATTAGACTCTTATTCCAGAATCTTCCAGAGATAATTCTTCTTAATTAAAGAGCTTTTTCTAAATTATTGATTTCACATTCCACCATGTACCATGGCAGGATTCGAACCCCAGTCCCCAGAATTCTCACCACCACCCCACCCTCCCCCCCCCAGTCCGTTAACACCGAGGTACAAAGAGTCTTACACAACACAGCTGAGTTTACTTTCTGAAATGTGCAAAGTACCTATAATTTGAAGAACATTTTTTTGAGATAATTGTGTAGTCAGGTGGCTGAAAGAGACAAAAAAGCAAGAAGGGTCTAGGCCCGAAACGTCAGCTTTTGTGCTCCTGAGATGCTGCTTGGCCTGCTGTGTTCATCCAGCTCCACACTTTGTAATCACACATTTTAACCTGTTTCTTCAGTCTTTCTGACTGATTTCCCTGCTAAGATAATTGCGTACTGATTTTTTTTAATGTTTTGTGAAGAAGCCACGCACAACAATTTTCTCTTTTTTGCTAATGAAATCGCCGTGGGATTGCACAAGTGGTAAAGGGATATATACCTCAGCTAAAGAATGTGAGAAAATTGTTATAAAAAGATCAATGCAGCAATTGTGAAGCAAGTATATATTTATTCATTTACATTGCGAGTCCAGTGACCCTTCCTCAGAACTGATGACAGTTCTGAGGAACGGTCACCAGACCCAAAGCATTAACCCTGTTTTTCCCTTCACAGATGCTGCCAGACCTGCTGAGCTTTTCCAGCACTTCTGTTTTTGTTCCTGATTTAAAGCATCCGCAGTTCTTTTGGTTTTTATATATTTCTTGGTTCCCAGAACATGAGCATTTAGAGTCACCTTTATCCGTCACAAGCAGACAGATCAATTGTGGAACCATGCAAAACTGACGGAGGCCATTTGGCCCAGCAAGCTTGTGCTGACACTTTGAAAGAGTTATTCAATTATCCCACTGCCCTGTTCTTTCCAAGCAAATCCCAAAAGAGAACTGTCAGTCTGCAATAAAGGATCTGTGTACCATACAGGGGTTGAGTTCAAAGAAAACGGGCAGCAACAGTAGTAGTTAAGATGATCCTAAATGCTCATGGTCCAAGAACCAATAAATATATACTTGCTTTGCAACTGCTGCATTGATTCTCCTGTAATTTTTTTTCACATTCTTTAGCTGAGGTACATGTCCCTTTACCACTCGCGCAATTCCACGGCTAATTCATTAGCAACAAAGACAGAATTATTGTGTTTGCCTTCGTCACGAAATAAAAAAATCAGTACACAATTGTCTTACCAGGGAAATTAGCCAGAAAAACTGAAGAAACAGGCTAAAATGTGTTACTGCTCACTTAACGACCAGCTTGGAGCCAAACATTACTTCTCATAAAGCAGCATCTGGGGAATACAAGTGTCAGTTGATGGAGAAAGGTGGTGTCTTTTTAAAAAGCACACACACACGTACATGCACGCAGACACATGCTTATGTGTGACTCAAAGCTTCACAGAGGGAAGCTGGCACATGTTGTACCCAGCAGCACGTGTCAAAATGTGAAGAGGAGCCATGCAACCTTGCCAACCATTCAGATTTAAAGGGCTTTTATTGGCCTTTAGGGACTCGAAAGGCCAAGTTGCTGCAATAGCTTTTGTTTAGTAAAAAATACTCTGCTGTATTGGCAGCCTGGCTGCAAGTTGACACTGCGGGAAATGTGTGTTTTTTGCAGTGCAAATCTTTTGAAAGGCTTGTTCGCTTTAAAAAGACATCTTCACTGCAAAATGAATTAATATTTATAAAGGATGTGTAAATGTTCTGCTGTCACAGCCCCACTGTACTTAACACATCTGCAAAGGGAGAAGTTTACACTGCTCAAGTTCACTTCAATGAAGATGCCTTAAAGAGTGAGAGACAGAGAGGGAGAAGGGGAGATTTTTGTTTCATGGTCACATTTTTAAAAAATCCTTGTTAATCCGTCCCCAGAATCTCAGACTTTAGAAACTGGAGACATCACTTGATGTAAGTGCAATGCGACTGAGTCCTCTAATGAACACAACGGCTCACATTTACATGGGACCTCTGCACAGTAAAATGTCCCAAAGGTGCTTCAGTAAATCTTTGACAGAGATTTGCATCAGGAGGTACTAGGATAAAAAAAATCGAAGAGTAAGGTTTTAAAGAATGTATTAGAGAGGGAAAGAGGCACGGAGACTTTGGGAGACAATTCCAATACTTAGGAACAATCATTCATTCTTCGATTTATTATTATCAAACGTACCGAGGCACAGTGAAAAGTACTGTTTTGCATACCAACCAGACAAATCACACCTTACATAAGTACATCAGGGTAACAGAACAGAATGTAGAATATAGTATTGTAGCAACAGAGAAGGTACAGAGAATGAACAACTCTGGTGTATGAGAGGTCCGTTCATAATTCTGATAACAGCTGGGAAGAAGCTGTTGTTAAATCTGTTGGTACATGTTTTCAAACTTTGGTATTTTCTGCCCGATGGAAGAGGATTGAAGAGAGTATAACCTTGGGGTGGGGGAGGCGGAGGACTTTGATTATGTCGCCTGCTTTCCCGAAGCAGCTGGTAGTATGGACGGAGTCAACGAAAGGAAGGTTGGTTTGTGTGATGGACTGGGCTCTGTTCACAACTCTCTGTCATTCATGGCCATAGGCGGAAGGGTGAAGGACTTAGGAGTTGCACAAGGAACCAGAACTGGAGAAACGTAGAGATCTTGGAAGGTTACAGAGTCAGAGGCAAGAAAGCCATTGAGAGGAAAGTATTGCAATCAAAGCAAAGAACCTCGATAAGGTAACAAAGTGTGGAGCTGGATGAACACAGCAGGCTAAGCAGCACCTTAGGAGCACAAAAGCTGATGTTTCAGGCCTAGACCCGCTTTTCTGATGAAGGGTCTAGGCCTGAAACATTAGCTTTTGAGCTCCTAAGATGCTGCTTGGCCTGCTGTGTTCATCCAGCTCCACACTTTGTTATCTCGGATTCTCCAGCATCTGTAGTTCCCGTTATCTCTGATCACTAGCTTGATAAGGTGCCATTTTCCTTTTTTCTGGCTATCTAAAATAATACTTGGGAATTGGTCTCCTTTCATTGGCTCTTCTTGCAGATTAGGTTCTTGTCCCTCATACAGATATCTCAAATTAACTAAAGGATAGCAAGGCATACAGAGAAACTACACCACTTACCCCTCTTCCCATTCCAAATCCATTCTCTTTGTACAAGTTTTCAAACAGGAAAACATTAACATATCTGCCACAAGGGATGGGCAGAGGTGCACACATTCTGAGGAGCTCCAGAGCTAAGTGTATATCAGATAGGAACAGAAGCCAGTGTAGGACAGTCTCTGCAATAATGATGAGATAGTCAAGGGACAGAGTAGAATTACTGGGGGGCAGTCTGAACACAGGGGAAAGGCCTCATTCAAAGTTTCTCTCTCCACAGACTCTGTTTCTCGTGGATAAAAGAAAATCCCTACAAAACTGCTGGTTAAATCTCAGTTGGACTCGCTTATCCAATTCACTGCAACACATTTTAGGATGAAGGTCAAGAAAGTTGAAGATTTACCAATTTGTGAATGTCGATGGAGCTGGCTAAGCTGGTATTTACTGCCTGTCACAAATTACGCTGAAGAATATGTAAACTTCCAAGAGTAGGTAGACCCATGAAGCTGTTTGAGAGGATGCTCCAGGATTTTAACGCAGTGGCACTGAAAGAATGGTAATATATTTCCGCATCAGGATGATATTACAATCAGGTTTAATGTTACACTTACTCAACTGAGTGTGGTAAGAAGTTTGTAAAGTTGCCACTTATGGTGCCATCTTAGGAACAGTTATGTCATTTGGAGGGCAGGTTGCTGATAGTGGTGTTTGCTTGTGTCTGCTGCCGTTGTCCTTCTAGATGGTGGAGTTTGTGGGTCTGGAAGGTGCTGTTTAAGGGGCCTTGGTGAGTTACTGCGATAGATGATGCACACTGCCGGCACTGCTCTTCAATGGTGAGGGAGAGAATACTGCAGATGGTGGATAGGATGCGAATCAAGATTGTGTCAAGCATCTTAAGTGCTGTTGAAGCTGCATCCACACAGCCAGGTAGGAAGTATTCCATCACACTCCCACCTTGTAAATGTTGGAGAGGCTTTGGGGAGTCAGAAGGTGAGTCACTCACTACAGTATTCCTAACTTCTGACCTATACTTATCATAGAATCCCTACAGTGTGGAGCCAGGCCATTCAGCCCATCAAGTCCATACCGACCCTCTGCACAGTATCCCACCCAGGCACACCTGCTACCCTCGACACTATGGGGCAATTTCCCATGGCCAATCCACCTAACGTGCACATTTTTGAACAATGGGAGGAAACCGGAGTACCTGGAGGAAACCCATGCAGCCACGGGAAGAATGTGCAAACTCCACACGATCACCCGAGGCTGGAATTGAACCCAGGTTCCTGGTGCTGAGGCAGCAGTGTGCCGCCTCCCACAGAAAATCATAAGAATCCCTACAGATTGCAAACAGACCATTCAGCCCATCGAGTCTATACTAACCTTCTGAAGAGCATCCCACCCAGACCCACTTCCTACTCCATCCTACAACCCTGCATTCCCCATGGATAATCCACCTGTATATCCCTAGATATGATCGGTAATTTGGTATGGGCAATCCAATTAGCCTACACATCTCAGGACTGTGGGAGGAAACCGGAGAACCTGGAGGAAACCTACATAGTCACAGGGAGAACGTGCAAACTTCACACAGTCAGTCGCCCAAGGGTGGAATTGAACCCGAGTCCCTGGTGCTGTGAGGCAGAAGTACTAACCACTGTATAATAATCACTGTATTTATACATATAGTGCAGTTCAGTCTCCAGTCAATTGTAATTCACAAATGTTGATATTGGGGGGTTCTGTGATGGTAATGCCATTGAATGTCAAGGGGAGATGGTTCGATTTTCTCTAGCTACAGTTGGTCTTTGCCTGGCACATGTATGTCACAAACATTCCTTGCCACTTTTCAGCCCAAGCCTGGATGTTGTCCAGGTCTTGCTGCATTTGAACAGGGACTGCTTCAGCGTCTCAGGAGTTGTGAATGATGCTGAACATTGTGTAAATATCTGCAAACATTCCCACTTCTGTCCTAATAGTGGAGGGATGGTCATCGATGAAGCAGATACAGAAGATGATAAACAAAAACAGAAATTGCTGCAGAAATTCAGCAGGTCTTGCAGCATCTGTGGAGAGAAAAACAAGAGTGAACGTTTTGAGTCCAGTGACCTTCCTCCAAACTCAGCTGATGATGATGGTGATGGCCTAGGACATTACCCTGAGGAACTCCTGGAGTAATGATCGAGGGCTGAGCTATAACAGAGATGTGGGATTTTGTGGACTTAGGTGGAAAGAACAAAGAAACTGGAATTGTTCTTCTTAAAGCAGAGAAGATTAGGAAAATATTTAATGGATGCGGCCAGAATGGTGAAAGTTTTAACAGTTCAAATGGGGAGAAACTGCGTCCACTCATAACTGAAGCCACAGATTTAAGAGAATGGGCTGAAAATTAGAGGGAAGAAAATATTTTTTCATGGGTTGTTACAATCAGCAATACATTGCATGGAAGCAGATATAATTGTTGAGTCATTGAACGAGGGCTTTACACCCTTCAATCCAGTCAGTCTTATTCCTTTGCTCAAAACCCAGAACATGATCAAACAATTTCCCATAAAAGCCCACCCGATTTCCTTTTGAAATCATGACTATCTACCTTTCCACCCTCCTCGAGGCAGAAAATCCCAGGTCATCCCTACTCACTGCATAATTCTTCCACAAGTTATCACCCCATTGCTCACATTACTTGCCTTAAGGTCCCTTAAATCTCTGTGCCAGCCGCAACAGGAAAATAAGATTTGTCTACCTTATCTAAAGTCATAATCTTGTACACATTAGTCAGATGCCCCTCAATTACCTTACAGCAAGATGGTCTAGGTCATACTGGGATGCATGGTTGGCATGGTAGAGTTGGACCAAGGCTGTGCTGTATGACTCTGTGACAATCCCAGCCTTTCCAGCCAAACCATGCTACAGAAACTCCTCATCCTCTGGAATTTTTCAAATATAAATGATTTGCATATACAGCTAAAAGCACAAAATTTTCAAAGCCATGGGGAAAGTCTGGTGGGGGAAGGGGTTGATATTAATTGAGTAATTAATTTCAAAGGGCCAACAAAAGACAAAGCATCAAATGGTCCCCTACTGTGCTTCAAGAAATAATCCGCTAGATCCTCCTCTTAATTCCTCCTATCCCCATATACTCTTTCTAGCTCCATATTCTACCCTCTTGCCCCCATAAGTCATCCCCATTGCTCCATATTTGTGTTTTGACCTCACAATTTCCTCTTGTTCCTATTTCCTCCCAATTTACCCCATACCCCATGTCTCTTGGTCCCATACAGTAATTTCCTCCTGGCCCATACACTCTCCTCTTACCTTCATATTATCCCCACTTGCACCATAGTTTCCTCATATCCAATCTTTTATGTGTGCATATTCTCAATCTTGCCTCTGTACTTTCCCTACTTTCCTCATATCTACCCCTCTTGCCAACATTTTCTTTCACATCCTCCCCTCTGGTCTCCTATCTACTCTCACTGACCCTATATAATTCACCTTGTCCCATATCTGTCTCTTGTCCTATGACTTCCTCTTGTTCCAATATTTACTTCTCTTGCTCCCATTTTCTGTTTGCCCCAGTAACTACCACTCCCACGGTGTCTCCTTGCTCCATATTTTCCGTATTTGCTCCATACTTACCTCTTTTCCACCATAGTCTCCCCTTGCCCCATAATGTCTCTAATTGCCCCATAGCTACCTCTCTTGCCCCATAGTCTCCCTTTGCCCCATATCAAATTCTCTTCCCACCATAATCACCCAATTTTACCCCCTTTCAGTATGTGTCCCTGTTGACCTATACCCTCCCTCCTCGCGCTCATTATCTGCCTCTTACTTTCTCGGGCCAATCACCACGTGCCCCTCTTCAAGGCTGAGGTCCCGCGTTGGATTCCATTGAACAGAGATGTAGCCAATCACAGGAGGGATAGGTGTCGGCGCCTATTCTCATTGGCCGTAGCTCCACAGGGTAAGCTGTGTGAGGAACCAGTCATTGCTCAGGGGGCGGTGCTAACCTTTCCGCCGTTTGTCAGCTGGTTGGCCGATGACTGACGCGCTCTGCGCAAATCGGAATAGAAGTGGGTGGAGCCACTACGCTACTCGTGCCGATGGACGGATTTAAAGGCCAATCGAACCAGAAAACCTGGCCATACCGTGCTTCAATTGGTCCAAAGCTTGCGGGAGGGGGACCAATCGAAGACAATGGAGGGCGGGCCCTGAAGTTTCAGCATGATTCCAGCTGTGGGGCAAGGTGGGCGGGGTCTCAGCCTGATGAACAGACGTTTTGACCAATGGACAGTGGGGCTGCGCCCAGGGTGTGCTCTGAATGGGTATCCGGCATGCGGCGGTCAGCCAATGCTAAGGGGGAGGAGGCGGGTCCTGAAGGGAGGGGGAAGTAGCGAGTATCTGAAGTTTGCCTGGGATTCCAGCTGCGAGGGTGCAGCGTCCACTGTGTGGCTTCTGCTAGCTCCAGCACAACCCAACACCGGGCCAGTCACAGCAAGCGAGCTACAACAACAGACTTCAAGCAACACTCTCAGGAAACCTGCCGGCAGAAGATTATTTCTTATGCAGCTTCCCCTCGCCCACTCTCCAAAAACAAAATGAATTTGCCATCAGTTGTTTTTGCCTCAGAATATAATAAAAAGAGACATCATCGTTTGTAGTGGGATCCCTTTATTTGCAAGAAGCACGCATCTCTCTTGTTATTTTTTCTCTCTCTCTCTTAAAATCTCTTTTCAGTCTCATCAGCTGTTGGTTTCACCAGGACTTCAGGAGAGTGAAAAAAAAATCATTATGAGTGGGAATTAAATGCATCACAAGAATTTGCATCAATAATTGCTGCTTCAGAGTAAAAAATACGAAAGAGAGGGGAGATCCTTCTGCGAGGATTGTTGTGTTGCAAAGATACAGCTTTGATTAATTTCATCATCATCCTCTGAAGACTACAGACTCTCCGTGGCAGAGAATTTTCTTTTTTAAAAAAGATTTTTATTTAAATCATCAGTGCCCTCTTGGTCTTTAAAATGTAGTTTCTTCTTTATGTTTGTGAGAGAGGGCGGAAAAATAAATGCATTGTTTCGGCGAGGGGTTCTCTCTCTCTACAATAGTCAATGAATTCTCAGATGTTTCACAGAACTACTTCATCATCTCTGTAGAGGAGCCGAGACAAAGGGATTTTGCACAACACTCTTGAAACACCTCCCAACTCTAAGCAACATTCTGTTTGTCTTATGTTTTTTAAGGAACTAAATCAAAAGAGAGACTGTCCCCATTGGGGATTCACGTTGTTGTTGATTATGTAAAGATGGTTTCCAAAGAAGATCTTAGGTGAATGGTAGAGACAGCTGAAGATTTCACCAGTCAATGCAAAGCAATTTCGATGTGAAGGGGGAAAGAACTTGACCTGATTTTTGCTCTCATCATGCCTAAGTTGGAATTGACTCCAAACGAGCAATTTGATGTTCTGACTGCTGTTTGAGAACCAGGGGGAGAGAAGGAGAAGCAGGGCGAAATCCCCTGAAATTGTCGCTCCCAGGGACTGTTCAAACACTCACTTGGCCGCCTGGGAGAGGGGGAGATGGCTGAGGATGAGAGGGATACCAGTCCGAAGGGAGAAGGGAAAGCGTCTCTGCCCAGTACTTTCATCAAGCTGAACGACCTGGATCGAGAGGGCAGGCGGAGGGAAGTGCAGGAGCCCGGCGCTGAGGGCAAGGAGCCCGGCTCGGAGTACAGAGAGCTCCCGGAGGTAGCGGAGGGCAGCGGAACCCGGCAGGAAGCGACTCCCAGCCAGCAGCACCTGCCTTACCCTGCGCTCGCCCCCGTCGTCTTTTTCCACCTGAAACAGACAACTCGCCCCAGGAGTTGGTGCCTTAAGCTGGTCTGTAACCCATATCCTTTACCCCAGCTCGCACACTGAACGGTAGGGTTTTTTTTAATTCCTGCATTGACTGTCTGTCTCCTTTCACTGTTGCTGCTGTTGGTTGTTTTATTCAGAATTTAAACAAAAAGCGAAAAAGTTGCACACATCCAGCTCTGAAATAATGAGTCTTCCACTTCACATTCTGTCGCTGAATTCAAGATTAGAATGTTGCTGTGGATTATTGAATGAACTGCTCTAATCCATTGCCCCACTCCTCTTCCTCCAGCCGGTTGAAGTCTCAATCCCGGTTGATGTGTGAACGGAAATTGGTTCCCTATGTTCTGGGATGTTCTGCAAAGAAAAGCGAGTTCTATTAGCCGCTAGGAAGCCGGGCTGAAGGATTTCCCTATTATGTGTGTGTATTGTTGGTTTGAATCATCGGGGCTCTTGGTGGGGAGAAGGAAATTATTTCACACCAGCAGAGTTGTCTGATGGTCCAAGTGATGATCCCCAGACTGAAAAAGCCGACCACTGGCTTTCTGTTGGCTTCCAACAGGCTCTTTCGACATAAGCACATGGTAGCTGTCAGGGTACCCGTTAGCTGTATACAAGCCTCAGAGTCGTTTGATCCAAGATATTTGAGATGGTCAATAGTGACTGCAACAACTCAGCGTGAACCTACTGTAGTGGTGTATAGGTGTATTTACCTGTATACACACTTAGCATTCATAGGGATAGCTTTGTGTATCTGCACCCAGGTGGTGTGTTTATTTAAACATACACCATCTGTACGCACATTAGTATCTGTCTATATGTATTCATGTACACTGCAGTTTGTGTGTGTGTGTATGTGTGTGTGAGAGAGAGAGATTCTATGTACAACTGGGGTATTTGTGTATCTGTTCACAAATTTGCATATGGATTTATATATTGGAGGTGAAATCTGTGTCCAGGCATATCTTTGTGTGCGAATAGGAGTGTTTTGTGTCACTGAACATAGTGTCTGTGCATAGGTTTGTGTGAGCAATACTGTACAAGATTAAAGACGTAACAGCAGTAAAATGCTGAACATCATCAGTAGAGGAATCTCTCGCAGAAGCTGCACAAGTAACTACAAGGAACTAGGGTCTTCCATACGGTGACATATATATTTGTGCCCTGTTTACATATGCATATAGATTAATCTTACACTGTACACAAGCAGTAATCAGTCAGGCTCATCAAATCTAATGATCCCCCCAAACAGGTTGTGGACTAACAGTACTGACAACTTTGAGTGGGGACGACATTAGATGAATTTTTTACTCATTGAAGACCACTCGTACATGTAGTGTTAAAATAGAGCTGAATTTAATTTTCTGTTCTAACATCACCTTGCATACATTGCTGGGGGTCTCTGCCACTTCAAGGCACCAATATTGCATGGTTGACTCACTCTTGATGAAAATAGGTCATCTCCAGAAATGATGATTTGTGAGCTAATGTTAGAGTGAAATACCTGCGGATGCACTTACCATTTAGTCAGTGCTGTTCCTTACATAACAAGGAGCATGCAAGAGAGCAGGCTGGAAGAAATCCTTTCTTTCTCATGTACAGGAGCAAGGCTCACTGCTGTCTCTTGGAGTTGGAACTCTGCTTATTTAAAAAGAAACAATTCTGCATTATTGTACTTGAAAGGAGGAATATTAAACAAAAATAACTTCTGTCTGTTTTGAATCCTGGCTTTAGTCCAGCTTACATCACTCATAGATAGATTGAGCCCATCCTTGTGGAACTTGCAACACTGAAATGTTTCGCAACTATGGAATACATTATTCAATTTCCAAATGCCAAGCCCCAGAATTTTCCTGTTACTGTGGATGTTAAAGTTTCAGTAAAGTCTTGGCCCATGCCACACTTTTAAATAAATACTGCAGATGCTGGGTCTGAAGCAAACATAGATATTGCTGGAGAAACTCAACAGGTCTGGCAGCCTCTGTAAGGAAAGAAACCTAGTTAACATTCTGGATCTGAAATGATTTATAGGAAGCATATTATTGAACTGGATAAGGTTCAGAAAGGATTTACCAGAATGTTGCCAGGAATGAAGGGTTTGAGTTATAAGGAGAGACTGAATAGCTTGGGACTATTTTCACTGGCGGTTGAAGGGTGACCTTATAGAGGTTTATAAAATCATGAAGAGCATTGATATGTTGAATAGCCAAGGTCTTTTCCCTAAGTTGGGGAGTTCAAAACTAGGCGGCATATTTTAAAGGGAGAGGAGAAAGATTCAAAAAAGGTATGAGGGGAAACTTGTTTATAAAGAGAGTGGTTCGTGCATGGTATGAACTGCCAGAGGAAGTGGTGGCGGCAGGAACAGTTACAATGTTTAATAAAACATTTGGATAAGTACATGAATAGGAAAGGTTTGGAGGGATTTGGGCCAAGCACAAGCAGTTGGGACTAAACTAGTTTGGGATCATAGTTGACATGGATGAGTTGGACCAAAAAGTCTGTTTCCATGCCATACCACTCTATGACTCTTCTACAGAAGCATGCAATTCTTTGCTGGGATGTTCCACACTGACTCCCTTATACATCAAGTTGCCAAGTGGGAATGAGAACCTCAATCTGTCCTAAAGCTGAGCTGAGAACCATGTTTTGTGTGTTACAGTTGGATTATAGCTGCTGGGCTTCACCAGTGTCTTAACCTTTCCTGAAGTTGCCTTAGTCAGGCAGTAATTGCCATTTCCAATGTCAGAGACTTGGTTCCAAAATTGTATCCACTGATCTGAAGGATTGCTAAGTGTATTGTGGCTCGAGGAGTTTCAATCTTTAGTTCTGGATCTAGTGCAGGTTTCAGTGATGCAGACTTCCTCCATATTTAAAATTTAGAACACAGAATCCCCGCAGAATTGCAAGCAAGCCATTCAGCCAATCGAGTCCACACTAACCCAACAAAAAGCATTCCACCCAGGCCCACAGCATCCCCCACCCCCACCCTGTAACCCTGCATCTCCCATGGCTAATCCTCTTAACCTACACGTTCCTGGACACTATGGTCAATTTAGCATGGCCAATCCACCTAACCTGCACGTCGTTGGGCTGTGGGAGGAAACTGGAGCACCCGGAGGAAAGCCACGCAGACACGGGGAGAATGTGCAAACTCCACACAGTTTTGTCTCTTCCCTTATCCTTGTAGGAAGAGGTTTTAAAATGTAGGCTTGACGATGTAAATAAATGCACAATTCTGAAAATTCGCGGTCAAATGCAAATTTTGTTTAAAAATACAACTTTGCAATTAAAAGTACTGACTCAGAATTGGATCTTAAATCACATCAATGTGAAAAAGTGTCTGCTCTTTCAGCCTATAAACATCAGAAGTCAGTTCTTACAGAAAGCTACTCCTATCTTTGATGCAGCATAAATCTATTCAAAAAGTTCACACGTGTAGAGACATCCAGTGTGACTGTACATTGCTAGGCGCTGGGCAAACAGTTCTGTTGAGAACTCTCTCTGTTCTTTCACAAGGGCCAGTGGTCAGGGAACAGCCTCTCTGCTCACCACTGGAGAACGAGGGATACTGCAAGTTAAAACACACAATCACCTTTCTGACTCGGCTTACACTGAAACCAAAAGTCTGTTTCTGAAGACTTTCACAGCCAGACTAATGCAATGAAAGTAACCTGGCGTTTCTCATCCCGAGGGAGGAAAAGATGGGAAAATAAAACTGGTCGACACTGGCATGAGGATGGGCAGAGATCTGCCCAGGCCAGTGCCAGAAGGGAAAACAAAATGCAATTTACTGCGTCATTGCTGCTTGTGGGATCTTGCTGACGAAGGCCACATCTGTCCCATTTGCTTCACTTTAGCATGTGGAATTTGCTGAGAAGTTGTAATGTCGCTTCAAAGCAAGTTCCTTTTGCAATTTAAATGGGTCCGAGTCAGGCAGACCGTGACATTTTTGCCCTTCTGTCCGCTCTTCAGCGACCGCAGCTTTCATCTATTTCACAAAAGCGCGACTAAAAGAAAAGGGAATGTGGTTTTCTTTAAAATAAAAGGCTCATCCCCCAGACTTTCCAGCAAGCAGCTGCCCTGAAAGAGCTTATTTAATTCCGGAAGAACCCCAGTGAAGTCCCATCGAGCTGCAATGCCTCCTCCATCAGACAGTGGTCTTGTTGGGAAGCAGACTGCAACAGGAATTCTGCAGAGAGGGTTTTCCTGAAGAAGGGACCAGGCCCAAAGCGTCAGCCTTCCTGCTCCTCTGATGCTGCTTGGCCTGCTGTATTCATCCAGCTCCACGCTGTGTTATCTTGCAACAGGAGGGACTTTTGCACAGGACAAGTGAGGGAAATCAGCAACTCTCTCCCACACTGTAGTCAACACTGGGGGGCGGGGGGGTGCGGTTACAAGGCCGAGGTACTGATAGGTAAGGGCTTGGGGACAAAAGCTGTGTCAAGGGAGTTAAGTTAATGTGACAACATCTCATTGAGCAGCAGAGTTGAATGGCTTTCTGTTTGAATCATGTTTTTCTTTCAGACTTGAGAAAACCGTGGGTAATTATGGAGATTATTTAAAAATTAAACAGTTAACTCTTGCCATGTTGAAGTTTCCAATTCTGTACTAAAAAATAGTTTATTAATATTTAAGCCAGGTAACTACCTTCTCATTCCAATGGACAAACGCCAACATCCATGCGGAGGGCGGGAAGTTACCACCAGATGTGTGGCCCCTATGACCCGTGTGTGAGGTGGGCAGGTCTATCCTAAGGATAGGAGGAGGGGAATTTGATGACAGAATTCTAGCCTTGAGATGTGAGCTGAAACTGCACACACGTCCCCTTGCTGGCTGTGAGCATTTACCTAGTGGATATTAGTGGGGGGAAGCCGGGTTTATCACTAGTGCGGCTGATTGCTGTAAACAAGATCTAGTGCAAGGAGACAACACGGTGTGAAGCTGGATGAACACAGCAGGCCAAGCAGCATCAGAGGAGCAGGAAGGCTGACGTTAGTATGATAATAGGTCAGCACAACATCGAGGGCCAAAGGGCCTGTACGGTGCTGTACTGTTCTGTGTTCTATGTTTCTGAAGGAGGGTCTAGACCTGAAACATCAGCCTCCTGCTCCTCTGATGCTGCTTGGCCTGCTGTGTTCATCCAGCTCCACACCTTGTTATGTCAGATTCTCCAACATCTGCAGCTGTTGCTATCTCAGCGCAAGGACTTACTTTGTGCCATTCTTTGCTGCAATGTTAGGAAGACAAAAAAACTTTCCACTTTCAGGGAGGCTAAAACTAGGGACCACCAAGGTAAGATTATCCCAAAGCAAATCCTGGTTAAACATTGATTATAGAGTCATAGTCACTGAGTCACAGAGTCACACAGCACGGAAACTGACCCTTCAGCCCAACCAGTCCATGCCGACCATAATCCCAAACTAAACTAGTCCCACCTGCCTGCACTTGGCCCATATCCCTCCAAAACTTTCTTATCCATGTACTTATTTAATTGCATTTAAACGTGGAATCTGCTGCTTCATAAAGTGGATGACCCGAATAGTGTGGCTGTACTTAGGTTGAAGTTAGATAAGTGCTTGATGAGGACAAAAGCAAGAGGTGAACATGAAGATGAAGAGGAGGTGGCCTATAACTTATAACTTGTGAAATGGACGGGCTTGCTCCAGTCTTGGAAATGTAATGCAAAATCCTCAAAAATAGTTTTAAGCACAAAAGTATTTCATTTGAATTGTTTGGGTGGGCTATCCAAGTGCAGTGGTGCTGGAGAAAGTCTGTGATGGTAACATCGCAGGATAATGGAACATCGTGCAAAATATATATTGTACTGTATTGCTAGTGGACGTATGGAGTTCAGAGGTGCCCTCCAGAAGACTCTCGTCATTCAGTTCAGCTATTTCACTGGAAAAACAAGTCTTCTCCCCCTCCCGTCTTTCTATGCCCTGTCTACAACTCTGAAGCCAGCAGGTCAAAACCTTGCCCCAGTTAAGACTGGAATAACAAGGGATTGAGCAATGCCAGAGATGTGTGTGTCAGATGACTGAATTGGCACTGGATTACAGAACCAAATCAACCTGCTATGCTGAGATTGTTTCCTACCAGTGTAAAGTGGAACTCTCGGACTGAATTGCTGCCTTATCCTTATGTTGAATAGTTAATAGATTTCTGATAATAAGTGAAGTATGTGTTTTACGTTATTGGCAAGACAGCAGGAGCAGCATGATGGAAAATTTGCTTTCAAATCTCCCTTCCATGTACGGGGAAGACATTTGCAGATGTATCTTTTCAGACCAGCTTGTTGATGCACTAAAGAGCCATTCTTTGTGAGTGACTATTTTAAGTCTCGGGTCTGCATTCAGTATTGTCCCCGACTCAGCATCAATGCTTCCATCCATAAACGGACACTGTGCTAAGGTAGAAAACAGTGAAATACCTCAGGATATGAACTAGATACTGTAATATCTCTGACCCTTTATTATCCAGAAGGCAAATTGGGAAACAATCTTGTGAGATAAGACTAATTGAAAAATCTGCTTATTATGCATGCATTATTTGAATGAATAACTGCACTCTTTTCAGAATGTGTTGCAGAATGCATGCACAGGAAGTAATATTCTAGACTTCACAGATTGATGGTTTAGATTAGAGCATTTGAATGTCCCTGTTCAATCAAGGTGATGATTCTTAATTTTGAGATATTCTCATATCCAAATGTTGCCCTTTCCCATTAGTTCGAGATGGGCAGGTGCACTGGTTTGTCTCAGAACTCTGTAAATGTTATTGATTTGGAAAGCCCAGATTTATGGCCCTCCTGCCTTTTTCCTGCTGTCCTGCTTTGGACACTTTGCTATAATGCAGTGCCCAGCAAGCTGGCAGCTCAAGAGAAGCAAGCCCAGCTGGATTGCCAACCATGTGGGCACATGGCTGGGTGTGAGATTGCCTGGAAGGGATTAAGTAAATGCTGAAGTTATTATAAAGTCAGCAAGCTGCAGACGTACACAACTTCCCCATCTTTCTCCTTTCCTGTAAACATTGAGCTCTCGTCAATGGTCCCACTCTCTCAATAGCAAAATTACCATTCCCCTGATCTGACACCACTATAGAAATATTGTTGCCAATATTGTAGGGTTTTATCTTTATTCATTCAAGATATGAGGGTGTCACTGGCTAGGCCAGCATTTATTGCCCAGAAGCTAGTTAAAAGCGAAAAACATTGCTGGAGATCCAGAGTCACATGTAGGCAAGGTAAGGATCAGTTTCCTTCTCTAAAGGACATTAGTGAACCAAAGATGTTTTCCCTTGATAATTGAATCATGTTCACCAGTAGATACCTCATTCCAGAAATCCCACCATCTGCCACAGTGGGATTTCAACCTGGGTCTTTGCAATAACAGAGATAACACGGTGTGAGGCTGGAGGGACACAGCAGGCCAAGCAGCATCAGAGGAGCAGGAAAGCTGACGTTTCGGATCAGGACCCTTCTTCAGAAATGGGGGAGGGGTAGGGGATTCTGAAATAAATAGGGATACAGAGGGAAGCAATTAGAAGATGGATAAGATAGGGTGAGAGGAGACAAACAGGTCAAAGAGGTGGGGTTAGAGCCAGTGAAGGTGAATGTAGGTGGGGAGTTGGAGGGGGATAGGCCAGTCCAGGGAGGACGGACAGATTGGGGGCTGGGCGAAATGAGGTTAGTGGGTAGGGGATGGGGGTGGGGCTTGTGGTGGGAGGAATGGTTGCGGAGACGGGGACTAGCTGGGCTGGTTTTAGCCTGTGGTTGGGGGAGGGGAGATTTTAAAGCTTGTGAAGTCCACATTGAAACCCTTAGACTGCAGGGTTCCCAAGCGAAATATGAGATGCTTTCCTGCATCTTTCAGGTGGCGTCATTGTGGCAATGCAGGAGGCCCAGGATGGACATGTCGTCCCAGGAGTGGGAGGGGGGGAATTGAAATGGTTCGCGACTGGCAGTTGTTTGTTACGAACAGAGCGTAGGTGTTCTGCAAAACGGTCCCCAAGCCTCCATTTGGTTTTCCCGATGTAGAGGAGGCCACAGCCGGAACAACAGGCTTCCCTATCTTATTTGATAAAAATAATAAAACAAAGAATTACAAATGCTGGAGATCTCAAACTCACAAAAATAGATATTCCTGGAAATCCTCAGTGGGTCTGACAACATCTGTGGAGAGAAAACAGAGCTAATGTTTCGAGCCCAGTGATCCCTGCTTCAGAGCTCTCTTACTTGTGCCCATGTAGTGAGACCTAATCTCTCACAGACCATCATGGACGGGGGATGGGAGTTTCTAGTTGCTGGTCACTCAGTTACACAAAGAGGGATCCTGGGAGGGTAAACAACTTACCCTCCATAGTGCCATCTGGAGAAAAATAGAGGAAGTGCATCAAAACCAAACTTGAAATAAAAATTCAGGTTGCAAAGATATTCACAAGATGTCATTGGCTGGGCCACCATGTATCACACGTCCTTTATAGCCTTTCAGAAAGGAGGTAGTTAGCCACCTCCTTCAATCACTGCAGCCCACGTGAAGCAGGCACACCAGCAGTTTGAGACAGCAGGTTCCCACGATTTTGACCCAGTTACATTGTAGAGAAAGCAATATAGTTCTGAATTAGGATAGCACGTGGCTTGGAAGGGTAAAGGCAAGGCGGTACAGAATGTCTCCACTTTGATCGTAGAATCCCGAAAGCGCGGGTACAGGTCGTTCAGCCTGTCCCACCCCTCTCACTCTGTTACAATCTCTTCCAACTCTTCCATCAGGCAGAAAATACAGAAGCTTAAACACACTGCTGACAGGTTCAAGAACAGCCACTTTCCTGCTGTTATTAGACAGCTGAAGGGACCTCTGTAACTTCAAACTTAATGCTGACCTTGCTTTTATGCACCTCCTGTGCAGCCTTGTATGCTTTGCTCTATCTAAGCACTCTATGACCTGTATGTCCTTGTATGTTATGACTGCTTGCAAAACAAAACTTTTCACTGTACTTAGGTACACATGACAATAATAAATCAAATCACTGTGAGCCCACAGCAACTCTCCAAAAAGCAACTGATCCTATCCCAGCATTTCTCATGGCTAACCCACTTAGCCTGCACATCCCTGGACCCTACGGGCAATTTAGCACAACCATTCCACTGAAGCAACACATCTTTGGACTGTGGAAGGAAACCCACGCAGACACAGGGAGAATGTGCAAATTCCACACAGACAGTTACCTGAGTCTGGAAGCGAACCCAGGTCCCTGGCGCTGTGAGGCTGCAGTGCTAACCACTGAGACACCGTTCAGCTTTTATTAAAAACTTGTATTAATGCTGTGAAAGTGTGACCCCCCTTCCCCTCACAGACAAAACAATATCTGGGTGCACTTTTAACTTAATTCACTGGATAAAAAGCCCTCAGGATATAGCTGATTGCTGATTCTCTCCTGCATCCAATATTATAGCTCATTGACTTTAGTAAAAATGGACATGGAGTAAAAGTCAATTTTTGCATCTGATTCTGTAGTTGACCCTGTTAGCTCAAGTACCAGAAAGCAATTGAAAGATGCTTATGAAGCACTGCTGAATAATCTGTCTCTAGGTGCTGTTCATGCCTTTATATGCCAATGTGGTAACATCCCAGCAGCTGGCAGTTTTGTTATGTTTGAGCTCTGCTATGCATTTATCATTCAAATTCACCCTGGTGACGATGCACTGTACTCGGTGATGTGGTTGCTTGGTGTCTCAAGCTGACAGCAGCCCAATCCTCTGCTGGCTGTACGGAGGATCATTTAGGAGAAAAAAAAACCTGAGAATCCAGTGACTGTGCAATATTAGCCCTCAATACCATTACTGTTCACTGAGAGATAATTTTCCTGTGAGCTGAACAAGCCCGGATAGTCGCCAGGCAGTGAACTCAAGTTTAGGCTGTCAATGCCACAATCCGTTTGATCACTGAAGTTGAATCACTTCACAGTGGGAGCTGATTATCACGGAATTATTACCACACAGAAGGAGACTATTTGGCCCATCGAGCTTGGTTCTGTTACCTCTTGTCATTTTCCCGTATCCCTGCACCTTATCACGATTGAAAAAACAAACATCTAATGCCCTCTTGAATGCTTAATGATGTGGATGTTGGGTCCAAAAAGTAAAACTACATTACAGCTGGACAGTGTTAATAAGAGAATTCATATTTTGCTTATTTTTTGACAAGCAAAATGAAGACTTTCCTGTTTCGAGTTTGTATACTGGACCAGGTAGAGCTGATTCTTTCCCTGCAAGGCTTTAGAGAGGCCAATAGCATCACCTGGCTGGTACAGTTTGCAAGGAGACAAGGTATTTTAAAGACATGGTTTTCCGCATTTTTTTTCCACGGAGAACTCAACTTGTATTTATTAGCACCAGAGCTGTGAGCTTGAGCAGTGGGATTAGTATAGTCAGGTATTTGTTGACTGGTGGAGACATAAGGGGCTGAATGGCCTTTTCCTCGACAACGACTGTCTGCGTTCTTGGCGCTCTGAAGCTCCCACAGAATATGCAAATTCATAGTATGTTGAACAACATTATAATGAGCTTCCACTGTACTGTACATGTAAAGCTGCTTCAAGAGCAGGCCTCAAATGCACAGTTTTGACTCTTCCACAGGCAGAAGCTATTGCCTTGTTTTGATTGTCGGTTTGCTCTCAGGATGTGAATGATGTACTGGCAAGGTCGTGCTTATTATCCATTCCTGTAGTCTGGGATGTGGAGGACCCTCTACGTCTGTGGCATTTTGCCTCAGGGGACGAGCCTGGTTAGAATGTCATGTAGGCTGGGTAGCTTCCCTGAAGGATATTAGGCAAGCCAATGGCATCAGGTGACTGGTATAACTATTGCAGCAAACCAGAACACAAACAGCAAGGATTGATCTGAAAAGCTTCCCCCATCTTTTTCCTCTAAGAAATCAGTTTGTATATAGAAAGCATAGACTTCAATTTTGAATAAGGCTCTTTAATGGACACATGTGCCCCTTGGTGAGTTTATGTATAATCCCTTTCTGCATTATTTTAATGGAAAGGTTAACCTATTCCACATCAGTCCTGTGTAATTATGATATGATAACTGAAATGTCAACCATTCAGTCAGTAATCTTCCCAGCTCCTCAAATAGGTCAGCTGTGTTAATGGAATATAACAATTCCTGGACAGTTTGTGTATGCCCACGGTATATCTCTTGTGTGATCCTTTATGTAAAAAGTTAATGGCATTTTATGTAAGGTCCTCTTATATGCCTGTGATTGTAACTGAAGTTTTTTTTTGCTTTTATGAGGTTAATACAGTATTTTTAAAAAACATTATTCTGTACAATGAATGCATCTTTGCAAAGTTGTTACTTAATGCCCATTCCTGGTTACCTTTGAGACATGGGTGGTGAGATTCCAATGCATTAAAGTAAGACAATTTATTCCATGCTACTTTGAGCTAAATTGTCCTTTGGTTTCCAACCCTTGTATTTGCATTGTACTATATCACACCTCAGAACTTTCAATTACTATTGGGTCCAATAGTCTGGAGTAACACAGACAGACCATTCTATGTTGGAGCAGAATTCCCTCAGCCACAATTACATAGCGCTCAATGAATGGAAGGCATTTTAAAATGAACGAGATCTACTTCAATATACTGCTAACACAGGCACCCTCACTGAAGGCTCAAATGCTTGAATTGAGTGGGGACTGGAGTTTAGAATAGACTGATATTCTCCTAAATTACTGCTTGTTTTTGGCCGTAAAGCACTTTGAGACACTATTAGGTGGTGAAAGTTGATCTATAAATGCAAATCTTTCTATATCGCATTGCCCTCCTATCTCAAACCAAATTGACTGAGCATTCTTCAGACTTTATCATGGTCCATACCTTTCCCCAGTTTTCAGTTACCTTTGTCTTTGTTGGCACTGCACTACTGCAGTCTCTAAGCCTTTAATAGTTAGCATATGTTCTTCCAGGCCATTGATCTTAAGTGCTTCAGAATAAATGAGTAGGTACAGCAAGATAAGATGCAAAAGGAGGTTGGGAGAATGCAAGGAGCCGAAACCTGAAGATAGCATAGAGAATAACTTTGTCATACTTTTTAAGTGATTGGCTTTAGGATTAGACTACTGCCACCTAGTGCAGAATACAGTGACTCCATCCAAGCATTCCAATGTAAGCTGAATAGCTCCTGATTATTAAAGAACAGATGTGAACTGGAATGATGCAGACTTTTATTGTTAATATATAAATTCCAAATACAGAGACAAAGTTGCCCTGTATTCCAACATTTCTCATTATTAATTGCTGAACTACTGGAAGTTACCCAGAATTTTGCTGATCGCAGGGAAACACAATGTAACATAGTGTGCCAATGTGGAACCTTTCTCTTGGAGAGGCATTTCAGAATGGTTTAAACCTGAAACAAAGTTGTTGTCACTGATTGCCAAGCTCTGCCATTACAGCAAACATTTTCTGTGCTTGTGCCTGGAGCACTTTGCAAAGGTCTAATTCCCGTCAGTTCTAGAATCCATGTGGAATACTTTCAATAATGTGGCTTGTGTGTGAACTTGGCACCTTAGCTCATCCAAGAACTTCTTAATGTACTGCTCATTATCAACTTCCTCATAACCTCCTGACAGTGAACTGGGATGATCACTACCACTTATCCTAAATGGGTAAACCTTTGAGATGGGGTGTGAAGTGAAGCTAGATTCTGTGGGGCAAGTTCTGCTCTCCTGCTGCTTGGGGAACTGTGCCTGCAGTTCCTCGCAGAGCACATCTTGAAATCTGGTCACCCTGCCAGGCCACATGAAGCCCCCTGAAGGAGAGGGAAAGCAGGGCAATAGGGGAGCAATCGCAGGGTGATGGGAGGATCGAAGTAGGTGAAACATCAAAAGCTAGCACAGCTACTAGCCTTGAGCTTAGCAGCAGCTGAAGCAGGACTGGGATTCATATGAAAACAGGACCAAAAACGAAACAACCAAATAAATATTCCTAAAACTGGAGAATGCAAGCCAGTGCAATATTTCCTTGCCAAAGTTGACAGTTACTTACCTCATACTCAAAGTGTCCTGTTTGCTCTCGTCTTTCTTCATTTGGTGGTCCCTCAGCTTGAAAAACACATGCTGTTTCGTGCAATGCCTGAAGGTTTGTATAGGCCCAAGTCCAGCTTCTCAGCAGCTTGTTCTCATTTAGTGTATTATGAGACTGGAATACCAGAGACAGGAATTTCAGTCGAGGAGTTCTGCCAATAGAATTCCAAACACAATGCTCTTTGAAGTTTTTTTCGGGGATTAGATTGCCATTTTACTTTAGGTTTCCCGTTCTATTGACTGTTCTTGTTTTCTCTTTCTTCTCTAGCCTCTGTTTATTGTTTGGTCCCGAAAGGTTCAAAACTTGGGTTTTGAGCTGTGATAGATATGGACCACTATTGTAGTTGGCAGGGATCAGATTTGGAATATAACAGGGCAAAATACAATATCATCCACTACCCATGAGAAAAATCTGTACAACCACAGAATGCTGCCAATTTGAAACTGTTTACGATCGCTGGGTCTTTGACAGATCAAGCCAACCACTGTCAATCTCACAGTGACCTTCAATCCATTCCTACTCCAGAAACTGAGGTTGCCTTTCCAAACCGAGGTAACTCATGAATGGCAGTGGAATGGAGGGATAATGTCACTAGCCAGCAATTCACAGATCTTAACTGATTCTCCAGGGCCATGAGTTACATTATCATCACAACAATGCAAATAGACTGTCTTGGGGCAACACCTGCTCAATATGCAGACTTAGAATAACATTTACTCACCTAAGTTCCAGGCAACGACTATCTTAAACAACAGAGAGCCATCATCCCTTAACATTCAACAACATCACTGTCACCAACCCCCTCTGTCAAAGCATGCCAGTCTGTGAGTATTTCCAAGAAGTGAGACTCTAACTTGATAGATTAATGGTATTACAATTGATAAATCCCAGTTTCCACTCCTTTCGACATCTGGGAGTTATCTTGGAATAGAAAATTTGACTAAACATGCCATATCAATTCTGTGGCTCCAAGAGCTGGTCAGAGGCTAGGAATCCTGCAGCACATAACTTGCCCCCATCTCTTCAGTGTTTTCTCGACATCTGCAAGTCAGGAGAATGATGGAGCACTGTCCACTTGTCTGGATGAGGGCAGCTCCGACAACAGTCAAGCAGTTTTAGCACCATCCAGGATGAAGCAGCCCACTTGACTGGCATCCTACCAACTGCCTTCAACATTCAACCTCCTCAGCAAAGTGGTGGCTATGTGTACCACACTATGATACGTGCAGCAGCTACTCATCAATACTCCTTCAAAAGCACCTTACAAACCCTCAAGCTGTACTACGGAGAAGGATAAGGGCAGCAGATACAGGGGAACATTACTATCTACAAATTCACTTGCAAACCACACACCATCCTGACTTGGAAATGTATTGCAGCTGTCCCTTCGCTGTCACCAAGAACTCACTCCTTAACGGCTCTGTGGTCATAGCTACACACCTTTCAATTAGCAGCAGTTCATGAAGGCAGCTGTTCAAGGGCAATGAAGAATTAGACACATTGGCTTTAATAGTAATGGAAACCTCTTGAGAATGAATAAAAGGGAGAGACTTCAGCTATTGATATTTGTGTTCTTTGTGTCAAATTGCCAGAGTGACAGTCCCATGCAGTGGTGAGGCAATCCGTTAAGTGGCACTTTCCTTCAGGTTGGACTTTAAACTGAGGTTCCAGCAGGCCATTCAGGAAGGTGCAAACACTCCCACAGCTCCATTGAAAGTGTTCTCCTGGCACCCTAGTCAGCATCATGTTAAGGTTGGTGAGGCCTCCTCTGGAGTACAATTTCCAGTTCTGATCCCCCTATTATAGGAAGTACATTACTAAACCTGAGTGTGTTCAGAAAAGATTTACCAGAATGTTGCCAGGAATGGAGGGTTTGAGCTGTTAGGAGAGGCTGAACAGAGTCGTGGAGTCTTAGAGGTGTAGAGTGTGGAAACAGACCCTTCAGTCCAATTTGCCCATGTCAGCCAGATATCCTAAATTAATCCAGTGCCATTTGCCAGCATTTGGCCCATTATCCCTCTAAACCTTTCCAATTCATGTCCACACCCAGATGCCTTTTAAATGTTGTAACTGTACCAGCCTCCACCACTTCCTCTGGCAGCTCATTCCATACACACACCACCCTCTGAGTGAAAAAGTTGCCCCTTAGGTCTCTTTTGAATCTTTTCCCCTCTCACCTTAAACCTATGCCCCTCTAGTTTTGGACTGCAACATTCCGGGGGGAAAGACCTTGGCTATTTATCCTATCCATGCCCCTCATGATTTTATCAACTTCTTTTGTCAAACATTAAGATTGACAAGTCGCCAGGCCCGGATCAGATTTGTCCTCGGCTGCTTTGGGAAGCGAGAAATGCAATTGCTTCGCCACTTGCGAAGATCTTTGCATCCTCGCTCTCCACTGGAGTTGTACCTGAGGACTGGAGAGAGGCAAATGTAATTCCTCTCTTCAAGAAAGGAAATAGGGAAATCCCTGGCAATTATAGACCGGTAAGTCTCACGTCTGTCGTCTGCAAGGTGTTAGAAAGGATTCTGAGGGATAAGATTTATGACCATCTGGAAGAGCATGGCTTGATCAAATACAGTCAACATGGCTTTGTGAGGGGTAGGTCATGCCTTACAAACCTTATCGAGTTTTTTGAGGATGTGACTAGAAAAGTTGATGAGGGTCGAGCTGTGGATGTGGTGTATATGGACTTCAGTAAGGCATTTGATAAGGTTCCCCATGGTAGGCTCATTCAGAAGGTGAGGAGGAATGGGATACAGGGGAACTTAGCTGCTTGGATACAGAATTGGCTGGCCAACAGAAGACAGCGAGTGGTAGTAGAAGGAAAATATTCTGCCTGGAAGTCAGTGGTGAGTGGGGTTCCACAGGGCTCTGTCCTTGGGCCTCTACTGTTTGTAATTTTTATTAATGACTTGGACGAGGGAATTGAAGGATGGGTCAGCAAGTTTGCAGACGACACAAAGGTCGGAGGTGTCGTTGACAGTGTAGAGGGCTGTTGTAGGCTGCAGCGGGACATTGACAGGATGCAGAGATGGGCTGAGAGGTGGCAGATGGAGTTCAACCTGGATAAATGTGAGGTGATGCATTTTGGAAGGTGGAATTTGAAAGCTGAGTACAGGATTAAGGATAGGATTCTTGGCAGCGTGGAGGAACAGAGGGATCTTGGTGTGCAGATACATAGATCCCTTAAAATGGCCACCCAAGTGGACAGGGTTGTTAAGAAAGCATATGGTGTTTTGGCTTTCATTAACAGGGGGATTGAGTTTAAGAGTCGTGAGATCTTGTTGCAGCTCTATAAAACTTTGGTTAGACCGCACTTGGAATACTGCGTCCAGTTCTGGGCGCCCTATTATAGGAAAGATGTGGATGCTTTGGAGAGGGTTCAGAGGAGGTTTACCAGGATGCTGCCTGGACTGGAGGGCTTATCTTATGAAGAGAGGTTGACTGAGCTCGGTCTCTTTTCATTGGAGAAAAGGAGGAGGAGAGGGGACCTAATTGAGGTATACAAGATAATGAGAGGCATAGATAGAGTTGATAGCCAGAGACTATTTCCCAGGGCAGAAATGGCTAGCACGAGGGGTCATAGTTTTAAGCTGGTTGGTGGAAAGTATGGAGGGGATGTCAGAGGCAGGTTCTTTACGCAGAGAGTTGTGAGAGCATGGAATGCGTTGCCAGCAGCAGTTGTGGAAGCAAGGTCATTGGGGTCATTTAAGAGACTGCTGGACATGTATATGGTCACAGAAATTTGAGGGTGCATACATGAGGATCAATGGTCGGCACAACATTGTGGGCTGAAGGGCCTGTTCTGTGCTGTACTGTTCTATGTTCTATGTTCTATGTTCTATAAGGTCACCTCCTTAGCCTCTGATGCTCCAGGGTAAATACAGGTATTTCTGTGTAACATGTGTTTTGTTAATGTGAATCAGCTGTAACGCAGTTAATGAATAGTGGACACTGTTGGATAATGCAAACTTTCTGTTGTACAGGTATAGCGATTTTCGATAGCAATTTCCCTACTCTACAGTTTTCGATGGTGATTTTCTATAGTGTGATTTTCAATACTGCCAGATCACGGAAGAATGCAACTATCGCGTTAGACGAGAAGTACCTGTAGCAACAGCCTATTCAGCCTCTCCCTATAGCTCAAACCCTCCAACCCTGGAAACATCCTTGTAAATCTTTTCTGAACCCTTTCATGATTCAGAATATCCTTCCTATAACAGGGAGACTAGAGTTACACGCAGTATTCCAAAAATGGCTTAACTAATGTCCTGAACAGTTGCAACTAGACAACCCGACTCCAACACTGACCAATAAAGGCAAGCACATCAAACGCCTTCTTAACTATCCTGCCTACCTGGGACTCCACTTTCAAGGAAATCTGGGGCTTTTTTCACTGGAGTGTAGGAAATTTATAAAATCATGAGGGGTCTAGATAAGGGGAATGGCAAGTATCTTTTCCCTAGGGTCAGAGATTTCAAGACTAGGGGGCATATTTTTAAGGAGATTTATAAATGACATGAAGGGCAATTGTTTTCCATAGACTGTGGTTCGTGTGTGGAATGAATGTCCAAAGGAAGTGGTGGACATGGGTACAATTACAACATTTAAAAGACATCTAGATAAGTGAACAATTAAGAAATGTTTGGGGGGATATGGGCCAGGCACAGGCAGGTGGGACTAGTTTGGAATTATAGTCAGCATTGACGGGTTGGACTGAGGGCTCTGTTCTGTACTGTATGACTCTATGACTCTGTTCCTCCTCAGCCACACTGCAAAAAATAGTATATCTGGTGATTTCTGGAATCTTGCTGTACACAAAATGGCTGTGTGAGCACATAAGTTACAACTCCTATGTTTTTTTTCAGAGAGCTGGCTGGCTTTTGGGGCTTGGTTTCACAGCTCGATTTTTTTTGAGTGAGAAACAATTCCCCAATTTCCTGTGCGGATTTGTAACTCGCAAACTCCGAACTTTGAACCTTGCCAGGAGGCACATTTTGTGCATTCCAACACGAAGGGATTCCGCTATAATCTCCAGGACTTCACTGAAGTCACCTCGAGGCCTTTGTTTTTCCAAAGTGAAGGAGGTTGGTTTTCTTTCGCTGCCCTCGTTGTTTAAAATCCTGCAATCTGCCATTATCTCACTTTAGTCCTTTGAATTCACAAGCCAAGGCAAAGTTAATCGCAATTCCTGAGACATTAAATTGACGGGTATTCTCAAACTTTGTTGCTGCCTGTGTCCTTGAATGTCTACTTGTGAGTCTATGTTTGTGTGTAGCTTGATCAATACATAGCCCAGTGATGCAAAAACTCAACTTGCTGTTGTTCGGAATATTGAATTCTGGTTGATATGAAACTAGTCTAAGTATTCGGCACTCTTGGGGGACGAGCAGGGCACAGACAAATGCAGCTCTTTCCTCCCAGTGCAGTAAGACTGAGCAATGGTTATTAAATGGTTCCCAATTGCAGGCAAACTCAGGGCAGCTTTTGACCTCTGAACTCCTTGCCCATGAGGGCTTGGAGCAAAGCTGTTTGGAATTCACCACCAGAAACCTTCTTAGCAGCTTTCAACCAAGGTCACAGATCTGAGCTGAATTCATACATAACTTGCTTCAAGAGTGCCTTAGCTCAGTGATGGTTACTTGCCTCTGAGTCAGAAGGTCATTGGTTCAGGAAATTCTCCTGATACAAGCTCTTAATTTATCAGAATACCTCAGAGCAGTGCTGAGGGGGTGCTGTCGTGCCACTGGCACTGTTCTGTTGGCTAAGTCACTATTGCGATACTCCTTCCATCCTCTCAGGGGGATTCAACAGATTTCAAAGGTCATATCTGGAGGGAGAGCAAGTGAGCTCTCTTCCCAACATCCTCAACAACTTTTATCTCCCAACCGCGCCGTCAAAAACTAATTATGTGGCAATATCTCATCACAGTTTGCGACGCTTGCAAATTGGCACCCCTGTTTTCTAGGCTTAAAAAAGCCAGAGCTTGCAAAACCCAAATCAAGATGTTTTCTGTTTGATGTGATTGTACAGCACTTGTTGATCAATCTTGAGTATGCTGACAGCTACCCCAAGTAAATTCAAGATAACCGGCTGCACCCAGAAACAGGGCTCATTTACACCTGGTAAATTCATATGCAGGGCTCATTCCCCTCAAGCCTTGTACCTGGTTCAAATTATCCCAGACCCTAGAGAGCCTATAGTTCCCATTTACTTTCCATATAGCCCGTCAGAGTTGATTTGCGAACCAATCAGACCTCATTTTCCCCCGTGGTATAAATAGGTACAATTGTGTAAAATTCAGCATTCTTGTATTTGCCTCGGTGAATGCAAGATGAAAATCCTCAACGATATCTTGCTGTTTTCTGCCAAACACAGGTAATCCTTTGCCTGTGATCGCTGCAGGACATCCTAAGGTCATGAAAGGTGGAATATTAAGACAAACGACTGGAATTTTTTTTGTTCCTTCAGTTAACAAAGTTACAAAGGAAAGTGGAGGGTCCAAGTTCAGCTCAGGCAGTGGATGGCACGGTGGCTCAGCGGTTAGCGCTGTTGCCTCACAGCGCCAGGGACCTGTGTGCAAGCTGGCATTGGGGAACTGTCTGTGTGGAGTTTGCACATTCTCCCTGTGTCTGGGTGGGTTTCCTCTGGATGTTCTGGTTCCCCCACCCTGGTCAAAAGATGGTGGATTAGCCATACTAATTTAGCCATGATGTGCAGGCTAGGTGGATTCAACATGGTACAGGAAGTGCTGTTGAGATGGGCTGGGTCTAGGTGGAATGCCCTTCAGAGGGTCAGTGCAGACTTGATGGGTTGAATGGCGTCTTTCTGCACTGTAGGGATTCTATGCTCCTACGTTTCTTCAAAAGCAACAGCAGGGTGGGAAAGGATTTAAAGACTTTTTGCTGGAAGGAAATGAGTTAACTCGAAATGTTTGTATGGAAGAACTTACACCTACGTAGGGCTCCTCACAGACCCAGGATATTCCAAAGCCCTTTACTTTGGAAATGTGGGCACTGTTAGCTATATAAATGCAAAGGTCAGTTTGTACTGAGGTCAAAGAAAATCACTCAAAGGTGCGGAAAATATGGATGACTGGGAGATTTGCTATTGGCAATGACTGTTAGCAAGAAAAAAAAATAACAGAAGTTGCTGGAAAATCTCAGCAGGTCTGGTAGCATCTGTGAAGAAAATATCAGAGTTAACGTTTCCGGCCTAGTGACCTTTCCTCAGAACTGATTAAGCATTTAACTGCATCATAAATTTATTTACTACATCCTCACAGTGATGCGGCCCTTTGATCTATTACTTATAAATTCTGTGTCTGATACTACCCCTCTTACTAACACCTTAAGAAGGACTGAGGCTCCAAAAGCTTGTGTTTCCAAAGAAACCTGTTGGACCATAACCAGGTGTCGTGTGATTTCTGACCAGATTTGAGGAGCGAGATAAATATTGGCCAAAATGCCAGGAAGGTTTTCCCTGGAGATGATGCTGGGAGATCATCCATTTCCGCCTGAACAAGTGGCATGTGACCAATGTCTCATTTGAAAGGTGGCATCTCTGGCATCACAGGACTCCCCCTGCACTGCCATCAGCTGAGATTGTGTATGCCCCGTTCACAAGCATCACCCTGGTCTCCACTGGCAACTGCATGCACGTAAGAAGCAGGAAGGAAAGGAACTGCATTTGGTAATGAAGCCAAGCGATTGAATACATTGCAAGCAATCACTATCCAGAGTAAGCCGCAGGGAAGTTGCTTGCAGCTGGGTCGCTGTTAGCTGGAGGCAGGAAAGAGCGTGCTGCTCATGATTCATCCACAAGGTACTAATCAGCTACGGCTGTAACAGTAAAGCCCATGTGACAGCATGGCGACTAGGGCCTGATGTGCATCTCATGCGAGGATTTCCTTTAACATGTTGATATGAACTGGATCCAAGCTGCAGTGTCTGGGTCTCATTTGCAGACAGTCCAGGGACCTCCCTTTTTGACAGGGTGTAGAACCCTTGGCTTTCTCCGTTGTCTGGCTGTCTGACAGCTCCTCTTGCGAGCACTGAGTAGGAGTCACTGAGGACGCACAATAGAGAGGGCCCGAGCTAACCACACGAACACTGAGATTACCCTCGCCAGATTTTATTTTTCTTGGCTTTTCATGCATATATTGCTTTCCAGCCTCTCAAGAAGTAAAATTAAAATACATGGTCTGACATTATTGATGAATATTTGAGTCTTGTTGTGTAATGTGTGTGGGAGAAAGGTGTGTGTGTGAGAATCTAACTGTGTGTGTGTGTGTGTGTGTGTGTGTGTGTGTGTGTGTGTGTGTGTGTGTGTGTGTGTGTATGCACACGTGTGTATGGGTGTGTGTGTGTGTATTGTGTGTTTATGTGTGTGTGTGTATTGTTTGTATGTGCATACATGTGTGTGTGTATGTGTGTGTGTATGCATGTGTGTGTGTATTGTGCGTATGTATGAGCATACATGTGTGTGTATGCGTGTGTGTGTCAGGTAGGTTTGTGTGTGAATGCATGTCAGAGAATTTGTGTGTCAGAAAGTGTGCACGTGTGGCTGTGAGTGGGAGTGTGTACCAGAGAGTGAGTGTGCATGTGTGGCTGTGAGTTGGAGTGTGTACCAGAGAGTGAGTGTACGCGAGTGGCTGTGAGTGGGAGTGTGTACCAGAGAATGAGTGTGCATGTGTGGCTCTGAGTGGGAATATGTACCAGAGAGTGAGTGTGCACGTGTGGCAGTGAGTGGGGATGTGTACCAGAGAGTATGTGCACGTGTGGCTGTGAGTGGGAGTGTGTACCAGAGAGTGAGTGTGCACGTGTGGCTGTGAGTGGGAGTGTGTACCAGAGAGTGAGTGTGCACGTGTGGCTGTGAGTGGGGATGTGTACCAGAGAGTGAGTGTGCACGTGTGGCTGTGAGTGGGAATGTGTACCAGAGAGTGAGTGTGCATGTGTGGCTGCAAGTGGGAGTGTGTACCAGAGAGTGAGTGTGCACGTGTGGCTGTGAGTGGGAGTGTGTACCAGAGAGTGGGTATGCATGTGTGGCTGTGAGTGGGAGTGTGTACCAGAGAGTGAGTGTGTACGTATGGCTGTGAGTGGGAGTGTATACCAGAAAGTGAGTGTGCACGTGTGGCTGTGAGTGGAAATGTGTCCCAGAGAGTGAATGTGCACGTGTGGCTGTGAGTGGGTGTACCAGAGAGTGAGTGTGCATGTGTGGCTGTGAGTGGGAGTGAGTACCAGAGAGTGAATGTGCACATGTGGCTGTGAGTGGGTGTACCAGAGAGTGAGTATGCACGTGTGGCTGTGAGTGGGAGTGTGTACCAGAGAGTGAGTGTGCACATGTGGCTGTGAGTGGGAGTGTGTACCAGAGATTGAGTGTGCATGTGTGGCTGTGAGTGGGAGTGTGTACCAGAGAGTGAGTGTGCATGTGTGGCTGTGAGTGGGAGTGTGTACCAGAGAGTGAGTGTGCACATGTGGCTGTGAGTGGGAGTGTGTACCAGAGAGTGAGTGTGCACGTGTGGCTGTGAGTGGGAGTGTGTACCAGAGAATGAGTGTTCATGTGTGGCTGTGAGTGGGAGCCTGTGAGTCTCAGTATTTGAGTGTGTATGTGTGGCAGTGAGTGGCACTGTAAGTGTGTGTGTGTGTGTGAGAGTGAGTGTCTATGTGTGGTAGTGAAGAGGGTGTGAGTGTGTGCAGACAGCCAGTATGTCTGTGTCAAAGTGAGTTGGGGTGTGCATCAGACAGTGTAATTGTTTGTGTATATATTTGCGTGTATATGTTTGTGTGTGCGAGTGTCTGTATATGTGTGAGTGTGTGTGTGTATGTATGCATGTGTACATGTTCGTGTGTCCGTGTCTGTGTGGTTGAGTGTGTGTGCGTATGTGTCAGAGGATGCATGTGTATGTCAGAGAGTGCATTTGTGTGTGTCTGTGTGTGTGTGTGTTTGTGTGTGCGTGTCTGTCAAAGAATGCATGTGTGTATATTTGTGTGTGTTTGTGTGCATGTGTGTGTCAGAGAGTGCACGTGTGAATATGTGAACTTGCTTCATCTTGTGATGCACAGGGCATTTTTGTACATCCCGACTCCACACAGAAGGGGAAATTCTACCATTAGGTTTTGTGAGGGACCTCTTGTGAGGCAGCTCAGTGCCACGTTCCCCTTTACAAACGTTCATTGAGATGCCAGTGTGTAGGGCCAACTCTCCCTGGATGGTTTCTAGAGATCTGCATTCTGTCAGAGGGTGGGAGCCCAATGATGGAGCTTACAGTGAAACATGCCATGTTTTAACATAAAAGGTTCAATTGGATTTGATACCAGGGCACAAACCAAATATTAAATTTACACTTCAGCATGAGGTGAACACCACCAGCAGTGACCAGCAATCAGTGCCTATGATTGAGAACATTAGGGTGTCTGCATCGAGGCATCAGGCAACCATGGAATAACATGCGACATTGAACAAGGGAGGACTGGCCCTGAATTATGAGCTGTTCTATTTCACACGAACATTGTTGATCCAGTAACTCTTTGGGCAAAAGATGAAGGCAACAGATGCTGAAAGTTTGGAATAATTGTCTTCACACCTTGAGGACTTCCAAAAAGAAATGTATCTGAAAAGAATGTTATGCCCATGGAAGTGAAGCACCTTGTTTTCCACTTACATTAAATGACTTTTTCCTGTACCCTGAATAGGTCAGCACTTTTTTTTTAATCGCACAGTTGTTACACAGCAACATAATTTAAATAATGAGCTAAAGACCCGGGTATCTGAATTGTATACGGGTGTGGTTCAGGCAGAGCGTTTTATGGGTAAGCACATTTCTGCACAGTACAATTCGTTCAAGCCATAGATTCGGAGCCAGAAAGTTTTTTTTTCAGATCTGCATTTTCAAAAAAAAGAGAACCACATTTCAGTCAATCTGCTCAAAGTTTCTGGCTTCATCCTGAAGGCAAGCTCCTGGAGCCGTTACTGTGTTTTTTTTGTATTCGGAGCTGGGGCTAATTAATTCCTGGGCTCTCCAAACTCTTGGCCCAGAGGAGCTGAACTCCAGCGTGTGGTTCATGAGGAGTGTCAACTTTACTGGCTTCACCTGCCCGAGTGACGGGAATCGGACTGAGAGAGGATGACTCACACACTCTAACTAAACGCTCCTCAATCAAATGCTGCTCACCCCCAGTTGGGCCAATCAAAAGGAACCATGGTCAGTTTTAAGGGCTTTAGTAGCTCTGATGCACTGTCGCACTGTCGTCATTTCCAGCTCTCCTGTTTGGTCTGACTTTCCAAATTCACCTTAAAGACAGGGCAAGGGGGCCAGGCAGAGGCCAGTTAGGGGACTGAGGGGAGAGAAGCCTGACCAGGGAGACATGGGGGAAACAGACAAGAAGGGAGGGCGCTGAGAATGAGGAGGAGCGGGGCAGTGAGGGATAACGAGGGGTTGAGGGCGAGTGGGGCAGCGAGGGAGGCTGGAGAGGGTTGTCGGGGAGAAGAAGGATGGACAGAGAATAGCAGAAAGGAGGGGGTTAAGGGGAGGGAGGGAGGGTAGGGGAAAGGAGGATGGAGAGGGAGGGAGGATAGGGAAAGGGGGATGGAGAGGGAGCGAGGGTAGGGGAAGGGTAGGGGAAGGGAGGATGGAGAGGGAGGGAGGATAGTGAAAGGGGAATGGAGAGGAAGGGAGGGTAGGGGAAGGGAGGATGGAGAGGGAGGGAGGATAGGGAAAGGGGGATGGAGAGGGAGCGAGGGTAGGCGAAGGGAGGAGGATAGGGAGAGGGGAATGAAGAGGGAGGGAGGGTAGGGGAAGGGAGGAGGATAGGGAAAGGGGAATGGAGAGGGAGGGAGGGTGGGGGAAGGGAGGATGGAGAGGGAGCAAGGGTAGGGAAAGGGGGATGGAGAGGGAGCGAGGGTAGGGGAAGGGAGGAGGATAGGGAAAGGGGAATGGAGAAGAAGGGAGGGTAGGAGAAGGGAGGATGGAGAGGGAGCGAGGGTAGGGGAAGGGAGGAGGATAGGGAAAGGGGAATGGAGTGGGAGGGAGGGTGGGGGAAGGGAGGATGGAGAGGGAGCGAGGGTAGGGGAAGGGAGGAGGATAGGGTAAGGGGGATGGAGAGGGAGGGAGGGTAGGGGAAGGGGGATGGAGAGGGAGCAAGGGTAGGGGAAGGGAGGAGGATAGGGAAAGGGGAATGGAGAAGAAGGGAGGGTAGGGGAAGGGGGGATGGAGAGGGAGCGAGGGTAGGGGAAGGGAGGAGGATAGGGTAAGGGAGATGGAGAGGGAGGGAGGGTAGGGGAAGGGGGGAGGATAGGGAAAGGGGAATGGAGAAGAAGGGAGGGTAGGAGAAGGGAGGATGGAGAGGGAGTGAGGGTAGGGGAAGGGAGGAGGATAGGGTAAGGGAGATGGAGAGGGAGGGAGGGTAGGGGAAGGGGGGAGGATAGGGAAAGGGGAATGGAGAAGAAGGGAGGGTAGGAGAAGGGAGGATGGAGAGGGAGTGAGGGTAGGGGAAGGGAGGAGGATAGGGTAAGGGAGATGGAGAGGGAGGGAGGGTAGGGGAAGGGGGGAGGATAGGGAAAGGGGAATGGAGAGGGAGGGAGGGTGGGGGAAGGGAGGACGGAGAGGGAGCGAGGGTAGGGGAAGGGAGGAGGATAGGGTAAGGGGGATGGAAAGGGAGGGAGGGTAGGGGAAGGGAGGATGGAGAGGGAGCGAGGGTAGGGGAAGGGAGGAGGATAGGGTAAGGGGGATGGAGAGGGAGGGAGGGTGGGGGAAGGGAGGATGGAGAGGGAGCGAGAGTAGGGGAAGGGAGGATGGAGAGGGAGGGAGGATAGTGAAAGGGGAATGGAGAGGAAGGGAGGGTAGGGGAAGGGAGGATGGAGAGGGAGGGAGGATAGGGAAAGGGGGATGGAGAGGGAGCGAGGGTAGGCGAAGGGAGGAGGATAGGGAGAGGGGAATGAAGAGGGAGGGAGGGTAGGGGAAGGGGGGATGGAGAGGGAGCAAGGGTAGGGGAAGGGAGGAGGATAGGGTAAGGGGGATGGAGAGGGAGGGAGGGTAGGGGAAGGGACAGAGGACAAGGAGAGTTGCGGGGAGTGGTGAGGGTTCCAATGAGGGTAGCCAGTTACCTGTACATAAGTGGTACTGTGTATTTTTTTTCTGAAAAGCTCCCCCTGACTCTCCGGAACGAGTCTGTGACTTGAGTTGCTGTTTATAACCAGTGATTGCGTGTTTCGAAGTCAGTTTGCTGAATGGTATTTAGCAATGATTTCCTATAACTTGTCATCAGTCTCTGGGCCAAAGCCAGCTTTTCATGCACATTCTTGTAATTAAAACAATCACCAAATATTTCAATTTTCTGTTCATTTTCAGATTGCGTTGGAACGCTGGGGAGTTGCATGTTTTGATTATTTTTCCTTTATTTGCTGTGATATCATTCCATATGTTTTTAACACGGTTTCCACACTTAATACAAAAGCTTTACACATGTTTAGATATCCGAATTTGGAAGCTTAGTGTAACATTATTAACTGTTGCTATGGAAATGCTCTCTACCATGTGGCTTTTTGTTTTATCATTCCAGCATTTCCTACCCAGCGTTTTAAGGTGGATTAGAAATGCAGTGACTTTCTGCTTTGTGTGCATTCAGTTATCTATGTCTGCTCAGCTCCCTGCATCCACCTAAGTTTTCTGCATCTCACCCTCTGCCTTCTTCAGTATTTTTCCCATCTCCCACCTTCGTTTCCAAGGATTGGGTTCTGAATCCCTGTTCGATCCTTGCTTATGGAAGTACAGTGGTTTGTCATGATCTTCTACTAACTCCCACTCTTACTGCCTGCCAACAAGCAAATCTGCAGGATTTATAGGCTGACGATCAACCTATTGGGCTCCATTGAGAAGGTAATTTCCAATCCAACTCCAAATTCGGATCCAAATTCCAAAGCTGAAGGCAGGTTCACTACCCCATTGTCCCCATCTCAGTGTCTTGCCACAGTCACGAGAAACCATCCCTCAAAACCCTTTGCAATGAGTCTGCAACCCTGACTACACCAAGCCTGTGTCAGCACCCCTCCTTGGCGGGACAATAAAGTTTTCTATAAAGTTGAAACCATTGAAAATTGTATGCCGTCTATTTTGTTCTAACACCTGTCCTCTTGTCTCGAGTGGTCCCTCATGGACTGATCGCTCACACGCAATGCCCCCCACCCCTCACACCTCCCGTCCTTCCCATTTTCCATCAGCCTCCTCCCCCCAGATGACACCATCTGACTTCAGAGTTTCCACATTGCCGCTGACGACAGGCAAAGCCCACCTCACCGTGACCTCTCTCGACCACTCTGCTGTTATAGTGACAAATATTTGACAGGTCACAGCCACCGACTCTGACCCTGTCACAGATTCTGTGCCTGGTAGCTGACTTTGCCACTGTTCCTGGCAGCGTTCACAAGGTGAATAAAACGAGACATCTTATTGGAATCTTATTTGAACCAGAGGTGAGTTCTCAGCCACATTCAGACTGGTTTATTTTTACCTCCTCCGTGAGTGACTCCTTCTCTAGCTTTGCTCATGTGCTGCTGGGAGCCCCACTGGAGAGTTTCTTACCTCTAGACTTGACTATTGTCAACCCATTCCTGGCTGGCCCACATCTGTATAAACTTGTGGACATCTAAACTTTGAGATAACAAGGTGTGGAGCTGGATGAACACAGCAGGCCCAGCAGCATCAGACGAGCAGGAAAGCTGACGTTTCGGGCCTGGATCCTTTTGCCACTGGCCTAACTCTCACTGATGTCCCATTCACCCATCACCTTTCTGCTCACTGATCGAAACAAAATGACTTCTAATCAATGGGTTTGGACAGGTTATGATGCATCTAAATGGTAGTTGGGACTAGAAACAAAACCCTCTGCCCCAGGGGCAGGGACATTACTGCTGCACAACAAGATCCTGTTGTGCTCACTGTTAAAATTGACTCCTCTTTAAGCATTGGCTCAATTTTAAAACTTCCATTCTTGTTTTCAAATCCCTCCATGTTGTTACTCCTCTCCATCTTTTCCTAACTCCAACATTGACCTTTTGAGTATCCTCAATTTTAACCACAGCTGTGACTTAAACAAATTCTGGAGTTCTCACTAAACCTGTTTCTAACAAGTTCTTTAGCGGTTCATTATCTTCTACAAAGCCCTGCTTATATAGCTCACTGTTAGGTTTCATTTGACAATGCTCCTGTGAACTATCTTGGGACATTTCAGTACATTTAACTCCAGCTTGTTATTGTTGTTGTTTGTTACACTCCATGTGCCATTCTTGGCATCTTTCTCTCTAAGTCTGCCTCATTGTTTATCTCTTGCTTGGCTCTATTCAACTCCACATCTACCTCATTTCACTTTTGTACTTTCCTCTTGCTGATTTGAGTTTATTTTCTGGACCTTTCCCCTTTCTCATCTACTGTTCACCCTCCTCATCCTGTGGCTATCTCTCCATTTTATGTTTGTGGTGTGTGTGTGTGTGTGTGTGTGTGTGTGTGTGTGTGTGTGTGTGTGTGTGTGTGTGTGTGTGTGTGTGTGTGTGTGTGTATGAATACATGTGCAAATGTATGTATATGAGAGTCTGTATCAGTATATATGTATGCACATTTATGTATGTGTGTGTCTACATGCATGCGTGTTTATGTGTTTGAGTATGTGCATGTGTGTGTGTGTGTGTGTGTGTGTGTGTGTGTGTGTGTGTGTGTGTGCGCGCGCGCTAATGTGAGTCTATTTCCTGCTATTTCTGTGGTCCTACCCACTTCTGCCCCCCAATTCTTGCTCTCTACTCACTTTTCCCCCTGTTTCATGCCCCACATCCTGTCTATCACATAGCTCACTTGATTCACCCCAATCCCGCCATTCCTTCATTTCCTATTTTCCTCCCCATATCTCCATTCTCCTGCATTCCTCCCTGTTACTAGTATCATGGCACGGCTAACTGATATGGGGGAAGTGGTACGCATCTCTGGTGGGATTTTAAATTTACTTAGTAAATCTGAAATTGAAAACTAATCTCAGTAATGGTGACTGTGCTTTGTCAGAAAAACCTACCTGGTTCACAGATGTTTTTTGGGAAAGAAAATCTCCCGTTCTTACCCTCAGGCTAGTGTCCTAGACCCGGCCATCTTCTGATACTTCATTAATAACTTTCCTGCCGTCATAAGGTCAGAAGTGGGGATGTTCACTGATGACTGCACAATGTCCAGCACCATTCAGAGCAGCTCAGAGGTTAGGGATCCTGCAGTGAGCAATTTATCTCTCCAAAGCCTGTCTCCATCTGCAAGGCGCAAGTTACGAATGTGATGGAATGCTCCCCACTTGCTTGGATGTATGCAGCTCCAAAAACACTTAGGAAGCTGTATACACGTAAGTTTCAGCTTGCTGACTCCCTAGGCAAAGATGAGGCAGTGTCAGGGAAACATCTTAGGAACAGGAAAGCTGACGTTTCAGGCCTAGGCCCTTCTCTTGGCCCGAAACATCAGCTTTCCTGCTCCTAAGATGCTGCTTGGCCTGCTGTGTTCATCCAGCTCTACACCTTGTTGTCTCGGAATCTCCAGCAACTGCAGTTCCCATTATCTCTGATGCAGTGTTAGAGAAGACTGGTTGGTTGGAAGGCTCACCTGGATTACCGGTCACATTGAGCTACTGTTCACATCTTGATAATGCCTCTAAAATTCCTCCTCGTAGCCCTGGCCCTCTACCCATTGCTAAAACCCCTTCCAGGCCACCATTAGCCTTTCACCTAGTATCTGTTATGGACAGACCATACCAAGCTATGGGGAGCATGGTGGCTTGGTGGTTAGCACTGTAGCCTTACAGCCCTAGGGTCCTGGGTTCAATTCCACCCTCAGGCAACTGTCTGTGTGGAGTTTTTGCATTCTCCCCGTGTCTGCGTGGGTTTCCTTTGGGAGCTCTAGTTTCCTCCCACAATCCAGAGATGTGTAGACTAGGTGGATTGGACATGCTAAGTTGCCCATAGTGTTCAGGGATGCGTAGATTAGGTGGGTTATAAGGGGATGGGTCTGGATGGGATGCTCCAATGATTGGTATGGGTATGTTGGGACAACCACACTGTACAGTTTCTATGATTCAAAACTATGTCATATTAGCAGGAAGCCTTTAAAACAGATATTGGAAGAATTAAATCTCTCCATTCCAATGGAGCTATAATTCAAGTTTACATCAGGAGGGGTATGGAGCCATTGACAGAATTTTGGATTACCACAAGTGGTCAATTTAGTTATAAAAGCAAAGTAAAATAAACAACATTGGAGATATAAATAATCCTTTCAAAACTTCTTAAAACTGCCAATCGAATTGTGTACATAACCTCATGCAGAACTAATTGGTTTTTAAGCTTTTGAAGTTCAGACAAGCATTCAACTGTCCAAGCAACTAGTAAACAATTTGAGCCAATTGAAGTTGAAATCACACATGTTCAGGCCGTTTTCTAAGCTATACCAGATGACCTCTCCTTAAAATAATTCTGCAGGCAGATAATGTTTTTGTTCTAAGTTAAAGTGGCAGGCTAGTTTTATTTCAAGTAACTGCTGCTCTCCAAAACCATCAGTTCATCTTGAAATATTTCTACATACTTGAAAGTGGAGCCACAGATAGACAGGATATTGAAGAAGGCATGTAGTACACTTGCCTTCCTTGCTCAGTGCACTGAGTATAGGTCATGTTGCGGCTGTATAGAACATTGGTTATGTCACCTTTGGAATACAGTGTTCAATTCTGGTCTCCCTGCTGTAGAAAGACGTTGTGAAGCTTGAAATGTTGCAGAAAAGATTTACAAGGAAGTTGCTAGGTTTGGAGGGTTTGAGGCTGAATAGGCTGGAGCTATTTTTCCTGGAACATTGGAGGCTGAGCAGTAACATTACAGATGTTTATGAAATATGAGGGGCATAGGTCTCTTCCCAGGGTAGTCCAAAACTAGAGGGCATAGGTTTAAGGTGAGAGGGGAATGATATAGACCAGACTTGAGGGGCTACTTTTTCATGCAGAGGGTGGTATGTGGATGGGACAAGGTGCCTAAGGGAGTGGTTGAGTTTGGTGCAATTGACATATTTAAAAGGCATCTGGATGAGTATAAGAATAGGAAGGGATTTGAACCAAATGCTGGCAAATGGGATTAGAGTAACAAGGGAGATCTGGTCAGCATGGATGAGTTAGACCCAAGGGTCTGTTTCTGTACTGTACATCTCTATGACTTTCTGACTCTAGTGTAATCATTTAAGTCGCTGCAGTTCATGATGCTGGAGTTCCTAAGCGTAGTTTTCAGTTGCTGTGAATGCATAGTGGCAATTTTCCCAGTGGAAATGACAGGGAAGCAATGGCCTGGTGGTATCCTGCCACAGCAGATGGTAGAACTTGAATTCAATGAAAATCTGGAACTAAGAATCTAATGATGAACAAGAATCCATTGCTGATTGTTGGGAAAAAAAAGCCATCTGGTTCACTAATGTCTTTTAAGGAAAGAAACTGTCATCCTTACCTGGTCTGGTCTACATGTGACTCCAGACACACAGCAATGTGGTTGACTCTTAACTCCCGTCTGGGCAGTTAGGGAGGGGCAATAAAAGCTGGCCCAGCCAGCAATGCCCTCATCCCAGGAATGAATGAAAAGAAACTAATGCACCTCAATAGTTACACAATAGGGTCAATATAATGATCATCATAGCTTTAAAGGAATGTGATCAATCACTGTGGTGAAATATAATGAATTTATAGCTCAGCACCTGTCAGTGACAATTGAAATTGTCAAAAGATTGAGTACTCTCTGAATGTTTCTGTCACCCACGCAGATTCCTGCCAAGGTTCCTTATGTTGAAATGGAGGAGTTGAGAGAAGCCCCTGTGGGTCACTCTGAAGGAAAATTTTGCACTCAAAGAGCAACAGAATAGATGACCCTTTGAATCAGTCTTGAGTCCCTGCTGAGCCACGTCCTCCAGTCTGATACAAAATCATAGTCTTGTCGGGGACTGAGATTTGTGAAGCTGTATATTTAGATCATAGAATCCCTACAGTGTGGAAGCAGGCCATTGAAGTCTACACCACTCCTCCAAAGAGTATCCCACCCTACCCCTGGCACCTTGCATTTCCCATGGCTAACCTACCCAGCCTAAGCACTTCAGCGTGACCAAACCACCCACCTGCACATCTTTGAATTGTGGGAGGAAATTGGAACAAACCCGCACATTCACGGGGAGAGCATGCAAACGCCACACAGACAGTCACCTGAGGCTGGAATTGAACCCAGGTCCCTGGTGCTGTGAGGCAGCAGTGCTAACCACTGAGCCACTCAAACAACAGCCCACTTGTTAGCCTGATGGAAACACACTACCTGAACAAAATGCAAACATTTATTTGAATGTTGTATTCACGACAAATCATTGATGGCATTATTTTAATGTCCACAAATAGTAGATTTGTTTCTAACTGTTACAGTCTTGAAATAGCTGAGATATCTTTATCTTTTATTCATGAGCATTGTCAGGTAATGACCATCTCCAATAAGAAATACTCTAAACTCTGCTCCTTGACATCCAGTGGTGTTACCATCACTGAATCTCCCACAATCAACACCTTGGGGGTTACCATTGACCAGAAATGCAACTTGTCTCGCCACATAAACATAGTGGTTACTAGAGCAGGTCAGAGGCTAGGAATACTCTGGTAAGCAACTCACCTCCTGATCTCTGAATCCCTGTCTTACTTGGAGCTGAAAACCACCCAGTCTCTTATGGAATCACACTCAATGAAATTTGTGGCTTTTTGAAAGAGGAAACATTTAGATTGAGGGAAACTGAAGATTTCTTCCTCATCCTGTTACATTGGTAACTCTGTGGAAGCTAGGGACTGAAAATATCCCAAACTTTCACACAAATTCATTAGTAACTCTTTGAAACAGATGTCTGTCTCACTGAGCTGCCTTTGGTTATTAAGGAAAACAACTGATCAAGCTTTCTTTGCCAGGACTGCCTGTGTAGAAGTCACAGTGGAAGCATATAATTTCAGATTGTTGTTTCTTGATTTTAATTCATCCCCTACTCTCTTATCTTGGCAATAGCACCTCCTGAAGTTGTCTTCTAAGAGCAGTGTGGTACATTTACACAATTCTCCTTGTTTCTGGGAGCTTGTTCCCTTCTTCAATTTTATTCCCTCTTAGAATAGAATGGAACAGAATCCTGACAGTGCCAAAAGAGGCCATTTATCCCTTCGAGCTTACACTGGCCCACCAAAGAGTATCCCACTAAAACCCACCCAGCCTGCACATCCTGAGATACTACAATGCAATTTAGCATGGCAAATCCATCTAATCTGTACACCTGTGGACTGTGGGAGGAAACCGGAGCACCTGGAGGAGAGAATGTGCAAACTCCTTTCCTGAAGTCCTGGAATGTCAGCTGAGGTACAGAAGCATCTTGACGAAAATTGAGCCTAAGCCTCGTAAAAAATTCAAATGAATCTGACAGTTTGAGACACAGTTTGCAACTGAGAAATAGCTTTGAATAAAGGTGCTGAAGGAATCCATTCAAAACCCATCCATTTACAATAATTACGCTTGGAGCCAAAGCATTGTGTGAAAATGTGATAATGGGAACTGCAGATGCTGGAGAATCCGAGATAACAAAGTGTGGAGCTGGATGAACACAGCAGGCCAAGCAGCATCTCAGGAGCACAAAAGCTGACGTTTCAGGCCTAGACCCTTCCTCAGAGCACTGGGGAAGGGTCTAGGCCCGAAACATCAGCTTTTGTGCTCCTGAGATGCTGCTTGGCCTGCTGTGTTCATCCAGCTCCAAACTTTGTTATATTATATTGTGTGAAAATGACTGGGTTTGTTCCATATCTTGTTATTACTTGGGTTTCAGGGTATTTTTGAGAGTTTCAGGGATCTCTGGGAGTCAGGAGGAAACTGCTGGTTGCTGTTGAACCCTGTTGCAGTGGTCACAGGTTAATCATTTCAACCTCAGCAAATCAATACTTTGTCAGTTAATTATTGAAAATATAGTACAATGTTTGTAAGTGTGGCTTTACAAGTTTTGATTGGGAGAGGTTGAGGTGGTTGACAAGTTGAAGATACAAGCCTCTCTGTCCAAATAAGTGTCTCTAAAACATCTGTTGACTGTAAGGAAGAGATGGTTGTGTAGCGGTAATGTCACAGAGTTAGTATCCAGAATCCAATGGCAAGTGATGGAAATAAACATTTATGCAATTTAAAGACGGTCTCTATAATGATGGCTGTGAAACTATCATTGATTGTTATAAGCACCATAGAATCCCTACAGTGTGGAAACAGGCCCTTCAGCCCAACAAGTCCACACTGACCCACAGGGAACCCCACCCCCTCATAACCCACACACCCCTGAACACTATGGGGCAAATTAGCATGGCCAATCCACCTAGCCTGCACATCTTTGGACTGTGGGAGGAAAGCAGAGTGCCTGGATTGAAACCCATGCAGACACGGGGAGAATGTGGAAACTCCACGCAGAAGTTGCCAGAGGGTGGAATCAAACCTGGGTCCCTGATGCTGTGAGGCAGCAGTGCCAACCACTGAGCCACTGTGCCACCCTCATAAAAGCCCATCTGTTTCACGAGTGTTCTTTACATAATGTGGGTGACTCATAACAGCCCTGTGGGCTATTAGGCCAGTAAATGCCAGCCTAGCCCATCACTGTCATCTACATCCCACAGAAGAATAATATTTAACAATTCCCAAATGGAGGAGCCAGCTGTGTTAAAGGCTCTTTTGTAAGCTAGTACTGGGGCAATGTGACACATAGCCAGGAGACCGGGATCTTGCTTCTAGCTTCCGATGCATGTGAGGGACTTGGACAGTTTAGTTGTGATCTGTCAAGACTTAACAGGAAAACGCAACTCACCAATGACATTTAGCTCATGAATGGCCCAATGGAACCTTTCCAATTTGTCTTTGAACCTGACTATTAATGCGGATTGGAGTCTGACTGCTTAATGGACTCTGTCATTATTCTCCATTGTCCGTAACTATCCTCGCATTGATGGGAAAGATGTTATAAATGGCACAAAAATTGCAGGTTTGTGAAAGCCCACTTGCATTAAATCTAACTGTATTTCACCACACTCAGCACTACTCATCAGTGGCTTGGACTAAGAGTTAATGCAAATGCAGTCTTCAGGGGCATGGGTAATGCAATGATACTGATGTGACATTATGTTAATTGCAGCACAGAATCTGATTCTGCATCAAGTTATGCTGCTTAGAATGCACTGCAGAGGAAAATATGCCCTGTTCTGTTTGTGGGAATGCAGTTCTGTCTGGACAGACTATCCCATGTATGCAATGTTGAGAAACAGCGAGAGACTCATCAGGAGCTGGCACACAAGGATGAGGGACCGGGAGAGCTGGGGTGTAGGAACTGCTATGTCACCAGAGGAACAAGGGGGCCTCCAGTAGTTGGCCAACATGTGAAGTTTCCGATGAACACGAGTGGTTTAGGGTTGATATAGCAGATAAAGATGCAACACAAGACCCTCCTTTGAGAACCCCACCTGCAATGTCTCTAATTTGCAAGTCACAGATTGCTAAGTGAATAAACAACCTATCGCAAACCACCATTGTATTGCAGTTGGGTAGACAGTCTTAAATTTGTTTCTTTCAATTCCATATTCTCATTGGTCTATAATTTATAAACAGCTACCAACACCAGGTTAATATCACAATGTGCTTTCCTTGCATGTTTTCTTTGTACTGACCTCCATTAGTACTTGCTTCAGATACTGCGTCACATGCTTCAAACCTGCTCTTCTGCTACTCATTGATGCATGGGACCAGACTCTGCGTTGTCTTCAATTCTCTTGCAGTTTTTGTTTTTAGGGTAAATTTTCACTGTTTGTATCATTTGGAAGAATGACACCAGCCTACGTGGCTTTAGACCAGCCAACAGTGTTGGACAGCTAACAAAGTGTAATTGCTGTTGTTATCAAGACAAAGTCCCACAGACAGCATGAGACAAGTGATTCATTGTTTTAGCAATAATAGTTGAGGGATGAAACTTGGCAAGGACACCAGTTGTACTCCCCTGCATTTAATCATACAATGCCCTTGATTCGTTTGTCCCAGGGAGCGGACAAGCGAGGCACCTCTGGCAGAGCAGCACCCCTTCACCATCACACCGGATATCACCTTTGATTTTGCCCTCAGGTCCCTGGAGTAGGCTCGCGACCTTGTGCCTCTGAGGTAAGAGTCTGGCCTAGTGAGCTGAAGCTGACGACCCAGTCTTCGGGTGAGGCAGTGAGAATCAGAAAGTTATTGAATCGAGGCTCGTGAAGCCAGCGTGAGGCCCATAAACATGGGAATGTCATTGCGCTGTGGTCTCAAACCGGGAGAGGTTGTGTGATCAAGCCATTCCCTAAGCCAGAGAATGCTGAAACCAGTTGTGACTGAGCTAAGATTAACTCGACCAGCACAGTAGGAAACCAAGACTGAGTTCGTACCTCAACGCCATGTTGTAGATAATACCTTCCTTTGGTAAGGGGTGTGGTAGCTGTAATTTTTTTTCTCTCTATACACATTATCAATTCATGGGATGTTGGCGTCACTGACCAGACCAGCACGAATTATTTCATTGGAACACTCTTGATCATCCTGTGTAACTGGTTATAACTCTCTCTCTTTGCAGCCTCTTGCAGCTTTAGAGGGCTTTGGTCAGCCTACACTTAGAGTATAGTGTTCAAATCTGGTGGCCACATTATAGGAAGGATATGGAGGCTTTAGAAAGGGTGCAGAAGAGGTTTACCAGGATGATGCCTGGATTAGAGGCCAAAAGCTTTAAGGAGAGGCTGGAAAACCTCAGGTTGTTTTCTCTGGAGCGGCAGAGGCTGAGGGGAGATTTGAAAGAAGTCTATAAAACTATGAGATACATAGATAGGGTTGACAGTCAGAATCATTTTCCCAGAGTTGAAAATGTCTAATGCTAAGGGACTTGGATTTAAGGTGAGAGAAATAAAGTTCAAAGGAGATGTGAGGGGCAGGTTTTTTACACAGAGAGTGGTAGGAGTCTGGAATATGTTGCCAGAGTATGATAGGGGCTTTTAAGGGACTTTTAGATAAGCACATGAATATACAAGAAATGGAGGGATGTGGACCAAGGGCAGGCAGAAGGGACTAGTTTAATTTGGTGTCATGTTCGACACAACATTGTGGGCCGAAGGGCCTGTTCCTGTGCTGTACTGTTCTATGTTCGATTGTCAATCCCTAATTGCCCAGAGGGTAGTTAAGAATCAATTACATTGTTGTGCATCTGGAGTCATGTGTACGCCAGTCGAGATGGGTTTTTAGAAACCATTGATGGCAGGTGCTGATCATTTGCAAAGTTTTTTTTTTAAGTCCAGATTTTTAATTGGATTTAAGTGTCACCAGTGGGGCCAGGATGGGATTCCAACCCAGAACATCCATCTCAATTTCCAGTTTAGCCAGACCGACGACATTACCACTCCATCACCATCTCCTCCTGTCAGAGATTGTCAGGAGGTAGGGTTCTATGAGGCCTACAGAAACATTGTCGGGAGGTAGGATTCTATGAGGCCTACAGAAACATTGTCAGGAGGTAGGGTTCTGTGAGACCTACAGAAACATTGTCGGGAGGTAGGATTCTGTGAGACCTATAGAAACATTGTCAGGAGGTAGGGTTCTGTGGGGCCTACAGAAACATTGTCAGGAGGTAGGGTTCTGTGGGGCCTACAGAAACATTGTCAGGAGGTAGGGTTCTGTGAGGCCTACTGAAACATTTTCGGGAGGTAGGGTTCTGTGAGGCCTACAGAAACATTGTCAGGAGGTAGGGTTCTGTGAGGCCTACAGAAACATTGTCAGGAGGTAGGGTTCTGTGAGGCCTATAGAAACATTGTCAGGAGGTAGGGTTCTGTGAGGCCTACAGAAACATTAGCTCTGAGAAAGAGCAGCAAGGGACAGTAAGACTTACAAGCAAATGTGCCGGTCAAGGCAGAACTCCATTTGAAAGTGCACTACACGAGTCGGACTATCATCCGCAAGTTTTCCTTTATCTTTCTTTCCGAAAGCTTTTATGAAAACATCATTGATCGATGATGCTGAACAAAGTTCAACAGCAGTATCATCCTGTGGGAAATGTATATCCAATATATGAGGTCAAGATGTGAAGCGATGAAGATTATCTCCTCCTCCTGTTGGCCTCCTCCAGTGGTAAAAGTCCTGCTTACCCCTTTTCCTCGATAATATGTTTGAGTGATAAATGAGACTTACCACAGGACGTGTTGCCTTTTGCCTCCAGAAACTCCGAGCAGGCAATGTAAAAGTCAGAACTGACTGTAATGTAACTCAATCTGGGCCACAGCACCAGTGGTCTACTGTCAGTAATTGGGCCTAATTTTCTTATATTAAAACCGACCGTGCTCTACACCCATCAGCTCAAAAATGGATTCAGACAGCAAGCCTCCCACTGAATAGATGACAGCAATCTTACCCCAATTTTAATGGAGAGAAGATCGAATACAAATCCATGCGGGGGTTCAGCTTCAGGGCAGGGAAGTACACAGATTCCTGAGACAAATGGGCAAGTGCAGCCAGGTAAATGAATACACAGAGAGAAGGAAGGTTTTTCTGCTCTCTGGATGGGGCAAGAAGGGGAAATAATTGGGAGAGTTGACCCTGGAGAGAATCTTCTGCTCCCCAACCCTTCTCGATCCCTAACCTCTGGGCAAGAAAGCCCACCTTTATGACCTGGGAATTTGTGGAACTCGCTGCCCAGTTTGCGATGGAAGCTGAATCAGATTCAAGACAGACGTAGATATGTTTCAGACAAAAGGCAGGATAAAGGGCGATAAGGATTGGGAAAGAAGGTGAAGCTGAGACCGGGATAGGATCAGCTGTGATCATATTAAATGGTTGAATGGGTTCACAGGGCTGAACTGCCGACTCCCACACCTAATTCCTAAATGTTCCTCTGTACCAGTTAAGGCCTTTAAATGGTCAATTAATGAACACTTATGGGCCTCAACTCATCACCTCATTGATTGCCCACTTTCCTACCGTATAAGGGAAATGGCTGGTTTCCCACCCAAGGTAACCAAGGTAACCTGCCTGCCAGCTTGCCCGTCAAAGGGTAATTAGGGGCATGGATAGGTGGTGGCAGGGCAGTGGGTGGTCACAGGGCTGCCTTTCAAATGCCCAGTATCCCAGCTCATGCCTCTGACAGCCCTAAATCCCCCTCCCCATGATCATTACACCACCCGCCTCCAAAAAGCTATAGGACGTGATCTACCTTCCCGCCGTTTTGGATCCCGTTGAGGAGTAAGTCTCAACCAATGGTCTTTGGACCCCATAGGCTGCTGGCTTCTGATTGGGCAGCATCCTCCGGGGAGCCAGGAGGCCACTGTGAGGCCTGTAAGAGGCCGAGATCATGCTGAATCTCACCAGTCAGCTCTTAGGGTTAGTCAACATCCTAACAACCCTAGCCCCACACTTGAGATTAAACCGTGGGCTGATTTTTCTTTCGTGGACTCACGGGGCTAACATTGTGTAAAGCATGAAGTTTGATTGGCCTTTAAGAATAACGGCACATCTCACAGAAACACAGAATGACTACAGCAAAAAAAAGGGATCCCATTGTGTCAGTGGCAGCTCTCCCAGTGAACCTCTCACTCCATGCCATTTCTGTCCCTTCCTCACATTCCCTTTTCCTCCTTTTAAACTAAAAGCCTTTGAAAGGCTTTGATTGAATGGGGCTCCACCACACTCTCAAACAGCACTGACCACTCACTGTTTGAAAACGTTTTTCCACATTTTGGCTTCTTTAGCCAATAACATTCCATTCGTATCACTGCGCAGCACGGGAGCAGACCCTTTAGTCCGACTCGCCCATGCTGACCTGATGGCCTAGATTAATCCGGTCCCATTTGCCAGAGTTTAAATTGAATTTGATTGCAGGCTCTCTCGTTCTTGATCTTTCCCTGAATGAGAAAGGTTTTGCCAGAACTGCTGTGCCCAGAGCCCTGTCACGGTGGCTCAGTGGTTAGCACTGCAGCCTCACAGGGCCAGGGACTCAGGTTCAATTCCACCCTCAGGCAACTGTCTGTGTGGAGTTTGCACATTCCCTCTGTCTGGGTTTCCTCCACATGCTCCAGTTTCCTCCCACAGTCCAATGGTGTGCAGGTTAGGTGGAGTGGCCATGTTAAATTGCCAATAGTGTTCAGGGATGTGTCATTAGGTGTATTATAGTGAGATGGGTCTGGGTGGGATGCTCTTCAGAGGAGTGGCGTGGACTTGTTGGGCCAAATGGCCTGTTTCCACACTGTAGGGATTCTATGATGATTTGGAGCACGTTTGTTTGTGGAACAGGGTCGTGTTGGATTCAAAAATGTTAGCTCGGCTTTCTCTCCCCACAGATGCTGCCAGGCCTGCTGAGTTTCTCCAGCATTCCCTGTTTTTATCTCAAATAAATCTCTTTATTTGAAGCGAGCCTCTCTTAAAATGTCCTGCAAAAGGAATTCCGTGTTGTGTTCAGCAAGTAATTACATGAATTCCGTGGAATTTACAACACTGAAACTGGTCACTTACCCTCCCACTGTATCCTCTTGATATCTGTTAATCCATTCTTCTGTTCTTTTCTCCCTTTTGTACTTTACTGGTTTGATTTGAAATGTGTGCAATGCAAGTGTTGCCCTTCCCATTACACATCAGCCGTCGTCCGGTCTCTTTGAATTCATTTATCATTGAAAATAGATAATCTGCTGATGCATTCATTGTGAACCATGTTGGCAACACACCATTGTATTTTGAAATGCATTGATCCAAAGAGAGTTAATATATTGCATGTTTTTTTCCAGATTGCATCATTGTGGGAGTAAATGACTGTGACCAAAAGATTTATAAATTTGCTATTTTTATCTGGAGTTTGATCATCGTCGTAACTCAGGTGTAGAATACATAAGTGCACTCACAGGTGCTATCGAGTTGTAAAGCAATGTGATTGATTGTGAGGGGGACCTGATAAAGCGGAATAGGATTTATTGCTTACTCAGAGGAAGGCCTCCATTGTCAGCAACACCAGTTAACAGTCAGCATTTTAGAGGAAAGGGAAGCAGGATGGGATTGCCTAGCGGTATTATCACTGGGCTGTTAGCCTAGAGATCTGTGAACCTGGGTTAGAATCCTGCCAGGCCAGCTGGTGGCATTTGAATTCATTTAAAAATCTGGAATTAAGAGTCTACTGATGAATATGAGGTGATAACATGGAAACAAAGTGTTCGTTCCAACTTGTCTGCTGCAACCAGGTATCCTAAACTGATCGATTGCCATTTAGCCCGTATCCTTCTAACCGATTCCTATTCATGTACCCATCCAAAACTAATTGCACCATCATCTACCACTTCCTCTGGCAGCTCATTCCATACACGCACCACTGTCTGTGTGAAAAAGTTGCCTCTCGGGTCCCTTTTAAGTCTTGCTCCCCTCACCTTAACCTGCACCCTGTAGTTTTGGACTCTCCTGCCCTTGGAAAAAGACCTTGGCTATTCATCCTATCCATGCCCCTCATGATTTTATAGACATCTATAATGTCACTCCCTCAGCCTCCAATTTTCCAGGCAAAATAGCCTTACCCTATTCAGCCTCTCCCTATTGGTCAAACTCTCCAATCCCAGTAATATCCTTGTAAATGTTTCCTGTACCCTTTCCGATGTAACAATATCCTTCCTATTGCAGGGCAACCAGAACTGCATGTAGAATTCTAAAGATGGCCTTACCAACATCTTGTACAGCTATAACATGACATCCCAACTTTGATTCACTCATGTCCTTTAGGGAAGGAAACTGCCATCCTTACCTGGTCTGGCCTACATGTGACTCCAGGCCCACAGCAAATGTGGTTGACTCTGAACTGCCGTCTGGGCAATTAGGGATGGGCAAGAAATGCTGGCCTGGCCAGTGAATGAATACATATAAAAACAAACTTCAAAAGATGTGAGAGTGAATTAACAAGCTGTGCCTTGCTTTTCCTGAAGAAAGTAAGGCCGATAGGTGACTTAACAGAGTTTTTTGAAAATTAGGGAAGGTTTTGAGAGAGTAAGTAGGGGAGAGAATATGTTCCCACTTGTGAGAAAAAGTATAACTAGAGACCGACGATACAAAATGATCACCAATAAACCCAGTAGCGGATTCAAAAGAAAACTGCTTATTCAAGGAATGTCAAAGATGCGTAAATCACTACTACAGGGAATAATTGAAACAGTGGGGGTGTATTTAAGGGGAAGCTAGGCAAGACCCTTGAGTGTAGGAGTTGGGAAGTCATGTTGAGATTGTACAGGACATTGATGAGGCCTCTTCTGGAGTACTGCGACCCATTCTGGTTGCCCCGTTATAGGAAGGATACAATAAAGCTGGACAGGGCCCCGGAAAAGATTTACCAGGATGTTACCGGAAATTGAAGGTTTGTGACATAAGGAAAGGCTGGACAGGCTGGGATTTTTTCACTGGAGCGTAAGGTGTCGAGGGGTGACCATACAGAGATTTCTAAAATCATGAAGGGTACAGGTAACGTAAATGGCGGTGTCTTTTCTCTGGGATGGGTAAGTTCAAAACTAGGGGGCATATTTTTAAAGTGAGAGGAGTAAGATTTAAAAAAGACACGGGGGGGCGGGCAACTATTTTACACAGAGGAATAAACTGCCAGAGGAAGTGGCAAATGCAGGTACAGTTACAACATTTAATAAACACATTTGGATAAGTTCATGAAGAGGAAATGTTTGGAGGGATGTAGACCAAGTGCAAGCGAGTGGAACTAGTTTAGTTTGGAATTGCAGTTGGCATGTACTGGTTAGACCAAAGGGCCTGGTGACTGTGCTGTTTGAAGAGTAAGGAATTGGAGGGTCATGATGGCAGAGTTTGATGAGAAAAGATGTGAGTAGTTGTGAGTGGAGTGTAACTGTTGTTTAAATGTCCTGTTTCAGTGCCCGATACCCTACATTCTCCCAAATTATTGTGTGGTGGAGGGAAATAATTTGGGAAGCAAGAATAAATTCAGGAGACTTTGAATTGTTTCTGAAGAGAGGGAACTGCTGGGATGGAATAGTTGATCTTGAAAAAAGGAAAATATTTCTGAATTTGTTGGCTTTTCCTGACTTTAAGATCGCTCGTGTCCCTGATGGGCAACCTGACACAGAGATGGGATAACAAAGTGTGGAGCTGGAGGAACACAGCAAGTCGGGCAGCATCAGAGGAGCAGGAAAGCTGACGTTTCATGTCTGGATCCTTCTTCAGAAATGGGGGAGGGGGAAGGGAGCTGGAAAAATAAATAGAGGTGGGTGGGGCTGGGGAAGGTAGGTGGGATGGGGATAGGTGAGTGCAGGTAGGGAGTAGTGGGGATTGATCAGTGAGGTGGGAGGGGCGGATAGGTGGGAGAGAAGACGGACAGGTTGTGTCAGGTCCAGGAGACGAGGATGAGAGGGAGGGTTGGACTCGGGATGAGGCTGGGGTGGGGGGAGATTTTAAAACTGGTGACTTCCATGTTGAGGCCATCGGGCTGTAGGCTCCCGAGGCGGAATATGAGGCGCTGCTCCTCCAGTTTGCGGAAGATTGTGGATCTCCTTTTGTTTGTGGCTAACGGTTCCCTTTAGCGTGTTCTCCAGAGGGTGTTGGCTGAGGAACTGGGGAATGACTCAAGTGCACACTCCTTTTTTTTCCACTAACACCATTCACTGCCATCTTAGATTGTGGGCACATGCCACCATAAACTGGGGGCAATGTTATGGGCAAAATAGCACGGGGGATGAGAAGTGTAGATGGAGTCAATGGATGGAAGGTTGGCTTGCATGATGGTCTGGGCTGTGTTCATAGCTGTTTGCAGTTTCTTACAATCCTGGATAGAGACATTGCTGATCCATCCCTGATGTACCTGGATAGAATGCTTTCTATGGTGCATTTATAAAAATTGGTAAGACCCTTTATGGCATGCAGAATTTCCTTAGCCTCCTAAGGAAGTAGAGACATTGTTGTGTTTCCTTGACCGTAGCATCAATATTATGGGGAACAAGTGGATTAAATGTAGAGGAAACACAGTTCCTGTTTGAGGAGTATGTTTTCATTTTATAAACACTCCTGCGAGACACCTTGGGATTTTTTTTGTTATGTTTTCAATACGATATAAATACAGGTTGTTGTGTTCTTATTGCTGCTTACACACTTGGGGTCCACTACCGATCTATCAGTGGTGCAAGTTCTGATCACCTCGAGGGCAAGTCATTGCTCAGACCTGCTCAAAGTATGTGGGATCTTATACGTTCACAGCCCTCTACCATCCAACCATTAGCACATTGGAAAAAGTACCTTCCAACCACCGAATCATTCCTGAGGTGTAGTCACTGCAGCCGATCGACCAGTCAGATGCTGTATTGTCTTTTAGTATCGGCTGGAACTCAGCTGTCGGCTTCAGGCATCAGAAGGATGTTGGTTCGTATCCCACTCCAGGGACATAATTATAAGGTCCCAGTTGATACTCTAGGTCAGACCTGACGCAACACTGCACTAACCTAATGCTACCTTTCAAGATATTGTTCGCCTTCTCGAGTCAAAGTGTAAGATGCTACTTAAAGAAGTTATTCTCAATGTCCTGGCCAGTATTCACCTCTGAACTCAACACTCGTTTGCAATCACCTTTGTGTTTGTGAGATCTTGCTGTGTGTCAATGGACTGCAGCGTCTCTGCATTCCAGCTGCGACAAACCTTCAGAGGTTGGCTTCGGAATATTCTGAAGTTGTGTAGATCATTCAGGCTTCCTGGCGAACTAGATAAATGTGTCCGCGCTCAGCATTCAGATTTGCTCAGCTTGTGACAAGTGTGGGGATTGACAGAGATAGGAGCTGCACGGTGTGTTGCTGGACTGTGTTAATATGTCTGTACTGTGAAACAGGAGGGGAGGTTCAATGCTGCTTTCTTGGTGAAGTTTGGAAATGAAGGTAATCCTCATATTCAGCACTTGGTTAAATAGTTCAACAGTTTTTAGTTTGGTTGAATTCAACAACTGTGCCCAGAGATACTGAGTGCAGTTTTTGTCTCCTCGTCTACAGATAGATATACTTTCCATCACTTAGGTTCATAAACTTATTCCTGGAATGTAGTCTTCTGAAGAGAGATTGAGGAGACTGGGCCTGTATTCTCTAGAATTTAGAACAATAAGAATTGATTGCATTCAAGAATATAGAACTTTGACATGGTAGATATGACAAGAAGGTTCCCCCGACTTGGGAGAGGGCAGAGGGGAGAATGTCTAGTCTCAGGCATGGGGCAGCACAATGGCTCAGTGGTTTGCATTGTTGCCTCACAGCGCCCGGGTTCGATTCCACCCTCAGGCGACTGTCTGTGTGGAGTTTGCACATTCTCCCCGTGTCTGCGTGGGTTTCTTCCGGGTGCTCCGGTTTCCTCCCACAGTCCAAAGATGTGCAGGCTAGGTGAATTGGCCATGCTAAATTGCCCATGGTGTCCAGGAATGTGTAGATTAGCTGGGTTATCAGGGGATGGATGGAATGCTGAGAGTTGGTGTGGACTTCTTGGGCTGAGGGGCCTGTTTCCATGCTGTAGGAAATCTATGAATTGGAGACAGAAATGAGGAGGAATTTCTTCACTCAAAGAATGGTGGGTCCTTGGAATTTGCCTGTCTCTAGAGCGAAAGCTCAGTCATTGAGTATATTCAAGACTGAGTTAAATAGAAATCTACATGTAAACAAAAAGAAATCCATGGATAGGGGAAAGTGTAGCAAAATACTGTTAAAATAGAAGGTCAATCAAGATCCAGTTGAATGGGAGAGATCATTTGTGATGCTGAATGACCTCCTATTTTCTATCTTCTAATGTTAATGTCAAGGCTATGAAGAAATGATCTCTAAAGTTAGTTTATGATATACCTCACGCCATAATGCCAGCACAGATAAGATTTATATGGATGAACTGAACATCCCATGACACAGCAGTGTATTGGTTATGTGCGTGGACTGGTGTACAAGAGCCCTGGACTGCTGATGCAACAGAAAGTGTGTTTGACCATGGCAATTCAGGAACTTAAAATATCTGAAAATCAAAAACTGGTATCAAATGAAGCAATCATGTTGGCCTTTGTGAAAATCCAACTAGTTCTCCGATCTCTTTTAGAGACTTGCATGCCTTTAATCCTACACTCACCTGGTTCAGGAAGCTGCTCATTTCCAAGTATGTCCATTATGTAAGAAACATAAAGGAGCAGGAGGTGGGCCCCTCAAGCTTTCAAGCCAACTGCACCTTTCAGTAAGATCGTGACTGATTGGCTGTGCTCTGAAGTCACATTTTCCTGTCAGCTCTCCATAGCCCTTGACCCCTTTGTTCTTAAAAATCCATCTAACTCTGCGCTGAGTAAATCCATGAAACAGCCGTTAGAGGGAAGAGGATGTGAACATCAGCTGTCTAAGAAAAAGCAAATCCAAGCCCCTTCTTAATAGGGGGTAAACATTTCCTCTAATTCTCATCTCATTTACAATACTCCTTCAGTTATCCGTCATGTTCAGTTTAGTTTTGGAAAGCTGGTCAGCATGGACGAGTTGGACTGAAGGGCCTTATTCTTTGCTGTATGACTCCTTAAATGTATGACAGTGCCTTTGGGATCTTATAACTTTCAGTACCCTCCACTCTCCTCCTTCTGAACTTCAGTGAGTGCAGGCCCAATTTATCACAGGTAAGGTGCACCCAAGAGTCGAGTGAGCTTTCTCTGTGCTGAGCCACATTCTGAGACTGAAGGAAGAAAAGAAATCTGACGCCCTCAGTTTTTTCAGATGTCCATTTATGTGAGAGATTGCAGGATTACAATCTAAGCTGATGCTTTGCATTTTGCATGACCAAGGCGTGCAACAAGCTGCAAGATTAGAAACAGAACCCAATTTAGATTTGAAAGTAACCAAATTTGGTCAAAGTTCCTTGGGGTCATAAAGTGGGCCTCTTGAACTGATGATGTATGGTAGCCTGGTGAGGAAAAACCATGCAACATCATATCAATAAACCACAATCACAGTTAGGGATCCCTCCCCTGCTCCTATTGGATGTACGAATGGCCTGTCTGTGCAGGCTAGCCCAGGCACATTGTAGATTGTTGACCTGGTCAGTCTTGCTTAAGCCACACATGCACAAGGCAAATCAGGGCAGGATTTGTACACTTAATATTAGGGCTCTGGGGAGTGTTGCCAAACAGAGAGACCTTGGGGTTCAGGTTCACAGTTCTGTGAAAATAGAGTAGCAGGTAGACAGGGTAGGGAAGAGGCATTTGGTACATTTGCCTTTATTGGCCAATGCATTGACTACAGGAGTTGGGAGGTCATGTTGCATCTGTACAGGTCATTGGTTCGGCCACTTTTGGAATACTGTGTTTAAATCTGCACTTCTTGTTATAGGAAAGATATTGTGAAACGTGAAAGGGTTCAGAAAAACCTTTACAAGAATTATTGCCAGGGTTGGAGGGTTTTAGTTAAGGGCGAGGCTGAATAGGCTGTGGCTATTTTCCCTGGAGTGTCAGAGGCTGACCTTGTAGAGGTTTATAAAATTATGAGGGGCGTGGATAGGGTGACGAGTGAAAGCCTTTTCCCCAGGGTAGAGAAATCTGAGACTAGAGGGCATAGGTTAAGGGGCAAGATTTAGAAGGGACATATGGAGCAAGTTCTTCACGCAGAGGGTGGTGAATGTATAGAACGAGCTGCCAAAGGAAGTGGTGGAGGCAGATACAATTACAACATTTAAAAGGCATCTGGATAGGCATATGACAAGGAAGGGTTTACAGGGATATGGGCCAAATGCTGGCAAACGGGACTAGATTAATTTATCCAACCGAAATGAATGAGTTGGACCAAAGGGGCTGTTTCCACGCTGTACATCTCTACGACTCTAAGAATGTTCCTCATCCATCAGGAAAAGATGAATTCCAAACGAACCCACGCAGACTAGATTCAATTCCAGTAGTTACAGGAATGTTTACCATTTCCATTTTCCTCACTGCACAGATCCACTTTTCCAGCAGCCTAATAAATCACAATTTTCAGGGAACTGAGTAACAGTGATTATTGCACTGTTGTACCTGATGCAGAACAGAAGTGTCACTGTTCTTGTGACTAAAATAGCACATTTTGACAACGTCTGGGAGACAAGTCAACAGAATGAATTTCATGTTATTTTGATTTGCCCGTGTACTGTGGTCTCTCACTGGGGTAAACGGCTCTTCTGCAGAGTCCCATAATCCTGCCTTTGTTATCCACCGAAGGCAATTTAAGTTAGCACTGGGGAACGCAATGTACCAACTGAGTACTTTGCAAACATCACAGGGGTGCCTTAATCAAGTCCGCCCACCAGGACTTTATACTCTGCCTGATTTTCATCTGCATTGAGCACACTGAGAGCCGGATTGAAATTAGCATTAGCCCAATATCATGGCTTCCCACCTGGTGAATTAGACAAAAAATGACCGTCCCTACAACTTAGGCGTCTGCTGAGTTTGAACTCCATCAGCAGACATACTGAATGTCCGAGTTGATGCAGCTCCCTAGAGTCTGTTCCATTATTCAATATGATCAAAGCTAATCACCTCCTTTGCCTCTACTTTGCAGAGATCCCCAACACTCTTTCGTTGTCACTTTGCAATCAATTGATGCCAATCACTACAGACCAGGCTCTTTGACTAAGCAGTTCGATGGTGAGAATTAGATTTGCAGTGAGAAGTATAATAAGGCCTCAAGATATGGCCCATAGATGTTGTCTCAAGACCAGCCTGGGGACTTACTGGCAGGGATCAGTAATATTTCCCACACACTTCCCCATCCCAACCATCTGATGGAGCCACATGTTGGTGGCAGCACATTGGCGTGTGAGGGCAGGAACCAGCAATAGATGTTTGGACTCACATTACCACGGAGACCCCACAAAGGTGAAGTGGCAGACATCATTGGGGTCTCACATGAGCCATCTTCTAAAAGTGGAGATTGGCTCGTTGGGCAAGGTAGAGTCTGCTGATGTTGTGGAACATGGAGGCCATTGAAATGTACCCTCCCAGATTGCAGGGAGGCAATGGTGGAGTGCTAATGTCACTGAACTAACAGTCCTATCGGCACAATGCTCTGGAGACATTGGTTCAAATCCTTATGGCAGATATTTTAAAATTTATGTTCAATTAAAAACTTGGTGTAAAAAGCTAGTGTAATGGCAACTATGAAACCACTGTCGATTAATGAACAGTTTTACTAATACCATTTGGGAGGGAAATCTGCTGCCCTTATGTGGCTCCAGACCACAGCAAAGTGGCTGACCCTTAACTGCCCTCTGGGCAATTAGCGATGCGCAATGAAGGCTGTCCCAGGCAGTGATGGCCTGATCCTATGCATAAACAAGAGACCAAGGTTGAAGGGGGTGGGGTGTGCGGGGGTGGGTTGTGTAGGGATTCAGGTAGTGTCCCAGGCCTGAGTTGTACAGCGCAGATGAGACTGGGAATGTGGGATTATTGTCAGCCTCAGTGTGACCTTCCTGAAAGTTGATCTCTGAGGGTGAGCAGGAAGGCATCTGAATCCTCATTTCTAAATGTGACGTTTTGAGCCCTGGCACTATATGCTTTCTTTTCTAGGGAGTCTGTCCATAGAGGTAATTAACACCTCTGATCTCAGCTGGTACCCATCGGGAAGCTCCTGTAATGATTCAGCTGGGGACTAGTTTGTTTCCATTTTACTGGCAGGTCCTGGTGTATAAACACTGTACCTGTCAGCATTATACCCTGCGGGCGATACTTTGCGACTGAAGGATCAGGCTCATGATGGCCACAAGTGGAATAGTTTGTGAAAATTCAGCAAGAAGCAGATGAACTAGGGTCAGACGGCCCAGCACAAGGAAAAGCAGACATTGATGAGCCAGCCCACATCTGAATTCAATGCATTGACAGCATTGGGACCCCCGGACCGGGACACCTGAGCTGAAGTCCCACCTCGTCCCGAATATCTCTGAATAGGTTGATTATAAAAATAGGTCAATAAAAATAAACTATCTGGCATTGGGGTACTTATGGGGTGATAGTGACCCTACCTGTAGGCCAAAAAGACCTGGAATACAACCTGCTCCAAAGGTGTATTATAACATGTCCAAACAGCTTAATTTGTCAAATAAAAACTAGTTGGTGCTGGAGCAGAGCACAAAGAAACTGGACAGTGTAAAGGAGTGTAACATTTTGGAGAAGGTCACAACAACTTTCTGCACATATTGATATGAAACAGTGAGATGTGATTTCAGGTAGAATTTGATCAGTTATCTCTTTGATCTTTTTTTTATAATGTTCAGCCTTATTCTAACCATAAGTGCTGGTGCTGCCCTTATTAGAACTAGTCTGCAGGGCATTCATCAACAGGATTAATTTATCGCAACGTCTCTAGTGATGCAGTTGTTGCCTAGTGGCACCAGAGGTGGTGGATAACATCTCCAAGTTTGAATAAAGCGAGGAAGTGAAGCAATGCTGAACTTGGACCAGATAGTGGCTCAGCCTTAATAGTTTTAATACATGTGCAGTTATGTACTGCTGGCCGTAGGAACTGTGTCAGCCATAACTCCATAGATGGTGCTGTCAACTCCAAACCCAGAAGTTGCAGGTTTGAGCCCTGGTGCAGAGTTTTCATTTCCTTTTGAAGCTTGCTGTCTAGCTGCCACTTTGCCCCCCCCATATTAAATCAGTGACCACACTAGATTTAAAGCATTTTCCTACTGGGGCAGCACGGTGGCTCAGCGGTTAGCACCGCTCCCTCACAGCGCCAGGAATCCAGGTTCAATTCCACCCTCAGGCACCTGTCTGTGTGGAGTTTGCACATTCTCCCTGTGCCTGCATGCGTTTCATCACACAATCTAAAGAGGTACAGGTGAGGTGGATTGGCCAGTGAAGTGTAGTGATGTGAAGTGCAGGGTTACAGGGATTGAGTAGGGGAATGGGTTTGGGTAGGATATTCCTTGGACCAGTGGTGTGGGCTGAATGGCCTGTTTCCACACCATAGGGACTCTATGATTCAGCTTGTCATCTCAGCTAATGCTCTGGTGTAGTCATATGAGAAATGCTATCTTTGTTCAGATCCAATGTTAGACTCAACTGCCCCCTCAGGCCCATGAAAGGAAAGTTACAATGCTGATGGAGGAAGAGTAAGAAATTTGTTAATGTGTCTTGAGCCAACATTTATGCATGAACCAGCATCACTAAAAACGAGTGTCAGCTCATTATCACATTGCTGCTTTCAGAATTTGCTGTCTGCTCTTTCCCAGAGTAAATTAGTGACCGCACCAGATTTAAAGCATTTTTGGAACCTTTGATGTCACAATACTGGTACAAATGCATTTTTATTACTTCGCTTCGTGTATTCAGGAAAAGGTTGTAAATCAGACGTGGTCTCGTGCAGCGTTGTTGAGTTAGTGAACAATTAATGTCTCCCATCACTTTGACCGAGAATAATTAAATGAATTGACCTCAGCATTTTTACTGCTTGTTAACAGATTGAAGGTCTTGAATGTTGCTGTGTTTCCTGGCTGGTGAACGTGCCCTAAAAATAGCATCAAATTTGGACCAAGTGACATTTTTTTATTACATTTCTGTTTAAGTTTCTAACAAGCAAACATATTAGATTGTTGATGCACTCCGGGTTTGGCAATAGGGCTGCTGTCCAGCAGATTACTTGCTTTTACAATGGCGTTCACTGGTGGAATATATTTTCCCCAGTTACTGAACTCACACACCAGGCTGAATAGGATTTGCTGTCCTAGCTGTGTCTAGCCCATCACACAGAAATCTAAGATTTCTGAAGAAGGGTCCCAACCTGAAACCTCAACTTCCCTGCTCCTCTGATGCTGCCTGGCCCATTGTGTTCCTCCAGGTCCGCACTGTGTTATCTCTGACTCCAGCATCGGCATTTCTTACTATTTCCATCTCTCCAAATCTGGTTGGATTCCAGTTCAGGGTCAAAGTGGGAATTGAGAACTGACCAGCACAGCTAGATCTGGGTTGGTACTTGGTCTGGAACAAGCTGAGAGATTGCAGGACCAAGAGGGGCCTGGGTGTTGCCTGGAACTGCTCATGGTGCACATCTGTCTCTACTTAGCTCCACACTTACATTTCTCAATCAGCCCCTGGGTTCAGTCTCAAGGAAAGGAAGCTTACAGAAAGCAGTGATTAAAACAGGAGAAGGAGAATGTCACTCAGCTTTCTCCTTCTGCTTGGCTTCTTTTTATGCTTCTTCTCTTCAAATATTTATCCTAATCTCTGTTAGAAGATGATCTGACCTCAACCACTCTTGGTGAAACAATCTATGGCTCCATGGGCCTCAGTTCAAGACCCTTCCATACACTGTTGGCTCAGTCAATGAGAATCCTCAGGCTCCACCTCATCAGTTAGTTACTATCTCTCCCTTTCAGCAGCACAGCACCCTTCAGGGAGGTAAACAGTTCCATAGCACAGCCTGGAATCTCAGCAAGTTCAGGGTATCAGAGCTCCCCAACGTTTGGCCCCAGAGATACTGTCAGTGTAGTCAATAGCAGGGCCTGGTCTAATAGATGCTGCCCTCAGTGACAGACACTGAGCCTTTGGAGGAGATCAGACACATATGCTCTCAACACTCATGTGAAGCAACACTGCATCCAGAAGATTTCATAGCACAGTCATAGGAGCACATTGACAGTTGGAAGCCATTCCTTCAATACCAAGTGTAAGGTCCCAAAGCTTTACTCAGCTGTTTATTGGCTACTCCCTTCAGAGCTATTTGCTCCCAGCTAGACAGGGAATACTGCTCCAAATCTCATTCTCGGACGTTGGCTTCCTCTCACCAGGTCTCAATCCCAAACCCTTATTCCCCAGTCTCTTGCTCCCCATAACTGATCCTTACTCATCAGTCTCTCCCTCTCTCACTGACCTTCACTCATCAGTCTCTCCCTCTCTCACTGACCTTCACTCATCAGTCTCTCCCTCTCTCACTGACGTTCACGGCCCAGTTTCTCCCTCTCTAACTGACCCTCACTCCCCAGTCTCTCCCAGTCTCCCCCTCTCTCATTGTCCCTCATCCCCAGTGTCTCCCTCTCACTGTACCTCACTCCCCAGTCTCCACCTCTCTCAATGACTCTCAACCCCCAGTCTCTCCCTCTCTCACTGACCCTCACTCCTCAGTCTCTCCCTCTCATTGTCCCTCACCCCCCAGTCTCTCCCTCTCACTGTACCTCACTCCCCAGTCTCTCCCTCTCTCACTGACCCTCACTCACCAGTCTCTCCCTCTCTCACTGACCCTCACTCACCAGTCTCTCCCTCTCTCACTGACCACCACTCCCCAGTCTCTCCCTCTCATTGACCCTCACTCCCCAGTCTCTCCCTCTCTCATTCACCCTCACGGCCCAGTCTCTCCCTCTCTCACTGGCCCTCTCTCCCCCATCTCTCCCTCTCTCACTGACCCTCACTCCCCAGTCTCTCCCTCTTTCACTGACCCTCACTCCTCAGTCTCTCCCTCTCTCACTGGCCCTCACTCCCCCGTCTCTCCCTCTCTCACTGACCCTGACTCCCCAGTCTCTCCCTCTTTCACTGACCCTCGCTCCCCAGTCTCTCTCTCTCTCTCTCACTGACCCTCACTCCCCAGTCTCTCCCTCTTTCACTGACCCTCGCTCCCCAGTCTCTCTCTCTCTCTCACACACTGACCCTCACTCCCCAGTCTCTTCCTCTCTTACTGACCCTCCCTCCCTAGTCTCTCCCTTTCATTGACCACCACTCCCCAGTCTCTCTCTCTCTCTCTCTCTCTCACTGACCCTCACCCCTCAGTCTCTTCCTCTCTTACTGACCCTCCCTCCCTAGTCTCTCCCTTTCATTGACCCTCACTCCCCAGTCTCTCCCTCTCTCACTGGCCTTCACTCCCCAGTCTCTCCCTCTTTCACTGACCACCACTCCCCAGTCTCTCCCTCTCATTGACCCTCACTCCCCAGTCTCTCCCTCTCTCATTGACCCTCACTCCCCAGGCTCTCCCTCTCACTGGCCCTCACTCCCCAGTCTCCCTCTCACTGACCCTCACTCCCCAGTCTCTCCCTCTTTCACTGACCACCACTCCCCAGTCTCTCCCTCTAATTGACCCTCACTCCCCAGTCTCTCCCTCTCTTATTGACCATCACTCCCCAGTTCCCTCCATCCCCGAAACTTACTCCCAAGCCCACCACAGGCTCCCAAGTGCCTGTCTAATCTGGCTGGATGGCAGACCAGCAGTGACTCGGATGGTCTCGGATCAGAGGACCGAATCGGCCAGGATAGAGACAGAAGACATTTCCACAAACTGGATCCCTCCTTGTGACATCAGGCAGTGATATCCCATCGAGGGTCTACAGAAGTCACTGGGAGGAAGGCACGTGGAGGGGGGTTGATGCCTGTTGCCTGGGGATAAATGGAGGCAAGGGATTGACAATGTGAAGAACTCCCGTGCTACTAGCTGCTGGTCTGGTTTCAGTCTGCGACTCACAGCCAGTTATCCTATGCTGTGTGAGACAAATTTACCAATCCCACTCTTGAGCACACAAAAGAGAGAGACTTGAGGAGAGTTTAGATCAGAAAGGAAGCTCTGAAATGTGACTTTGACTGTCTGAGCTGAGTTGTCTGAATATAGTTCCCCAACGAGAGCGTGGAATCAGCTTTACAGTCAGATCCTAGGCTGTAACTCACCCCCAGGTATTGACTTTTCTGTGTACAAAGTGTTGATTTAATTCCTGTGAATCACCCCATTCTTAAACACATTTCTAAATGATAATCCAATTGAACCTTCTTGCGTTAAAGGTGCCTGATGATTTCCGCTTGATGACTGAATGAAGGATGATTTAATGGGTTAAACATTTGAATTTCTTTCACTCTTAACAGCTACAATGTCTACCGGTCACAATTTGAAATACTTACCATTGGAAAGCATTGAAGGATTAAGGTTATTACGTTGAGGCTGTTTTTATCTTTCAACACCTTAAATGTGCATCTTTTGAAAGAATTCAGCACTGCGTTCAGGTACCATGGCAACCTCTTAAACATTGCATGGCAACCAGAGCCATATCTGTTGTCTGGTCTCTCAGTGCATGGAACCTTCGAGGCATTTTTGACGTTGCTGCACTTTTTAGTTGCAGCTTCTCTGAGGGGGGTCAATACTAAATCTTGTTTATCTTTAAAACAAACTCATCGGGGAGATGTCTAAATGTAATGGGCATGAGTTAATTAAGCAGCTAGATGCTGCTGATGGGCTGGTGAGTTGGTGCTCACAAAGTTCCGATTGCCAAGGAACTGGCTTTCAACAGATAGGTTCCACAGAAAAGTCTTACCCATAAGATTGGGCCAATGGGCTGAAGAGTGGCAGATGGATAAATCTGAGGTGTTGCATATTGGTAAAAACAAAGACAAGACTTATACAATTAGAAACAAGGCCTTGCTGTAGAATAGACAGACCTATGGGTGCAGGCACGTAATTCTTTGAAGTTCGCATCACACATAGACAGCGTGGTTAAGGTAGCTTTTAGCACGCTTGCCTTCGTTGCTCAGAGCTTTGAGTACGGGAGTTGGGATGTTATGTTGAGATGGTACAGGGTGTTGGCGAGGCTTTGTCTGGAGTACAGTGTCCAGTTCGGATTTCCGGGTTTTCGGAAGGACATTAAGCTGGGCAGGGCTCAGAAGAGATTTGCCAGTATGTTGCCAGGAATGGAAGATTTGACCTATATGAGGGACTGGGACCTTCATGTAGGATATTGTGAGTTGACTTTCTCGAAGTTTTTGAAATAGTGAGGGTGTAGCTAAAGAGAATTACAAATGTCTTTTCCCTAGTGAGGGGGATTTCAAGATTCGGCCACATACTTTTCAGGTGAGAGGAGAAAGATTTTAAAAAAAGACAAGGGGATATTTTTGATTTAAAAATAAAGCAGTTTGTGTATGGAATGAACTTACAGGGGAAGCAGTGGAAGAGGGTACAGTTACAACATTTAAAAGACATTTAGATAGGTACAGTAGTGTTTGGAGAGATATGGGCCAAGTGCAGGCAGGTAGGACGAGTTTAGTTTGGGATGATGTTTAGCATTGACTGGTTGGACCGAAGGGCCTGTTTACATGCTGCATGACTCTATACAAGATTGTCTGTCATCTCTCTTCATGGACCTGCTGTCATGACCAATTTGTGTTCCTTTTACTTTGGAAATCATGCTTGCTATCGATGCAACTGTATCCGCAAAGAAATTCTGTCTTCGGTTTCCTTTCCACTTTTCTGGGAAATTGCAGGCTCCTGTTGGGAAACAGTTACAGTTCTTCCCACCAGCACCAGTGGAGCTGTAGAGCCCTGGGAAATGTCACAGCCCAGAAGGAGGCCATTCACCCCGCTCTTGCCTATGCTAGCCGAATACACTGGCTAATCCCACTTGCCAAAACCTAGCTGGCAGCCTTGCAGGTTCTAGCACTTCAGGAACAGATCGAGACACATTTTCAATGAGGTGTGGGCCTCCACCAAACGAGGACAGAGAATTCCAGGCATCGCCCATTCTGAAGATTTCTCCTTACGTCCTCTCTAATCCTTCTAGCAATCACCTTAAAATCTGTGCCCCCAGTAACTAACCTCTCCAAATCAGGATTTCTTTCCAAATTACCGAGCCTCCCATTATTTTGTACACCTCGGTGGAGCTTTGTTCATCAGGAGCCCACATAAATCTCAGTCAGCAAGATTACTGGGCAAGGTTTCTTTCTAATAGTCGTAATTTGTGAAAGCTGCATTCGAATTTTCCCTCCCCGGCCGATCGTGGCAGGTTTCCAGAACTTACTGCTGCTTGGGTTTAATGATGGGCAGCTTTCGAAGGGATCTGAGCAGAGAGGCTGAGGTGCCATCTGATCTGCCCTGTAGCAATGTTGGCTGAGGTGACACTGGAGATGTGAGGTGGTCTTATGGTGTAGCAGCGAGTCTGCCAGACATTCAGGTTCCAAATCCCTCTCTTGGATGTGATCATAATGTGGCCATACGTATCAGCCTCCCGATTGTCTCAGCTTACAGCAATGGCTGGTCGTAAGGGCCAGAGAGACCCCTAGCCAACCACATGGAGGGAAGACATTTGGAGCCTCTGCTAAAACTTAATTCAGTTCAATTCATTCATGGGATGTGGGCACCTCTGGATAGAGCCAACATTGATTGCCCATCCCTAATTGCCCAGAGGGCAGTTAAAGGCAACCCAAATTGCTGTGGATCTGGTGTCACATGTAAGCCAAACTGGGTAAGGGTGGCAGATTTCCTTCCTTAAAGGACATTAGCGAACCAGATTGGTTTTTCCAACAACTGACAATGATTTCATCATGAATTCCACATTTCTATTGGATTCAAATTCTACCATCTGCCATGACGGGATATGAAGCCCAGTCCCCAGAGCATTGCCTTGAGCTTCTATGTTAACAGTCTAGCAATAATGCAAGAAGGCCAATGCCTCCCTCCACTGTCCATGGTTCCAGGCTACAAGGTGTGTCATAGTGCAGGCTGCATTATTGATTTGTAAACCACCCACCTGCCATAGCTCTATTTTGAGGCTGAAATATATGGGGATTTTACAGCCTCTTTAATGACCACGGGATATCCCAAAGCACTTTACAGCCAATAAAGGACAGGCTGAAATGTGACTGTTATTGCAGTATTGAAATGTTGAAAGCTATTCTGTACACAACAGGCTGACACAAGTAGAAATGTGACAATGATCAGATCATCTATCTTAATACTGTTGCGTTTTGGGACATATATTGGATGAGGACCAGGTATAACTTCTCGGTTCTTCTTCAAAATATTATCCACCTTTGAGGGTAGACAGTAGGCTTGGCTCCATCTTCCACCCATAAGACAGCCCCTCTGGCTGTTCAGCACTCCTCAATACAGCTCTGGAGTGTCTCCCTTCACTTTGTACCTATGGGAAAGCAGTGATAATGTTAGGAATCCACAAACCCTCTTTGGGCGGTGCGGTGGCTCAGTGGTTAGCACTGCAGCCTCACAGTGCCAGGGACCCAGGTTCGATTCCAGCCTTGGGCGACTGTCTGTGTGGAGTTTGCACATTCTCCCCTTGTCTGCGTGGGTTTACTCCAGGTGCTCCGGTTTCCTCCCACAGTCCAAAGATGTGCAGGCTAGTTGGATTGGCCATGCTAAATTGTCTGTAGTGTTCAGGGGTGTGTGGGTTATAGGGGGATGGGTCTGGGAGGGATGGTCCAAGGGGCGGTGTGGACTTGTTGGGCCGAAGGGCCTGTTTCCACACTGCAAGGAATCTAATCCAATCTAATGTTCTCGAGTTTTATCAGTTCAAATCCCAGATTCTGATTCAAATTCAACAAAGAATGTGAAACTGAGAGATATCTTAATGGGAACATTTGTCTGTTGTTGTAAATGCCCATTTTGCTCATTTAGGAAGTACGCTGCCTGGACTGCATGTGACTTCAGGCACATAACAGTGCAGTTGATTTTTCATGGCCCCCTGAGGTCGCTGTAGCTAGTCACTGAAACAATTAGAGATGGGCACTAAATGCTGACTCAACCAATGGGCACCATATGAATAAATTTTAAAAAGCTTTGTGTCGTAGTTCTTGGTTTAATAACCTGCAATATCCACAGTGTCGGGGAATAGGGCAGTCCTAGCCTGATGTGGAACGCATGACAGAATTAAAATTAAGAATTAGAATTAAGATTAGAGTTAAAATTAGAATTAAGATTAAGTTTATTGTCACTTGTACTCAAGTACAGGGATACATGAGTACAGTGAAAACTTTACAAAGTCACTATTTATGGCACCGTATTAGATACAAAGGAACCCAGGTACAAAATCTTAGGAATAAATTAGAAAAATAAAAGAATTAAGTTAAAAGCTCAGTGGAAGAGCCCAACAAAAGCAAAGAAAGAGGAAAAATAAAGCAAATTGAGCAGACAGGTCCGCGCTGAGTTTCACCTCAAGGCCTAAAGTCCGTTCTGGGCCTCACCTCGAGGCCTGGATTCCGTGCCGGGCCTCACCTTGAGGCCTGGAATCTGTGCTGGGCCTCACCACAAGGCCTGGAGCCTGTGCTGGGCCTCATCTCAAAGCCTGAAGTCCATGCTGGGCCTCACCACAATGCCTGGAGTCAATACTAGAGTTCATTTCAAAGCCTGGATTCCATGCTGGGCCTCGCCACAATGCCTGGAGCCCATGCTGGGCTTCATCTCAAAGCCTGGAATCGATGCTGGGCCTCACCACAATGCCTGGAGTCCATGCTGGGCCTCATCTCAAAGCCTGGAGTCCATGTTGGGACTCACCTTGAGGCCTGGAGTCCGTGCTGGGCCTCACCACAAGGCCTGGAGTCTGTGCTGGGCCTCCTCTCAAAGCCTGAAGTCTGTGCTGGGCTTCATTTCAAAGCCTGGAGTCCGTGCTGGGCCTCACCTCGTGGCCTGGAATCTGTGCTGGGCCTCAGCTCGAGGCCTGTGCTGCCTCAAAGTGCCACTACTGATGCTATCTAAGGATAGGGATTAACTTGACAGGGAAACAAAAGCATGAAAATAGAAGAAAAGAAATAGCCAGAGTGGAGGAACTGTACCTCAGGAGCCCTACTAGACTGTACCAAAGGTACCAATTAAATTTAACTTTCTAAACATGGCATGTCTTGCGCACTGCTAAGATAGGATCGATGCACAGAACTCGGCATGGAGTGTCTCTTTGTGGAATACTAGTTTTCACTGACACCCTGTACATATTACATAATGTGTTGTTTAATGGAGCTGCAACACTGTTGTGTTAACTGTATACCATGTGTACCTCTCAAAGGAGTATAGAAACATACTGTATCAGAGAAGACAATATCCTGACCTCTTTGTCCTCATGTTACATATTGATGCCCATATTCTATCGATAGTATCAGACTGTCACAGCAGAATACTGTCTCTGTTATATATTATCGAGCGCTGTGAATGAACACAACACCCTTTGGTTCTACATTGCTTATCAGAACTCTGCACATAGTTACGACACTCTGTACAAACTAATCACTTTTGCTTTTTAGTGTTCTTGTTACCAAAGAACATTACAGCACAGGAACAGGCCCTTCAGCCCACTAGCCGACACATTGCACCTTTCTAAACTAAAAGCCTTTTGCCTCTAGGTGGTCCGTATCCCTCTATTCCCCCCTTATTCATACATCTGTCAAGGTGCCATAGTTACTATTGTATCTGCCTCCGCCATTCCCCCCGGCAGTGCATTCCGGGCACTTACCACCCTCTGTGTAAAAAACATCTCACATCTCCTTTAAACTTACCCCCGTTTATCTTAAATCCATGTCCCCTAGTAATCAACATTTCTACGCTGGGGAAAAGATTCTGAATATCCATTCTATCCATGTCCCTTGTTAGTCTGTAAACTTCTGTCAGGTCACCTCTGATCCCTCAGTCATTCAAGTGAAACCCAATCAAGTTTGTCGAATTTATCCTCATAATGAATACCTTCCAAACCAGGTAACATCTTGATAAACCATTTCTGTACCCCTTCCAGAGCCTCCACATCCCTCTGGTAGTGTGATGGCCAGAACTGTACACAATATTCCAAAACTAAAGTTCTATTAACCTACAACATGACTTGCTGATTTTCATACTCTGTGCCCTGACTGAAGGAGACAACCATGCCATATGCCTTCTTGACCACCTTATTCACTCAAGTTGCCCTTTTCAGGGAACCGTGGAGCTGTATGCCTAGATCCCTCTGCGTGTTAATGATACTAAGGGTTGTGCCATCTATTGTGTACTTTCTTCTGCATTAGACCTTCTAAAACACATCACCTCGCATTCATCCAGATTAAACGCCATCTGCTATTTCTCTGCTCAAGTCTCCAGCTTAACTAGATCTTGCTGTATCCTCTAGCAATCCATCTCACTAACCTTGGTGCCCCCAATCTTTGTGTCATCCCCAAACATACCCCCTATATAGTCTTCCAAATCACCGATCTACGTTACAAACATCAGGAGTCCCAGCGCCAATTCCTGCAGAACACAACTGTCAAATCTGTAAAACACCCGTTCTGCTATTACTCTGTGTCTTCTGTGACTAACTGGATGCCATGTGAGTTCACCTTTTATGTCAGTCTACCATGAGGGACTTTGTCACAAAGGCCTTGCTAAAGTCCATGTAGACAACATCAAACACCTTGCCCTCATCAGTCATCTTTATCACTTCCTCAAAACTCTCAATCAACTTTGTGAGACATAATCTTTCCCTGCACAAAGCCATGGTGCCTATAGCTAATAAGATTGTATTTTTCCAAATGTGAATAAATTCTATCCCGAAGAATCTTCTCCAATAATTTCCCTACCATTGACATGGGGCTCATCAGTAGAAAATTTCCCAGATCATCCCTGTTGCCCTTTATAAACAAGGGAACAACGTTGGCTATCCTCCAGGCCTCTGGGACCTCTCCTGTGACTAAAGAGGATACAAAGATTTTGTACAATGCCCCAGTAATTTCCTCACCTGCCTCCATCAGCATTCTGGGATAGATCCCATAAAGTCTTGGGCACTTATCTAGCTTAATGCTTTTCAAACCACCCAAAACCATCTCTTTTTTGATATTAACCTGACCTGAACATCAATATATCTTTCTCAAGACTCCCCGTTATAGATAACGAAAACCTAACAAGATATCCCTCTCCTTTAGTTGATCTCACACTATTAGCCAGAAATTAGATGTTCATCAAATCCATCCAGATCATCTATCGATGATATTGCAGTTTCCATACCAGCGCAACACGAAACATGTATGAGCACAAGTGAAAGTGAGCTCTCAAAGGCATCCTTTCATCCATCCATACAAATAGAGCTTTTGAGTCTGTCGTGGGTCCATTACAGTTCAGAATGTGGAAGGATAGACAAAAATTTGAATGCTTCTCGTACCTTCTCACCCGAAGGTGGAAATTCACAAACTTTTGCTTATCACATTTGTCAACAGTACATTTTGTTTGATTAATTCACAGAATGGGGGTTTATCTGCCATAGGTATTATTTATTGCACATCCATCATTCATCTGAGAGAGTGTTGGTGAGATGAATTTTTGAGCTGCTTCACTCTCTATAATGTTCGGAGAGTTCTCGGAAGGAAGGTGATCAATGGTCTGTGACTTGAAGGAAAATGCAAGTGATGGTTTTCCCAAGCATTGCTGCTTTTGTCCTTTTTTTCATTCATTCAAAGAACATGGGTGCCAACATTAATTGCCCCCTCTGTCGTTGCTTCTTGAGAAGGTGGCAGTGAACTGCCATCTTGAACTACTGCAGCCCATGTGCTGTTCTAGAGAGTGCAGGTGTTTGAAGTGTTGCGAAAGGAGTGTGGCCAGTTAATGCAGTGTGTTTGTGGATGGTATACAATGCAGCCGCAGTGTGCCAGCAGTGGATGGAATGCATGTCTAAGAAGTTGGGCAGGCGACAGTCAAGTGAGCAGATTTGTCTTGGGTGTTTTCAAGCTTCTTCAGTCTTGTTCGTACTTTTCCATGCAAATGGGCAGTGTTCCATCACATTCCTGGCTTGTGCTTTATTGATGGTGGATAGAGCTTTGAGGAGTCAGAAGGTGAGTTACATAACTCCCAGCATTGTTTAATTGTTGGTGCATGCATGTTTCTGGTCATTGGCGATCCTCCCAGAGGTTATTCAGTGATGGATGAAATAACTCCTCAGAGGCCGGTATCCCATCACCAAGTCACCCTTTATTTAAATGATGCTGACCCAGCTAGCTCAGAACTGGCTCCTAGTGTGAGGAGAATCCTTGAGGCTCCTGTTTGCATCTGACAGTCAGAGCTCCCTGGTTGGCCCAAGTTTAACAGCCCCAATCAGGGAGCCCATACTCACTGAGATCCAACTGGGCAACCTTGTTCCAATCACTTCAGTGATGCCATACGTAGGGAAGACAGTAAAGCAGTTTCTAACAAGAGACTTGACAATACCTTATACTTGAGTGGCATGCATTTTAACTGTTACCTAGCAACCCCAAGTCTGAATGTTGTGCAGGATTTGCAGAATGCGCTGCATCAGTCTCTAAAGAGTAATGGGAACTCAACACTGCAATCATCAGCCAATATCTTCCCTTTTTACCTGACCTTGAAGGGAAGGTTAATGGTGAAGGAACTGAAGATGGTTGGACCTTGGACATTACCCAAACGAACTCCTGCAGCAATGCCTTGGAGCTGAGATGACTGACCTCCAACATCCAAACCATCTTCCTTTGTGCCAGGTATGACTCAAGCCTTAGGGTGTGTTTTTTTTGAGTGAAGACACTAACGTGATTCTAAAATGGCAAGCCATGTTAGATGTTGGCGCAATTCAACAGCACAGTAATGCATCTTGTTTTGTGTATCACTCCTGTCCTCACAAAACAGCATGTGATCACAGCACAACCCCACAGCGCATTCTAAAACGATATTCAAACAAGTGCTAAAATATCTTAATGATCCTGCAGGACTCAAGGTGAGGAACGATGATTGGTATTGGAGCGAGTCTTCAGAATATGTTGACTAAGATAATTACCCATGTTCCAGACCCATCTCTATAGGAGGTCAGTTGGAGATGTATGGAGCAATACATATAGTGGTGGGGTGAATAGTCATTAATGTGAATTGATAGGTACTCAAAATGGCTGGATGCTAGGCTTGACTGAACCTTGCGTTCACCAACACAAATCAAAGAGCCTTTTATTCTAAATAAGCAAATTGTGGCTCAGAATGGAGAGTGAATAATGTGTACGCACAATTTCTCTCTCACACGCAATAATGAGACACCATTATAGTGTTCCATTTCCATGTACTTAGGATTTGAAGTTTCTGTAAAATTTGTGCTCTTCTTGCCCCCACTGCCTTCCTGCAGTTGCTTCTCTGTTTGCAGAGTTCAAACTGGAAGCTCCTATTTTCTGTAATTTAATTGCTGAAGTTGGATAGGAATGCTTATGCGACAAACACACGCACACGCATACACACACACACACACACACACACACACACACACACACACACAGAGACACTCTTTCCCTCTCTCACACTCATACACACACAGACACATACACAGGGATACATGTACACATAGGCACATACACAGGCACATGCACACACACAAACACACATATGAATACACACACGTACACACACATGCACACACGCAACAAACACATACACAGACACACAAACACACACCCGCATACACACATACACATACAGACACACAAACACACACCCACATACTCACACACACACACAAACACACACACACGACAAACACATACACACACACAGACACACATGCACACACCACTCCCCAGCCTTCAAAATATTCATGCTTTAAATCACATTGCTCTCAGACATTATCCTGATAGTGTCCAAGTTAGCTGAGTGACAAATTTGATCCCACTCCAAGATCTTGCTTTGAAAAACATCTGCTGAGAGAAAGCATGAATGGTGAAGGCATTCTGACACTTGTGTGGTATCAGATTTGCTTCTCCCAAATGGCTTGTACCACCCAGTGAGTTCAGAGTGATTTTAGCCTCTTGTTGCTGGCGTTCCAGCCTTTAACTAAGCTTGATGTGAGAATGTATTTGTCAATGCGGGAACAGTGCAGGGAAGGCCCTTCACATAGAAAGTGGGATAAAACTGCTAGCCCATGTGACTCATGGACGAGAACACTCTAGCGTGTTGACATTCTTCCACACAAGCAAGTTTCTCTCCCATTCTGCTTCCCCTCTGGTGACATTTTAAATATATATGAAAGGTGACAAGATTAAAATAGGCAAGACTCGAACCTGATGCATCACCCAAGTTCATTTCAGACTATCTTCTTGGTCCAGAAGTGACTTACTTGCCCATAACCTATTGATTATCCCATTTCAAAGAATTAGTACAAGATTGAAGGCAGAATGGTCTCGTTTGAGCTGATGATTGAATGGTTATGCCCAGGGACAGAGCTATCATCATTTTAACTGGAGAGCACATCCAAATTTGAGCCTTTCTTCCAATTAAGTTAGGTTAGCAGAAGTAGTAAGCCATTATAGTCAATTAAAGAATAACTTAAACAGGTTATCACCATGAAAATAACAACTGCAGCAACATCCAAATTCTGCCTGAACAATGGTATCACTCCATTGTAAAATACATTTGATATAAATATGTTCCTCTTCACCGGGAATGACAGCAATGAATACAATTTTATTACTTAAACATCTCTGCTGTAAATGGAGTTACAAAGTTCCTGGTTGCTGCTATTTATACTCAGCCTGTGTAATATAGAGTCCAGCTCGGCTGACATGGCATTACACTCCGACTCTCTGATCCTTCATCGCACACTATCAAATGAACAGAACCTAACTCAAAACAGCCCCAGGAGAATGTGCGGTTGTTGTTGAAGTTATCTGCTCGACAAGGATGAAGTCACAGCAAGCTCCCACTTTACAATATGCAGCTTGATTTGATTTTCCTTCTTGTTCTCTTTTATCCCCCTAGTCTCACTCAGGTGCTCCTTCCTTTCACACTGCCAGCAATCTGCAGGATGCCTTCTCCAGATGGCAGTTCCCTCACGGATTATACACTTTTTGTTTTAACAGGGCTTATTTGGATAGTCATTAGAAGGGAGCAATGCAATATGTGTCAGTTCTCATTGGCCCCTCTCCAGCCTTGATGGATAAAAGACAAATCTAACCCTCCAGACCCCAGTCCATTATTTGTTATCCTGACTGATTTAGGCCGACAAAGTTGCTCAGTGGTTAGCACTGCTGCCTCATTAGCACCAGGGACCCGGGTTTGATGCCAGCCTCGGGTGACTGTCTAGTGTGGAGTTTGCACATTCTCCCTGTGTCTGTGTGGGTTTCCTCCCACAGTCCAAAAATGTGTAGGTTGCGGTGGATTGGCTGTGCTAATTTGCCCGTTGTGACCAGGGATGTGTAGGTTAGTGTGGATCGGCCATGGTAAACTACCCCATAGCATTCAGGGGTGTGCAAATTAGGGTGGATTGGCCATGGGGAATTCAGGGTTTTTGGGGTGGGTGGGTGAAGATGGTCTTTGGAGAATTGGTGTGAACTTGATGGGCTGAATGGCCTGTTTACACGCTGTAGTGATTCTAAGTGAGGGATTTATGGAATAATAAAGCAGTAGAAGAGGCTGCTCAGCCCACCAAGCCTGTCCTGCTTCTTGAAAAGAGCTACCAAGTTAATCTCACTCCATTTCTTCTCCTCCCAGGAGCTGTCAATATTTTCTTTTCATACAGCTATTCAATTCCCCTTTGGAAGCTATTATTGAGTCCTCTGACACGACACCCTGTCAGACAGCACATTCAAGCCCAACACAACTCATTGCGTACAAAAAAAATGAATAATCCTCTTGCTGTCTCTTGCAATTGGCACTTTAATTTGTTGACCTCTGCTTAGTGACCTCACTGACAGTGCTTACATTCTCTGCTCTCATGAAAAATCATTGCTGATCGATAACTGAAGTCCCTCGTTGACCTTGAGACTTCACTGAGCTTCATCGCTGTGTCCTACGCTGACCCAGCGAGGGGGACGCTGTCTGTTAAAGGAACGGGTGAGCCTGCCATCTGTTATTTTACTCCTGGGAGCACATCTGCATGCTACGTACATGAAAGTTTCATCTTGCCCAGTGTTCGCAGCAGCATGAGGAAATAGCTCTTGTTTGTATTAAATACTGAGGCCAGACAGATCAACTTCTCCAAGTCTCAGATTGCAAGTACATGCATGGGATAGGTTGCCAGAGTAATCAGTTTGTGCTGTCTTTAGCTCCTTTTAAAAAAAGGTTTGGCTTCATTTTTGTTTAAGAATATGTGGAACAAAACTGTGGACATAGATTAACAAATGGCCCATGGCCTGAATCCCTACAGTGTGGAAGCAGACCACTCAGCCCATTAAGTCCACACTGACCCTCCAAAGAACATCCCAAACAGACCCAACGCCCAACCCTGTCCCTGTAACTTTGCATTTCCAATGGTTAACCCACCTAAGTCTTCACATCCCTGGACACCAAGGGCAATTTAGCATGGCCAATCCATCCCAGCCTGCACATCTTTGGGCTGTGGGAAGAAACCAGTGCATCCCGAGGAAACCCACGCAGGCACTAAGAAGGTGCAAACTGCGCACAGTCGCCCAAGGGTGGAATCGAACCCAGGTTGCTGGTGCCATAAAGAAACAGTGTTAAACATTGAGCCACCATGCCATAATGTATTCCATCTGTTTTCACTTGCTTTTTCTGTGTGTCCTGTGTTGGTATTGAGCACTGCCAGCTAAAGAGAGATTTTCTTGTAAATTAAATGTAGAGATGTTTCCAGTTGTGGACAGCAGCAAAACCAAAGGCTAAAATACAGCAGAATCACCACCTGGTCAAACCATACACTCAGGAGAAATGTCTTTAAATGTTAAAATCACAGACGGTGGTGTAACATGGTATTTGAACAGCCACAACAAGTCATAGCATCATATATCATGGAAACAGACCCTTCGGTCCATCTTATCCATGCTGACCAGACATCCCAATCTGAACTAGTCCCATTTGCCAACATTTGGTCCATATCCCTCTAAACCCTTCCTATTCATATCCACATCCAGATGCCTTTAAATGTTGTAATTGTACCAGCCTCCACCACTTCCTCCGACAGCTCGTTCCATACACGCACCACCCTCTGATGAAAAAGTGACCCCTCAGATCCCTTTTAAATCTTTCCCTTCTCACCTTAGTGACGAGGATCGCAAATGGAATGTTGTCATTTATTGCAAGGGGAATGCAGTACGTAAGTAGGGGTGTTGCTCAGAGTTGTTCAATGTGTTGGTGAGACTACATCTGGAATAATCTGTACAGTCTCCTGTAAGAAAAAATGTCAGTGCTTTGGAAGTAGTTCAAAGATACCAACATACTTGATATGGGCAGGTCATCTTAAGAGGGAAGATTGGGCAGGTTGAGCCTGTATCAATCCAGGCTGAAAAAGCTGAATGCTGAAAGGATGTTCCCCCTTCTGGGAAATTCCCACTTGAGACTCGAACTAGGGAACCGAGTTTAAAAGTAAGCTTGCCCTTGATGTACATTAGAAAGGTTGAGAGATTCACAGAGTAGCTACTCTACAGGAGCAAGGAAGGGTAACAGTTTAAGAGATGTCTTCTGACAAAATTTTGGGTGAATACCTTCATTGTCCATCCTTTGATCTGACTTTGTCGAATCAGCGTTTTCCCTCAGTCATTAACCTAGAAGACATCAGGCTATCATTTTGTGTATTGGCTGCAGCATTTGTCTGTAATTGTCACTGTGACTGCACCAGTTTATTGGTTGAAGGGATACGTCGAGGTGAAAGATACTGTATAGGTTCAAAATATTTTAAACTGTGCAGTAGGCCAACATTTGCTTCCAGGCAAGAACTAAGTTTTTGCTTGAGTTATCAATCTACCATTGAATGGGAGTAGCAAGACCCTGCGGATGCTCAGATATCTGAAATAAAACCAGATAGCGCTGGAGAAGTTCAGCAGGTTTGGCAGGATCTGCAGAGAGAGGAACACATCTAACATTTCAACAGATTGGACTCAAAGTGCCAACGGTGTTTCACTCTCCACAGATACTTGCCACACTTGCTGCTTTAATGACCTTTAGTAGAAAGTACTTGCAAGTAGATGCTGTGATGTTTGCTGGAATACGCTATGTGTGATTGCTTACATAACCCAACGAGGAGCATAGATAAATCAGCTCGGAAAAGGGTGTATTTTTATTTAAGATAACATGGTGTGAAGCTAAATGAACACAGCGGGCCAAGCAGCATCAGAGGGGCAGGAAAGCTTGACGTTTCGGGTCAGGACCCTTCTTCAGAAGGTCCCGACCCGAAACGTCAAGCTTTCCTGCTCCTCTGATGCTGCTTGGCCCGCTGTGTTCATTTAGCTTCACACCGTGTTTTCTCAGATGCCCCAGCATCAGCAGTTCCTACTATCTCTGTGATATTTTTATTTAACTTTTGTTTTAGACGGGAATTGAGATTCAGTGAAGTAGATGAGCGCTTGCTTTGATTGTTATCTTGCATTTTTGCATCCCAACCATAAGATCAAACAGCTCAGTGAATCAACTCTGGTCTTTTTTCCCCCTGGTTTAGTAAGCTGTTTTATAGAAGGACTGGAAAATTAAGTGCATGTGAGGGAATGTGCAAAGTCTGCTCTGAGTTTGGATACCGAGGCGATAAAAACCGAAAGAACTGTGGATGTTGTAAATTAGGAACAAAAACAGAAGTTGCTGGAAAAACTCAGCAGGTCTTGCAGCATCTGTGAAGGAAAGAAAAAAAAATCAGAGTTAACATTTCAGGGGACCCAGAAACGTTACCTCTGATTTATTCTTCACAGATGCTCCCTGACCTGCTGAGCTTTTCATGTACCAAGGCGTCGTACACCCCTACATTCTACCATCGCACACCCCTGCATTCTACCACTGCACACCCCTGCATTCTACCATCACACACCCCTGCATTCTACCACTGCACACCCTTGCATTCTACCATCACACACCCCTGCATTCTATCATTGCACACTCCTGCATTCTACCATCGCACACCCTTGCATTCTACCATCACACACCCCTGCATTCTAACATTGCATACCCTTGCATTCTACCATCACACACCCCTGCATTCTACCATCACACACCCCTGCATTCTACCATCGCACACCCTTGCATTCTACCATCACACACCCCTGCATTCTATCGTTGCACACTCCTGCATTCTACCATTACACACCCCTGCATTCTACCATCGCACACCCTTGCATTCTACCATCACACACCCCTGCATTCTACCGTTGCACACTCCTGCATTCTACCATTACACACCCCTGCATTCTACCATTGCACACCCTTGCATTCTACTATTACACACCGCTGCATTCTACCACTGCACACCCCTGCATTCTACCATTGCACACCCTTGCATTCTACCATTGCACACCCCTGCATTCTACCATTGCACACCCTTGCATTCTACCGTTGCACACCCCTGCATTCTACCATTGCACACCCCTGCATTCTACCATCGTGCACCCCTGCATTCTACCATTGCACACCCTTGCATTCTACCATTGCATGCAACAGTATGGTCAGCAAGCCATATGTCTGATATTTTGACAGAAGTGGCTCGTAAAATAGCAGTAACTAAATAAGAACTGCTGTCTCATGAGTGAGAACAATGACTGGCAGTGGTCTAACTGGAGGGTTACTATGCCTCAAGAGGAGTTGAGAAGGAAAGTCCTGCATGGTAACCTCAGGCAGGGTAGGAATTGAACCCAGGCTGTTAGTACTATTCCTGTGTCACAAACTGCCTGCCCAGCTAACTCAGCTAACCAACAGCCCTCCCCCAGCATGCATCTGAGAGTAAATAAGGCTCGTTCTAAACAGGCAATGACTCATCTACCTATATAAGCGGCAACTGATATCATTGTTAACAGGTTGTGCTGGAGTTGATGGAAGGACTCCCTTGGAAAGATCAGACTTGGTACATGAAGGAAGGATTTCTCAGAGTTTATACAAAGCATAGAAAACAAATCAGTGAGAATATCCGGAAGGAAAGAGGGTGCTGCTTTAATTTGTGTTCATGGATGGGTGAAGAACTACTGGAGCTTGAACAATACCTCCTGGTTCTACATCTACAACTGGGACCTGGGATAGAATACAAACATCTCTTCCTGCAACGTGCATTGTGAGGTAACTGAAGATAAAATGAATTCTTCTCTTGGTGAGAAAACAGAAATGGGACAAATCATCTATTGCCCCTTGATTCAAGAACGACATTCACTCAGTGATGTCCGTTTCTGCCTTGGGTCTTCCTATAGCTGTTTGTCGACCTCCAGTCCTTGCAGCACACAAGTCAGGACGCCCTACAATGTAGAGCACAGAATTTAGCCTTTGTTTTCATTCGTCTCCACCACTCTGCTTCATTATTAATGACATCATTCCTCAGATAAGGAGGAATGCGCTACAAAATTCTTTGATCAAAGCTTAGCTCTGTAAAGGGCTTACCACTTCAGGTATAATGATTGATAGCTATTAGCAATTATTTGGAGAATTTTGCTTCCTTTGTAATGAGTAAGCATGTGGAAGAAAGATTGCATGTGGTTGGAATTTTGCAAAATGTAATTGGTAAGAGATTGGTGAAAGCATAATTAGAGATCTCTGTTGGAAATAAGTTAGATTCCACGTAAGGATTTTAGTGTAATTTATGAACTCACTGGCTGAACAATCCATTCAATTCTCCTGACGGGCAACTATCATGTTCGCTGTGGACTATGTGGCAAAAATTTTCTTAGACCACTTGAATTATGGTTCCTTCTGAATCACAGGAGGGAAATCAACCAAACTGCTAAAGCTGACATTAGCCAAACCACGGAGCACTCTGAGGACCCAAAAGAAGATTACATGTTAGATACTCTGGCTGTTATGCTGCTGCCAATTTTGTAACGTGTAAATAAAGACGCTGATGATATTAACTGTGCAAATTTGACCTGGCATGTAATGCATCCACTGATCTGAAGATAAAAGAAAATCAGTTTGCAGTTGTACTGCAATTAGAGTAATTTGTTAATAAAAACAGAGCATGTTGGAAATACTCGGGCGATCCGTGGAGAGAGAGAGAGAGAGAGGTTCATTTCAGGTTGATGAACTTTCATTATTATTGGTCTGTTGGAAGATCATCAACAAATATTAATTCTGTTTCTTTCTCCATAGATGTTGCCAGAGCTGCCAAGTATTTCTAGCATGTTCAGTTTTAATTTGCATCTGCAGTATCAAAGTCATGCATTCCCAGATCACAAGGGGAACTGAGGACTTGTGCAGTGCTGATAAGAGGATGTATGCTGACAGGGTTCACTGAGTTGAGTCGATTGTTTGTCACCAGCTGAATATTTGAAGTTAGGTTGTATTTGGCTCGGTGTGTCTGTCTTGCTGGATGCACTTGCCAACGTGCACCAGGCTCCTAATAAACCAAACAGGTCGTAGGGAAATGCCACACGTAAGTTTCAATCAGGGCAATTGCACTGATGCTGCACACATCCACTGGGATCCATGGTATGTTCAACCTAGTATCATCCAGTAACAACCCCACTCTACACATTAAAGCAGTTAGTGGGTGAGTTCAGCTTTCCCTGTGATTTATCCACCTGGTCAAAAGGCCATTATCTGCACTCCAACAATGAGCTGGGAGTGACTGCCCTCAATATCAAGGCCAAACTTGATTCATTGTGATGTTAACGTGCCGAAGAAAACCGGTGCTAATGGGAATCGGGGGAAAGTCTCTGCTGATTGGAGTCATACCTGGCATGTAGGAAAATGGTTGTGGCTGTTGGAGGCCAGTCATCTCAGCTCCAGGACATCGCTGCAGGAGTTCCTCAGGGTTGTGTCCTAGGGCCAACCATCTTCAGCTGCTTCATCAATGACTTTTCCTCCATCATAAGGTCAGAAGTGGAGATGTACGCTGATAATTACACAATGTTCAGCACCATTTGCAACTCCTCAGATACTGAAGCAGCCTATGTTCAGATGCAAGAAGGTTTGGACAATATCCAGGCTTGGGCCAATAAATAGCAAGTCATATTCACCATACAAGTGCCCAGAAATGTATATCTCCAATAAAAAGCTATCTAACCATTAGCCCTTGCATCACTGAATCACCCACTAGCAACATCACTGGGGTCATCATTGACCAGAAACTCAACTGATTCACCACAAACGCATGATGACTACAAAAGCAAGTCAGAGACTTGGTATCCTGTAGCAAGCAACTCACCTCCTGACTCCCCAAAACCTGTACACCCTCTACAAGGCACAAGTCAGGAGTGTGATGGAATACTCCCCACTTGCCTGGATGGATGTACCTCCAACAACACTCAAGAAGCTTGACACCATCCAGGACAAAGCAGCCCACATTATTGGCACCACATCCACAAGCATCTACTCCCTCCAGCACCGACGCTCAGTAGCAGCAGCGTGGACTATCAACAAGATGCATTGCAGAAGCTCACTAAAGTTCCTTAGACAGCACATTCCCAACCACTTCCATCTCGAAGGACATGGGCAACAGATACATGGGAACACCACCATCAGCAAGTCCCTCTTCAACCCGCTCACTGTCCTGGCTTGGAATATATTACCATTCAATGTTGCCGAGTCAAAATTCTGGAATTCCTTGTCCGGTACATTGCAGGTCTACATACAGCTCATGGACTGCAGTGGCTCAAGAAGGCTGTTCACTACCATCTTCTCTCGGGGCAATAAATGCCGGCCCAGCCTGTGATGCCCACATCCCATGAATGAATTTAGAAGTTATCACTCTTAAAGAATGCTGAAATGGTTAGTGTGCCAGGGATCGGCTCATGAGTTGCGTGAGTCAATTCTTTTGACAAAGGAGAGGGCAATATTGGAGATGTCAGGAAATGATGGTGACGTCAACTCAGCCATTTCTTCAGAATGTGCTGCATGGATGGTGAAAGAGAATCTGTCTGAGCTGTCGGCCTTCCTGTGTCATAGAGTCATACAGCACAGAAACAGTCCCTTTGGTCCAACCTGTCCATGCTGACCGTAATCCCAAACTAAACTAGTCCCACCTGCCTGTTCCTGGCCCTTATCCCTCTAAACCCTTCTTATTCATGTACTTATTTAGATGTTGTTTAAACATTGTAACTCTACCCACATCCACCACTTCCTCTGGAAGTTCATTCCACACACAAACCACCCTCTGTGTACAACAAAATGTCCCTCACAGGCCAGTCTGCTTTGAGACAGTAACTGATATTCCTGGTAAAAAGTGAAAACAAACCTTTAATAACTGCCTCCCTTCCCTGACACACCCACCCTAAATCAGCCAACAGAACAAAGTCCGGTTGCTAAATAAATCTCCATATTTGACTTGTTTGTGAGGAAGTGTTTCTGCAAAGTTTACATTTTATTTTCCTGTGTGTCCCTTAGAAGTTGTGGTCAGATTCTGGAATGCACTTTACAAGCGCGTCAAAGGTGCAGTTCCATCTGGCATAGCTCTTGTATCACAGCGATGTCTTTAGCAGTCTGTTATTCTTTTTTATAAATACACTTAGAGTCGGAGGCAGATAAACAGTGCTTGGGATGCCCAGCATTGCCAAGAAACAGAAAGGAGGCCAACAACATGCTGGAGGCAGGAGAGGAAGCATTAATGATTCACTCAGTTCCGAGCTCTCTCTATCCCTTGACAGCTCAGTGCTCCGAACAGTGTGGTACAGACTGTAAAAGCCAGAATGTGCCATATTTGATCCGAGAGCCTGCCCTGGGAAGTTGATGTCGGTTCCAGCTGTGACTCAGTCTCTGTCTCTGATTCAACGGATCCATATTGCACTCCAGCCATTAGAGCACATTGAAAAGATGGCTCACAATCCCAGCACTGAGGGAGTGCAGCACTGTAGTTCAGGTGAGACACTGTACGCTGCCTCAGATCGGTGCAAAAGATCCCCATTCAAAGAGCAACAAGGGAGTCAGCTGTGGTGTTCTGATCAATGTACAGCTTTCGATCAACTTCACTAAAGCACATTATCTAGTTGTTATCATGTAGCTGTGTTTGGGAACTTACCACGCTCAATTTTTCCTGACATTACAATCTTTCATCAAATACCTGTAGTGTGGAAGCAGGCCATACAGCACACCAAGTCTGCACTATCTCTTCCAGAGGGGAGCATCCCAGTCAATCCCTGCATTTCCCATAGCTAACCCACAAGCCTGCACATCCCTGGACAGTATGGCCAATCCGCCCAACCTGCACATCTTTGGGCTATGGGAGGAAACCCACACAGACACAGGGAGAATGTGCAAACTCCACACAGATAGTTGAGGCTGGAATCAAACCCAGATCCCTGTCATTGTGAGGTAGCAGTGCTAACCAATGAACCACGGTGCCACTCCAGTGCTGCTGGGGCTAATTCTGGAATTCCCTACCTAGTGGCATTTCAAAAGTACTTCCTTGAGTTATAAAACACTGAGTGGGTGGGGGGTGGGATTCGGAGGTTGTGAAAAATGGCGTGTCAATGGAAGACCTTTCTTGCTTTAGTTAGGGCTATACCAACGCCTGACATTATACTGCAGCAAAAAGATGTGTAGGGAACAGATCACCGAGATTGAATACGTATTCAATAAAGGCAGGGTTATCAAAGATTGGGATAGCCATGAGGTCAGTTTTAAGAAGATTTTAAAGAATGCAAGGAAGTGGTGAAAACATAGAAAGGCTTTTGGATCGAACATCAGGATCAGACAGCGGAAGCCAGAGCAGGCAAAGAGGAAGACGAATGATCCAGAATCTGAGAAACAGAGAAACCTGCAGGGATTGCAGGTTGAGAGGATATCTCACTGAGAGAACCGAGGGCCTGAAGAGATATCAACATCAACCTGAGAGTCCTAGAGTCATAGAGGTGTACAGCATGACAAAAGACCCTTTGGCCCAACTTGTCCATGCCAATCAGACACCATAATTAATCTGGTCCTATGTGCCAGCATTCGGCCCATATCCTGCTAAACCCTTCCCATTCATGTACCCATTCAGATGCCTTTTAAATGTTGTAATTGTACCAGCCTCCACCACTTCCTCTGGCAGCTCATTCCATACACACACCACCCTCTGTGTGAAAAAGTTGCTCCTTTTGTCCCTTTAAACAATTAAACTGGAGCTGTTGATGGACCTGGAGCCAATGCAAGGAAGTGAGGGCTGCACTGCATGAGCAGCAATGCTGGTTCGAATCGAAACGGGCTGCAGTGTCTGGGGTGAGCTGAAGTTAATGGCAGTTCGAAGATGGAAGAGAGTATGGAAAAAGTCAACTGTTAAGGTAATAAAATCATAAGCGATAGCCAGCAATTAATAGGGGTAAACACTATTAGAAAGGTGAAAATAGGTGATATTTATGGCAAGGACTTTGTGTCAGAGTCTGAACAGAGGTTTAAACCTGAGATTGTGACTTCAAACAATGCCTTTAGCTGGGGAAGGGTGTGAGCCTCACAGGTGCACTATGGCTCCTGGGTCTTCAATGTCTCCAGTTTAAAACAGTCATCCTGGTGTTGTTACCCCTTCATGACCTCTCTGCTATCAGTATCTGGAAAGTTCCTGCAATTTCTGCAGGGGGCAAGGGTTTGTGCAGACAGCCACAATCTCTTTGGTCTTCCCAATGTGTACCTGTCGGAAATTACATTGGGAAATGCCATCGGGTGACATAATCATTGTGGAAAGAAATCAGTCAGGTTCCTTGTTTTTGATTGTTATTCTGGTTCTTGCACCATACCAGTGTCAATCAAAATTGGGCTTACTGCTGATTCGCATGCTGGTTGCCATATCCCCCACTGGGCATTTGGAAGGGTTAGAAAATGAATGCAAACTCCCACCAACAGCTATAATGTACAGGCTATGGAACGAATACTTGCAGGATCCATGAGCCCTGTCTACCAAGCCTACACATAGAGATAGTAGGAACTGCTGATGCTGGAGAATCTGAGACAACAAGGTGTGAAGCTGGAGGAACACAGCAGGCCAGGCAGCATCAAAGGAACAGGAATAACACAGCGTGGAGCTGGAGGAACACAGCAGGCCGGGCAGCATCAGAGAAGCAGGAAAGCTGATGTTTAGGGTCTGGGCCCTTCTTCAGAAAATTTCGGAAGGTGGGTCCAGTCCCGAAATGTCAGCTTTCCTGCTCCTTTGATGCTGCTAAACCTACAGATAGTCCTTTTCCAACTTTGGCCGTGTCACACAAAAAGGACATAGAGCAGAGGCAGTGGGCACCCTTGCCACCTTGTACCACCACCTCCCAAGTCAAGAAAGAAAGGCAAATTGTAAGGACTTGATCTCAGTTCATATTGTCTGGTGGCTCAAGGCTTAAGCACATTTAATAAAAATCACAAGTTGCCTCCTCATTGATCTTGGCTACAGCTTGGCATATAGCGACCTTAAAATGGAATGAGAAAACTGTTTGGTCAGTGTTTTGTTGGAGGGCTGGAGCAGATCCAGATTGGACCCAGGCCATTTCAGTGCAACGTCGCCATGCAGAAATTGATCTGTAAGTATTGTGAAGCGTGAGAGTGCGTGTGTGTGTGTGTGTGTGTGTGTGTGTGTGTGTGTGTGCACGTGTGTGTGTGTTGGGGTTGTTGGGAGTAAAGTGATGGTGGGGGAAGGGGAAGGTTTGAATAAAGAACTTGAGCTGCAAGACTGTCTTCCTTAATCAAACTCCTCCCCCCACACCACTGTGTTTGAAGTTTGAGAAGTCATTGAGAGATCCTGGAATAATGTGGGAAGTGAAAATGTCGGGGTTTATGCTCATTCTATAGGGCAGTTGTAAGCGAGTTGTAGTTTGAAATGTAGTTGAAGCATTCTTAAGATAAATGCTTGATAAATGCATCTGAAATGTTGCCATAGTAGACCATAAAATTGGTACATTACATTCTTTTTAAATGGAGAGTATCTCCGTCTGTCAAATGATGAAAGCACAAAGACGTGTTATTGATATTAAACTGGCCACCAAACAGTTGAGGAGGGAACAGTTCAACCAAAGTACGCGTTTATGTGAAGGTTTGGATTTGTCTGCTATTCCTGATTAACCAGAGAAACATGGCTCAAGGGTATTTTTGCTACTTTAACCCTTCTGTATTCTCAGATAGTAAAGAAACCTGGCTTCTATTTGCCAAGACGTACTTTATTCTCGAATCCCTCTCTCTTGCCTTCTCCATCCATCAAGGGCTGCAAGGAGATGATGAACATCTCTGGAATTCAGATTGTGACTATCCATTCTAATGCCCCTACCACTTCTGCTCACCCGCTGGGGCAATTTTCCTCATCCAACCCCCAAAACCCTCACTGTATTCTTCTATTCAATTGACACCCCACCCCCTACCCTCCCCCTTTTTGCTTGTGCCCACCAAACCAACTCTCCTCCCAAGGTTCCGCCTGACTGAAAACTCACCCTCCCCCCACACCATCGTCTTTCTGCCCTTCATTCTCGCATCTTTCCTCAAACTGTTTCTGACACCTATTCCCCATTCTCTAAACTGCATTCCACCTTCTAGCCAGCTTTGCCTGACAGCTGGTATCCCATTTCCTTGAACACTATCTCACCCACTTTCCAAAACATGCCTTCAGTCCTATACTCTTCCCAAGAAAAGAAACCCACCTACCATTCAGCAAGCTGTTGAATGCCCTCTATCAGTGCTATTTCCCCTTCAATAAATCTCAATCATTCTGATCAAATTTTCACACCATTACAGTCCTGGAATAGTCCTAATTGTAGATATGAAGCGTTGTAATCTTGGTACCATGTCATCACCTGACCCCTCATCTTTGTGGTAGGTCTGTGTTTTTGTGACTCTGGCAGGACCCTAATTGGGTATCAAAAAATACTCTTACAAAACACCCCGCTTGTTGCCTCATTGGTAATATACCTCACAACTGCACTGAGACAACAAGAGGATAGAGTGGAAACTCATGGGGAGATAGACAGCCTCCTTATCATTGCTGTGTTTTTGTCTTCCTTTACCCAGGTCAGCCAGACTGTAGATCAGCTCATAGATCAGAGAGTCCCTACAGTGCAGAAACAGGCCATTTGGCCCATTGAGTCCACACCACCCCTCCGAAGTGCATCCCACCAGACCCACACCCCCTACCCTATCCCCGTAACACTGCATTTCCTATGGCTAACCCACCAAGCCTGCACACTGTGGGCAATTTATCATGGCCAATCCACCCTAACCTGCACCTCTTTGGATCTTGGGAGGAAACCCATGCAGACAGGGAGAGAATGTGCAAACGCCACACAGACAGGGACCTGACCTGGGTTCACTTCCACCCTCAGGTGATTGACTGCTCTCGCTTTGACCTTCCTCATACTCACCAGGTCTACAGACTGGTGATAGCTTGCTCTACCTGATGCTGTCTCAGTGCCATCAGAGTATTTGACCTGTACATGAATCAGACCCACATCTCACTTCCTTCAGCCACCCTTCTCAGCTGAATTATATATAGCAAGTTGATGGCTGGTCATTAACCAAAAGTGACAGCAAAAGAAGTATATTTAGTCTTTGGTGTGTGAATTCATTAATAGAGCAGGAGGTACAATGAGACAGGAAGCAGGACTAGATGGATGTGAGAACAAGAGATCACGCTGGCTTGGAAGATGCGAACTGCAAGCAGAGAATCAGTTGGTAGCACATCCTTAATGAGTTGCATGTTCTGCAGTGCTTTGAGTAATTTATCACGTTGGTGGGAGAGTGTCTGGCTATGACATATTTAACACCCAGTGCCTTCTCTAATGCTGACTCTCACTTGTCTCTCTTTCTCTCTCTCTCTCTCTCACTTTCTATCTCTTTGTTTTCCTCCCGTTGCTGTACCCTTTGTTCCCTAATTTCTAATTCCCATTCTCTCTTCGTCGTACATTCCCACGCTCTTTCCCTTCCACAATTTGCACTCTCTAATGCACTCATTTTTCTTTGTTATTATGTGATCCCACATCTTCTCTGCCTTTTTTTTTCTCTGCCATCTGTCTTCCCATGCTTTTTCACTCTCTCTATCCTCTTCTCTGGTCTTTTTCCTTCTCCTTGTGTCAATGCAGTTAGAGCCATAGAGTCATACAGCATGGAAACAGACCCTTGTCCAACTTGTCCATGCCAAACAGATATTCTATAGTTAATCTAGTCCCATTTTCCAGCATTTGACCCATATCCTTCTAAACCCTTCCTATTCATATACCCATCCAGATGTTTTTTAAATGTTGTAATTGTACCAGCCTCCACCACTTCCTCTGGCAACTTATTCCATATACACACCACCCATTGCATGAAATTTGCCCCTTAGCTCCCTTTTGAATCTTTCCCCTCTCACCTTAAACCTATGCTGTTTAGTGCTGAAGTCCACAATCCTGGGGAAAAGATCTTTGCTGTTCACCCTATCCATTGTCAGATCTGTCACCATTGAGACAAGGAGTGGAATATTTTGTAGAGATATTTCTGACTATGGGTAATCCTGCCAGTCGTGAAAATATGGACCCATCACAATGGTGTCAAGAGAGTTAGGGTACAATTATGATAACCATAAAAAAACTAGAGGCATATTCATTAGAGTGAAAAATGGAAGTGTTCAAAATTAGGAAAGGTTAGGACAGTAAACAGAAATGAATTTTTAATGAATTGGTAGCCAGGAGGCAGATTATCAGAAGCACTGAAAAGAAAAGAACGGTAGATTGAAGGAAATTATCTTCATATCAAGGCTTATTAGGAAATGGAAAGCTTTATAACAAATGGCAATTGAAGCTGACATTCCAGGAGAATTGAAAGATATTGAAAAGTATGAGAAAGGGATTAGATAGAAGGAATGCCAATGGAGTCACAATAGTTGAGAAGTGCTTTACAGGACTGTTGTGGTGTGAATGTTGCCTTGTGTGTTTCATTGAGTGCTATCCCTCCCCATATAACAAAGAGGTAGTAATTCAGGACCAACACCCAAACACAACAATCTCCTTCTCTCTCCTTCTGTTGTCAATTGGTCAACGCTCCCTTCAGGTCCAAGATCTTCCCAGTTTCTCCCGTCCTTCCAGTCTGTGAGAATGGATGACACCCAGCAAGTCAGAAAGGACTCTTTTAGAACATAAACCATAGAACATTACAGCGCAGTACAGGCTATTCAGCCCTTGATGTTGCACTGACCTGTGAAACCAATCTGAAGCCCTACACTGAAGCCCCTTCCACATTAAGCAGAGGTTCACCTGCACATCTGCCAATGTGGTATACTGCATCCACTGTACTTGGTGTGCCTTGTCTACATTGGGGAAACCAAGCGGAGGCTTGGGGACCACTTTGCAGAACACCTCCACTCTGTTCGCAATAAACAACTGCACCTCCCAGTCACGAACTATTTCCACTCCCCCTCCCATTCTTCAGATGACATGTCCATCATGGGCCTCCTACAGTGCCACAATGATGCCACCCGAAGGTTGCAGGAACAGCAACTCATATTCCGCTTGGGAACCCTGCAGCCCAATGGTATCGATGTGGACTTCACCAGCTTCAAAATCTCCCTTTCCCCCACCGCATCCCAAAACCAGCCCAGTTCGTCCCCTCCCCCCACTGCACCACACAACCAGCCCAGCTCTTCCCCTCCACCCACTGCATCCCAAAACCAGTCCAACCTGTCTCTGCCTCCCTAACCTGTTCTTCCTCTCACCCATCCCTTCCTCCCACCCCAAGCCGCACCTCCATCTCCTACCTACTAACCTCATCCCACCTCCTTGACCTGTCTGTCTTCCCTGGACTGAACTATCCCCTCCCTACCTCCCCACCTATACTCTCCTCTCCACCTATCTTCTTTTCTCTCCATCTTCAGTCCGCCTCTCCCTCTCTCCCTATTTATTCCAGAACCCTCACCCCATCCCCCTCTCTGATGAAGGGTCTAGGCCCGAAATGTCAGCTTTTGTGCTCCTGAGATGCTGCTGGGCCTGCTGTGTTCATCCAGCCTCACATTTTATTATCTTGAAGCCCTACACTATTCCATTATCGTCCATTTTGAGCAATGGACTTTCTCAGCATTTTTTTGTAGCCTTTTGATCATTCTGTGAATGGAATAAAAATAAATGATCTTCATATATCACGGTGCAAAGAAGTTCAGTAAATTTGACACTGTTTCAATATTTACCTAAAGTCTTTGTTGTACATATTTCAAATGAACATTTGGAAAAGAATATTCTTTCCATCATACATTTAAGGCATTTAAGAGATTAATTACACACATCTAATGAAATTACGATAGGTTTACATGTTTCAGACTTCAATTAATGTAATTTCTGTACTGACTTTCAGATTCCGTCTCTTCGTTTTAAGTTCATACAGGGAGATGCACAATGTTGCTGCTTTTATTCCACTGGTTTCTAGACTGTTGAGTCATACGTGGTGCTTTTAACCACATGAGCCCAGTTACCAGAAGTATATCCATGCAGGGGGTGGCTTAGATTGTGCCAGTCAAAATGTACAAATTCTTTGTCCCATGTAATATCATTGCACCCCACAGCGTCCACTCAGTGCCCAACAGTGTGTTGATACAAATGTGCTTTGACATATTATACCAGGTGGCGGCATTGCAAAAACTTATCAGTCTTGTGGCTGTTCTAATATGAGTTAGAGCCTTCAGATGTCTTAGCCTCTGTTTGTTGGTGAACTAGGAAGCTAATGTTCATGACCATGAAACCATTGTCGATTGTCAGAAAAAACCATCTGGTTCACTAACGCCCTTTAGGGAAAGAAACTGCCAACCTTATCTGGTCTGGCCTACATGTGACTCCAGACCCACAGCAATGCAGTAGCCTCTTAACTGCCCTCAGGGCAATTAGGGAAGGGCCATAAACGCTGCCCTAGCCAGCAACGCCCTCATCCCATGAATGAATAAAAAAATAAGTCTGGAATAAGAACAACCCACAGGGGATGGTGCTCATTGTTGTTTCAATAGACTGAATGGGGAAATTCACTCAGTTGTCAGATATGGTAACACGCTTGCATCTGACTCATAAGGCTGTGGATTCGAGGGAATGTAGGGACTTGGCCACAATTGCTGTCAATTGGGTAGGACACTTGTGCATGCAATACAGAAAGCCAGTACATGTATGCAGCAGGTAATCAGGCAAGCTAATGGAATATTGACCCTTATTTCAAGGGGGTTGGAGTACAAAAGTAGGGAAGCTTTACTGCCACTGAACTAGGTGCTGGTGAGACCGAACCTGGAGTACTGCGAGCAGTTTTGATCCTATTATTTAAGGACAGATATCATTGAGGCAGTTCAGAGAAAGCTCATTGGGACGATCACTGGTACGGAGGGATTGTCTTATGAGCAAAAGCTAAACAGGTCGGAACTCTACACCCTGGAGTTTGGAAGAATGAGCGGTGATCTCATTGAAGTATATAGCATTCATAAAGGGGTTGACAGGGTAAATGCTGAGAGGATGTTGCCCCTCATGGGACAGTCTAGGTATAGTCTCAGAATAAAGGGGCACCAATTTAATGCTGAGATGAGAAGGATTTTCTTCTCTCAGAGGGTTTTGAGTCTTTGGAACTCCTTACCACAGAGAGCTCTGGGGACAGAGTCCTTGTGTATATTTAAGTCTTAGATAGATCAGTCTTGATTAGCCGGCGAATCAAGGATTCTAGGGAAAGGATGGGAGAATGGATGCGAGGAGTGTCAGATCAGCCACAATCCTATTGAATGGCAGAGCAGGCTTGAGGGGCCGAATGTTCCTATTTCTTATAAGTCTTATGCTTAAATACCTGCCTTGAGAAGTAAATGTTAAAAAATAACAAATTCTTCTTGAAGAAGAATAGGGAAGTTCTCTCCCATGTGCTGAGCCATCTTTATCCTTTACCCAACAACTTTAAAAGAGATTATCTGCTCAATATCATGTGGGAGCTTGTTATCTACAAATTGACAACTGCATTTCCCACATTGAAACCGTCACTGCAGTTCAGCATCAAAACGTCACAGACCTGTGAAGTGCTCTAGGACACTGTGAAATCATGAGAGATGCTATTTAAATGCAAGTCTTTCTTACTTGATGGAAAGTGACCAAATCAATCTTGGAAAGTTGCTCACGGTATTGAAAGGATGCAATAGCTTCTCACAAAATGTAATGGTGAGGAGGAAAACAGAAAGTCAAAGGCAACCCTTTTCCCTACCCCTCCTCACCCCCCCAATACTCCCTCAAATGTCACAGTGTGGCAGGCTAGATTACAGGGAAGGTCTCTGAATCGGATGGTATAAATAGATTCAAGAAACAATTGTAGCAGTGTATAGCAGTACAAGACAGCAAGCCCATGTGTCAAACCCAGGCCAACTCTTGATTCTTGTTATTGGCATCAGGCGAAGCCACTCTCATGTTACTGTCACAGTCACTAGCTGAGGTTCAGAGTGAATGCATTTCTTTTGGAATTATATTTCTGTGGCATTATATAAACAGTGAGGTGCCATTCAAATGAGACTGATTTATGCTATGTTTGGAAGTATTAACACATTAGATAAAAAAAGGATGTCATTGCATTGACTGTGAAACTTTGTTTGAGGGTCATTTTGAGAATATGTGAATGGGCAGTGAAGGGAGGGCTGCAGACCGTGTGGAAGTGAGGGGGTGTTTGCTTTGGAGGAGTTTTGTATGTAGGTGCAGTCTTGGTGGGCTGAATGGCCTGTTCCTATGCTGTACTGTTCTTTGATGAGGGCCATAAATAAGGTGAATAGCAGTTATCTTTTCCCTAGGGTGGGTTAGTTCAAAAGTAGGGAGCATATTTTTGAGGTGAGAGGAGAAAGATTTAAAAAAAGGATAGGAAGGGGCATGGCTTTTTTCCACAGAGAGTGGTTGCTGTTTGGAATGATCTTCCAGAGGGAGTAGTGGATGCAGGCATTGTTACAATGTTTAAAAGACATTTCAATAATGTCATGAATAGGGAAGGTTTGGAGGGATATGGGCCAAATGCTGGCAACTGGGACTAGGTTAGTTTGGGAACATGGTTAGCATGGACTAGTTGGACCAAAGGGTCTGTTTCAAGTGCTGTCTTTCTTCACAGCTAGAATGCAAGCCAAAGGGCGGCAACTCTGAATAACTGCACAGGATGGAGAAACCCCATTTCACAAGTTTAAAGCAGTGGCCAAAAAATCTGGTTACTTCTATCTTTCAGTCATTGCTTTACAGCATTTGCAGTCTACAATGGCTCCAGTCTGCTGCATTCATATACCTGTGCTGAGATTGAGGCACACACAGAGATGTTAATAAGTCAGGCCAGGCAGCATCAGAGGAGCAGGGAAGCTAACGCTTTGTGTCCTGATCTGAAATGCCAGCTTTCCTGCTCCTCAGATGCTGCCTGACCTGCTGTGTTCCTACAGCTCTACACCTTGTTATCTCTGTCTCCAGCATCGGCGATTCCTCCGATCTCTCGATGTTAGTAAGTTGCCTCTTTTCCATGGGGTGCAGTGACGAGGTATAGGAGAGAACAGTGCAACATTTGGTATCACAGATCCGTCAAGTTCCATTTATTTACAGTGGCAGCTGCTGCTTTTTGAACAAAGTCATAACTTTTCCTGATTGTTGCACAGCTAAGTGACTGCTCACATTTTCAATCTGTCACTTTTCTCCCACCCCAGCGCCTCCAGTCTGTGTGGATTCTAATTGAACAGTTTTGATCTGCAGGTTGGCTTTTGTATATCATCCCTATTGTTTCTTTTTGCTTCTTATTCGACATTTTTCTCTCCTGGCTGGCTTATTGCTTGTTTTATTTTTCAGGTATTCTCTCTCTTAATCTCTTTGTCTAGCTCTCTCACTGCCATGCCCACATTTGTTCTCTGCCTCTCAAATGGCACCATGGAGTCGCGTGCAGAGTATCATGGCCGTATGGCTATCAGTGCTGCGATGGACAACTCTCATGATTCAATCTGAATTCCTGTCAAGGCTCAGAAGCAGGCAATATAGCACAGCAGCAATAATCAGACAGGAGGAAGTGGCCTCGCTTGACTTACAATTGATGTCAAGTAGGTGTTAAAACTATTTGATTTCTGATGTGGACCAGGGCCTGGATTTATTCTCTATCAGTCTACTCTCCTCATTGAAAGTTCCTTTTCCATCTTTGGCCCCATTGGCAAAGCAGTCCTTGTGTTGAGCTCTTAGCCATGTTTCTCTGTTTTTCTACCTTTTACTAAGAACTGTAATATTTAACTTTTCTTCAACCCTTTATTCATTCACTGGATGAGGGTGTCACTGACCAAGCAGCATTTATTGCCCATCCCTAATTGCCCAGAGGGCACTTCAGAGTCAACCACATTGCTGTGGGTCTGGAGTCCCATGTAGGCCAGACCAGGTAAGGATGGCAGTTTCCTTCCCTAAAGGACATTAGTGAACCAAATGGGGTTTTCCCCAACGATCAACATCATTAAATTCTTAATCCCAGATATTTATTGAATACAAATTCCAGCATCTGCTGTGGCAGGATTCAAACCTGGCTCCCCAGAATGTTGTCTGCGTCTCTGAGTGAACAGCCCAGCAATAATACCACGAGGCCTTCACCTCCCCATTGTTAGTCTTATTTTACTGCTTATTTTTCTTTATCTCAAAACGTACTTTATTCGTAAATAAAATCTATATATGTATATAGATAGTCACAAACACACTTTTGTTTGACTGCAACAGTCCCAACAGCCCTGTAGCTGCTTCGAGGGCGTACTTAAGAAACGGTACCTAGGTACCTTCGTATCTAAGATGGCAAAGTAGGTGTTGGTGTGTAAACTTTTCACTGCACTCGTGTGAGTACACGTGACAATAAACCAAATTCAATTTTGTTTCGAATAAGATCTTGAAATAGTTTGTAGCGGGGTGACTTATTGATTTAACCTACAATGAAGTGTGGGCCTAAGTGGGCTTTCCAATTTATACCTTAACTCAGCAGCATACCTCTTTGCAAACTGGTCCAGCTTCCATGTGCTCAGACTGTATGGAAGTGGGTGTTGAGCAAACATCGATCTTTCACTGTGAGGCTGGTCCTTATCTTGTCTCTCTTCTTTTGTGATCACACAAACAGAATAACAAAAAAGTAAGAGTAATATTCCTGGACACTAATTCATTCAAGGAAGTGATCTAACTCCACTCTACCCAACCTTGCGTAGGCCAACTGTTGTGGTTTGGGGGGGAGCAGGTGGGAAGGGGGCGAAGGCAAATCTCAGGAATGCCAAAATCTTGGAATTCTATCCCCAGCTGCAGAGAGCAGGTAATAAGCGAGATGGAAATATTGCTGTATCGCGGTATTGGACACTTCTCTGCTCCCCTTCAGCTGGGGGGTTTTGAATTCAGCAAGTGTCAGAGTGTGCATTAAGGCCTTTCAGCCCACTTCGCCTATGCCAGCCCATTGAAAGAGCCGGCCAATTTATCCCATTCACAATTCTCTTGCATTTCCGCAGCCAGTGCTCAATGCTGGTACTCACGGGGCTGCACTGACCTTCCTGGGTAGTGGTGAGTTTTGAGACCTCACTAAAGGTCATGGATTCAAGTCCCACTTTCGGTGACTTCAGTATAAAACAGTGCAGTGCTATAGAGTACTCACCACAGAGGGACACTGTTAACACCTGGCAACATGGAGATCCCTTGTGTGACTCCACATGACTGTAAACAAGACTGTGTGTGCAAAAAAAACCTTGGATTTATATAGCACCATTCACAACATCGGGGGCCTCCCCAAGCATTTTGCAAATCCTTTCGAAGACTAGCCATTACTGTAAAGTAGGAAACTTGTCACTACTTGGTGCACAGCAAGCTCCCATCAAGAGCCTAATGATTAAGTAATCAGGGCATTTTTGGTGATGTTGATCGAAGGATAAATGTTGGTCAGGACTCCAGGGATAATCTCCTTCTCTCCTTTGATTGGTAGCATTAGATATTTTGATTCTAACCAAGAGGAGAAACAGGGTCTCAATTTACCAGCACATCCAAAGATCACAGTGCCTCACAGAGCAGAATTCCCTCACCACAACCCTGGCATGCCAGTCCAAGGTTTGTGCATGAGTTTCTAAGTTGAGACTTAAACACTGATGTCCAACCAGCACATTGGAAAATGCCCAGGTATATTCTGTCCACAGAAAGTAGGACCAATCCAATCCGGCCAATCACTCCACCATTAGCTTCCTCTCAAACATTTACAAGATGATGAAAGGTGTCCAGCACTTTTCCCCAGCAATAACCTGCTCACTGATGCCCACTTTGGGTTCCACTAGGTCCATATAGTTCCTGACCTCATTACAGCCTTGGTTCAAACATGGACAAAAGAGCTGAATTCCAGAGGTGAGGTGAGAGTGACAGCCCTTGACATCAAGGCTACATTTGACCGAGTGTGGCATCAGGGAGCTCTAGTAAAACTGGAATCAATGGATACCAGGAGGCAAACTGTCCGCTAGTTGGAGTCGTACCTGGTACATTGGAAGATAGCCATGGTTGTTGTTGTCATCTCAGCTCCAGCACATCTCTGCAGGAGTTCCCCATGGGAGTGTTCTAGACCCAACTATCTTCAGCTGCTTCATCAATGATCTTCAGTCTATCGTAAGGTTAGGGGTGGGGATGTTCACTGATGTCTGCACAACGTTCAGTATGATTTGCAACTCCTGAGATTCTGAAGCAGTCCATGTTCAAAAGCAACAATATCTGGACAATATCCAGGCTTGGGCTGACAAGTGGCAAGTGACATTCGTGCCACACAAATGCCAGGCTATGACCATCACCAAGAAGATACAATCTAACCACCGTCTCTTGGCATTCAATGGCATTACCATCACCAAAACCCTCACTATCAACATCATAGGATTTACCATTGAACAGAAACACAATTGGACTCATCACATAAATACAATGGCTATAAGAACAGCTCAGAGGCTAGAAATACCACAGTGAGTAACTCTTCTCTTGACTCCCCAAAGCCTGTCCACTGACTACAAGTCGGGAATGTGATGGTACACTCCCCACTTGCCTGGATGGGTGCAACTCCAACAACACTCAAGAAACTCAACACCATCCAGTTAATAGAAACTCATTCCAATAACATCCCACCCATCAATGTAACCGTTCACTCCCTCCACCTCAGATGCACAGGGGGTAGAAGCGTCTTCCACCTACAAGATACAGTGTAGCATATTACCAAGGATCTTTAGACAGCACCTTCCAAATGTGCTCCTTCCACCATTTAGAAGGAAAAGGGCTGTGGATACACGGGAACACCTGGAAATTTCCTTTAAATTGTTCACCCCCCCAACATGGATAGGAGTTTATACATGTTTGCTCGTTTCTGTGGGGCCAAGGCCCTGGAACTCCCTCCCAAACAGTACTGTGTGTGTGCCTACAGTGGACTGGAGCAGTTTTAGACAGCAGCTCACCAGCACCCTTTCGGGGCAGTTAGTGAGTGCCACTGGTTAGGCTGATCTAACCAGCGGCACTCACCCCCCCCCCCCCCCCCACCCCACCCCCATTGAGGAAAAGCAATAAGACCGAGTTATCGCCTTCGAGTTCTGTTTCCAGAGCGTAGTGAGCAGGTCGCCTTCTCACATATTGGCCAGGAAGAATATGGTGTTTGCTAGAGTAAGAGAATTCAATATCAGAGTGCCAAATAGCGACAAATTTCTTGGTTTTCCTTCTTCCCACTTTGCTCATATAGTCTTGCAAAGCAGTTACAATAGATTCAGTTTTTGCAATGCGGGCTGCTTCACAACACAAAACAAAGCTGCCCCGTGAGTTTAGAGACATGAAGACTGGGAAAAAAAGCAACGCAGATAAACTTTCACCCTGTTCCTCCCAGGCCAGATACTTTATCTCTCAGGCTGATGCCAGGTGCCTCACATTCAAAAGACCTGTTTGACTCGGCAGGACAGTTCTGTCAAAAACTTTCTCATTGCAAATGCGTAGGTAACTGCAATGAGGCCATCCCTGAGAGCCAGACTTTTCATAGGCGAGTATTTAAGATTGTATGCCTCCAATCCCTCCATACATTTGATGAAAGGTCTAGGCCCAAAACATCAGCTTTTGTGCTCCTGAGATGCTGCTTGGCCTGCTGTGTTCATCCAGCTCCACACTTTGTTATCTTGGATTCTCCAGCATCTGTAGTTCCCATTATCCCTCCACACGTTCTATTTGTTTGCAGAGTTTAGGTGAGTGATGAGACAGCATCACGTCAAAGTGCTTGGACTGGAAATCCAGCAGTTGAGGATATCTACAAAAGGGAGGAAAGTAATATAAAGCAAATAGTGAGGTTCAAAAGGTGAATATGAAAAATACCCTCAAAGGTTATCGAAGCTGAAAAGAATAGGAAAAGAAAGAGGTTGCTGGAAAAGTTCAGCGGGTCTGGCAGCATCTATGAATGAAGAAACAAGAGTTAATATTTCAGGTTGAATGGCCCTTCCTCAGAACAGAATAGACTTTGACAATTACATTGGGGGGAAAAAATGTGATGAAATTCAGACTCATTAAAGCTAGATGCAAGCTAATGGATGGTGGCATAATGGTAATAGCAATGGATCTGTGCCTTTTGCTCTAGAATATAGGTTCAGTCCCCACTGCAACTGGTCAACTTTGGACTTCATTCATGAAATCAGGAATTGAAAGTTAATCATGCCAATGGTGGCTGTGACCATTATCATCAATTTTTGTTAAGAACCCATCTGGTTTACTCATGCTCTTTAGGAAAGAAAATCTACCATCCTTTCCTGGTCTGGCCTACATGTGAATCCAGACCAAATGCAATTTGATTGACTCTTAACTGCCTGCTGGTATGATTGAGCGAGCCACTCAATTACTGATGGGCTACAAAAGTTGGCATCTCGTCAAAGAAATAACAATCTTTATAAGTGAATATTTTGTATCAGTTTTCAATGTGCAAATTGTGCAAATGAACTAAAAAGAAAAATCAGAAGGAAGAGATTCGTGATTTTAATCCAACTGGAATAATTAAGAGAATAAATGGGTATTTCCAGAACTTTGATAGCCTCCATCCAGGATGTTAGGAGTGATAGGCGATAAAATTAGAGGTGGTTTTAGTCATGATTTTCCAAAGTTGAGATTCAGTAATGGTGCCAGTGCAATGTAAAATGTTTTGTCTATTATTTAGGAAGAGAGTGAGATGAAGGAGAAAACAACAGAGCTGTCAGTTTCATGTCAGTTGCAGTGAAATTACCAAAAGCTGTGATTAGGAACAGGGCTATTGTACATTTATGCACATGTCAGTTGTTCAGCTAGTGTCACCTTGGGTTTGCAAAAGCTAGAACATGTCTAATTTTTTGAAAACTTCTTTCAAAGGATGTGGCCAGCATTTACCACCCATCCCTCATTGCTATTCAGAATCTGCCTTGCTGAACTGCTGCTGTCTGTGCTCTAAGGATTTGGTACCACTGCGTGGCTTGCTAGGCTAATTCAATCACATTGCTGTCGGTCTGGAGTCCCATACACTGCAGACATGGTAAGGACAGCAGATTTCCTCTCACAAGACATTTGTGAACTATTAATGATGGTTACAATGGTCACCATGTGTGAGACAGGGGCCTAGGTTTCTTTTAGAGTTGGCAGTGAAGTTAAAATGTCAAAAAAGGCTCAAATATAGGAGGACTGATCCCCGTTTCAGGGCTTTCCGGTTTTCATAGGGACTGAGCTTATACCCTGTATCCGGACCTGGGCAGTTTAATTGTGGGAATATGTCTGATCTTACATTTTGAAAGAGGTGTGGTTCATAGCCTCTGAGTCGTCATCAGTCACAGTCCAGATGGGGTCAGTTCAGAAGTTCTTCTTTACGCCTGCATGCCTCCTGCTGACCCCCACTCCTCCCAACCTGCCCAAACCCAACATCCCTTCAGCCTGCCAACCAGGCTAGTCACTCCACTGGCCACCCAGGCCCCTCCTTCCCCCAATGTCAAACTATTCCCCTTCACCCCCTCCCTTAACGGCCCGTTATGCTCCCTGTCCATAGTCATGACTCTTCTATTTGTGTGTCCCCATGTTTCACTGTGTAGACCCAACTACTGTATAGTGATACCAGGTGTGGTTTAAAAATGCTTTGGAATGAAGTCATTCATTGATAACATCCCTTTTCCTAAAATTTAACTTATTTTGTTGTCAAATATTGAAAGTGTCAGTCATCCAGGCCCTTTCAAGTAATGGTAGCAGAAATCGCAAAAACCTGAAACATTTTGATCTATGGGGTGGTGGTCCACGGCTGTAATCTGCCTGAACTAGTAATCCAAAACCCCAGACTAATGATTTATAAGGACATGGGTCTGAATTCTATCATAGCAGATGGTGAAATTTGAACCGAATGAAATCTGGGATTAAAAGCTCTCTGAATGACAACCATGTGACAATTATCATCCAAAATAAAATACAGCGTGGAGCTGGAGGAACGCAGCAGGTCAGGCAGCATCAGAGGAGTAGGAAAGTCAACATTTCGGGTTTAAACCGTTCATCCTGCTCCACGCTGTATTAACTCTAACTCCAACATCTGCAGCTCTTGCTATGTCCAAAAATAAAGTCTGGTTGACTCATGCCCTTTTGGGAAGGAAATCTGCCATCCTTACCCAGCTTGCCCTGCAGTGTGGCTCTGGCATGTAGGTGAATCAGAATTGACCTAGAAAGCCATTCATTTGTCAAGCAGTTAGGGATGGGCAATAAATCCCACCCTGATTGGTGATACCCACATCCCAGGAACAAATAATAAATGTGCAATTAGAGGTGGAGATTAGAGAGTCAGAGCTGTCAATCAAACAATGTTTTCCCTGGGGCTCAGCTGTTTCTACAGTCTAGTGGATATTTGGGCTCTCAGGCTAATCTCATGGCTCTTGAGCACCAGTTTGGATAGGGCCAGCTTGTCCAATGTTTCTTCCTACAACAATCCCTTTATCCCAGGAATCAATTGACAACACCTTTCTGCACTGCTTCTACTTTAAGTATATACTTTCCAAATGAGGAGATCAAATTTGTGCTATATTCTTTGGATGGGTTTTCACCAATGCCCTGGACAGCCGTAGCAAACTGTCTATTAATGATGTCTCATTGGAGTGCTGTGATTGGATTCTGCACAAGTGATTCTTAAAACTGAACTTGCATTAAATCAGGACGATGTAGATTGGTAATTAATTGGGAGGTTGGTAGCAGAAAGCTAAGATAAATAGTTTACCTCTGATTAATGGGAATTGGGCTGTATTGTTCTCCAGGGATCTGTACCAAGCCTTCAGCATCTCTGCTCCACTGTTAGTAATCAGAATAGAGAAGAGAATTGTTTACCGAATCTCGCGATGGGTTCAAAGGCTCTTGGGCCGTAGCTATAGCCCGTACCTTCAATCCCACGTGTCCCAGATATGTATATAACATGTCTGAACAGGTTTGTTGAAAATGTGTACAAATGGCTGTAAGTGAGAAGACATGCAAAGTTGTATGGATAAGAGGAAATGCTTATAAAAGAAAATGGAAAGAGTAGACCAATCTGTGGCAGGCAGTGTTCAGTATTCAAAAGCATTCACTTGTAATGTGAGAAAATCACAGTGAAATATTTTTTAATGGTGAGAAGCTAAGAGCTATGGAGAAGCCTAGGGAATGTAGGTATCCATGTAGATAAATCACCAAAGCATTAGGTACAGAAAATGATCTAGAAGGCTCATGGAAAATTGACTTTTTTTCTGAAGGGAATTGGAATCAGTAAGTTGAAGAATCTCTGCTTCAGTTATACAGAGACCCAGCAAATGTGTCACATTCCATTTCGGGCACGAAACACCAGGAAATGCATGTTAGCTTTGGTCAGATTCACCACAAATATAGATTAACACAGTTGTATCACTTTGATTCATATTTCCTGAGTTTAGCAGATTGAAGAATCAAATAATTTAACTCCCTTCAGAGGTTTGGTAGGGCCAGGAATTCCCTCTGGTGGGAAAATCCTTGCCTTGGTCTGATATAGTACCACTAGCACTCTCCCAATCTACCACTGCCAGGTTTCTCCGGTCCCCATTCTGGTGAACACCCTCAAACCCACTTAGACATTCTTCAGTTGTGTGCCTTACACCATTGGAGATCGATTAGCTCAGCTGGATGGAAATAGCTAGACATGCTAACGGAGCAGGCTCAACTCCTGCACTGGCTGAGGTTTTCAGGAAGGAACTCCTTCTCAAGCTCTCTGCTTGTCTGAGGCATAGCGACTGTCAGTCATCACTCTCCAATGAGACAGCAACAATGAGACAGCAGCTCCACAGTTCATTTGAAGTGTGGTAACTGCTTACCTACAGGATGCATTTAAGAAAGGAAATCCTTATTTGTCAGGAACTAGTCTTGGGGAAATTGATGGGATTAAAGCCTGATAAGGCTTCAGGGCCTGATGCTGTACATCACAGAGTACTTAAGGAAGTGGCCCTAGAAATACCAGATACACTGGTGATCATTTTCCAGCGCTCTGTAGACTCTGGAAGAATTCCAATGGACTGGAGAGCAGCTAATGTGACCCCACTCTTTAAAAAGGGAGGGAGAGGGAAAACAGGGCATTATAAGCTAGTTAGCCTGCCATCGATGGTGGGGAAAATGCTGGAGTCAATTATTAAGGATGTAATAACTGAGCATTTGGAAAGCGGGGACAGATTTGGTTCTAGTCAGCATGGATTCTCTAAAGGGAAATGATGCTTGACAAATCTTCTGGAATTTTTTGAGGATGTAATCAGTAAATGGACAAAGGTGTATCAGTCGTAGTAACATAGAAACCCCACAGTATGGAAACAGGCCATTCAGCCCAACAAGTCCATAAAGGCCCTCTGAAGAGCATCCCACCCAGACTCATCCTCCCATCCTATCCCTGCATTTCCCATGGCTGATCCACCTAACCTACACATCACTGCACACTATGGGCAATTCCGCACGTCCAATCCACCTGACTTGCACACATTTTTGGACTGCAGGAGGAAACCCGGCAGAAAGCCACGCAGGCAAGGGGAAAATGTGCAAACTCCACATAGACACTCACCCAAGGGTGGGATCAAACCCTGGTCCCTGGCACTGTGAAGCAACAGTGCTAACCACTGAGCCGCTATGCTGTCATTGTTGTGTATCTGGACTTTCAAAGGTTGGTACACAGGTGCAGCAGACAGTGAGGAAAGCTAATGGCATGCTGCCCTTCATAGCGAGAAGATTTGAGTATCGGAGTAGGGATGTCTTGCTGCATTTATACAAGGCCTTGATGAGGCCACACCATGAGTATTGTGAGCAGCTTTGGTCTCTTAGTCTGAGGAATGACATTCTTCCTGTTGAGGGAGTCCAGCAAAGGTTCACCAGACTGATTCCCAGGATGGCAGGGCTGACATATGAGGAAATACTGGATCAACTGGGCTTGTACTCAGTGGAATTTGGAATAATTGAGGGGAATCTCATAGAAACATATAAAATCCTGATGGGATAGACAGGCTAGATGTGGGAAGAATGTTCCCGACGTTGGGGAAGTTCAGAATTAGGGGTTATAGTTTAACAATAAGTGGTAAGCCATTCAGGGCTGAGATGAGGAAGAATGTCTTTGATCAGAGAGTTGTGAACCTGTGGACTTCTCTCCCACAGGAAGCTGTTGGGGCCCGTTAGACATATTCAAGAGGGAGCTGGACATGGTCCTTTTGGCTAAAGGGATCAAGCGGTATGGGGAGAAAGTGGGAATGGGATACTGAGATTGCACGATCGGCCATGATCACATTTGGTGGTGCAGACTCGAAGGGCCGAATGGCCTATCCCTGCACCCGTTTTCTGTGTTTCTATGTTTTTATATAGCAACCTGCACCATCTCAGGCTGGCTGAACACATTTAATTGCTAATTAAGTACCTCTGAAGTGTGATCACTGTTGTAATGTAGAAAATACAGCAGCCCAATTTATGGGCAGACAACTCACTTCCAGAGCTTTGTAATGATAGATTTGCCATGATCTTACCAGACCATTGGGGTTATTTCTCATTGCAAATATACCACACTTCAGGCAAGGGGAGAGAATCAGAGAATCCCTACAGCGTGGAAAGAGGCCATTTGGCCCAACAAGTCCATGCTGCCCCTCTGAAGAGCATCCCACCCAGATCCATTATCTACCCCTGATTTCCCACATCTAACCCACCTAACCTAATCATCCTGAGGCACTATGGGCAATGTCCCATGGCCAATCCACCCTAACCTGCACATCTTTGGACTGTGGGAGGAAACCGGACCACCTGGAGGAAACCCACACAGACACGGGGAGAATGTGCAAACTCCACACAGACAGTCACCCGAGGGTGGGATTGAACCTGGGTCCCTGGCGCTGTGAGTTAATTGAGGCTGAGGTTGAGAAGGAGAATCATTCATGGTAACCTCAGCTGGTGAGGAAGTTGAACCCACACTGTTGGCATCACCAAGCAGCCAACTGAGCTCACCAGCCCTGTTCTAATAATGGGGACTACCTAAGTCATTCCAGCTGTTGGTCAAGGGACAAATAATGGTCAAGTCAGCAGGGAAACACACATCTACTCCTTTTCAAATAGCAGTTTGGCATCTCACGCATCCATCTGAAGGGACGGAGGTGACCGTGGTTTTGTGTCTGACTGTATTGACAGTGTAGCACTTTCCCAACACAACTCAGAAATGTCAGCCTGCATTATGTGATCGAGTGTGCGGACTGGGGCTTAAACCCACAACCTTCAATGCCATGGTACAAAGTGATACCCAGTGAAACATGGCTGTTCGACTGCAGGGGCATCGTCATTTACCTTGATAGCTGCTTTTCAGATGCTCACCAGCAGGATGTGCTGGACTGCAATGAGGAGCAGTTCAGTGGCTCTGAGGGCAATTGTGTTCTTTGATCACAAGCCAGACTGGGATCAGTTAAGGACAATCAAACCAATAATCAATGGATGCAACTGTCTGTTCTGTTCTTTGCAGCAGTTCAGCATCTGCCTCAGTGAGAAAGAGGGGGTCCCTCCTGAGTAACAGAAGTAATTAGCAGCGTCTAACAAACTGCTTCAGCAAATTGATTCCCGACAGCACGGAGTGAGATGTGAGTCACCTTCGATAGAAGATGGTTTTAAATTAACTTCATTTTACCGACGTCCAGATAAATGACTGCAATTTTCTGTGATTTCTTTTTAATAATCCGGCTCCTTGCAATGTGCTTATTTTTCTTGGCAAAATAATGGGCCTCAATGAGTGTCTAATTGTGTGGCTTTTCCTGCCATCATCTCGAGGTGACAGCTGTTCCTCTTGATGGTTTATACTTTTCCTCACCAATAAGGAATTAATAAAAAGCCATTAATCAAATGGTGCTGACACTGCACACTATTTAGTGACAGTTCTCCAATAGTGGATAACAGCAATCCACATTCACCACTGCTCATTGCAACTGGTGTGTGACTCCTCACCTATTCAGGAGTGCCAACTGAGTTCGAAAAATTCACACCATCTCCATCCCCACACATTTCTCTCTCTCTCCATTTGCCTCATAATGTTTCCCCATGTCGACCAGCCCCTACACGCTGGTGCCCCTCACATCGTCCCATCCCCAATCCTTCTCCCCATCCACATGCCAATCCCACAACCCATCGCTGCCCTGACCCCAACTCTACTCTCATGCCATCTTCCCCTACCAACACACATCGCCCCTCGCACCCATGTACCAACTACACTATAACGCAGCCTCCACCTGTCCATTCTCCGCCCCACACTCTATCCCCACCCATGTGCCTCACCCCACGCCATCTCCCACCTACATACTGTCTCCCCTCCCCACTCCAACACTCCCACACCCCCCTTCCCCACTCCGTCTCCCACACTCGTATATCGTCATCCCTCCCCTGCCCCACGCCCTATCCCCACACACTTCGCCCACCCAACTCCATCTCCCACCCTCGTATATCGTCATACCTCCCCTGCCCCACACTCTATCCCCACAAACCTTGCCCACCCCACTCCGTCTCCCACCCTCATATATCATCATCCCTCCCCTGCCCCACACTCTATCCCCACACACTTCCCCCACCCAACTCCATCTCCCACCCTCATATATCGTCACCCTTCCCCTGCCCCACATTCTGTCCCCACACACCTCCCCCACCCTACTCTGTCTCCCACCCTCGTATATCGTCATTCCTCCCCTGCCCCACACTCTATCCCCACAAACCTCCCCCGCCAACCCCACCTCGCACCCTCATACTGTCTTCCCACCCCAGCTCCACACTCTGTCCTCACACACTTCCCCCACCCCACTCCATCTTCCACCCTCATATATCGTCATCCTTCCCCTGCCCCACACTCTGTCCCCACACACCTCCCCACCCCACTCCATCTCGCACCCTCATACTATCTTCCCTCCCGCGCCTTACACTCTAAACCCCCTTCCCCACTTCCTCCCACCCACATACTATCTTCACACCCCCACACTCTATCCCACACATCTTCCGCTCCCCCCCCCCCCCACCACAACTCCTCACTCCAGTATAGTGTCTTCACTTCCCCGACACAATATGATTGCCCTGGAAAAAAAACAGAAAATGCTGGAAAATGTCAGCAGGTCTGGCGGCATCTGCGGAGAGAAATCTGAGTTAACATTTCAGGTCTATCGACCCTTCCTCAGAACATTGGATCCGAAACGTTGACTCTGCTCTCTCTGCATGAATGCTGCCACACCCTCTGAGCTTTTCCAGCTTTTTCAGTTTTTGCGACTGTTTTCCGGCGTCCGCAGTTCTTTCAGTAATTATTCCTAACTCTGTCTCCAACCCTCACCTCCTGCTTCTGCATTAGATAATTATTTCAATAAAAATAATGGGTGTGGGTTTGTACAGAAAGCAGGAGATCGGCATGAGGAAGCGATGTTCCTTTACTAAGCCAGTGCAGGCACAGTGGGCCGAATGGCCTCTGCCCATGCTGTAATATTCCTGCAATTCCTCACAATCCCTCCTACCCTGCAGTGGCAGCTCGCTTAGCGCACTGCCTTTTGAAACACCCAGATGAACAAAGCCATGAGCTGAGCTGTTCATGACATCAGTGTCCAACAAATTTACCTTGAAGCAGGTAGAATGTCCCTTTTCACTCATTTTCACTGCTGCAAACACCCGGTAGCTTATCACTTCATCTTCATAGCCCTGGTCTGTGTAAATATTATACTCTCACACTGTTTGAGCAGCAATAAAATGTGACGATACTGGATCATATTATTGCTGAAGAACTGTGACACGGTTAATAACTTGAACTAGACTTGTATTTAATGAGAGATTTTGCAGGGGAGATGTAAACATGAAAAGAGCAGTTTGTGATATTCTGTTATGATTCCTTAAGGCTGCCCTGTCAGCTATTTTGGCAGAGGCGAAAATTCATATAACATAGAACATTACAGCACAGTACAGGCCCTTCGGCCGTCGATGTTGTGCAGACCTGTCACACCGATCTCAAGCCCATCTAACCTACACTATTCCATGTACGTCCATATGCTTATCCAATGACGACTTAAATGTACCTAAAGTTGGCGAATCTACTACCGTTGCAGCAAAGCATTCCATTCCCTTACTACTCTCTGAGTAAAGAAACTACCTCTGACATCTATCCTATATCTTTCACCCCTCAATTTAAAGCTATGCCCCCTCGTGCTCGCCATCACCATCCTAGGAAAAAGGCTCTCCCTATCCACCCTATCTAACCCACTGATTATTTTATATGATTCACTTAAGTCACCTCTCAACCTTCTTCTCTCTAATGAAAACAGCCTCAAGTCCCTCAGCCTTTCCTCGTAAGACCTTCCCTCCATACCAGGCAACATCCTAGTAAATCTCCTCTGCACCCTTTCCAAAGCTTCCACATCCTTCTTATAATGCGGTGACCAGAACTGTATGAAATACTCCAAGTGTGGCCGCACCAGAGTTTTGTACAGCTTCACCATAACCTCTTGGTTCTGGAACTCGATCCCTCTATTAATAAAAGCTAAAACACTGTATGCCTTCTTAACAGCCCTGTCAACCTGGGTGGCAACTTTCAAGGATCTGTGTACATGGACACCGAGATCTCTCTGCTCATCTACACGACCAAGAATCTTACCATTAGCCCAGTACTTTGCCTTCCGGTTACTCTTACCAAAGTGCATCACCTCACACTTGTCTGCATTAAACTCCATTTGCCACCTTTCAGCCCAGATCTGCAGCTTATCTATGTCTCTCTGCAACCTACAGCATCCTTCGTCACTATCCACAACTCCACCGACCTTAGTGTCGTCTGCAAATTTACTAACCCATCCTTCTACGCCCTCATCCAGGTCATTCATGAAAATGACAAACAGCAGTGGACCCAACACCGACCCTTGCGGTACACCACTAGTAACCGGTCTCCAGGATGAACATTTCCCATCAACTACCACCCTCTGTCTTCTTTCAGCAAGCCAATTTCCAATCCAAACTGCTATATCTCCCACAATTCCATTCCTCCGCATTTTGTACAATAGCCTACTGTGGGGAACCTTATCGAACACCTTGCTGAAATCCATATACACCACACCAACCGTTTTACTCTCATCTACCTGTTTGGTCACCTTCTCATCATTCTTTTATTCCTTAAATACCTATAGAAAGCCTTAGGGTTTACCCTGATCCTATCCACCAACAACTTCTCATGTCTCCTCCTGGCTCTTCTGAGCTCTCTCTTTAGGTCTTTCCTGTCTACCTCGTAGCCCTCAAGCGCCCTAACTGAGCCTTCACATCTCATCCTAACATAAGCCTTCTTCTTCCTCTTGACCAGAGATTCCACCTCCTTCGTAAACCACGGCTCCCGCACTCTACAGCTTCCTCCCTGCCTGACAGGTACATACTTATCTAGGACACATAGGAGCTTTTCCTTGAATAAGCTCCACATTTCTACTGTGCCCATCCCCTGCAGTTTCCTTCCCCATCCTATGCTCCCTAAATCTTGTCTAATCTCATCGTAATTGCCTTTCCCCCAGCTATAACTCTTGCCCAGTGGTATACACCTATCCCTTTCCATCACTAAAGTAAACATAACAGAATTGTGATCGCTATCACCAAAGTGCTCACCTACTTCCAAATTTAACACCTGGCCAGGCTCATTACCCACTACCAAATCTAATGTGGCTTCGCCCCTTGTTGGCCTGTCTACATACTGTGTCAGGAAGCCCTCCTGCACGCACTGGACAAAAACTGACCCATCTATAGTACTCGAACTATAGTGTTCCCAGTCAAGATTTGGAAAGTTGAAGTCCCCCATGACAACTACCCTGTCTCTCTCACTCCTATCGAGAATCATCTTTGCTACCCTTTCCTCTACATCTCTGGAACTATTCGGAGGCCTCTAACCTCAGCCCATACTACCTCAGTTGACGAGTCCCCAAACATCCTTTCTGCAACTGTAATACTGTCCTTGACCAACAATGCCACACCTCCCCCCCCTTTTACCATCTTCTCTGTTCTTACTGAAACATCTAAATCCCGGAACCTGCAACAACCATTCCTGTCCCTGCTCTATCCATGTCTCCGAAATGGCCACAACATCGAAGTCCCAGTTACTAACCCAAGCTGCAAGTTCACCCACCTTATTCCGGACGCTCCTGGCATTGAAGTAGACACGCTTCAAACCAACTTCTTGCTTGCCGGTGCCATCTTGCTTCCCTGAAACTTTATTTCGGACCACCCTACTCTCAACCTTTTCTATAGTCAAACTACAATTTTGGTGCCCATCCCCCTCATGCCGGCCTCATGCCTACCTTTGTAGCACTGGGCTGAATTTCTGGCCAGCAAAGCATTAGGATTTTGCGGCTATGCTGTTTTCCCTCACCATTTCAAGGCTTTAGAATGAAAGGTTCAAAAAGCTGAAAAAGATACCAGGTCTTCTCAGAGATGGGGATAACTGTGAGTCACTGGAGGGCAGTGCCTAATGCACACCCTACGTCAACATCCATTTAGGATCAGATACTCGTTGGAAACATTCCCAGAAGAAGGGCCAGCAAAACTAGGAAATGAATGGAAACATAAACAGAAAGGACTGGAGAACTCAGCAGGTCTGTCAGCACCTGTGGGGAGAGAAACAGAGTTAATGCTTCGGGGCCTGATATGATTCCTCATCAGAGTTCCAAAGTATTAAGTTGGTCCCAAAATATCGACCTTGCCAATCTTAGATGTTGCCAGACCTGCTGAGTTTCTCCAGCAGTTTTTGTGTTTTGTTTTACATTTCAGATTTCCAGCATCCACAGTGTTTTGTTTCTTGTGAGGAACTGACCAGCATTGGTCTGATTGGATTACAGTTTGACAGTATACAAGACCGTCAAAACACACAACAGGATTCTGGGTACTTTTGACAGGGCAGGTCTAGAAACCATATCAGCGCAAACTAATGAACATTTCTTCGCAATGTACACATTGCATTGCCTGACCAGGCATGGTTTCAGTGGGTGAGTGTGTAATGTAGGCTGGATGTCAACCCCACTACCTTCCCACCCAACCCTGAGCTCCCCCTCAGAATACCGAGGGCTCTGAAAGTTTGAAAAAGGAGGTCAGCAAATTAGCAGGAAGGACCAGTTGGCCAAAGTCACCTTAGACCAGGTTCCATTGGGTCTCTGCTCGCGTCTGCCTGCTGTATTAGCAGCGCCCCCCGTAGAGCTTGTGGCGCCATTCGTACTGCTTGAGAAGCCAGCCAATCAGATCAATTCCTGAGAATGGCGTGTCCTCCACAGTGAGGGCAGAAGTGCCTCGCTTTGGCAATGTAGCTGACCCGCATCCCTGATCCATAGAGTCCATCGGTGAGTTGCTTCTGCCAGGGATCCCAAAATATCCAGTGCATGTTTACATTGGACTCCATTAGAACCTCCTTCCCTCAGGTCCCAGCTCCATGTGATTACTTCATCTAACAACATGGATGATGCCCCCCCCAGCTATTAGCATGTGAGCCATGAACCCTTTACACTACAAATTGATTGAATGGCGGAACAGACTTGATGGGCCGAATGGCCTAATTTCTGCCTCTATGTCTTATGGTCTTATAGTCTTAAAAGGCCAACCTGAGCCAGCGCCAATCATTTCCACATTTTACTGGTTTTCTCTTTTGCTTTGGGTTAGAAATTCGACTTGGGTCTGGAGTAGTGCAAGGTGGGTGCAGGGCAATGTGGGGCTGAGATGGTTAAGGATTAAATGATAGGTAGAGCTAGAGCCGAAAGAGAGACAAACAGTTGGACAGACAAAGGAGTAAATAACAGTGAACGTAGGAGAATGAACAGCTGCTGATGTGGTGTGTTAGTGGCTAACAATAGACAGTGTTTAAAAGCAGCCCATGTGATAATAAGGTCTTGTGTGAGGGGAGCTTTGAGGGGAAGCCAGCATGGACTCTTACCTCAATGCAGACTCCCAGCCTCAGTGCGGACTCTCAGCCTCAGTGCAGACCCCCTGCCCCAGCACGGACTCCCAGCCCCAGCACAGACTCCCAGCCCCAGCGTGGACTCCCAGCCTCAGTGTGAACTCCAGGCCCAGCACGGACTCCCAGCCCCAGCGCAGACTCCCAGCCTCAGTGTGAACTCCAGGCCCAGCATGGACTCCCAGCCCCAGCGCAGACTCCCAGCCTCAGTGTGAACTCCAGGCCCAGCGCGGACTCCCAGCCCCAGCGTGGACTCCCAGCCTCAGTGTGAACTCCAGGCCCAGCGTGGACTCCCAGCCCCAGCGCAGACTCCCAGCCTCAGTGTGAACTCCAGGCCCAGCGCGGACTCCCAGCCTCAGTGTGAACTCCAGGCCCAGCGTGGACTCCCAGCCCCAGCGCAGACTCCCAGCCTCAGTGTGAACTCCAGGCCCAGCGCGGACTCCCAGCCCCAGCGTGGACTCCCAGCCTCAGTGTAAACTCCAGGCCCAGCGTGGACTCCCAGCCTCAGTGTGAACTCCAGGCCCAGCGTGGACTCCCAGCCCCAGCGCGGACTCCCAGCCTCAGTGTGAACTCCAGGCCCAGCGCGGACTCCCAGCCCCAGCGTGGACTCCCAGCCTCAGTGTAAACTCCAGGCCCAGCGCGGACTCCCAGCCTCAGTGTGAACTCCAGGCCCAGCGTGGACTCCAGCCCCAGCACAGACTCCCAGCCTCAGAGTGAACTCCAGGCCCAGCGCGGACTCCCAGCCCCAGCGTGGACTCCCAGCCTCAGTGTGAACTCCAGGCCCAGCGCGGACTCCCAGCCCCAGCGCAGACTCCCAGCCACAGTGTAAACTCCAGGCCCAGCGCGGACTCCCAGCGCCAGCGTGGACTCCCAGCCTCAGTGTGAACTCCAGGCCCAGCGTGGACTCCCAGCCCCAGCGCAGACTCCCAGCCTCAGTGTGAACTCCAGGCCCAGCGTGGACTCCCAGCCCCAGCGCAGACTCCCAGCCTCAGTGTGAACTCCAGGCCCAGCGCGGACTCCCAGCCCCAGCGCAGACTCCCAGCCTCAGTGTAAACTCCAGGCCCAGCGTGGACTCCCAGCCTCAGTGTGAACTCCAGGCCCAGCGTGGACTCCCAGCCCCAGCCCGGACTCCCAGCCTCAGTGTGAACTCCAGGCCCAGCGCGGACTCCCAGCCCCAGCGTGGACTCCCAGCCTCAGTGTAAACTCCAGGCCCAGCGCGGACTCCCAGCCCCAGCGTGGACTCCCAGTTTCAGTGTGAACTCCAGGCCCAGCGTGGACTCCCAGCCTCAGTGTAAACTCCAGGCCCAGCATGGACTCCAGCCCCAGCACAGACTCCCAGCCTCAGTGTAAACTCCAGGCCCAGCGCGGACTCCCAGCCCCAGCGTGGACTCCCAGCCTCAGTGTGAACTCCAGGCCCAGCGTGGACTCCCAGCCTCAGTGTAAACTCCAGGCCCAGCGTGGACTCCAGCCCCAGCACAGACTCCCAGCCTCAGTGTGAACTCCAGGCCCAGCGTGGACTCCCAGCCCCAGTGTAGACTCCAGGCCCAGCGCGGACTCCCAGCCTCAGTGTAAACTCCAGGCCCAGCGCGGACTCCCAGCCTCAGTGTAAACTCCAGGCCCAGCGCGGACTCCCAGCCTCAGTGTAAACTCCAGGCCCAGCGCAGACTCCCAGCCTCAGTGTGAACTCCAGGCCCAGCGTGGACTCCCAGCCTCAGTGTGAACTCCAGGCCCAGCGTGGACTCCAGCCCCAGCACAGACTCCTAGCCTCAGTGTGAACTCCAGGCCCAGCGTGGACTCCCAGCCCCAGTGTAGACTCCAGGCCCAGCGCGGACTCCCAGCCTGTGTAAACTCCAGGCCCAGCGCGGACTCCCAGCCTCAGTGTAAACTCCAGGCCCAGCGCGGACTCCCAGCCTCAGTGTAAACTCCAGGCCCAGCGCGGACTCCCAGCCTCAGTATGAACTCCAGGCCCAGCGCGGACTCCCAGCCTCAGTGTAAACTCCAGGCCCAGCGCGGACTCCCAGCCTCAGTATGAACTCCAGGCCCAGCGCGGACTCCCAGCCTCAGTGTAAACTCCAGGCCCAGCGCGGACTCCCAGCCTTAGACACTCAATGTGAAAGGTGCTGGTGCAGACCGGGTTGGAAGGTCTCTTATTCTGATCTTTATATTTCTTTCTCTTTCTAACTTATTCCTACAATTTTGTATTTTCGTTTCTATAGATGCCATGAAGGTCTGTAGTGTTGGACTTTTTATTTCTTTATTTCTCGGATATTTTTCGGAAGCCTCTGTGCCTGGGTCCCCTTATACGTGACTTGGTGCTGCTGGTGGTTTCTTGTAAAGTTTTCGCTGTGACTCATGTGAGCACATGACAATAAAATTAGCTTTAACTCACTCAAGTACCATTTTGTGAGAGTAATTGTATCCTTCTTCCAATCGAAAACATTTCTTGACTTATTTAAATCCGGTAAGCCTGTGCCATTTTTTAGAAAGTGTGTTTATCCCAAGACATATCATTCGAAATATATGTGCCTAGTCTACTCTGCATGACTAACCGTACAGAATCACTGTATCAGCTTCACTGATGCCTGGTAGTCAGTTTCTTAGTAAATTATGCATTGTTTTAATGCCTAGTTTTTAAAATCAATGTTTTTGGACGTATAAGGAAGTTTGGAAGAGTGATGGGCTTTAGATTTAGGATTTGAAAAGACTCCTTAAAACTTACTCCCTAACTAAGCTTTTGATCACTTCTATCTTGATTTGGCTCAGTGTCAGTTTGTTTTTACACTGATAACAGTCCTGCAAAGTAAATCAGGGGGTTTTACCCCATTACCGATGGTGTACAAAGGGCAGGATGTTTTATTGTTGACGCATCCTAAAAAAAAGAGAAAGTTCATACATCATTGCACTCGGAGGAAGCCCCAGAGGAGGTTTGTGGGTTGATATCCTCTCCAGCGAGCAGCAATTAGTGCACAGAATTTACAGTCAGTTTTTACAGTATGAGCTACTTTGCCTTCTGTTTAAGCCATAGCTGCAACTTATCAGAAAGAATTTCAATACGGCTTCAACAGCCAGAAGTGTGTCCTGGAAATTCCCCCACTGTGTTACTGGAATGTGTGACAGATATCAAATCATCAAATCCCTACAGTGCTAGAAACAGGCCCCTTCGTCCCAACAAGTCCACAGCGACCCACAGAGCATCCCACCCAGATCCATTCCCCGATAAACACGCCTCATCCACAATAAAAAGCAAAAGAACCGCGGATGCTGTAAATCAGGAACAAAAACAAAGTTGCTGGAAAAGCTCAGCAGGTCTGGCAGCACCTGCGGAGGAGAAAACAGAGTTAACGTTTCGGGTCTGGTGATCTGAACTGAGGAAGGGTCACTGGACCTGAAATATTAACTCTGTTTTCTCCTTTTCCACCTATTCCACACATCCCTGAACACTTTGGCAATTTAGCATGGCCAATCCACCGAGCCTGCACATCTTTAGACTGTGGGAGGAAACAGGAGCACCTGGAGGAAACCCACGCAGACATGGGGAGAATGTGCAAACTCCACACAGACAGTCGCCCAAGGCTGGAATCAAACCCAAGTTCCTGGTGCTGTGAGGCTGCAGTCCTAACCACTGAGCCACCGTGCCGCCCCAGTCCATATCTGGTCCCTTTTTCCATTTACCCCCCCATTATGGTTCCATTGCTCTCTCACAACCTGGGGGATGGGCGTCATATAGATATGTGCCACCCATTCCCCAAGTTCTGTTATTTGGTATTGGCACCTTGCCAGCAGAAGGCAGAAGGCCAAGGGGCATGGGCTAATGAGGGCCATGCCTTGAACCACTTTGCTTGGTTAGAAACATAGAAATGAAGAATAGGAGTACACCTTTCTACCCTTCTGCCATTCAATATGATCATGGCTGATCTTCTACGTCAATACTATATTCCCACTTTCTCCCCATACCCAATGATGCCTTTAAAATCTAAATGTGTGTCTATCTTCTGTGAATATATTCAGAGACTTCTCCTCCACAGTCTTACTGTAGAGAATTCCACAGATCTACAGAATCCCTACGGTGTGGAAGCAGGACATTTGGGCCATCAAGACTACACTGACCCTCTAAAAAACATCCCACCTAGACCCCCTACCCTACCCTACTCCTGTAACACCCACATTTCCCATGGCTAACCCACCTAGCCTGCACATCCCTGGATACAATGGGACAATTTAGCATGGCTAATCCACCCAGCCTTCACATTTTTGGACTGTGGGGGGAAACCGGAGCACCTGGAGGAAACCCACGCAGACACATGGAGAACGTGCAAGCTCCAAACAGACAGTCCCCTGAGGGTGGAATTGAACCTGGGTCCCTGGCTCTGTGAGCCACTGTGCCACCACAGGTTCACGACTCTCGGAGACAAAATAGTTTTCCTCATCTCAGTCCTAAATGAGGCCTATACTCAGACAGTGACCCCCTGGTTCTAGACTCCACAATCAGGGAAAACATCCACCCTGTGTGCAGTCTATCTAGTCCTATTAGAATTTCAGATGACAAGGTGTAGAGCTGGATGACCGCAGCAGGCCAAGCAGCGTCAGAGGAGCAGGAAGGCTGATGTTTCGGGCCTGGACCCATCTTCAGACCCCATTTCTAAAGAAGGGTCTAATCCTGAAACATCAGCCTTCCTGCTCCTCTGATGCTGCTTGGCCTGCTGTGTTCATCCAGCTCTACACCTTGTTATCTCAGATTCTCCAGCATCTGCAGCTCCGACTATCTTTGTTAGAATTTCACATGTTTCAGTCAGAATCCCTTCCCATTCTTCTAAACCTGAATGAATACAGGCCCAGTCAAATTCAGTTCTGAGGAAGGGCCACCGGACTCGAAACGATAACTCTGACATTTCCTTCACAGATGCTGCCAGACCTGCTGAGCTTTTCCAGCAACTTCTGTTTTTGTTCCAGTCGAACTAAAACCCCAGGACGGTCCTGCCACCCCCAGTATTAGCCAAGTAGACTTCTCCTCTGGCAAGTATATCCCATCTGAGATAGGGAGACCAACAGTGCAAACGGTACCCTAGGCATGTTCTCTCCAAGATCTTGTGTAATTTCAGTCAATTGTTTCCAAACAAGTCATAATTTATCTCCACCAGATCGATGGATATTTTAAATCCTTTTCTAAAGTTCACATATGGCACAGAACAGCAAACGTGAATTCATAGGTGCCTCCCCCCAACCCTTGGAGAATGAGTGAAGATATTTACCGGTGAAGTGCTTCAGAAGCAAAGTTCCCTTTTCATCTCGCAGTTGTGTGATGGTTTCAAACATCCTGCTCAGACATGTTCATGTCCTCTGGGGCAGGTGAGATTTGAACCTGGACTTTCTTGCTAGCTTCTGGTCATAACCTTCTGTCAGTACCCCCTTATTACAGAACTGCCGAATACACGAAAAATGTTTCAGACTTATCCTCACACCCTTCCGATATTTAAGAAAAAAACTGTCGCAGGGGTCACTATCTTGCCTTTCTCACTGCCTACACTGCCCGACATCTGCATTTGCCCCCTCAGAAGGCATTAACGCTACCATTAGTTGTAAACAACAGGCACTCCTCTCACTGAGAGTGTCACTACATTGTTACATTAGGGCAGCACAGTGGCTCAGTGCTGTCTCACATAAATGGGGCCCAGGTTCAATTCCACCCTGGGATGACTGTCTGTGCTGAGTTTGCAGATTCTCCCCGTGTCTGCGTGTGTTTCCTCTGGGTGCTGCGGTTTCTACCCACAGTCCAATGATGTGCACATTAGGTTAGTTTGGCCAGGCTAAATTGTCCCGCAGTGTCTGAGGATGTGCAGGTTAGGGTGGATTGGCTGTGCTAAATTGTCCCACACTGTCTGGGGATGCTCAGGCCAGGGAAAATGCAGGATTATGTGGTGGGAGTGGGTCTGGGTGGGATGTTCTTTGGAAGGTCAGTAATAATTCAATGAGCTGAATGGCCTACTTCCACACTGTGGTGATTCTACAAGTATTATTAGTCCTGGGACCTTTTCAGCTCATTCCCAACACTATTGCCTTCTCCAAAGCCAAACGGTTGTAGGGCTTTAGGCAGGAAAATGGGGAGCCAAGGGGCATGATTGGTCACAGCCTTGGGTCCCGCTTCCGATATTGTTTGTGGTCTTTTGGCCAGTGCAGGCTGACTCCTGAGGGAGAAATGATGAGTTCCTGCCTATCAATAAGAATTCCCGTGCAGTCCCAAAGCACATAGCAGAACATCCTGATAGCCCGCTGGTTTGAGATGCTTCTACCTAGGGGTCCAATGTGCCTACCCAATGCTTTTGAGGAGGCTGTCCAATGATGTACCCTCCCTAATTCATGGGAAAAAACCCAAGACAGCACAACATGACCTTTTGCAGAGAACCTGCAGTGAGCTGTTGCATATTGGCCTGCTTTATCTTATATACCTGATAATGGAACTCACTTGTGGGCCCACCACGAGGATCATTCTTAGGCCAAGAGATGGCAAGAACTGCAGAAGCTGGAGCCAGATTAACACAGTGCGGAGCTGGAGGAAAACAGCAGGCCGGGCAGCATCAGAGGAGCTATGGGGAGGATAGAAAGCAGCTTCGAGGAGATTTAAACAGGCTGACAGTGTGGTCAGGTGCACAGCAAATGGAATATAAAGTGGCTAAGTGTGAAGTCATACACTTTGATAGAACAGAGGTGCGTAGTAAAGCAAACCCATTTATTTACCAGCACCTATGGGACCAGGAGTGTGTTGGTGGATTAAATTGATTAAGGGGTCCACATAATCAGTGCAAAAGCACACACTAACGTAATGTAGGGAGTATACACATCACTGTTATACTTTTATTTACAGCATTAATCATGCAAGTAATATTGCCTTAAATAAAATTTAGCGGCTGAGAGCCTTCTGACTCACACCCTGAAATGGCTACTTGGACATTGTGGTATTTGAGGAGAAATGGATAGTTCATGTGGCCAATTCATTGAACCGCAAGTTTATTTACTCTGAGGCAAATAAGTTTTTTTTAAAAGCTGTAATAATTGGTCAAAATAATGCAGTGAACTTTAGAATACTTGAAGTATACAATTTTCTCTGGTTTATCGAAAGTGCCAGTTCATTTGGTGCCAGTTAAAACAACGTTTGCTGCATTTCTTAACTGATGAGACACTAGGAAGTTCTGATGCCCCATAGGGACCTACATGTCCTTGTTTACAATTCACTGACAGTCACTGTGCAGCCACGGCAAGAGACAAATAGTCTGCCAACCTTTGTGGCAAGAGGGTTTCAGTGTGGGAATAAAGATGCCAGTTGCATAAGATTTGTGGGATGACGTCTGGAGTAAAGTGTTCAGGTCTGGCTCCCATGCTAACAAAGGAGGCAGTGACTCAGAGCTCCACCAGACGGATTTCCCAAATGGAAGGCTTGTCCCATGTGAAGTCCGGGCCTGGATCCCTCAGAATTTAGGAAAATAAGAGTTGATCCCGAACTTACAGCATTCTTAAAGGGATAGACCAGGTAGATACAGAAAAGGATGTTTCTTCTGACTGGACTAGAACCAGGGGACACCATCTCAGAACAAAGGATATACCACTGAGATGAGGAGGAACACCCTCACTCTGGGTACGAGGCTAATCTCTGGAGTTGTCTCCCCGAATCTGTGGAAGGTCAGCCATTGAGTAAATTCATGGATAGGTTTCTAGTTAATAATGATATCAAGAGATTGAAGGCTAGCAAGGGAATATATTGAGGTAGATGATTAGTCATGCTCCAGAATGGGGAAGCAGGCTTTGAGGGACTCAATGGCCTACTCTTGCTCCCATGTTCCTCCATTCTCAAACACGTCAGGGGAGTTTCAGAATCACAGTGTTGTGGCTGTATCACATTCAAACGTGTTCCCCCATAACCTGACTCTGGATTCAATTATAGAGTTGTTGGCAGTAGCTGTTATTTTTGAATATTTTATGAAATATTTTATATGTGGAGTTAAGATGCCTGCAATCAGTGGAAAATTATTAAAGAAAATAATCATTCATAAAGAAGCTGCCAGAGAGCAATATTTGTCAATGCAGGGAAAACATTGAAATCCATTCCAACATGGTGGATGCTCCGTTGTATTTTCCGTGTGTATGGATGTCAGTCTGTCTCTGTGTGTAAGTGTCATTGTGTGTTTGTGGCTCTGTGTGGGTCTGTGTCAGCATATTTGTGTGTCTGTAGCTACATGCATGTGCAAATGTGTCAATATTTGTCTGTGTGTGCATGTATGTATCTGTGTGTAAGGCTGTGTCTATATATGTGTGTCAGTGCATGTTTATGTCTATGCGTGTGTGTGTGCTTCGTGTGCATAGATGTGTCAATGTATGTGTGTGCTGTGTGTGTGTGTCAGTGTGTGTGTATGGATGTGTCTATGTACTTGTGTGTGCATCAGTGCATGGGTCTGTCAGTACGTGTGTGTGTGTCAGTGTGTGTAGGTGTGTTTGTGTCTGTATCAGCGTGTGCGTGTGTGTCACTGTGTGTAGGTGTGTTTGTGTCTGTATCAGTGTGTGTGTGTGTGTGTCTGTGTGTAGGAGTATTTTTGTCTGTTTCAGTGCATGTGTGTGTCACTGTGTGTAGGTGTGTTTGTGCCTGTGTAAGTGTGTGTGTGTGTGTGTGTGTGTGTGTCGCTGTGTGTAGGAGTATTTGTGTCTGTATCAGTGTGTGTGTGTGTCACTGTGTGTATGTGTCAATGTGTGTATATGTGTGTGTCTGTGTATGTGTTTGTCACTAGTTGTATGTGTGCGTCTGTGTGTGCCAATGTGTGTATATGTGTGTGTGTGTGTGTGTGTGTGTGCGCCAATGTATGTATATGTGTGTGTGTGTGTCTGTGTGTGTGTGTGTGTGTGCGTGTGTGTCTGTGTGCCAATGTATGTATGTGTGTGTGTGTGTGTGTGTGTGTGTGTGCGTGTGCGTGCGCGCATGTCTGTGTCAGCACATGTCTGTGTGTTTAAGTCACTTTGCAAATGTTACAGTGTGTGTCTGTGTGTCTATATGTGTGTGTCACTGCATGTATGTGGGTGTCAGTGCGTGTGTCAGTGCGTGTCACTGCGTGTATGTGTGTGTTGGTGCGTGGCTGTGCGTGTATGTGCTGTGCCAATGGATATTAGCAACATGTGGCTGGAGATCCATCCCAGCATCCTTCCTTTGTGTTTTGGGAGCTTGTTTGGTTTTTAATGATAAGCTCTTGCGTAGCTCCTCCAAGCCTTCATCCTGTGGAGTTTATAGCCCCACCGCTCTGTGTCATGTTAATTTTGTTTCTCCCACTCCAATTGAAGACACATGATGTTTCCCTACAGACTTGGCTGCCAGCAGATCCAAAGTGAAAGACCTAACTCCCTCACTGAAGTTTAAACAATGAATCTGCTTTTGAGTGTTACCCTGGGATCTTGCCATTAAGACTGAAATGACAGCTGGCATTCGTATGCGATGTGTGTCTGACATTTATCTACCCCTTCCCTTGAGGGAATGAGGCCTTAATAGTGTTGTCCCCAACTCAATCCCTTCAGCTTCTTTGATCCAGGTACTCAAAAGACTGGCTAATGTAAGAAACAAATACATTGTGTGATGCAGGAGGCGAAGAAGAGCAGAAGTGAGAGAAACAATCGGTGCTTAATGGCGTCCCGAAACCTAAGGAAAAGGTGGGACGGTGGCTCAGTGGTTAGCACTGCGGCCACACAGCGCTAGGGACCCAGGTTCGATCCCACCCTCGGGTGACAGTCTCTGTGGAGATTGCACATTCTCCCCGTGTCTGTGTGGGTTTCCTCAAGGTACTCCGGTTTCCTCCCACAGTCCAAAGATGTGCAGGTTAAGGTGAATTGCTAAAACACCTCCAGAGTATCCAAGGATATGGATTAGCCTTAGGTGGAATAGCCATGTGAAATGCAGTGTTACAGAGATAGGGTGGGGTGTTGTTTGGGGGGTCAATGTGGACTCGATGGCCTGAATGGCCTGCTCCCACACTGTAGAAATTCTGCGATTCTTAGTGTAAAAAGCAAAAGAACTGTGGATGCTGGCAAATCTCAGCGGGTCTAGCAGCAAGTGTGGGGAGAAATCAGAGTTAATGTTTCGAGTTGAGTGAGCCTTCCTCAGAATCTCTGCAGGAAGCAAAAACGTTCTGATGGACCCAAAATGGTACCACTGATTTCTCTCCGTAAGTGCTAAGGGCCAGCTTGCCTACAACTAGCCTTACTATCATCAGGTATGGCTCAATGGGTAACACTTCCAAGCCAAGATATTTGAGAGTACCACTCAGGTACCATAAACACTCAATGCAGGCTGACACTCAGTGGGCAGAGCTGAGGGAGTGTTGCACTGTCAGAATTACTGTAGTGTCTATTCCAAGCCTAATGTCCATCACTTCAGGTAGGGTTAGAATGAGTGAAAGATCCTACAATGTTCTTTCACAATAACACAGAGGTCTTATCCTATCCCTCCACCAATCCAATTTAAGAACAAACCTGGTCATTGTCACAGAGATAGTAGGAACTGCCAATGTTGGAGAATATGAGATAACAAGGTGTAGAGCTGGATGAACACAGCAGGCCAAGCAGCATCAGAGGAGCAGGAAAGCTGACGATTCGGCTCTGGACCCTTCTTCTTCCAAAACGTCAGCCTTCCTGCTCCTCAGATGCTGCTTGGCCTGCTGTGTTCATCCAGCTCTACACCTTGTTATCTCTGGTCATTATCACATTGCTTATAGCAGCATTTGCGTAGCTTGATGCTGTCCTGTTTTCCACAGCATAATAATAATTACTTTTCCAAAGTACTTCAGCAGCCATCAAAAACTCTGAGACATCTTGAGGATTTGCAAGGTGCTAGACAAATACACCACCACCTTAAGATGATGAGGAAAAGCAAAAAATGTAAACCTTCCCTGCAACCCGCAAATCCTGAGAGCAACTTTTCAATGAAGCAGCATTATTACATTCCAATGCAAATTTTCTGCTAACAGGAGTATGAACATAAACTAAGTTTATTCATTTATTTCCCAACACATTGATAAGATTTGAGCTGCAATAGGTATCTAGTGCTTAGGAGAATGTGCAATTATTCTAGCAGTCAGGGAACACTCAGTGAGTAAACACTGTGTTAGAGTCTCTGTTGCTGTGTTGGTTGTTCTCATTTGTGCAGGCAGTTTGGAACCTCCAGTCAGTTTTAGCTTCTCTGGCCTAAGGATCAGAAAAAGGTAGTAACAGTGTCCCCTCCCAATGATCACCAGTGACCCTAAAGAATGGCTTGCACTGCTGCCTCACAGCACCAGGAACCCAGGTTCAATTCCACCCCTCAGACAACTGGCCATGCGCAGTTTGCACATTCTCCCTGTGTCTGCGCGGGTTTCCTCCAGGTGCTCTGTCTTTCTCCCACAGTCCAGAGATGTGCAGGCTGGATGGGTCAGCCATAGGGAAATGCGGGGATCAGCGGGGGATGATCTTTCGAGGGTCACTGTGGACTCAATGTCCCACACTGTAGGCCGTATGGAATCAATGTACACTGTGTTTGTGCGGATATTTTCAGGACAATATTTCGGTGCCCTCCATGGTCTCTGTTTGAGCAGCCCAATCCCTCCAGCTTGCAGCTGCTTGCATGGGATAGGAACAGCGGTGGAACGGAGCTGCTGGGAGAGACAGTGACTGCCTTGATGTGAGGTTGCTAATTCTGATTGGATATGTTTCTGCGAGGCTTCATCACATGACTGTCCACCTTGCCACCTCCTTCCCTTACTGCCTTCCTTTGACCACCCAATACATTCCCCCACGCAGTCTTTCCACACTGGATGGAAAATGGCTTGACCTCTATGACCACGGATTGTTATTCAAAAAGCATTTTCGTTTCCCTGTGCCCAGTATTTTTCTGACCCATAACCAAGAGCGTTCAAAGAGAATTTCACAGCAGCAGAGTCGCAGAATGGTTACAACATGACAGGAGGCCATTCATGCCATCATGGCTGTGAGAGCTGTCCTACTGAGCGATGTCTCTGGTGCCAATCCCCCCACCTTCTCCTCATGCCATCACGGCTGTGAGAGCTGTTCTACTGAGCAATGTCGCTGGTGCCAATCCCCTCACCTTCTCCTCAGAACCTTACACATTCTTCCTTTACAGATAATTCCCTTTTGGTCCAGGGCCTTCCACAATCTGAGGCAGTGCTTTGCAGACCCTAATCACTCACTGCCTGAAAATCTTCCTCCTCATGTCACCTATGCTTCTGTTGTTACTTGCAGTAAAATTAAATTTGAAACAAAGCACGCCATTTTGATTCTGAGCACTGCTCTGATTTTCCTGCTGGACATCTCTGAAGCTCAGAATCCACTGCAGTGTGGAAGCAGGCCATTCGGCCCATTGAGTCTACATCGACCCTCCAAACAGCATCCCACCCAGATCCACCCCCCCTACCCTGTCCCTGTAACCCTGCATTCACTATGGCCTGAACACCCCTGGATACTGAGCAGTTTAACATGGCTAATCCACCTGGCCTGCACATCTTTGGACTGTGGGAGGAAACCGGAGCACCCAGAGGAAACCCATGCAGACACCGGCAGAACGTGCATACTCTGCACAAACAGTCGCCTGAAGATGGAATTGAACCTGGATCCCTGGCTCTGTGAGGCACAGCAGCCAGGGATGTGCAGGCCAGGCGGATTAGCCATGAGAAACATGTGGTTATCGGGATAGGGTGTTGGGTCTGGGTGGGATGGTCTTCAGAGAGTTGGTGTGAGCTGAATGGGCCGAGTGGCCTGCTTCCACACAGTAGGGGTCCTATGATTGAATGTTTTCAAGGCGGAGTTGGATATAATTCTCAGATCTAAAGTCATCAAAAGGGGGAGGAAGTTGGAGGAGGGTATTGAGTTGGATGATCAGTCATGATCTTCAATGGCAGAGCAGACCTGAAGGGCCGAATGGCCTCATCCCATTCCTATTTTCTACATGTTATAGCAGTTGGAGTTTATTGTCAGTGATTGAGCGCAACTGACTCCCTTGGCAAGATCCTGATTTCAGTGAATATGTAGGAAACCAGAGAGCTGACAGACAAACAATCAAGATTGCCCTTCAATCCTTTGTGGTGAGATTCCACTGAAAATCCATTTGACCCTGGAACTTCTTTTCAATACAAGGCAGGCAAGTAGCCAGTAATCAAAATATATGCTGTGAATGCGAGTTGTCACAGATATCTTGACTTCTTTTTTGAAAAAAGAGTGTATAGCATTAATGATGGGTCTCAGTGGCCTGCTGCCCAACACACTGGGGGCATCCCTTCATTCAGATCCAACTGTTGTACAGATCCACTGGCAATGTGTCTGCACTACCCGTGTGTAACATTCCCGACTCTGCACTGCAGTCTCTTTAGCTAACATGTTCCTGAAAGTGCACGACTTATGTTTGTCTCCAAAGCCAACATTTGGTTTTAAAGTATGATTCCTTTTACAACAGAAACGTATCTTATGATACTCTCTGTCCTGCCTTGTCCGGTTTCATTAGACTGCATTTAACAATGTCTATGAATGGAGTTATAGCTTGAAGCTCACTTTATTCAGGATAGGAAGAAAGTGTGCTTTTCTGAGCATCATTTATCTGAGTCACCTTGTACTGAAAGAGAGGAAGAATCTGCATTTACATAGCACCCAGCATGACCGCCGGGCATCCTGGAGCATTTTACAGCCATTGAAGTGCTTTTTGAAGGGCAATCGCTCTTGAAGTGTCAGAAGGGCAGCAGCCAATTTGCTCAAAGTAAGCTGCCTCAGACAGCAATGTCGCAGATAGTAATGTGGTGATGAGCAGATTATCTGTTTCCTTAGCATCGTAGCCGAGGGAGAAATCTTTACAAATCAAACAGCGACTGCAGCCCAAGGCACAGCTTTGTCATTCAGTGGACAGCATCTCTGACTGTGCATCACTCCCTCGGTACTTTATTGATGCACCAGCAGAGATTATGTGCTGTTGAATGGGAATGTGGTGCTTGGTCATAGTGCTTGCAAAGCTAGGAACATGTATCTCCCAGTCCCTGCATCACAGGCACTCTCTGTGTGCTTGGTGGTTATAATATTGTCCAAAGAGTTACCAGGCGATACGATAGATTGGTAGTTTTGTGGTGACAGAATTGGGATAGTGTCATCAGGTATCACCACAAAACTGTTCTCTTCCTCCCTCCTTCTGCCCACAATTCCAATCAATCTTCACTGTGCCATCCTCTTGCTGAATTAAATCTTGCTTTGATCCCAAGCTTGCAGAGCTCCTCACCTCATTGCCTCCTACAACCTGCAGACTATAAATGCTTGAGTTTGGTATTAATCAACAAATACCTCACCCTCCCGCAGAATTCTTGATCCTCTCAATCTCTCACCCTTGATTAAACTTCATATAAAACTACCCATAATAAGATAACAAGGTGTAGAGCTGGATGAACACAGCAGGCCAATCAGCATCACAGGAGCAGGAAGGCTGACATTTCAGGCCGAGACCCTTCTTCAGAAAATGGGGGAGGGGGAGGAGGTTCTGAAATAAATAGGGAGAGAGGGGGGAGGTAAATAGAGGGGAAGATAGGTGGAGAGGAGACAGACCGGTCAAAGAGGCGGGGATGGAGCCAGTAAAGATGAGTGTGGGTGGGGAGTTAGGGAGGGGACAGGTCAGTCCAGGGAAAATGGACAGGTCAAAGGGGTAGGATGGGGTTTGTAGATAGGGGATGGGGGCGGGGCTTGAGGTGGGAGGAGGAGAGATGTGGAAGATCAGGGTAAGGAGGCGGGGATGAGCTGGGCTGATTTTGGGATGCAGTGGGGGGAGGGGTCCAGCTGGGCTGGTTTTGGGATGCACTGGGGAGAGGGGACCAGCTGCGCTGGTTTGGGGATGCAGTGGGGGAAGGGGAGAACTTTGAAGCTTGTGAAGTCTACATTGATACCATTGGGCCGCAGGGTCCCCAAGCGGAATATGAGTTGCTGTTCCTGCAACCTTCGGGTGGCATCATTGTGGCACTGCAGGAGGCCCAGGATGGACATGTTGTCTGAGGAATGGGAAGGGGAGTGGAAATGGTTCGGGACTGGGAGGTGCAGTTTTTTATTGTGAAACTGAGTGTAGGAGTTCTGCAAAGCGGTCCCCAAGGCTCCACTTGGTTTCCCCAATGTAGAGGAGGCCACAACGGGTACAGCGGATGCAGTATACCACATTGGCAGATGTGCAGGTGAACATCTGCTTGATGTGGAAATTCTTCTTTGGGCCTGGATTGGGGGCGAGGGGGAGGTGTGAGGCAGGTATTGCACTTCCTGCGGTTGAAGGGAAGAGTGCCGGGTGTGGTGGCGCTGGAGGGGAGTGTGGAGCGGACAAGGGAGTCACAGAGAGAGTGGTCCCTCTGGAAAGCAGACAAGGGTGCGCAAAGAAAAATGTCTTTGCTGGTGGGGCCAGATTGCAGATGGCGGAAGTGTCGCAGGATGACACGTTGGATCCCAAGGTTGGTGGGGTGGTATGTGAGGACGAGGGGGATTCTGTTTTGGTTTTTCTCATTGCGGGGAGGGGTTGTGAGGGATGAGTTGCGGGAAATGCGGGAGACACGGTCGAGGCCATTCTTGACTACTGAGTGGGGGAAGTTGCGGTCCTTGAAAAACGAGGACATCTGAGATGTACAGGAGTGGAATGCCTCATCCTGGGAGCAGATGCAGCGGAGGTGAAGGAATTGGGAATAGGGGATGGAATTTTTGCAGGAAGGTGGGTGGGAGGAGGTGTATTCTACGTAACTGTGGGAGTCAGTGAGCTTGAAATAGATATCAGTTTCTAGGTGGTTGCCGGAGATGGAGACAGAGAGGTCCAGGAAGGTGAGGGATATGTTGGAGATGGCCCAGGTGAACTTAAGGTTGGGGTGGAAGGTGTTGGTGAAATGGATGAACTGTTCGAATTCCTCATGGGAGCACGAGGCAGCGCCGATACAGTCATCAATGTAGCAGAGGAAGAGGGTGGAGTTTAGGGCCAGTGTCGGTACGGAAGAGGGATTGTTCCACGTAACCGCAGTAAACAACTGCACCTCCCAGTTGCGAACATTTCAACTTCCCCTCCCATTCCGCAGACAACATGTCCATCCTGGGCCTCCTGCAGTGCCACAACGATGCCACCCGAAGGTTGCAGGAACAGCAACTCATATTCCGCTCGGGAACCCTGCAGCCCAACGGCATCAATGTGGATTTCACCTGCTTCAATATTTCCCCTCCCCCTACAGCATCCCAAAACCAGCCCAACTCGTCCCCGCCTCCCCAACCAGTCCTTCCTCTCGCCTATCCCCTCTTCCAACCGCAAGTCCCACCCCCATTCCCTACCTACTAACCTCATCCCACCCCCTTGACCTGTCTGTCCTCCGCGGACTGACCGATCACCACCCTACCTCCCCACCCACACTCACCTTTACTGGCTCCATCCCCGCCTCTTTGACTGGCCTGTCTCTTCTCCACCTATCCTCTCCTCTATCCATCTTCGATCCGCCTCCCCCTCTCTCCCTATTTATTTCAGAATCTCCTCCCCTTCCACCATTTCTGAAGAAGGGTCTAGGCCTGAAACGTCAGCCTTCCTGCTCCTCTGCTGCTTGGCCTGCTGTGTTCATCCAGCTCTACACCTTGTTATCTCAGATTCTCCAGCATTGGCAGTTCCTCCTATCTCTCTCATAATAAGGCAAGTTGTGGCAAGAACTCTATTGCACTAAAGATGCAGCAGTGAACTTAACCCCAGGCAAATCTGCCAATTTAAACTGTGGCTCAGTGGTTAGCACTGCAGCCTCACAGCACCAGGGACCTGGGTTCAATTCCAGCCTCAGGCGACTGTCTGTGTAGTGTTTGCACATTCTCCCTGTGTCTGTGTGGGTTTTCTCCCAAAGATGCGCAGGTTAGGTGGATTAACCGTGCTAAAATGTCCTGTAGTGCCCAGGGATAGGTGGGCTAGGTGGATTATGCAGGGCTGCAAGGATTGGGTGGGTTTGGATGGCCAGTGCAGACTCAATAGGGCAGGTAGCCTGCTTCCACTGTTGAGATTCTCTGGTGAAGACACAGTTTGTATGCTGTCAGTGGGACGGGCATTGATAATGTGGTAATAAATCAGAATCTCAGGTTAATGTTCTGGGGACCAGAGTTCAAATCCCACCATGGTGCATAGGGAAACTTTCCACAGTTCTTTTGGTTTTTATTTAGGGAAATTTGAAGTCAGCTGATAAGCCTCAAATAGAAAGCTAGTCCCTGTGAAGCTGTCATTGATTGTTACTTAAAACAAGGAACTCTATTCCTGGGCTACATATGCCACAGCAATAATTGCCCTTTGAAATTTCATTCCAGCCAGGTTATGCAAAAGGAAAATCTTCATTTTTTTTGTATACTAGCAAGAGACTGTGGACCCCAGAGATCAGAGGTTAAAAAAAAGGACACAGAAGATGCTGGAGAAACCCAACAAGTAGGGTAATATCTGTGGAGAGTGGAACAAACTTATCGTTTTGGGTCCCATATGACATTTCTTTGCAATTGAATAAATAACAAAGAACAATACAGCACAGGAAGAGGCCCTTCAGCCCTCCAAGCCTGTGCTGACACATTTTGCCCTTCCATACTAAAACTTTCTTCACTTACAGGATCCATATCCCTCTGTTCCCTTCCTATTCATGTATTCGTTCTGGTGCTTCTACCACCTCTGGCAGCGCATTCCAGGCTCTCAGCACCCTTTGAGTGAAAAATCCGCCTCGCACATCTCTATTAAACTCCTTCCTCACACCCCTCACACCCGACACCCCACACCCTGCGCCTTGAACCTTTGTCTCTTTGTAATTGACCCCTCCATCCTGGGAAAAAGCCTCATACTTTCTACTCTATACATGTCATTCACAATCTTATAAACTTGTATCAGTGCGCACCTCCACCTCCTGCATTCCAGTGAAAACACACCCAGTCTATCCAACCTTTCTATATAGCTAAAATCCCCCACACCAGGCAACATCCTGGCAAATTGGTAGAAATGTGATGTATTTTATACTGTTGAGAATGGATGGAATGGTCAGTAGGATACAAATGAAAGTCGAGGGAAGATTAAAAAAACCAAGAGAGAGTAAATAACAATGATGTTGTTGAGCAAAAGGCAAAGGGACTGAGGATGTTCTCATTGATGCAGAGCGAGTATTATTGTCAGAGTAAAATGATGCTGTCTCTGAAAACAAAAGATATTAACATTAGATATAGACCGCCACTTAATAAAATGAATTGAAATCGAGGACAGAGTTCATGGTCTGAACTTATTGTTGAGTCTAGAAGATGGTAAAGTACCCAATTGGATAATGAGGCTTGCATTGAGGTTCCCTGGGATACTGTGATAGATTGAGGACAGAGATGTGAGAATGAGAGCAGTTAAAATGGCGAGTGTAGAGTGAGTGAATATGTTGTGCATGTTCCTGGTCTGTGTTTGATCTGTGCAGCGTAGATGAGGCCACGTTGTGTTTGAGGACCAACTCGACATTAGGCCACCCAGCTCTCCTGGCAATTTCCGCCACGAAGCAGAGTGTCTCCAATTGGTGCGATTACGCTTGCTGGAGAATCCAGGCCATGATTGCCTACTTGTTGCTCAGCGATATGTGGCTTCTCCTGCCCTTGTGCCTTCCTTTAGAACACATGCTCAAAAAGAACAATCTTTGGTCACGCCTCCTCTTCTGATTAATTCCCCTTTGTTAAGAGCCTTGGAATAGTTTACATTTAAGTAATAATTGTTCTTTCTTCCAACTACTGCAAGAATAACTGAGGGAAATGAGTATTAGCACCCTCAAGCCAGCAGAACACACCAGACACACTTTACCTTGATTCAAGGACAATTTGTCCCTGAGTTACTCATATAGCCAATGGCTGTGAAGATATTGAAGTGATCGGATTGATGAAATTACAAGCTGTTCCTTTCGGGTTGGAGTCATTCCCAACTAGGGGAGCCACACCCCATTTATGCCTTAATTGAAACACATCAGATTCCGAGAGGGATCGACAGATTATGTCATGGAGTCATACAGCATGAAAACTGATACTTCTGTCCACCCTGATCATAATCCCAAACTAGACTAGTCCCACCTGCCTGCTCCTGGCCCATATTCCTCCGAACCTTTCCTAAGTGTCTTTCAAACGTTGTAATTGTAACCACATCCACCACTTTCTCAGAAAATTCATTCCATGCAAGAACCACCCTCTGCATAAAATAATTACCCCTCATGTCTTTTTTAAATGTCTCTCCCCTCACCTTAAAAATATGTCCCCTAGACTTCAAATCCCCCCACCCTATGGAAAAGATACCTGCTATTCACCTTATCCATACCCCTCATGAGTTTATAAACCTCTACAAGGTCCCTCTCAATCTCCTACACTCCAGTGAAAAATGTCCCAGCCTATCCAAACTTTCCATACCCAGCAACATCCTGGTAAATCTCTTCTGAACCACCAACGGCTTATTAATATCCTTGCTATAACTGGGTGATCAGAACAGATGTTGAGAGATGGTACCTGCTGCTGAAGTGTTTGGAAGAAGAGGTCACAACCTCACAATAAGAAGGACTGAGGTGAGAAGATACATCTTCAGGCAGCTGATTGCAAATCTTTGGAAGTCTGTAGCTCAGATGGCTACGCCTGCTCAGTCGCTGAGTGAGATATTAATGCCTTGTTTCGGGCAGAAAGAGCTTCAAAGAATAGAGGAATTAGGAGGGAGGAGGAGTTAATGTCGATATCCCAGTGAGTGTTGTTTTGAATGGCACAGCAGTTTACAGATCCATTCTTGCGTTGCTGTGTCGCACTGTACCTGGCCTATGAGTGCTGGTGCAGAGCAAGGGATGAAGATGTCCCATTCGCGATTTTGACATCCCTCAACTCAACAAGGTGAAGAAGAGCTCAGGAAAATGGACACTTGGCAGACCTGCAGGGCAGGGGAGCCTGGGAAAGTTGACAGAATGCTGGATGAATGGTCGGAATTGCCTGTAAAGTGGGAATGATAGAGCACTGTTAGCAGAACATTCATTAGCCAGCAGATGACTGAACTGCTCTTGCTGTTCTTTATTAAGGAAGCAGTCATGCATTAACTGGGATGTCCCAATCCTCCTCCTCATGGTATGGAATAATTAGGAAAGAATGTTTTTCCTGATGCGGCTTTGGCGGGGCACTTGATATCCTTGTTTTATTGCCTGTGGAGCAAGGCCAGGCTGTGTGGCCAGTGAGTCGGGCAGCCTTCCCCCACACAGAAGAAAGCCTGGGATTACATGAGCAGAGTGGGATGGTGAATGTGCACAATGCCACTCCTGAGCTAATGCCAAGACTCTAACCTTTCAGTCTGTCAGGCTTTATTTTTCAAGCAGCAGTAACATAAACTCGGTGACTGCCTCGCTGAGTAATCGCAGACCTCTGTTTAAAGTACAGTCACACGGGAAAGTGTTCTGCAGAATGCCAGAGCCCGTGGCTGGAGGAGTGATTAACCCATGAGGTATTCGATTCCTTTTGCGAGGCTGAGGCTGTTTACCTACTCGTTCTGATAATGGTTTATAATTTCCCCTCCCGGAAGAAGGCCCTTCTGCTAAATTGTATGTTTAGGACAATTTCTGCTAAGGAGACGACATTCCATTCAACACCAATTACCTCTTCAAATCCGCCATTCCAAATTCCTTAACCATTCACCAATCCCCTTGATTGCCAGCATAAACATCACACTCAAAAACTCTTCAGGCCGTCACGATCTGTCTTGTTGCTGCATAATAAAACAGCATCCTTCCAAATAATTTAAATTTTTGTGTGTACTGCCCGTGAGTGTATACTTCTAAAAACATAAATGGATGGAGTTGCTGGAAATTATAGGGTTGAAAACAGTGTGCACACCCACCTTCAAACCATCATCTCACAGAAACTTCCCAGAGTGCTAATGGCTTCTGAAATGCAGGGTACGTGTTGTTGGCAAATTCAGTGCCCGATTTAAAAGGGAAAAAGGAAGGCCTTGCATTTGTATGTTGTCTTTCCTGATTGTTTTAGGGAGTGTAGTTGCTTTCCTAGTTTGGGAAACAGCAGGTTATGCGCACACAGCAAGATCCCACATAGAGCTATGAAGGGAGTTCTCATCGGTTTTTAACGTTCAGCAGACTACCCAGAATTCACCTGCTCTTTGTTCGATAGTCCGTGGGAGCTTTCATATTTTTCATTTGTTCCCAGGATGTGGATGTCACTGGCCAGGCCAATCTTTATTGCCCCTCTCTAATTGCCCAGAGGGTATTTCAGAGCCTGTGGGCCTACTGACTGCAGGCTTTCCTCAGGGAGACCCGATGGGCCCTATTGTTAACGTCTCCCAGTTAAACAGTGCAGCAGTCCTTCTGCGTTACACTAGGGTTTCATCATAATCATGTCCAGCTAGCACTCCCAATGTGTTCCTGCAAAGGTGTTCTAAATATGTGTGAATAACAAAACACACTTTGTCATCAAAATCACTGAAACAAATTGAGTTACATTCCTGAGGTGGCGACTGGGGGGGATGAGTGAGGAGGTGATTGAAGAGGAAGTGAGGAGGTGAGTGAGGAGGAGGTGAGTGAGGGGCTGTGTGATGAGGAGGTGTGTGAGGAGGTATGTGAGTGGGTGAGGGAGGAGGTGATGGAAGATGTGAGGAGGTGAGTGAGGACGAGGTGAAAGAGAGGGTGTGTAAGGAGGAGGTGTGCGATGGTGTGAGTGAAGAGGAGGTGAGAAGGGGGTGAGAGTGGAGGTGATTGAGGAGGGTGTGAATGAGGAGGGGATGTGTGATGATGTGAGTGAGGAGGAGATGCGTGAGCAGGAGGTATGTGATGGAGTCAGTGAGGAGGTGAGTGAGGGGGTGTTTGAGGAGGTGATTGAGGAGGAGGTGAGTGAGGGTGTGAGTGAGGAGGCTGTTGAGGAGGAGGTGAAGGCGTGAGTGGGAGGAGGTGTGAGGAGGTGGTTGAGGAGGAGGCGAGGGGGTGAGTGAGAAGGAGATCAAGGAGGAGATGAGTGAGGGGGTGAGTGAGAAGGAGATCGAGGAGGACGTGAGTGAGGGGTCAGTGAGGAGGTGATTGAGGAGGAGGTGAGTGAGGGGTGAGTGAGGAGGTGATTGAGGAGGAGGTGAGGGTGAGAGAGGAGATAATTGGGGAGGAGGTGAGGGGTGAGTGAGGAGGTGAGTGAGGGAGGTGAGTCAGAGGGAATAAGGGGATTGGAGAGGGAAGTGGCAAACAGGAGGGAGCGAGAGGGTTCTGGGGTAGCAGTGAGGTTGGTGGGAGCGAGGGTTTCGGGAGAGACAGTGACCATGGTGGTGGGAAGTGTTTACAACAGCAGATCAATCCTGAGCAGGTCCAATACAGCTCTCAGCACATACACAGTGCCACAGGCTAGGGGCAGCAGAGCTATCAGCTCAGCTCACTAAATGCCCTGTATCGCAGGTGAGAATGTTACCAACTGAGACACAGTGCTGGTACTGTGCACAGAGTGAATGTTTGAGTCTGTGGTTGTAGAGGCAGGAGTGTGGGGAGAAGGACACTGAGACCACTCCATCACCTCAAACTGCACTGCAGGGAGTCTGGAGTAGATTGATGCATGTTGGCCAAAGTTTCAGGTGGGGAGGGTAGGGTCATCGCAGCTTCTCTGAGCCACATCGGAAAGTGGGTGAGGTTGAATAGAGCCGCAAGAAAACACACGGCAGAGTTAGTAAAGAATTAGTAAAGTTAGGTCACATGAGATTCAGGGAGAGCTAACCGATTGGATACAAAATTGGCTGAATGTCAGGAGATAGAGGATGATGGCTTTTTGGACTGGAGGCCTGTGACCAGCGGTGTTCCACAGGGATCAGTACAGGGCCCATTTTTGTTTGTCATTTATATAAACAGATTGGGTGAAAATTTAGGAGGCACGGTTAGGAAGTTTGTAGATGATACTGGGCAGTGAAGTTTACGTGTGATTATAAAGAGATCGTGATCATTTGGGTCAATGGGCTGAGGAGTGGCAGATGGAGTTTAATTTGGATAAATATGAGGTGCTGTATTTTGGTAAAACAAACAAAGGCAGGACTATACAATTCCCTGCGCGTAGTTGTAGAACAGAGAGACCTAGGGCTTCCGGTACGTAATTCTTTGAAATTTGCATCACAATAGACAGAGCGGTTAAGAAGGAAGGGTCTAGGCCTGAAACATCAGCTTTTGTGTTCCTAAGATGCCGCTTGGCCTGCTGTGTTCATCCAGCTCTACACCTTGTAATCTCGGATTCTCCAGCATCTGCAGTTCCCATTATCTCTCATTTAGCATGCTTGCCTTCATCGCTCAGACCTTGGAGTACGGGAACTGGGATGTCATGCTGAAGTTAAACAGGGTGTTGGTGAGGCCTCTTTTGGAGTACTGTGTGCAGTTCTGGTTGCCCTGCGATAGGAAGGATATTATTGATTTGGAGACAGTTCAGAAAAATTTTACCAGGATGTTGCCAGGACTGGAGGGTTTGAGTTATAAGGAGAGACTGGATAAGCTGGGATTCTTTTCCACTGGGACATAGGAGCCTGAGGGATGACCTTATAGAGGTTTGTAAAATCATAAGAGGTGTAGTTACTGTGAATAGGAAGGGTCTTTTCCCAGGGCGGGTGAGTTCAAAACTAGGGGGCATATTTTTAAGGCGCAGGGAGAAAGTGTTAGAAAGGATGAGAGTGGCAATATTTTTATGTAGAGATTGCATAGAATGAGCTGCCAGAGGAAGTGGTGGATGCAGGTGCATTTACAGCATTTAAAAGGCATTTGGATAAGTACATGAATAGGAAAGGTTTGGAGGGATATGGGCCAAACACAAACAAGTGGGTCTAGATTCGTTTGGGATCGTGGTGGGTGTGGATGAAGTTGACTGAAGGGTCTGTTTCCATGCAGTATGATTCGGTGACTCGATAGAGAGTTCAGAAGAGGTTCTGGGCCCCAAGCACCTCACCACAAGAGGGCGTCACTGTGCATCGAGCAGGATGTTTGTCTACCAATTGGATTTCATGTTGAAATGAACGTGTAGATCAGCTCGAAACAATAACAATCCAGCATTCCTCCTCCCCGTCAAGAGAAAAGAAGCTTGTAATCATCGAGTGTTTTTTACATGACATCAGGAAGTCCTGAAATGTTTTCCAGCCAGTGAAGCACTTTTCCAGTAAATGTTGTCATGTCGGAAATACAGCAGCCAATATGCACATAACAAGCTCCTGACTTTGTGATAATGGCCTTTGTACTGTTGATCGAAGGGTGAGGACACCAAAGGGGGATAATTCAATTACTCTTCTTCATCACAGTGCCTCGGGCTCTTCTGCGTGCACCTTAGTGGGAAAATGAGGCCTCACTTTTAACACCTAAGACAGTGCAGCACCTAATCTACTGCAGACAACCTTGACTTTGTCCCTCAACTCATGGACATCTGCTTGAACCCACAGCCTTCTGACTGAAAGCTGAGCTCCAATTGGCTGTTACTGTAGGATCAGAGATAATGGGAACTGCAGATGCTGGAGAATCCGAGATAACAAAGTGTGGGGCTGGATGAACACAGCAGGCCAAGCAGCAACTTAGGAGCACAAAAGCTGACATCAGCTTTTGTGTTCCTAAGTTGCTGCTTGGCCTGACTGAAGGATTCTCCTTCTCAACATTTCTCCTTGCCTGAGCTGTGGTGACCCTCAGGTGAACCTCTTATGGACTGATAAGACTATAGTGACATTAGCTTTTTAATTTCTTTTCCTTGTTAGTGCACATATGTAAGGAGCTCAGTCTTTAAAGGCAAGCAGCTCAGTGGAAATATCAGAAATAGAACTATTGGCATCACTGATGGTATCCAGTCTTTGAACGAAGGTGTCTGACCATTTGAATGATCGGTCTGTACAGGGTATAAAAGACATCTGGGAGTCCGATTTCAAATGATGTCCCTCCCCCACCTGTACACCTTCACTTGGACAGCCTGAGACTCATCGTATTGCCCAAGGTTAGAATTTTAATAAGGAGGTGACATCATTCAGACTTCTTTACCAACATCCAATTATATCTCTTTTTAACTGAGTGGTAGAGGGAGCTGTATTTTGTTTTGAATGAGGTGATTGTATCAGAACCCTGAATGAGAAGTGTGCACCCGAGCTTTGTCCAGATGGAATTGTGCCTATTTGACAGATGAGAGGATCTGCTGTCCCTTTACTGAATTTAAGTACATCTATTCCAAACTGAAAGGCAGCCAATTTGGAATCCTTGCTCCAGTCTGCATTCATGTGAAGCAACGCCAGCTGATAGCATGGTTCTCCTGAAATAAGAAGCAGGTCAGAGAGAGGAGATGTTGGGAGTAACCCAACAAAGTGTCCAGACAGCAGCCTTTCTCTATCAGTAGCACACCCTTCACATAAACTCTTGCAGTACAGTTGGAATCTGGTTTGTCATCCTGGAACATGGATGCGAAAGGATAACCCATCTCTCTCACCCATCCTCACTGTTGGGAAGAGCTGGGAGCTTCCCAAAGGGAATGCTCCCCCCCGCAGACTGCTCTGGGACGTTCCCTATATGACATGGAGAGTCCTTCGGCCCATCGAGTGTACACTGATCAAACACAATCACCCGACTATTCCGATCCCCTTTCCGAGTGTGTGGTTCCACAACCTTCAGGTGAGTCAGCAGCTCTTGCCTGGCTCGGTCACACCTTTGGCAGAAGGTTCAGGCTGTGGCCCGTTCCAGCGCAAAATCCAGATCGAGGAGGGAGCTGCACTGTGGCTAGTCATGCTTTCTCGGGCAAACACAAAACCTGCCTGTCAGATGAATGCCAAACCTACAATGCAGGGGCAGGCACACGCCATTTCACCACCCCAGCATCTTTTGTCAGATTCAGTAAGATCATTGATTGATTGATTTATTGCCTCGTGCACCGAAATACAGTGAAAAGCTTTGTTTACAAATGGTACAGACAGATCATAGTAAGCAAGGATGTACAGATCAAAAAGACTTAGACAGAGATTACATTGCACAGGGCATGCGCTTGGTGAGATCAATGTTAGCATGATCAGCATTATTTGAGGTTATGGAGTCCACTCATCAGTCTAATAACAGCTGGAAGAAGCTGATCCTGAACCTGCTAGTGCGTGTGTTCAGGCTTCTGTATCTTCTGCCTGATGGAAGAAGTTGTAAGAGATCAATACCAGGGTGTGATGGGTCTTGGATAATGTTGGCAGCCTTACCATGGCAGTGAGCCATATAACCAGAGTCTGTGGATGGGAGGATGGTTTCTGTGATGGTCTGGGCTGTGCCCACCTCCTTCTGTAGTTTCTTACTGTCCTGGGCAGAGCAGTTGCCATACCAGGCCGTTATACACACGGGCAGTATGCTTTCAATGGTGCATCTGTAGAAGTCGGTGAGGGACCTATGGACGTGGCACATTTCATGACTGCTCTGTTTGTGTTTCAAATCCCACAATCCTACCTATCCCCTGATCAATTGTCCTGTCTGACCAGGATCTATCTCTCTCCACCTTAAAAATATCCAATGACCCTGAGTACCTATGCCGCACAAACCCCCCCAATACCCCCAGAGGAAAACAATTCCTCTCATCTTAGTCCTAAAGGGGTGATCTTTAATGGGAAATCTCTGCCCCCTCATTGCACTGTTTCAAAATGGTGTGGAGGAATTCTCCTGCTTTCCATGTACTTGCACCTCAGCTAACATGATTGAAATAGATGACCCAGTGATTATCTGACTACTGGTTGTGGGATCTTCCCATGCACAGACTTGCTGCTGTATTCAACATTATAACAGTGACTGCGCTTCTGCAGGGGTAGCTGGCTGCCGATAAAGGCAGAAAATGCTGGAGAATCGCAGCATCTGTAAAGAGAGAAACAGTTGACGTTTTAAGTCGAAGGGTGAGCCTCAAAATTTTGTCTCTGTTTCACTCTCTGTACTCGCTGCCCAACCTGCTGAGTTTCTCCAGCAGTTTCTATGTTTATTCCAGATTTCCAGCAAACATTGTATTTCGTGTGGCTGCAAGGTGCCTCGACGTTGTGAAAGGCAAATGCAAATCCTTCGATTTTCTTCACACAAAGTGACCTTCATGAAACAAGCCATGGCGTGAAATAAAATGTTACTGTAATTGACAGAAAGTGAATTTTTCTCATCAGGAAGATGAAGCAGCTCATCTGAGAGAAGCAGCTGAGCAGTTCATGATAGTGGCAGCTTGTGAATTTCTGTTAGCTGTGGGATTCGATTTAATTTATTGTTGTCACATGTACCTGGGTACAGTGAAAAGTTCTGTTTTGCACGAGTACAGGCAGATCATACTGAACAAAGTGCATTAGGGTAATAGAACAGAGCAAGGAATGCAATGTTACAGCTGCAGAGAAGGTGCACAAGTAGCGAGTTCAACGTTACATTTAAAATTTGACAGGTCCATTCAGAAATCTAATAAATTGAGCTATAGGAAGAGGTCGGATAGGCTGGAGCTATTTACCCTGGACCGTCGAAGGTTGAGGGGTGATGTTGTAAAGGCTTATAAAATCATGAGGAGCATGGATGGGATAAATGGACAAGATCATTTACCTAGGCTGGGGGAGTCCAGAACTAGAGGGCATAGGTTTAAGATGAGAGGGGAAAGATTTAAAAGACACCTAAGGGGCAAACTTTTCAAGCAGAGGGTGGTGCATGTTTGGAATGAACTGCTAGAGAAAGTGGTGGAAGATGGTACAATTACCACACTTAGAAGGCACCAAGATGGGTACATGAATAGGAAGGGTTTAGAGGGGATATGGGCCAAATGCTGGGAAATGGGACTAGATAAACTCAGGATATCCAATTGCATGGATGGGTTGGACCATATATGGAATGCTTTGCCCCAGAAGGCAGTGGAGGCCAAGTCTCTGGATAGTTTCAAGAAAGAAATAGATAGAGCTCTTAAAGATAGTGGAATCAAGGGTTATGGGGATAAGGCAGGAACAGGATACTGATTGTGGATGATCAGCCATGATCATAATGAATGGTGGTGCTGGCTCGAAGGGCCGAATGGCCTACTCCTGCACCTATTGTCTATTGTCTATTGACTGAAGGGTCTGTTTCCTTCCTGTAGATCTCTATGACTCTCTAACAGGGGGATGAGCACCAAATCTTCAGAGCAACAAGTAGGTTTAAGAGAACATTGTTAGTAATTTTAACAGACTTCGAATTGAGGTTTAAAAGCACGTAACGATTGTAGGATATGTAAAAATATGATCCTCTGTAGAGAGCCTGCAGAGAGTCGCCATGCGTCAGCACCATCCCAAGTAGGCCATCTGGAGACATTGGAGAAAGGCAGGAGGTACAGAAGACTCACAGGCAGTGAAAACAACACTTGCAAGAGGGAAGCTGGCTAGGGCTAAGAAAGAAAGCACTCCAAAACTCCATCCTCCATCCTGACCTTCCAAAGTGACACAATGAATTAAACTTAGATGACTCAAAAAATGGTGTCACAGCGGAAGAAGGATCAAGCAAGTTGATAGGGATTGCAAATTCCTACTAGTAGTTTGTGTTTCATGTGAGAAGTTGGAATTGGAACGGCAACAGGAGTCACACATTTTACCCATTATCAAGCCCTTGCTCTCTGTGTGAGATCAGTCAACAGCTCATGAGTTTCATCCAATCCCTCCCTTCAACACCAATCTTTGGAACAGGAAAAAATTGATTGATGCTGTCTATCATAAATGAGGCACATCAATAATAAAACCCTTTCAATGCTATTGGAAAATAACACAAAGTTCGATGCCAGCTTTTGTGCTCCTAACGTGCTGCTTGGCCTGCTGTGTTTATCCAGCTCCACAGTTTGTTATCTCGGATTCTCCAGCATCTGCAGTTCCCATTTTCTCTCATACAAAGTTCAATGGAACTGCACTGCTTTCTGGTCACACTGGTGTTTACTTTAACAGCCATAGTTGTGGAGTGGCATCAAGATGGCCTGGATATCGCGCTGAGTAAAATTTGGAGCTGACTCCCACAGGGAATGGTTGAGCCGGATGCCATCATTAGATTGGAAAGCAAGTGAGGGACATGTGGATGAGGGGGCAAGGAATGGAAGGAAATGCTGAAGTCGGGGCAGGAGTTTTGTGTCAAACAAGGTACAAGTATTACATGAACAAGATGTTACTGTGCCCTGAAAACTTTTGATGGGATGCATCAGTAATTCCCCAAGAGTTAGAATTGTACAGCACTGTGCTTTCACCATCCATTAGAAGTAGAATGATGCACCAATATAGCAGTAATTGACACCATGCTGTGGGCATCATTTTGCATTGCAAATTAACCATTCATCTGAGGTAACCAACCCCATATTTCACCTTTAGTTAATCTAACAGTACTCAAAGATGCATGTTACCTTCTTATTTAGATTGTTAGCTTTACAGTGCAAAGTGTTATTCAATCTTAGCTCAGATTTCATATCAGTATTGTCCTACATAATTTGGAGTACAGCTTTTGCAGCTCTGATAAAATTACTGAAATCTTCCAGTGAAATAAGATCACAGTTAGGGTCCAGAATGCATTCAAGCCAGCACTTTTATAAATGAAACAAACTAAGAGTGAGACTCAATCAGAGATGCCCTCGGGCTGACTAACTAAATCATTCCTAATCCCAATCATTGCCACATTGCTTTCGGCTACACACTCACAATGCACTTTGTAAAACAAAAGAATTCCAAGAATGTAAGCATGGGTGGCAGGGCTGGCATTTATCACTCATCCCGAATTGTCATTGAGAAACTGGGGGTGAGCTCCTTTCTTGAAATGCTGCACGCCAGGTGCTGAGGGTACAGACGTATTAGGAGAGGAATTCCAAGATTCAAACCCAGCAACAATGAGGGAGAAGAAACCTAGCTCCAAGTTGCGATGGTGATGCTCTTATCCACCAACGCCCTTGATCTTCCAGAGGCCATATTCCAGTGGGAACCTTACAGTCAATGGGCTACAATACACAATATAATTCTCCCCAACGCAGGAATCTAGCAGATGTCTAGAGTATGAACCTTTCCCAATTCTGAGCTACAACTGATAGATGAAGTTTATTGTCCCTTTCACCGTCCACAGATGTTGTGCTGGTCATTTTCAGCACTTTTATTTCTGTTTCAGGTTTCCAGCACGTGCAACATTTTGGTTTCTGTGCTGATGGAAGGGAAATCACATTCGGGAAGGTCTCCCCATCCACTAGTGTAAGCCTCTCCTCCACTATACTGTCACAGAAGGCAGCTCCCCAAAGCTGCTACTATTGCCCTTACGAAGTGAGAGTCAACATTTGTGATGATGGGTGTTGTTTTTGTGAGTTGTGTGTGTCAGAGAAAGGAGATAGTGCGTCCCTTTGTACCATGGACAAGTAAGCATGAAAAATCAAACAGAGGCAATGCAGCACTCAATTTGCATACAGCAAGTTCCCTCAGACAACCATGAGATGAAGACCTGATAATAACTCTGTTTGCCTTGACGTTAATTGAAAAATTAACATTGGCTGAAAAATCAAGGAAAACATTGTTGTTTTTGTTCAAATCAGTGTTGGATCATTGATGTCTGCCCGAGAAGGGCAGATGATTCTTTGTTTAACATCTCATTCAATAAACAGCACCTTCTACAGTGCAGCAATCCCACAGTGCAGCACAGGAGCATCAGCCATAGAGGGAACGCTCAAAATACTGAATAAGAGGAAAGTTAAAAGCGTTACTCAGATGCAAAGTTCTTAGTCAAAACAAGCCACCTCAACACAGTTATAGAGATGTATACAGTCATAGAGATGTACAGCACGGAAACAGGCCCTTCAGTCCAACTCGACCATGCGAGCCAGATAACCTAAATAAATCTAGTCCTGTTTGCCAGCATTTGGTCCATATATCCCTCTAAACACTTCCTGTTCACATTCACGTCCAGTAACTTTTTAAATGTTGTAATTGTACCAGCCTCCACCACTTCCTCTGACAGCTCATTACATACCACCCTCTGCATGAAAAAGTTACCCCTTTCGGTCCCTTTTAAATCCTTCCCCTCTCATCTTAAAGCTATGCCCCTCTAGTTTTTGACTCCCCTACCCTGTGGGAAAGACCATGACTATTCACCCTATCCATGCCCCTCATGATTTTATAAACCTCTATAAGGTCACCCTTCAGGCTCCAGTGCCCCAGCCTATTTAGTCTCCCCCTAGAGCTCAAGCCCTCCAGCCCTGACAACATCCTTGTAAATCTTTACAGCACCCTTTCAAGTTTCACTACATCCTTCCTACAGCAGGGAGACCAGAACTGAACAGCATTCCAATAGTGGCCTCACCGCTGTTCTATACAGTAAATAGTTACCTTAAACCTAAAGGACAAAACAGCACCCGAGCCCCCTAACTCCCCTACCACTTCTTGACAGTAAACCTCACTCAGAAAAGCTACAAGGATGGCTGGTATAAGAAACTGAGATGGTTATTAATTTGGGCTGAATTGAAATTTGTTGGGACGAGCAGAGATAGCATTGCCCTGCTCCGCAACATCACTGTGTAGTTATGTCAAGCTACTCTCTGCAAACTTTCCATTTGTTTACATCCTGTAACAAGAACAGATTTAAGCAGTGGGATAATGCTGGAACAATTTCTGTGATTGAAGTTAACATTAAAAGAAGTTACTTTGTTGACGTGTGGCTTGAAGCTCTTTGCCAAGCTTACATTCTTGTCACAGAGAATCTTCATAGCCTGTCAAATCAGGAAGTGCTGACTTATATAGCTGGGTTCAGAGTCTAGCAGAGTGAGACAGGGCACACTCACAAAGCAAACACACTACACAAAGATGCCAAACCAAAGCTGGTCCCCTGTGATTCATTCAGAATGGGACTCCCTGTGGGATGAGAGGTTAACCTCATTGCGAGACATGGAGAAGGTCAACAGGCAGGGCTGGAAACCTCATCTACTCTCAAAATGTCAAACCACTGAGTAATGACAATAATATTTGTTGTGCTATGCATCTATTTAAATTCAAATTCATTCGACTACTTGGCCAACAAGATAACTGTGATGGCCCAGTTTCTGAGATTGAGTTATTTGTGGCAATGTATTATAACCTCCCAAACCTGCTTTGATGAACATGGTAGTCTATCCAACTGTTCAGTTGAATGATTCTGTGCAATGCCCTTTGAAGTACTTGCAATACCTTTCAGGTCCATCCTCACTCTGCTGGTTGGGTAATCACACCTTGATCTCCTCCAATACACCAATTCTTCAAAGATTTCTTTCATCTATCCCCTGTCTGGTCTCTTGACCTATTTTAAGTTCCCCTATTCTTCAAATCCATGTCATCTCCTAGTATCTTCTCCATTGCTTGTTGCCTTTAGCAAGTTCCTATCTCATTTCAATCATCTGTTTCATTTCCTTCCAACTTTTGGCTTCATGTAAAGCCTAAATGCGGTTGTGATTTGAATGTTGTAACCATATCTGCAGAGGTTCTTATTTTACATCACTTGTATTCCTGGATAGCAGATAAGAAAAATATTAGATGTCACTGAACAGAGGTACTCACACTCAATTTGCAATCCTTCTTGGCCTTTTCCTTTCAATCAATTGGATATCACCCAATTCTGTTTTGTTAATCTTCCCCCTCTTATTCCTTTGCAAATTTCAAATCTATTATTCAAGATATATTTCCTACTAACCCAACAGAGCTAAAACAGACTTAATGAGTTATCTTGATTGCATGTTCTTTCGAAGCACCTCAATAGTGTACAAGCAGTAATGCTGTGACCCTCACTGTTTAACCTCCCACCCCCGCACTTTTCATGCGTTCAAATCTAAGCAGAGTCTCAACTACGCTTAGGTCTTCACACTTGTCCCTTTTCACTTCCATTATATTCACTTTTTGCTTGTGTCCTACGCCAATGAATTTTGGTTTACCAGGTCCTGGAATCCTCCTTAACCTCCAATGAACAAAGAGGAACTCTGTTCAGTGGATAGAACCAATGAGGGAGTAGTCAGCTGAGGCAGGCTAGGCTTAAATAAGATCCTAACCACAATGATACCACTAAGTTACCGCCTTCTATAACCACATTTCTTTAAGTTCTGAGGTACATAACACCTTCCTCTCTCAGGACATTTACTTATCATGATGTGGAGATTGCTGGTAAAATTGCAGAGAGCTGCTCAATTCAGATTCCTCTGTAGTTAACATATTATTGGTAGATGGAACCATCACAGCTCTCAGAATAAATAAGGGCCACTCAGTTTATTGTGCCCCTTTGAAACCTGCATTTTTCCCTAGTTCTGCACATTTTTCATTTGCAAGTAATTATCCAATTCCCTTGTGACTTGAATCAGCTTCCAGCATCGCGTCAGGCAGAACATTCCAGATCGTAACAGCTCACTGTGTTGAAAGAAAAGAACAAACTGTCCATCTTCCTTCTGGCTCTACTGTCTTAAATCTGTGGCCTGTCAGGATGGGAGCCTCCTTCATAAACTCTTCAATGGGATCTCCGATTTTAAAAGGACACTTTTAAATTGGTCTGCTCTGCTTCATGAGAGTGTGATGTCTTTAATGGGACCCTTCCATTCACATTGGATTCACTTCACTTCCCATTTCACACTGGTGAATGTAAAACAATTGCTTCGGAAATATCTGTACTTATGGATTCTCGCCACTAGGTAGTGCCCCTGAGCATATTTCTCCATTTTTTTTGCCAACACCAAATCTCACAAAATACCAACACCATTCTTTATTTTTGGCAGGGAAAATCATTGTTCAGCTTTATTTAATGTTTCCCCTCTCTCTTAGATTCCCTTCTGGCCACTTCTGTGGACAAGACCACCTTCAACATGGAACTAACCCCTTTGTCCAAAAAATTTATCTGATTATAAGGGCCCTCAGTTATTATAGAAATGGGATTAAAGAGGTCTTCCCATGTAAGACCATTGCAGACTGAAAGAATGCAATGCTAAAGTGTTTGACAGATGATTAAAAAATTTAATGGCAATCAACTCAATATAGAATTAATCACTCTCGAAGGATGTGTACAAAACATCTCATACAGTAGCTGCTAATTGCTACTTTTCCTCTCAATTCACCCTGCCCCACTAAGTGGGTTGCTCCATAAAGGCCCCAATCCCTGTCCCCTTTAGAGAAAGGCAGAGAGTGGGGTAAGGTGAGTTAGCAAGGCCCCTACAAGGACTGAACTCATGCAGTTGACATTATTCTGTACTGCAGACTAGTCAGCTAGCCAAGTTAGCTAACCAAACACCTGCCACAGGCACTCTTTAAGAAGAATGATGAATAGAATGCACTGGGACAATGGGCTGATTAATGGAAGGTGATAGACGTTACCTCTTCCTTTGGGAGCTCATCGACATCCAGCACAGGAAAATAAAATGAGATTTGCTTTCATTTTTACAGAGTCTTTTACAACCTGAGCATGTTCCAAAGCAATACTTTACTGCCATTGACGTTCTTGTACGGTGTAGTCACTCTGGTAATGTAGGAATAGCAATTTGCAAAGGCATTGGGCAGTCGTCCCTGTGGTGTGTTTACTAGCTCTGTGTGTATGTGCGTGTGCGTAATATATATGTGTCAGTGTGAATGGAGGAGGAGAATGGGTTATCAGATCAAGCAGGGGCATGGTGCATTGAGATCCTGTAGCCTCCCTGCCCTGCCCCAATTAATTCCAGGGCCAAAAGGCTGGTGGACCTCTGTCAGTCCCTGTCACCAATTCAGGTGCTTAAACAGCCGACTAATGCCTGCTGAAGAGCCTCACCACTGCTGCTCAGAGGCAGGAAGAGTAGGGTGTGACTTAAAATGGAAGGGCTAACTATTCAGTTCCAAATTCTATTGTTTTTTTCTCACAGGTTTCCCCTTAGGTATATACTATCAGGAAGTGAGGGTGTTGAGTTCCCACTGACAGACACACTCTTGCCCTTGTTACTGAGTGGGACTTATTTCAAACTGATGATATTCGGCCGTCAGCAGCTCTGTATCTAACAGGCAAGACCCCTGTTTCCTCATTGAGTCAATGAGTCACTCTGCACCAGGAATAGGCTATTTCGTCCATCTGGTTCTTACCAATCATTATGCTCCACACACACCTCCTCCGTTGCCTACTTTATCTCAGCTCCTACGTAGTGCCATCAGTTCTATCTGACAATGAGTAGATTAGATGCTGGTTGAGGCCAGGACACTCAAGAGCTCTTTCCTTTTCTTTGAGAAAGGTGCCATTAAACCTTTACTTTCACCTGAGAGCACGTATGATGTTCAGTGTAAAGGTTCCGCTGACAGAATCTCACCTCCAACAGCACAGCATTCCCTCAGTACTGCACTGCAGAATATGTCCTTGAATCTCCATGTTGACTGACTCAGTGTTTACACATCAGTACTGTAAAGAGGCTTACATCAGTGCTTCTGGCTGCAACATGGCAGATCCATGAAGAAGATTCCCGGCCTTGATCCTTTACAGAGATCATGAGCAAACTGGGTTGGATAGCTGGAACACAAATGCAAAGTTGTCCAGTGTGCTCATCCTGGTCAGACCATGGTACAACAACCCATTCACAATTGTGAACAAGGCAACTCAGCCATACTTCCAGTAAAATTAGTATCAGACCCGAAACATTAGCTCTGTTTTTTTTCCTTCACAGATGCTGCCAGACCTGCTGAGCTTTTCCAACAACTTTTGTTTTTGCTCCTGAGGTTAACTATTGAGCTGTAAATGTTCCTGATATACCGAGGACAGGTGGCAACAGTGAGAGATTCCTTGGTCAGCCAACATCTCCCAGTGTTAAAAGCTTCAACACTCAGGTTCTTGCCATGAGAAAGTCACTCTTATTCTGAAAGGCTACCTATGTACAAATCAGCCATAAAAAAAATTTACGCATTGTGCTCTCAAGTGGTTGAGAAAGAAAATGTTTTCTGTCATGTTTTAGCCGCACCGCTATGAAGGAATGCCTTTAAGCATTCATAGACAAATGTAGAATTACTTGCAGAGCTGACAGTTTCTTACTGAGTTGTCTTTTCAACGATTGCCCTGTGTGTGGGATGCCAAAGCTTGGCACTGGGTTACCAGGGCATCTGACAGTCAGAATGAGAGGATGTGGTTATGAGGCACACTGTTACACTGGACTGTGAGTTTTCTGAGCATAATTTAAACTCTAAGGAGTGAAACAGGCACTGTATATTTGAAAACTAGGGTACAAGACCTAAATGGTTTTGAGATTTAGTAGAGGGTCTTAGTTAAACACAACAACCATAACTGTTGACTTCTAATGGTATATTTCCTAATGGGATAGACAATTTAAAATATCACTGACATATCTTGTAGGTTTTTCCAAAAAGCCTCCTGGCTCAATTTTCATCTTCATTAATTCATGACGCTGAATTTCAAACGCATTAATTTACATATTTATGAATATTGCCAATGTTATCATGAATTTTCTCACTTCATAATGAATGATTTAAGATTATTGTTGGGAAAATGCAGCAGCAAGAGCTGAACCCATTGTAGCCTTTGCCATATCGACATCAGTGCGATTTTTTTCAGAGTTTTTTTTAAATGCAAAAGCTCTCAATAATTCGTGTTCAATGCAATATTTAAAGAAAATTGTGATTTGATGGTATTTCCCAATGTAAAGTCTTCCTATTGTAAGTGGAGCAGGTTCAATTACAGACACACCCTGTTTCATTTAAGCATCTAATCTGAAGATCGAATGGTAGCATACTTTTACAGCATTTGTGTCGGTAATGCATGTTGTGCAGCGTGGGGTTGTGTAGGTCTTCCCATGGCGTTGGAGCTATCACGTCTTGAACACATTCCTTATTGAAACACTTCAGTGCAGTGGCATCTTCACTTAACAGGCTGTGATCCTAATATTTTCAAACTTCACTATAGAATCGTAGGTTTCAGAGAGAGCCCATCATCACTCTTCAAAAAAGCTATGGAATTAGTCCCAGTCCCCCAGCCTTTCTCCATTGCCCTGCAGCTGTTCACTCTTTGAGTAATAATCCATTTTGCAAGTTTTTTTTTGAATCTGCTTCCACCATCTTTTAAGAACTTTAGATCAGAAAAACCTGTGTAGATTTGTTACTGGGTCAAAATCCTGAAACTCCCTTCTTAACAGCACTGTGCATGTCCCTATAGCTCAAGGGCTGGCTGCAGTAGTTTCAGAAGGAAGCTCGCTACCAACTTCTCTGGTGCAGTAGACAATCTCACATCCCAAGAGCAAATAAGAGAGATTCTTCCCATCTTGCTTCAGAAAAGTGAAAACCTGCCCAAAGATGCTTCACCATTTTAAAACTCAATGCACTGGAAATCAAGCTAGAAATGCTTTGGAAATTTTTGCAAAGAGAATGAGTGGGAAAGAATCTTTAAAAAACATGGAAATTTTGTGTACAAGAAATAAATGGGAAGAAGTGTGTGACATAGGAATTCCAGAGAATGGGAATGACTGGGATGAGGACTGTTCCATTGGAAAACCATGCACGGGGAATGCATAAGGAGTGTGGTGCACTGGGGTTAGGTTTAACATGGAGAATTTTAAATCATGGTGCTGGGTTTCTGTGTGCATGATGACCCGAGAATCAAGCAGTGGTCAATGGATAATTCCATGATCCAGTGGACTGGAAAGGTCCACATTCGATCTTTAGATCATTCTGCCCGTATCATCCCAGAATCCCTGCTTTAGGGAATGGAAAAATCAGCTAGCAACTCCTTTTCTAAATGCCATTCGCTGGCTTCCAATGTGAGCAATGTATGTGGTTGTGTGTGAACAAGAGGATCAGCCTGAAGAGAGATGCACACCATGGTCCAATAGGCTGCCTGAGCTTTGACTGAGTTGTCAAAGGATAATTATCACTGGTGCAGCAGGGACTTGAATCTAAGCATTCAGTAGAGTTGGAGAGGAACCAGTAAAGGCAGATTGCTGCTCATTCAGAAAGCACTAGGTTTCAGGAGAATGTGGCAGAACTGGGACAAACAGCACCTGGGAAGAAATCAGCATTTTAAGTCACTGGGGCACCTAGTTGACATCAAGAATTTATTATGTGCGAAATCCTTTGGAATAACATTACTCAGCACAAAACATAATTAAAAGAAACCTCAGCGAACCCAGAATATAATGATGCAAATGAAGTGATTCTTATTCCAGGCAAATTCAAATTATCTTTCCTGATGATTGAAATTCATCCCAGTTGAATTGTGGAAGGTATACAAGACTTATCTCACCTAATGATTACCTAAAATGCTCATTGTGGGCTCGAAAATACACAAATACCTTAATATTGTTATAACTTGTCCAGTCCAAAGTAGGTGTCCCCTGCTCTTTCTAGCAGGTAATGGGATCTATTGGTAGTAGTTGTTCCCCTCCTAAAAGATCACTTAGGGTCTAAACTATAGAATCTGGTGTCAGTATGATATACTGCCTCAAATGAAAGTTCTTTAACCTCACCACCCTCTATGTTGAAATTAAACCAACCACTGCAGGAAAAACATCATCCTTGATTTGCTGACCACTGCTGCATCATTGCCAACTCTGCAGCAAAGTTACAAACTATTCTCCGTGTCTTCAGTTCTCTAAGATATGTAGCCGATCCTTCAATGTTGCCAAAATGAAACTCGAATCAACTCAGACCTGCTCAGGCAAATGTTCCACCTCCCAGAAATGTTGATGGAACATTTCCAACACCTTGGTAGCCTTCTCTCTTAAAAGGCCACTGTTCAGGAGGAGATCCAACACTGGGTCAGCTGCACCAGCTCAACCCTCGACAAACGACAGCGGTCGGTGTTTCACAAAGACTTCTGCAAGTTAAAAAGGCCTGAGTGTACAGAGCAGTTAGGGTCACGAGCCTCCTGCCTGCAGCGAGACCTGGGCAGTGTATCAGTGACAGAGGTGAACACCAGAAATATTCTACCAGCAAAGCCTCTGCCACTTCTCCCAGATTCAATGGGACAACTGTTGAATGAACACTGATATTTTTCTTGAAGTCAGTTCTGCAAGTATTCAACTTTGATGGACTGGATCTGTGTCTTGATGGACGAAAAGTGCCTCTCTTCCAACTTCTAAACTCTCAATTAGCCAGTGTTTCTGGGATGGATGAAGAAAGACACTCTCGGGCTCTGTTCAATGCAAGGCAGCATTGACATTAATGACCAGGAGGAACTCACCACCAACTGTTCAACATGATAACAATCTGTACAAAAAGTTGCATCATTCTATTGAGTCCCAGAATCTGGATGACAAGACAGAGCAGTGGCAGCAAAGGATTGAATAGGAAGTGATATCTGGACTGTGACTCCACTGCCCTCCTGAGACTTCCTTCTCAGTGTGGCCAAAGATCTGCAGACTATCTGTTCAGTCACATTATGGCCAACAGTGGAAACATATGACCCAGACTAGATGTCATCCTCACATCGAGGGACAGCTAATGGTCAGCCTGCTCACAAAGCACCTTCCATTTCACAAAACATCTCCCCATTCACAAAGCACCTTCCATTTCACAAAGCACCTCCCCATTCACAAAGCACCTCCCCACACACAAAGCACCTTCCTATTCACAAAGAACCTGCTCACTCACAAAACACCTTCCCATTCACAATGCACTGCCTCATTCACAATGCACCTCCTCCTTCACAATGCACCTTCTGATTCAAAATGCGCTTTCCCATTCACAAGGCACCTTCCTGTTCACAATGCCCTATTACTATATGCATCCCCATTCATGTTCACTGATGTTCTTTAGAAAAGAAAACTGTCTGGCCTACATGTGACTCCAGATCCGCAGCAACGTGGTTGACTTCTTAGTTACTCAGTGGTGTCACTGTTTTGTGAGTGGGAAGGTTCTTTGTGAATAGGAAGGTGCTTTGTGTGTGGGGAGGTGCTCCAGATCCGCAGCAATATGGTTGACTTCTTAGTTACTCTCTGAGCAATTAAGGATGGGCAATAAATGCTGACCAAGCCAGCAATGTCCTCATCCCATGAATGAATAAAAACAAACACAAGCCGTTCGTAAAACACAGCCCCATTCACAATGCACAGTCCCACTTACAATACATTTGCCTCTTCAAAATACACATGGTGATTCACAATATGCATCACAGTCACAGTACATGTCTCTGTTCACAATACACACGGTCATGTTCATAATCTACATCTCTACTGTCAAGAAAAATCCTTGTTGAGAGTACATGTGCCTGGTCACAAACTATGTCACCCTTCACAACACGTGCCCAGGTTACATTTGTTCTGGCTTCATTCTGTTGACCTGCATGATTGGACATCGGGTCTAATCTAATACTTCAGTACTGAAGCAGATATGACTTTCTTCGCTGTGCTATGGAACTGAGGCGCTGCTGCCTGTTCCTGCGCACTACTTCAATGTTAACATTAATGTGACTGCATTAATAAGGCATTAAACTAGTAAGTATGGGGGAAGGGAGAAGTAAGTGTAGAGGGAGAATAACAATTAATGTAAGGCACAGCAGCTGGTTAGCAGGTGATGAGGAAGCTTAACTCCATTGAAAATTAGGAAAAAAGTTAAAGGGAATGAGAACTCCAGAGCTGTTGGAAAGAAGGTGCAAAAACTAGCATAAGGGTACTTTATCTGAATGCTCGGAGCATTCAAAACAAGGTGGATGAGTTGACGATGCAAATCATGGCAAATGGGTATGATTTCGTGGCCATTACAGAGACATGGTTACAGGACAGTCATGACTGGGAGTTAAATATGCAGGGATATCAAACTGTTTGGAAGGACAGACAGGAAGGTAAGGGAGGTGGTGTTGCTCTGATTTTTAAGGATGATATCAGGGCAATAGTGACAGATGATATAGGTTCTACTGAACGAAACGTTGAATCCATTTGGGTGGAAATGAGGAATAGCAGGGAGAAGAAATCACTGATATGTGTGGTCGATAGGCCACCAAATAACGACACCATGGTGGGGCTGGCAATAAACATAGAAATAGCTAATGCATGTAAAAATGGTACTGCAATTATCATGGGGAATTTTAATTTACATATCGATTGGTCAAACCAGGTCAGTCATGGCAGCCTTGAGGAGGGGTTCACAGAATGCATCCGGAATAATTTCCTTGAATATGTAATGGAACCTACGAGGGAGCAAGTTATCCTAGATCTAGTCCTGTGTAATGAGACAGGAATAATTAATGATCTCATTGTTGGCGATCCTCTCGGAAGGAACAACCACAGTGTGGTCGAATTTAAAATACAGATGGAGTGTGAGAAGGTTAAATCCAGTACCTACGTCCTGTGCTTAAACAAAGGACACAATGAAGGAATGAGGAAGGCGTTAGCTAAGGTAGAATGGGAGCAAAAACTTTATGTGGGTCAATTGAGGAACAGTGGAGGACATTCAAAATGATTTTTCACAGTGCTCAGCAGAAGAATATTCCGTGATAAGGAAGGACTGTAGGAAAAGAGAGAGCCAGCCATGGATATCTAAGGAAATAAAGGAATGTATCAGATTGAAAAAAGCACATACAAAAAAGCAAAGAGTAGTAGGAAACTAGTAGACTGAGAAATCTCTAAGGGCCAACAGAAAGCCACAGATAAAGTTGTAAGGAAAAGTAAGATAGATTATGAGAGTAAACTAGCTCACAATATAAAAACAGGCAGCAAAAGTTTCTATAAATATGTAAATGATAAAAGAGTGGCAAAGGTGATCATTGGTCCTTTAGAGGATGAGAAGGCCAATTTAAAAACCAGGAATGAGGAAATAGCCGAGACATTAAACACTTATTTCGTGCTGGTCTTCACAGTGGAAGACACAAATAACATGCTGAAAACTAATGGCAAGAAGGTTATGAAATGTGAGGCTGGATGAACACAGCAGGCCCAGCAGCAGGTGAGGACCTAGAAACTATCATTATCACAAAGGAGCCAGTGCTGGGCAAGCTAATGGGGCTGAAGGTGGACATGTCTCCTGGCCCTGATGAAACACATCCCAGGGTACTAAAAGAGGTGGTGAGGGAAATAGCAAATGCACTATTAATTATTTACCAAAATTCACTGGACTCCGGGTTGGTTCCCACAGATTGGAAAACAGCCAAAGTGACACCACTGTTTAAAAGAGGAAGTAGACAAAAAACAAGTAACTATAGGCCAGTTTGCTTAACTTCAGTAGTGGGGAAAATGCTTGAATCTATCATGAAGGACAAAATAGCAAGACATCTGAATATAAACTGTCCCACTGGGAACACCCAGCATGGGCTCATGAAGGGTAGGTCATGTTTAACTAATTTGGTGGAATTCTTTGAGGACATTACTTGCATGGTGGACAATGGGGAACCTGTGGATGTGATGTATCTGGATTTTCAGAAGGCATTTGACAAGATGCCACACCAAAGGCTCTACATAAGATAAAGTTGCATGGTATTACAGGTAATGTACTGGCATGGATAGAGGATTGGTTGACCAATAGAAAACAAAGAGTAGGGGTAAATGGGTGTTTTTTCTGGATGGCAGTCAGTGGCTCGTGGCGTGCCTCAGGGATTAGTGTTGGGACCGCAATTGTTTAAAATTTACACGGATGATTTGGAGTTGGGGACTAAGTGTGGTGTGCCAAAATTTTGCAGATAACACTAAGGTGAGTAGAAGAGCAACGTCTGCAGAGGGATGTAGATAGTCTAAGTGAGTGGGCAAAGGTCTGGCAGATGGAGTACAATGTTGATAAGTGTGAGGTCATCCATTTTGGTAGGAATAACAGCAAAATGGACTATGTTTTAAAAGGTAAAAAATTGCAGCACGCTGCAGAGGGACTTGGGTGTCCTTGTGCATGAATCGCTGAAGGTGGGATTGCAGGTGCAGCAGGAAAAGGCAAATGGAATTTTGTCTGCCATTGCTCAAGGGATGGAGTTTAAAAACAGGGAGGCTATGCTGCAGCTGTATAGGGTCCTGGTGAGGCCACAGCTGGAGCACTGAGTGCAGTTTTGGTCTCCTTACTTGAGAAGAGATATACTAGCACTGGAGGGGGTGCAGAGGAGATTCACTCTGTTGATTCCAGAGTTGAGAGGGTTGGATTATGAGGACAGACTGAGTAGACTGGGCTTATACTCATTGAAATTCAGAAGAATGAGGGGAGATCTTATAGAAACATATAAGATTATGAAGGGAATAGATAAGGTGGAGGCAGGGAGGTTGTTTCCGCTAACAGGTGAAACCAGATCTAGAGGGCATTGCCTCAAAATAAGGGAAGCAGATGTAGGGCTAAGGTCAGGAGGAACTTCTTCACCCAAAGGGTTGTGAATCTGTGGAATTCCCTTCCCAGTGAAGTGGGTGAAGCTACCTCACTGAATGTTTTTAAGGCAAGGCTAGATAAATTTTTAACAGTAAAGGAATTAAGGGTTATGCTGAGTGGGCGGGTGAGTGGAACTGAGTCTCAAAAAGATCAGCCATGATCTTATTAAATGGCGGGTCAGGCTCGAGGGGCCGGATGGCCTACTCCTGCTCCTAGTTCTTATGTTCATATTTAAAGAGGAGCAGGGAATTGTCCCAGAGTCTTGTCAATATTTCTTGATTAACATAAGACAAACAGAGTAATTGATCATTCGTCTTGCTGCTGTTTGGGGAATTAGTGCTGTGTGAAAAATAGTGGCTGCCTTAGCCTTGGTAACAAATCACTGCATTTGCAAAATAACATGCATGCCTTGATGCATTTTGAATAAAGGCCTTTCCTACGGCAACCTGTGAGAGATGTCATAGGAGAAGAGATTATTACACTGTGCTCCTTCTGAGACCAATTTATGAGCTTGGCAAAGACATTGATGATCCTAATGGAGTAAGTACCAAGGATCTGAGGGTGTGTTTGCACCTAATCAAGAACAAGGTTCACAGGAAACTTCGGGTGGAATTTAATGCAGCTGGCTGTGTGAGAGACTGTGGTGGCAGCAATAACCTGGTCCTGATTAAATTGGAAGGGGCTGATACAGGAGTTCCCGACCCAGAGTGGATATTGCTTAGACTCATTCATTAAAGCAGTTATCACCCATTGTCCTTGCGCACACCGCCTTTGAATGGTCCCTCAGAGATCAATGCAAAGCTAACTTTAGTCCTCAGGGGATGCACGGGAAATCAGCTTATCTCCAGGGGTGGGGAGCTTCCATATAATCAGACACTCCCTGCTTATTGTCGGGACTGGGCATTGGGAAAGCATGAGGGGAGACACAGGCTCTGAAGGCAACTTGCTTGCCCCTACCCTTGCATCAAATACCTCCCCATCCCATGACCTCTTGCCAGCCGGCAATCCACATCCTGTCTCTACTCTTCCACCGCACACACCTGTACACCCACCTCATCCCACGACTACCGCACCTCCCCCCCCCATCCCCTTCCCCATTGATCTCTGGTCCAGCAGCAATTCTGGGCATCTGCTGGGTGCAGTGTCAACAGTTACCGTCACTCCCACTGGCACTGATGCAAATGAAGAGTAGCTGGTCTCTGTCAGTGAGGGATTGCCCACAAACTCCATCACAGGGAAAGCTCAACAGAGGCCACGTAAGTTATGTCTGGATGAGGGGGTGGAATTGGTTCTCTCTCTTTTAAGTCCCGCTCAGTTGGCTGGACAGCTGGTTTGCGATGCAGGGTGATACCAACAGCGTGGGTTCAATTCCCACACTGGCTGAGATTACCATGAAGGTCCCACATCTCAATCTCACCTGGCATAGTGATCCTCAGGGTAAACTCAGCACCAGTCATCTCTCTCTATAGCAAGATCGTCTTCTGAGAATGGAGAGACTCACCACCTAGCCACAACAAATATTTTTACTTCTTTGTTAGCCTCCCCCACTCCATTCCAATTAACACTTAGTTAATTAAATTCGCTGGTCGAAATCCCGGAACTCCCTTTCGAATGGCTTCATGGGTGTACATACAGCAAATGGACTGCAGCAGTTTAAGAAGTCAGCTCATCACCACCTTCTCAAGGGGCAACAAAGGATGGGCAATAAATGTGGGCCCAGGCAATGTGAGAGAATAAAGAAAAACTAGGTCAACGTGAAGGAGCCAATTCTAATGACTGCTTGGGCGAAAGAAAGAGGCATCTTATTACCAGCCATGCTGAAAATAACATAAAGTGTAATATCAAACACCCACACAAGCACAGGTAATAGGTTTATAAAGAAAAGTTGGGGGCTGTCTAGCACAAACAGGAAGATTAAAGTCAATGCAATTTAAAATTCTTAAAATCCTTGAGGAACAAGACTGAAACCGAAGTTCATAATGTTTTGGTTAGTTAGAAATGGAGATTGTACAATCCTCAGGTGCCATTGAACAGTTGTTTTCCCAAATTGCTTTTTGACAAGGCCCCGTTTTTGATCTGCTGAGAGAAACAAGCTGGGAAAAAGAGGCTGCCTTCCAGATCTTGCTTAAAAATCCTTTGTTAGTCTCTGTTTTGCTGCTCAAAAGTGAAACTCCACAAGTCTGTCTTCATCTTTTTACCAAGTTGAATATCCTGCAGGCAGCTTTTCCTCGGGCAATAATGTGAACTTATCATGCAAGAGAGAATTAAGCAAGTTGCAAATGGTTTGATGCTTAATTGTCTGGTTTTGCTGTTTTTGGGTGAAATGATAGTTTCAGTTCAACCAGTTTAGAATACACCACATGGTTGCCTTCAACTTGTCTCAACCCGTCATCCCAATGACCATCTCACACCAGTATCGGTCTGCTTTGAAGATCACTACGGTCTATAAAGGTTTTAAAATCTGAGACGGAAGTTGAATATTGCCGGTCCTGACGAACAGGAGCTGTCCACCAGTTATCGAACCAATGGGTGAGACCTCTGTCAACCTGGCAGACAGCCAGCCTTTCATTCTTGGAGAAGAAAATCACAACAATTGTAATTGAATGGAAATGAAACCCATTGGACTTGTCAAAAATTGAATTCTAAATAAGCTTAAAGACAGCCCTGTCGGTGAGCAGAGACCTTGCATGGCAACACTCTCCTTGAATATGGACGTCTCCCCCTACACAGACATTCCTCTCTCCTTACATACAAGTTTATATCTATGACCTCTGCAGTTAGAAGTCTCTCGCCTTTGAGCCAGATGTCAGGGGTTCATTGGATCACTATTGATTTGAGTATGTAGCCAAGGGGAAGTCCACAGTGCTGTTCTGTTGGACGTGTTGTATTTCTGTTGAATGATAAGGCAAAATCTCACTGGCATGCTCACTACAGAGTGGAAAAGAAATATTTCTGAGGAACCTTTGGAAGAGCAACACATTTCTCCCAGTATCCTGGTTGACCCTTCCCATTTAACCCAGTGCCCCTGAACCAGATCGCACAGTTGTTTATTGCAATGGTGTTTGTGGGATCTTGCTGTGCACACATCAGTTGCCACGTAAACTTAATGGTTACAGCAGCAACAAAAGCACTTTGTCATCTTTATGGATTTTTTTCTTCCTTTACTTGTTAGTGGGATTTTGCTGGCTAGGTAGCATTTGTTGCCCATCCCTAATTGCCCAGAGGGCAGTTAAGAGTTAACCACATTGCTGTGGGTTTGGAGTCACATGTAGGCCATGTAAGGTAAGGAAAGCGGGTTCCTTCCCCAAAGGGCATTAGTGAATCCAATGGGTTTTTCCCCTGACAACTGACAATGGATTTGTGGTTATCATTAAACTCCTACTCCAGATATTTATTGAACTTCCAACATCTACCATGACAGGATTGAACCCAGTTCCCCATCTGCGTCTCTGAATCAACAGTCCAGTGATAATACCACTGGGCCATCACCTCCCCTGTGATAATGAGGTTGGGAAAAGTGCTACTCACATTCACATAAATGTACATACATAATATAAACTGCATTTTCTCTTGACAGTCAGAGTGCTTCAGTATTAAGCAGTGTTGTAGGACAAGTGAAAGATTCATACTGCCGATGTCTTTTTGTTTTGTGGTGTTTGTGAGCATATCTCCTCACACCAACTCCAGCTAATGCCAATCAATCTTCAGAGATTGACGTAGGGAAATCTTTTGCTCAGCTTGCTGGCTGGTTATTTTGTCTTGACCCAGACTTTGGAAGCTGTGTGTCAACTTCCCACGAGCAGCTGGAAGTGGGATTTCCTCTATCACTGTTTTTAGTGACCCTTAGTGGGCTTCTGAAGGGGTCATTTTATGAAAACATAAACTCATTCTAAAGGAGCGAATTTTTGCAATGGCCAAGATAGACGAGCTCTTTGAGGAAGCCATTAGTAATTCAGGAACATAACAGCAGGACAGGGCCCTTCAGCACATTTAGCCTGGTCTGTTATTGAGCTAGATCATGATTGATCAATTAACCAAACACCACCTTCCCACACTTTCTCCAAATTCATTGTCAATAGGCTGTGGGAATCTGACGATCACCCTTTCCAACATCTTCAATGATTGAGCTTCCATTGCTCTCTGCAGTAGTAAATTCCAAAGATTCCACAACCACACCCCCTCCCAAAACTGACCGAAGGAAAACCTTTCCATTCTGAGTCCTAAATGGCATGACCCTTATCCTGAGATTATGACCCCCTGTTAGTGTGCAGGTATATGAGACAAAGGCAGGGGATAGTCTCCAGGTTGTAGAATTGATGCAGACATGATGGGCTGAAATGTTTGTTTCTGCACCGAAACAATGGTGTGATTGGGGAATATGTTATTCACCCTTTTGCATCCTGTCAGACATTTATAAATTTCAATGAAGTCACCTCTTCATTCTTCAAAACTCCAGAGAATACAGACTCAGTCTCCTCAAAAGACATTCTAGATACCTTAGGAATTAATCAGGCGAATGTACGTTGCACTCCTCTATTCGCAAGTAATTCCTTCCCTGAATAGTGAGACCAAAACTGTCCACAATACTCCAGTTAAAGACTCACTAAGGCTTCATACAACTGGAAGAAGACATCCCTACTCCTATCCTCAAATCCCCTTGTGATGAAGGTCAATAAAACACTTACCTGCCTAACTGCTTGTTGCACCTGAACATTAGCTTGCGATAACTCATGAGCAAAAGCACATAATACTGGAGAAACTTGACAGGTCCGGCAACATTTGCGGAGAGAGAAACAGAGTAACATGTTGAGTTGGGAGATAGCAAGAACTACAGATGCTGGAGTCAGAGACAGCACAGTTTGGAACTTGAGGCAGTATCGCAGGAGCAGGAAAGCTGACGTTTCGGATCAGGACGCTTCTTCAGAAATGATGAGGGGGAAGGGAGCTCAGAATTAAATAGAGGGAGGAGGGATGGGGCTGGGGAAGGTAGGTGGGGTGGTGATAGGTGAGTGTACTAACTCAACTTCTACAGATTCCATCTCCCACCTTTAATACATCCCCGCCCTCCTGGACAACTACCCCAAGGCCTCCTACCCTCCCTCAACCACTTCATTTCCAACTTCTGTCGTGACATCGATCGCCTCAACCTCTCCACCCCTCCCACTCACTCCAACCTCTCCCCCACAGAACATCTAGCCCTCCGTCCCCTCCACTCCAACCCTAACCCGCAGACAAGGGAGGTGCAGTTGTGATATGGTGCACTGACCTCTACATCTCCAAGGCCAGGCGCCAACTCTCTGACACCTCCTCCCCCCTTGATTATGACCCCACCCCCTGACCACCAAACTATCTTCTCTCAAACCGTTTATAACCTCATTACACGCACCTCCCACCCACAGCCTCCACCCCATCGTTCCCCAACCCTGCACCGCCCGTTTCTATCTCCTTCCCAAAATCCTTAAACCCAACTGGCCTGGCCGACCCATTGTCTCTGCCTGCCCCTGCCCCACCAAAATTATCTCCATTTACCTTGACTCTGTTTTCTCCCCCCTCCAGCAACTGCTCACCTACATTCAGGAAACCACCCACACCCTCCGCCTCCTCCAAGACATCCAATTTCCTGGCCCCCAACATCTCATCATCAAGGCGGACATCCAATTCCTATACACTTGTATCCCCCACATGGATGGCCTAAAAGCCCTCTGCTTCTTCTTCTCCCACAGTCCCAATCAGCCCCCCTCCGCCGACACCCTTATCCACTTAACTGAACTCATCCTTATCCTTAACAACTTCTCCTTTGACTCCTCCCATTTCCTACAGACTAAGATGGTGGCCATGGGAACCTGCATGGACCCAAGCTATGCCCGCCTCTTCGTTGGATATGTGAAACCATCCCTTTTCCACTGCTCACCTTTTCCTCTGCTACATCGATGACTATATCGGTGCCGCCTCGTGCTCCCATAAGGAGCTTGAACAGTTCATCAACTTTACCAGCACCTTTCACCCCAACCTCAAGTTCACCTGGACCATCTCCGGTATCTCTCTCTCCTTCCTGGACCTCTCTGTCTCAATCTCTGGTGACTACCTTGATACCAACATCTACTTCAAGCCTACCAACTCCCTCAGCTACCTAGATTACACCTCCACTCCCCCAGCTTCCTGCAAGGATGCAATCCCCTATTCCCAATTCTGTCACCTCTGCTGCATCTGCTCCCAAGTTGGGGTGTTCTAGTCCCACACATCCCAGACGTCCTCCTATTTCAAGGACCATATCTTACGCCTTCCACCGCATCGCTTGCGTTTCCCGCACGTCTGCCCTCACATCCCCTCCCCCCCAAACAAAAATAAAGACAGGATGCCCCTTGTCCTCACATATCACCCCACCAACCTCTGTATCCAACATATCATTCTCTGGCACTTCCGCCAGCTACAATCCAACCCCACAACCAAAGAGATATTTCCCTCCCCACCCCTATCAGCCTTTCGTAGGGACTGCGCTCTCTGTGACTCCCTCGTCCGCTCTACACTCCCCTCTAACGCCACCACACCCCGGGCACCTTTCCCCGCAACCGCAGGAAGTGCTACACCTGCCCCTACTCCTGCCCCCTCACCTACATTCAAGGTACCAAACAAACCTTCCAAATCAGACAGAGTATCACCTGCACATCTGTCAATCTGTTCTACTGCATCTGCTGCTCCTGATGAGGCCTTGTCTACATTGGTGAGACCAAGTGGAGGCTCAGAGACCGTTTTGTAGAGCACCTGCGCTCTGCTCACGACCAATGACAACACCTTCTGGTCGCAAACCATTTCAACTCCCCCTCCCACTCCCTGGGTGACATGTCCATCCTGGGCCTCCTCCAGTGTCACAATGAAACCACCCTCAAACTGGAGGAGCAGCACCTCATATTCCGCCTCGGGACCCTACAGCCCAATTGCCTAAACATGGAATTCACCAGTTTTAAAATCTCCCCCCACCCCCAGCCTCATCCTTCGACCAACCACCCCCCCACCCGCCATCCCCACCTCCTTGACCTGACACAACCTGTCCATCCTCCCTTCCAATTATCCACCCCAACCCCTCACTGACCAATCCCCACCACTCCCTACCTGCATTCACCTATCACCACCCCACCTACCTTCCCCAGCCCCACCCCTCCCCTCTCTATTTATTTCCCAGCTCCTTCCCCCTCCCCATTTCTGAAGAAGGGCCCAAACCCAAAATATAAACTTTCCTGCTCCTTTGATGCTGCCTGGCCTCCTGTGTTCTTCCAACATTTTGAGTTTAATGTGGCTCTTCTTCAGGACCACAGATGCTGCCAGACCTTTCGAGTTTCTCCAGCACATTATTTTCTTTTCAGATTGATAGCAACTGTAGCATTTTGCTTTAATGTGAACAAGGACGCCACCAATTCCCAATCACTTAGCATTTAAGAAAATGACACAGCTCTATTCAAAAGCAATTAGCCACACAGTTAATCCCATTATGTTCCATCTGCCCTATTCTGGCCCTTTCACTGAACCTCTCCAAGCCCTCTTGACACTTCCTTTATAGACATGTTATCACACACCTCTCCAGAAGGTGAAACTTCAACCTGGGCCTCCTGGTCCAGAGGTAGGGACACGATTACTGCACCTCAAGACCCTCTACCCTTGTGATAACTTATGTTCCACCCAGTTGGTGTAAACATTATATTTGTTCCCACATCTAAATACTTTCACATGAACCTGTTTAGGCATGTTATTACATATCTTTGGAGCAGGTGGGGCTGAACTTCGGGTGGCACGGTGGCTCAGTGGTTAGCACTGCAGCCTCACAGCACCAGGGACCCAGGTTCGATTCCAACCTCGGGTAGCTGTCTGTGTGGAGTTTGCACATTCTCCCCGTGTCTGCGTGGGTTTCCTCCGGGTGCTCCGGTTTCCTCCCACAGACGAAAGATGTGCAGGCTAGGTGGATTGGCCCTGCTAAATTGCCCATAGTGTTCAGGGTTGTGTGGGTTAAAGGGGGATGGGTCTCAATGGGATGCTCCAAGTGGCAGTGTGGACTTGTTGGGCCAAAGGACCTGTTCCCTCACTGTAGGGAATCTAACTCAGGCTCCCTGGCTTAGAGGTATGGACAATATCACCATGCCACAAGAGCTCTGGTCCCCAAAATCAAATCACTTACACAGATTGTGAACAGCTATGTATACAGCACTGACGTTTGTGGGACCCACTAGTCACAGCTAACCATCTTGCAAATGATCCTTTTATTCCTACTTATAGGGATCTCTTTAATAATGTTTAGAGCTCTGCACAGCAGCTGCTACTTAATTTTTTTCTAATTTTTACCCACCCACTGGTAAGAATACATTAACTGTCTTGAGATCAAACTAAGTTTTGATGAGTGTTAATCCCATCTTCGGATTGGAGTAACTCTCGAACCAACGGTGCCAGCAGACGTCAGTTATCGCTTTCCAGCAGATCAAACTGCCCCTGTTTGCACATTTACTTTTTCTAAGTGAAGTAAACATGAGAATAGGTGCTGCATTGGGAACTGTGCCAAAGCTGCATCATGTTTTTTTTAATTCATTCATCCAACAGATAAAGGAAAATTTCCATCGCGTCATAAGTGACATTTCCAAATCAATTTTCATGCCTCACCCTTAAGTCTGTTGAGAGTCTCAGACATAGGACCAGAAGCAGGCCATTCAGCCCATCAGGTCTGCTCCACCGTTCGACATGATAATCTCTGATAATCCTCGAATCCATTTTCCTGTCCTTTTTCCCACAACTGTCACCGATTAATGATCTGTCTATCTCAGCCTTGATTATACTGGACAGTCTGAACAGCTGTCTGTGGTGAAGAATTCCACAGATTCACCACCTCTGGGAGAATAGATGTCTCATTGTTCTGAGGAAGGACCACTGGACCCGAAACGTTAACTCTGATTTCTCTCCACAGATGCCGCCAGGCCTGCTGAGCTTTTCTAGCAATTTCTGTTTCTGTTTTGTGAAGATATTTCACTGGTTGAATGCATCAGGGTGTGGCTGTTGTGTGCCATGTGGTGTTGTGCTGTTGATCTACTGCAGAAGGCGTTGCTGCAAAGCCAGTGCGCAACCCCACACCCCCCACCCCCAGCTCCAATGCTCAGTTGTGCTGAGACTCCCAGCATCCTTTCCTCCCATGCAGTTGTTGCTATGGAGATGGTGGGAGGGCCACATTCCAAACCCTGCCTCCTGCTGATCCTCACTGTGTTCCCCTCTGAGGGAGGGCAAGGAAAGAGCAGCGGGTGTGTGCGCGCTAAAGTGTCAAGCAGATGAGTACACATTTGAGAAAGGCATGAGGGTAAGTGTCACAGAATCATACAATCCCTTTAATATGGAAGCAGGCCATCCTGCCCACATCACCCCTCCAAACAGCATCTCACCCAGACCCACACTACACCTGTAACCCTGTATTTCCCATGGCTAACCCACATCCCTGGATACTACAGGCAGTTTAGAGTAGCCAGGCCACCTAAACTGAGCATCTTTGGACTGTTGGAGGAAACCAGAGCACCTGGAGGAAGCCCACACAGACGCAGGGAGAATGTGCAGACTCCACGCAGACAGTCACCCAAGGGTAGATTTGAAATCAGCTCCCAGATGCTGTGAGGCAGCAGTGCTAGCCACTGCTCCACCCCACAGGGACCACACACCCCACTCCAGATGAATGTCATGGGTATCATTGCTAAGTCTACTGTTAGTGATGGTGCTTCATTAAAGAGGCAGTGAGACATGTTCCACTTGTCAGCACCTGAGGCTAAAGGCTCTCCCTAGAATGGAAAATGACATTGCAGTGCCAAACCTCTACTTGTCATTTTTCATCTGAAAGTGATGGGGCCTGATTTCTGCTTTGCATTCTTCATTGGTCTGAGTGGAGTTGGTCAGTTGTAACTTGGTTTCCCACTCACTCTCTCAGTTCCGTGGTTGAGATACAGCCTGTTAACTGTGCAATGAATGATCACCCAGCATAACTTGATTTTCCCATTAATAGTATCCATTAGGTGAGACCACGAAGGTATGAAGTGATGATAACGACTCACTAAGAATGTGAATAGAGTCTGCCCCCACTTGAAAATCCCTTCCCTCCAATCTTAAGTCCTTCAAGGATGGATGACCATGGGTGTAATCTCATCCCAGTTCATTGGGTGGGACGAGCCCAGGTTTTACATCCTGTCTTTTTATTCCCTAGTTTAAGGAATTTGAGCGTCACTGATTCAGACAAGAATTTATTGCCCTAACTGCACTGACCATCCTTGGGAAGGTAGTGGTGAGCTATCTTGGAGCTGTTGCAGTCCACTAGGAAACGTTAGGTACATCTGCAATTTGTTTTCTTTCACATTCATTCCTGGCTGACTTCAGTGAATGTGATATAAACCATCGAATTCCATCCGTTTCTGGGCAGGAAACCCTATAAGGCTAACAGGGAGTGACTCATTAATTTCCCTTTGGAAGTCATAGCATATAAATTCCTTGGTAACAGGAAATGGCCTAGGGACGAGTCAGCAGAACTGCCTGGGACTAGCCTGTGGACACCACGAGTAGTAGCTGCTTTTTGGGGTTCAACAATAAACAACTTGCCTCTCCAGTTGGGCTTCCTGAGTGATTACAGTGGGCTTGGTTAAAATAGCTCCCCCTCAGTCTCTCCCACTCAGCACCAACTGGAAAAGAGCAACACATCCTCTCGGTAGGAGAATGTAGCTGCTTCTGAGACAGGCCAAGTTATCGTGTTTATGTCAGCAGATGGTCTGTACATTCATGGCTGGCCCTGTATCCAGGGAGTTTGTTGCCAGCTCTATTGTTTTGAGTGGTTGACTGGAGATGTAATTTAACAGGGCCATTGGCTGCATCAGCCAGGCTTTTGGCAAACTCTGCTTTCTCATTCGAGCATCTCAAAAGGTTTTGGCTAAGCTCTGCATTCTTAGAAGACCCTTTGCTACATTTAAATTCCCTATTTTGTCTCTCTCTCACTCATCCGTTATTTTATGCCTTGGTTCAAAAGAAGATCCATTATTTAAAATCACTAAACCAAGTCCAGGTGACCATTGAAGTGATCTATATTTCTAGGCAAGGGACTTCCTTCTGTAGTACAATGATGTCACATAGAATCCTGCTGTCGGCATGACTTTTCTCATTGTGGATATCGTGAGGAGATGCCAAAGGTTTGATGTTATATTTAGAAAGCCAGTTGCCTCTGCAGTCAGTGGTTGGCTAATGTAAGCTTTCTGCTGTCATGTGCATGGAACATTTAATAATCTCCTTTTAAAATTAAGAATGTTTTGCTTGCACACCTTCCTCCTGCTCTGCGTACCTGCTCCACTTTTAGATTGCTCCTCGTCTACACTTTGGCAACTCCCTGCAGATGACCTCATTTTCTTGGCCAGGCTTTGTGTAGGTGGTTTAAGCACTAAACCCGAAGCTGGATCTAATCCTACCTGACCACTGTGAACACCGAATGAAACAGTGCCATGTTACAATACAGTTTGGAAAACAAAAGCTAAAGAAAGGAGCGAGCTACTGCTAAAAATTTGAACCGACATTCAAAATTCATAGCAAGCTAATGAAAGATAGGTTAGTGTTACAGATGGGACACTTTTATTGAGAGCTGGCTGTGATGTTGAGTGGGGGAGTGGGTGCCTTTGTTACACAGGCCATTCACCCCAGTATGTTTACCCACCTTCTTAGGTTTGGGGGGGTGCAGCACAATTTGAACCAACATGAGATAGTGTTCCTAACTCTGATTGTATTTGTAGAGATTTTAGCACAACAATCTGATTTCCCCGTTGGTCACCTGAAGCTCCCATTCTCATCATTCTCCCAGTCTCTTGCACCAAATGTAAAGGTCAGATGATCCATCGCACAGCTAAAATTTTCCATCTCTAATATTCTCATAAATGACACTATTCAAAGAAAGTGAAAACAACAAACCATTCGGGTCCTCAGCTTTCTGAGTCTGTATCCGTTTGAGGTACAGACTCCATGCCATTCAATTACAGCTGTACTTTCCATTGTAATACTTGCAAAATTTATAGGCAGAGATAATAGGAACTACCGATGCTGCACAATGCTGAAATAACTCACTAAGGCCAGAATCCCATCACTAAGTCAGACTTTATTTGTACATACATAGTACCTGACAGGGACCCAGCTCCCTCAGAGCCAACTGTCAGAGTGAACAGAACCTCTGACACTTCTGTTACTGTCAGCCAGAGCTCCCTGATTGGACCAGGTTAACAGCCCCAATCAGGGAGTTCATATTTTATGAAGTTCACCTCGCTGACCTTGTTACAATTTGTTATGTGGCTATATCATTTCTCTCTCTCTCATATTTGTTTGTAGCAGTCTCCTGGAGATTAATCCTTAGGTGCTGATGCGTGGGCATGTGTGGTAATCCCTCAGACCAAGGATGGCCATTGTCCAAGGCAAGACCCAACATGTGGAGGTTTGCAACGTTGAGGCATGATTGATCTGCAGTTACCACTCGGTCCTAGCTGCCGATGAAGCTCTCTAATGCTCCTGCCTTCCACTACAGGCTTATCAGAGGCTGATTTAGATTCATAATCAACATCCTCCTGGCCAAGCTCTCATGGCCATTTCAAACAGAAATGGGATTTGAATCAGGCTCAGAGGTAGAGATGTCATCTTATGTCTCAAAGCTTCCTGTTCTTATCCGTGAAGACATCAGGGCAATCCTGGAGATTTGGAAGCCCTGGACAGAAGAGGGTTAGTCTGATCCTAGGAAATTATTTTCATTCATTCATGAATTGAGGATATCATTGGCCAGGCAGCATTTATTACCTGTCCCTAATTGCCCAGAGGGCAGTTGAGAGTCAACCTACATTGCTGTGCGTCTGGAGTCACTTGTAGGCCAGACCAGGTAAGGATGGCAGATTCCTGCTCTAAAGGACATTAGTGAACCAGATGGGTTTTCCCAACAATCGACAACGGATTCATGGTCATCATTAGATTCTTAATTCCAGATATTTATTGAATTCAAATTCCACCATCCATAAGACCATAAGACATAGGAGCAGAAGTTAGGCCATTTGGCCAATCGAGTCTGCTCTGCCATTCAATCATGGCTGATAAGTTCCTCAAACCCATTCTCCTGCTTTCTCCCTGTAACCCTAGATCCCCTTGATAATCAAGATCCTATCTATCTCTGTCTTAAATGTATTCAATGACCTGGCCTCCACAGCCTTCTGTGGCAGTGAATTCCATAGATTCTCCACTCTCTGGCTGGAGAAGTTTCTCCTTATCTCCGTTCTAAAAGCCATCATCTCCCCAAATCACATCATTGACAGTGTAACACCAACAGAATGGCTCAGTGGTGAGCTCTGCTGCCCGACAGTGCCAGGGACCCAGAACTGATTCCATCCTCTGGTCGCTGTCTAGGTGGAATTTGCCCCATGTTTTCATGGGTTTTCACTGGGTGCTTTGTTTCCTCCCACAGTCCAAAGCTGCACAGGTTAGGGTGGATTGGCCATGCTAAATAGCCCATAGTGTCAAGGGATGTACAGGCTAAGTGGATTAGCCATGGGAAATTCAGGGATAGGTTACGGGCATGGGTCCGGCTGGGATGGTCTTCAGAGGGCTGCTGTGGTCATAATGGGCTGAATGGCCTACTCACACCCTGTAGGGATTCAATCTATACCTTCCTCATCAATAACATCATTGGAGCCTGGACTATTGTACTATTATGAGATTTGATATTCCTCTGTTAAACACTAAAGGGCATCTTTTCATAATGTATATTCTACTTAGACTTTGCCCGGGTATATGATTATTTTCAACATTTTTTATCTTTTCCTGTCAAGAAGAATCCTTCTGTATCAACCTGTTTATCTACCTCACAATGGGCGCTCCCCTGTAACAAAAGCAATTTTTAAATCCCCCATCAAACCCGGGAAAAGTTCTGTACTTTGTTTTACCTCAAACTGTCTCCACTTGGCCAATAAAGATTAAAGCTGGGCTTTTTATAAATACAGGCAGTTAAGACACAGCGTAGACGTCAGATTCTCGACAGCATTTGGGTCCTCGGCTTCCTGAGAGTCTGTAACCGTTTGAGATATAGACTCCATGCCATTCAAATACAGCAGTGCTTTCCATTGTGATAATTGCAAACGTTATAGACAGAGACAGTAGGAACTGCCGATGCTGAAGAATCTGAGATAACAAGGTGTAGAGATGGATGAACACAGCAGGCCAAGCAGCATCAGACGAGCAGGAAGGCTGACGTTTCGGGTCTGGACCCTTCTTCAGAAATGAGGGAGGGGAAGGGGATTCTGAAATAAATAGGGAGAGAGGGGGAAGCGGATAGAAGATGGATAGAGGAGAAGATAGGTGAAGAGGAGACAGACCGGTCAAAGAGGCAGGGATGGAGCCGGTAAAGGTGATTTTCAGTGGGGAGATTGGGAGGGGATAGGTCAGTCCAGGGAAGACAGACAGGTCAAGGAGGCGGGATGAGGCTGAGGTGGGAGGAGTGGATAGGTGGGGGAAAGGACGGACAGGTTAGGGAGGTGGGGACAAGCTGGGCTGGTTTTGTGATGGAGTTGGGGGGACGGGATGAACTGGGGTGGTTTTGGAATGCGGTGGGGGAAGGGAGATTTTGAAGCTTGTGAAATCCACATTGATACCATTGGTCTGCAGGGTTCCCAAGCGGAATATGAGTTGCTGTTCCTGCAACCTTCGGGTAGCATCATTGTGGCACTGCAGGAGGCCCAGAAGGGGCAAGTTACGGTCCTTGAAATCATAGAATCATAGAATCCCTACCAATCCACTTATTTTTCATGATCCTGCCACCAGCCTCATTACATGCATGCACTGGACCCACATTCGCCACTTTGGTCAGAATCCAATTCCTGTTAACTCTCTAACATACAATAGCAACTCTGTATTACATTGAAGCGTCAGCTGAGATTAATAGGACTTGAAGCCACAAGCTCCTGTCTTGGGCAATGAGGTAATCTGACGTTTGATTTCTTGTTTTTTATATCGTTAACACTGTAGTATTGTAGTGACAGAAAGCCTGACAGTATATATTTGCTACAGTCTAAAAGTACCACTATATCATGTGCTCAACATTTTCAATGTCAATCCCTTGCCAGCACTGCAGGCAGGATAGGAGGACATCTGGGATGTGCGGGAGTGGAATGCCCCATCTTGGGAGCAGACATGGTGGAGGCGGAGGAATTGGGAGTAAGGGTGGTTTGTGTGTGATACGGTTGCAACATTTAAAAGATATTTAGATAAGTACATGAATAGGAAAGATTTGGAGGGATATAGGCCAGGAGCAGGCAGTTGGGACTATGTTCGGGACTATGTTCAGCAGGGACTGGTTGGACCAAAAGGTTTGTTTCCTTGCTGTATGCCATTTTATAGTAAAAAGTGATGTTTTGTGAGCTATACTTGCAGATCGTACCATACAAATTACATCAGGTTAGCAGGACAGAGTGAAGAATGTAGAATTACAGCTACAGAGAAGGTGCAGAGAGAGAGAGAGAGAGATCAGAATTAGCAATTCACTTCTACAACAAGCACTGCATACATTAGGAGGGCATGTTGCATGGTGTAGGTTTGTAATGTCTTGAGTATGGAAGGTTAATGCCTGTTCTTATTGAGATGTTTATGATGATTTTGCACAGCTGGCAGAAAGCAATTTCTTTTAGCTTTGGGGTTCAGAAAACAAGAGTGAACCCCACAAAATTAGAACGGGGGTGAAATGAGGAAATGCTCTTCACGCAAAGATGTGAAACTCTCTCTCCTTATAAGCTATTGAAATTTTCAAAATGTGTTTGATAGATTTTGTTTGGGCAGGTGCTTTGAGGGTTAAGGAACCAAGGCCATAGATACAGACTCACATCGGCCATAATGTAAGTAAATGGTGGAACAGTTTGAAGGGATTGAATGGTCCCCTCCTGTTTCAAAGGGTCTCCCAGAATGTCTTGTATTTTTTCTGATTGTTTTCAGTTCTCTGTTTTTCGATTCTTTAATCCATTGCAAAGGACTAACAGGAATCTGTACAAAGCCAAATCACCACATCATGTTCATTCATAACTCAGGTACAACTGACTTGGAAAGGAAAAACTGCTTTAAATTTGTTTTGCAACAGGTTATAAACTGTGTCATTGAGAAAAAAAAACCTACTCCTAATTTCTTGCTACCTTTCTGCTCAATGTCATTTATCTGCTTGTAAATAAATCAGATTGCTAGTTTTAGCTAGAATTCATGAATCTAATCTGGCAGAGTGTGCCAGATAATCTGTTCAAAATCCCATATGGTTCACAATTCATTCCATGGGAATTACATGAAAATATTCAATTCCATAGCATATTATCTCATTCATTCAAAGTATATGGCACTTGATTCATAGGAGACAATCCATTGTGGAAAACTGCTAGTCTGCTCTCAGCACAAGTTTAATCTGTTGCAAGAAATCCCTAACTGACAAGCGCATTAAAGTGAGTCAGTTTGAAAAATTTCAAACTAGTAAGGTGTTAGAGCACTGCAAACATCACTTCTGTTTGACTACATCAACACTGTCTTCATTAAGTGAACAATGAGTAGGTTAGTAATCCATACTTGCATAATGCATAGCTTGCTGTTTATTTAATTGGCCTACTTACAAAGTAATGCAGTTTATTTAATCCAAGATCTTTTTCGAGATGTTCTGTATCTTTTGCATCAAACTTCCTGTTGGCAAATGGCCATATCTATTGCAATGTATTTTTAATGACTCAATCTATCACAAAGTGAAATGCATGTTTTGCGATCAATGTGAATTCTATATCCTCTGGAAAAATTACTGTCACTTCTGATCAAATGAAATAAATCGCGAGGTTTTCATACCAGTAATTCCTGAGGGACAGCATGGAGAAGACTAACCTTTCCCATTCCTCTAGCACGTTATAATCGGAAGCTGAAAGGTTCAGCCTCTTACATAGAGTCATACAGCACAGAAACGGACCCTATGGTCCATCTACAGAGAGCGGCCCACTGGGACATTTTCAGCGCTGACATTCAGTGGGGCTAGGTTTCTGCCCAACAGCTTTGCTAATTCTCCATGTTGGGAACATTAATCTTCTTCAGGCATCTGTACAGTACCAGAAGGATCATATCACGGGCCTCCTAGGTAGAATAGTCCATTGTCTAGGACTAAACTGCAGGTTTTGGGTATTGAAGACTAATTCCTCAAGTGATGTCTGAGCAAAGCCACTGTGGCAAAATTCTACTGTTGTTTTTAAGTAGATCACTCATTCAATTTTCTTTGAACGCTTTTGGATATCGGTTGTGGAGAAACTGGGAATCAGAGGAAAAAAGTGGGCATTGGACCTGCAGTCAGAAATCATTCAATTATTCAAACATAGGTCCAATGCTTTTGTTATTGGTGTGGGAAGGCAGTATCACATGACCAACAGCAGGAAGTCATGTGACAGAACCTTCCAGAAGTCACCTAGTATTGCACTGCCAGAGAGCAACTATCTTTCAGATGAGGCACAAAAGCAGTCTTTGCTCTCAGAGGGACATTGATGAATCTTAACAGAAGTTGGCCAAGTGTTATTTTTGTTAAGTTTTATGCAAGGTTTCTATTCACAAGGCTTGGTGAATTTCCTTGCACGATCTTCCCAAACTCACCTCATTACCCGTGTACCATGATGCCCCTACCATGATGGCCTGCTGGCCATATTCACCCACTCAACACAGGCAGAAATATTAGCCACTCTCAGGCCCTCCAGTGATTCCTGGAACAATCTTTAAAGCCCAGGCATGCACCCGGCCTGCAGCTGCCCTGTGTGGCTCGTTTTATTTACCCCAGGCCTGTTGGGCAGAGGGTTAAGTGACATCCTGCTTTGCTGATGGTCACCTGGCAGTTGCTGATGCTGTCCATGCACTGTGCCCTGAGATGTTGCTGACGAATGGATGTCTGGAGGAGATAGCAGTGAAACGGAGTCACCAGCTATCTGCTCTGATGTTCACGTTAGGAATTGACATCATTTCTCCAGGAGGTTGGGGGAATGGGAAACTGCATAGCAGTGAGGTGAGATGACCTTATAATGAGGATGCTGATGAATGCAAATAGACCTCCCCACATTCATTAGGGAGAAGCTAGTCTCATTGGTCAACCCTTTGGCTGATCTCTCATGATTGTCCCAGCTTTGTCAGCAGCATCCACATTGTTCCATGCTCAGGAAGGTTCTGCCCATTGGTTCTGAAGGAGGTAATGATCTTTGCTGCATTGAGCTCCGACCATTCGGTTGATATTACTCAAAGTCTGTGAGTGGAGACAGTGAGAGCTGCACTAGCCTTTAGAGTGAGCAGGCATATCTTTTAAAGCTCCCAAGAATCCTCTTCATAATGTCTTACTTGTATTACAGTTGTACTTATTGATTTCATGCAATGAACCATTTTGTTAAATAAGAACAATGCCTCTTCTGTGAAAACGCTATAGTGGTGTCTTGTTCAAAATGGACTATCCAGCCCTGGACTATAGAGGACTGGTGGTTGTGAACCAACCCAGGTACCATTTCCTCTGAATAATGTCCTTGCGGAGGTGCCAGATATCATAAGCTGCTGGTAATTGCAATCAGGGTAATACCACAAATATAAAAGGTGCTATAGGGAAAAGCAAAGGAGTTATTATCTCACAATGATTTAAATGGTGCCATTTGGGCAGCACAGTGGCTCAGCGGTTAGCACTGCTGCCTCACAGCGCCAGGGACCCGGGTTCGATTCCATCCTTGGGTGACTGTCTGTGTGGAGTTTGCATGTTCTCCCTGTGTCTGCGTGGGTTTCCTCCGGGTGCCCCAGTTTCCTCCCACAGTCCAAAGATGTGCAGGTTAGCATAGATTGGCCGTGCTATATTGTCCAGGCTTGTTGGATTAACTATGGGTAATGTACTGTTACAAGGATAGGGTGGGTGGGTTGCTCTTCAGATTCAATGGGCCAAATGGCCTCTTTCCACACTGCTGGGCTTGTAGCATTCTATGTTGTAGTTTGTGCAACCTTGCCTTTTTAGGATTCGCTGCTGAGTTTCCTACAGCAATGACCACATAAAATAAAATTATTTGGTTTTATGAAGTTTATATTTATAAAGCTTATGTTTTCTTCTAATATGTCCTGAGGTTGGAAACCAAGTGAAAGACTTTCTTTTCCTTAACCAGAGCTGGCAACTCTGCACAAAGTGCTGGCCAGCAGAATCCAATGGCTCCAGGTGCCAGGACTGGTACCACACACATTTGCTGGGTGACGTCAGGCAAATTGTGACAGTGCTCAGGCCTCAGGAATTTCTGGGCAGCAGCTTCCGATAGGAGTGAATAATCACTGATTTGAAGTCACAACCCATTACCCTTCTTTTGCATCATAAAACGTTACAGGTTAACTCAGTGGATCAATGAGTCAAATTAGCATTGAACACCTAAATAATAAAAGGTGGAAACAAGGCCTGGTTTGCAGCAATGACACAAGAAGCATAGTCACTGAGAAGGGCGTGTACTGATCTTACAGAATAGGTAGAGGATGTATAAAGGCCCATGGTGTTTAGTATGCTATCAGTGGATTGTATTGTCCCCGCCTCCCTCACCTGTTCTTCCTCTCATCCATCCCCTCCTCCCGCCTCAAGCCGCACCTCCATTTCCTACCTACTAACCTCATCCCGCCTCCTTGACCTGTCCTTCTTCCCTGGACTGACCTATCCCCTCCCTACCTCCCCACCTATACTCTCCTCTCCACCTATCTTCTTTTCTCTCCATCTTCGGTCCGCCTCCCCCTCTCTCCCTATTTATTCCAGTTCCCTCTCCCCATCCCCCTCTCTGATGAAGGGTCTAGGCCCGAAACGTCAGCTTTTGTGCTCCTGAGATGCTGTTTGGCCTGCTGTGTTCATCCAGCTCCACACTTTGTTATCTTGGATTCTCCAGCATCTGCAGTTCCCATTATCTCAGATCCCAGCTATGCTCATGGTATCCTTTTTAAAATTTCTCTTCGGTTTTCAAAACTCAACATTTTAGTGAAATGAAAAATTGGAAAATGTCTATATTAAACCTACACCCCAGCTTCGGATCTGCAATTTCCTTCACAATTGGATCCTGTGGGTGTACCGTTTGCAGTCAGTGCTAATGATTGGTGCATCCCCTCAGGGCTTTGCATGATCACCCATACTTTTCATTCTCTACTCCAAAAGACTGACAGTCAGAGCATATCTTGAAGTATACTGCTGTGGGTCTCATCTGTAATAACAATATCAACTGTTGGAGCTCAGTATAAAAGATTGTAAAATGGTAAAATAGCAATAACCTTAAACTTAACAAAACAAAAACAAAAGAACTCGTCATGGACTTACGGAAATAGCCAGTTAATGATATTGCTCCTCACAAAGGTTCATGATGTGGATGTTGAAATAATCGATAACTGCAAGCTTCTGGGTGTCTTATTGAGTGATAGCTGAATTGGAAGGAGCAATGCATAAAGGCTTGCTTTGATTTGATTTATTATTGTCACATGTACCCGAGAACAGTGAAAAGTTTTGTTTTGCATGCAGTACAGACACATCATACTATAATGAAAATCATAGGGTGATAAAACAGGGTGAGGAATGCAAAGTCAAGGCTGCAATGAAGGTCCATTCAGAACTCTAATAACAGCGGGGAAGAAGCTGTTTTTGAACCCGTTTGTACCTATGTTTAAGCTTTTGTATCTTCTGCCTGATAGAAGAGATTACAACCAGGGTGGGAGGAGTCTTTGATGATGATGGCTGCTTTTCTGTAACAGCGAGATGATGACAGGACATGACCACAGAACATACACAAACACACAATTTCAGAAAAATGAAACCTGTTGGATAAGATCCGACAGTCTTGGAACTCTTAATCTGCTGTAGTTAAGAGTGTTGTCCTTTTTGGACTCCTTGCCTCGGCACTGCTATCTTAGGAAAACACACTGAGCCAAGAAGGAAGGGTATTTGTTGAGTTGATTATTTTTTGACAGAATGTGCTTTTGAAAAAGTTTGATGAAAAAAAATAGAGAGTGTCGCGAACAATGAGAAACAAGGCTTGTTTCAGTATTGCTGCTGGATGCATTCAGGGAACAGGCTAAGCTCACATTTGCGGGACAAGTCGGCTGTGAGCTCAAATGTACACTTGTCTGTGCGGACTTATAACAGGAGTTGATGTATGGATGAGCTGTGTACTCTGTGTGGACTCACTTATTTATTCTAATTGCACTGAGATAGTTTTAGTATTTATTTTAATTAAAGTTAGATTTCTGGGATAGATTAAATTATTTTGTCTTTAAGTTTGTTATTTACTTATGTGCAATCTTTTCGCAAATAGACATTATATGCAAACCAAATTTCCATATGCAGATTCTTATTATGGACAAATAACTGAAAGTTAAGTGACTGGGATATTGGGCAGAATAAACACTGATGTAAAGTAACGAGCAAATGAATGCTAAATAGTAGGCTATAAAGGCAAGGGCAAAAGAAGGAAGGGTGCTTTAAGGTTCTAACAGTGTTGTGAGCAGAATAACCTACACAGGAAATTTTAAATGTCAATTATGAAACTGACTCCTAATTGGTGAAAACTCTTTCCCATTCGCTTATATTTTAATTACTTTCGGAGCATATTAAAATGTAACGCTGCTTATTCATTCGTATGTAAATTGCCCCTGGCATAGTACGGCCGACTTAATTAATTACAGCCTCTATCACTTTTCCAAGTGAGTAGGTCACGTGTGCATCTGTAATTAATACTGCATGGCGATCACTTGACATTCATTGTTGCAAGTTGCAGGGAGAGAACGGTGGTCATAGGGAGTGGGTGCTTCGTTGTTCTACTACAGACTATTTGTTTAACGCTAGCAGAGAGGAAGACAGACTAGGATAACAAAGTGTGGAGCTGGATGAACACAGCAGGCCAAGCAGCATCTCAGGAGCACAAAAGCTGATGTTTCGGGCCTAGACCCTTCATCAGAGAAGGGGGATGGGGTGAGGGTTCTGGAATAAATAGGGAGAGAGGGGGAAGTGGACCGAAAGAGAAAGATAGGTGGAGAGGAGAGTATAAGTGGGGAGGCAGGGAGGGGATAGGTCAGTCCAGGGAAGACGGACAGGTCAAGGAGGTGGGATGAGGTTAGTAGGTAGGAGATGGAGGTGCGGCTTGAGGTGGGAGGAGGGGATAGATGAGAGGAAGAACAGGTGAGCGGGGCGGGGACAGGCTGGGCTGGTTTTGGGATGCAGTGGGGGGAGGGTACAAGCTGGGGTGGTTTTGGGATGCAGTGGGGGAAGGGAGATTTTGAAGCTTGTGAAGTCCACATTGATACCATTAGGCTGCAGGGTTCCCAAGCGGAATATGAGTTGCTGTTCCTGCAACCTTCGGGTGGCATCATTGTGGCACTGCAGGAGGCCCATAATGGACATGTCGTCTGAGGAATGGGAGGGGGAGTTAAAATGGTTCGCGACTGGGAGGTGCAGTTGTTTATTGCAAACCGAGCGGAGGCGTTCTGCAAAGCAGTCCCCAAGCCTCCGTTTGGTTTCCCCAATGTAGAGGAAGCCACACCGGGTACAGTGGACACAGTGTACCACATTGGCAGATGCGCAGTTGAACATCTGCTTAATATGGAAAGTCATCTTGGGGCCTGGGATGGGAGTGAGGGAGGAGGTGTGGGGGCAAGTGTAGCACTTCCTGCGGTTACACGGGAAGGTGCCGGGTGTGGTGGGGTTGGAGGGGAGTGTGGAGCGGACAAGGGAGTCACGGAGAGAGTGGTCTCTCCGGAAGGCAGACAAGGGTGGGGATGGAAAAATGTCTTGGGTGGTGGGGTTGGATTGTAGATGGCGGAAGTGTTGGAGGATGCGTTGTAGGAAGACAGACTACATGGCTGTCTCTGGCTACAAAGCAGGGACAGGGGAGAAGCTCTGGGACCAAATATTGGATAAATGTGGATCAGACCAGTGTGAGACTGTTACCTGAAAATGCCTGACAGTTTGAGAAGGTCAAAGGCAGTCGCGCCCAGACCAACACGCCTCAATTTTAAAATTCTGAGTTGTACTTTTATCAAATTTCCAGTGACCACACCCCCTCACCTCTAGGGATCTGACAGCTCCCAGTTTGCTTATAGCTCCAGGAATGGAAGCAGTGCCTTCACCTGCCTAAGTCCTAAGCTCTAGAACTAGCCCATTTCTCTCTGCTTCTCTTTCCCTCTTTTGCAAAAGGAAAGAGCGATAACTGAGCCACTGTTGATCCCTGAAGCCTGCTACAATGTCGCATATTAAAATCTCAAGCTTCCTGCTCATGTATTTACTAAAGATTCCACATCCTCTCCATTGTTTTCCTTTTAAGCACTGCCACAGAAGCAGATGCTCTGGGCAAATCTCACTTGCTTGTCTGTGAGATTATAGAATTCCTACAGTGTGGAAACAGGCCGTTCGACCCAACAGGGCCACACCGCTCTCCAAAGAGCATCCCATCCAGACCATTTCCCTAACCCTGCATTTCCCATGTCTAACACCTAACCTACACATCCCTGAACACTATGGGCAATTTAGCATGGCCAATCCACCTAGCCTGCACATCTTTGGGCTGTGGGAGGAAACCGGAGCACCTGGAGGAAACCCACACAGACACGGGGAGAATGTGCGAACCCCACACAGATGGTCACACCAGGGTGGAAGTGAACCCAGATCCCTGGTGCTGTGAGGCTGCAGTGCTAATCACTGAGCCACTGTGCTGCCTGGTCTTGCTCTATTCAACTTAAGAATGGTGACCGGGCTTCTAAAGTAATTAATTGGGGGTGAAATGCTTGTCTTGGCAATTAGGTAACTAGTCTTGGTTGGACAAGAAATTTAATTGCACATTACTGCAATTTTTTTTAATCTTCACTCATCAAGATCATTCACAAGAATGCCAGTTTAAGGCAAAAACCATCATTTTTGTGCTTTATGAATAAATAATGTGGTGTATGAATGCTAAGCATAATCCCAAAAAAAGTTCAAAAAATTTAAAATATGTTTTATTGTAAACTTGTTTAAAAAGTAAAACCCTTCTCCATGTCTGCATGCACACACTGATGTGCCAAGCAGAACATGTTGTAGGCTGAGGGAAGTGGAGCTGAGAATAGGTTGAATTCCTTCAGTGAGAAGAGTTATGTGTTTCAAGGTTCTTTTTGGTCTTGCAGTTTCAGTGGAGCTGTGGAAAATGTAAGCTTCAAACAGTCCCTTTTAAAGTGAAGTTCATCCTTTTTAGGACTTGGCAATACGACACTTCAAAAAAAACTTTTGTGTATTCCAACTTGTAACAGAGATAAGATCTGAGCTTGAAGCAGAACCCATTGAGAAAGGGAACTGTTACTATTCCATCCAGCAGGCCATTTGGATGTTACTCACTTCTGTAACAAATGGACAAGCTTCTAATCATAACAGGAGGAAGCTTCAGTTGTGAGACTGTCACACAGTGGGAGCAATCCATGTTAACAAACAACTTTCAATTTCCTGTTGTCAGAACTACTAAGACATCATTGAAACAGGCAGGGAACCTTCAGCTCCCTTTTGCATTTTGGAAGCTTTCCTCTGTCTCTGCAATTTCTACAGACAAGGTGGTTCATGTTTATGGTTCCGGGATGGTTCGGCAGATCGCCAGTGTGAAATTCTGCAGAGGGACTACCCAGATGTGACTCCTGTTAAGCCAAGTCAGAGGTTTATTTGAAACCTGGCCTCCCTTTCAGGTCGGGTGACGTCTACAGCCATTTTAAAATGCATTCTTCTGGTTCATTTAAAAGTGATTTCTTTCAGTTGAAACTCTCAGGTTTTAAATCAGTCTATGAGATTAAAGATGACTTGTCGATGTATTATAACTTTCCGATACTACCAATAATTATTTCACATGGATATAAAAATCAGGAAGATGGAATTGGACTGCCAATTTGCTAACACCCGTTTTACACTATCATAGAGTCCCAATCCACGGTGACTCTCACAATCAAAGTAAAATCTTTGTTATAATTTGCCACAAAACAAGTCCGTCACTGAATTTCTCATGCTCAAACCTTCGAAATTCTTCAACACACCAATGTTTGGCCTCTGTGCAAACCTGTTTGCTTCAGTCCAAAGCTTCCTGCTAACTTTCTGCCATCTCTCTCACTAAAAGGAGAGGCACGCAGATGAAGCCAACAAAAACTGTTCCTTCTCCTGACTTCCAAAATGGCTGCCTCAAGGGACCAACTGCAAAGTTGTGGACACCCTGGAAGCAAAATTGCATCCTTTTCCTTAAATATGCGACCACAGCCGCACTGCATTCCCTGCACTAAATGCCAGCAAAGTCGAGAGATCGTGCAACAGGGACAAATAACAATGGGTAGTATAGAAACAGGTTGATCCTTTAGTCCCTGTTCCACCACTCAGTGAGATTGTGGCTATCTTTACCTGCCTTGGTTCTAGCTCCTGTGAGACTCTTGGTCAAGAAAAATTGATCAATCTCAGTCTTGAAATTTCCAGTTGAATTTTCAACAATTTGCTATTGTGCTCTCTCGCAACACATTGAGCTTTGAAATCTGTGCACTCCTTATTAGTACACTTTAATGCTCACAGTGAAAGGTTAAGAAAAATAGCTTTTCAACTTTTCCAGTGATTCTACAAACATACTGACTGCACTTAGCAAGAAGAATTTGGATGATTCTTTTTCTTTAAAACAGCAGTTATTGTAAGAACTTGTTTTCATTGTGAGATTTGCATTTATGCAGATTTGACTGTGGTTATTAATTGTCTTATTATCATAAACTGCTAATCTTAGGAAGAAAAATTGCCAAGAATAACTCAGTATTCCGCTCACGAGGGACAAACTGGCAGGGATATTATTTTCAGTCATCTGTTCTATAAATGTCTCGCTTTCAACTCTTACATACCCTCCATTATCTTTTTCTTTAATGTTGACTGCATCATTCACATCTCAGCCTCTCCCATCAGCCTCGTTTTCCCATCATCTATTCTCTTCTCTACACCTCCCATTTCCCATCTCCATCTCCTCCCCAATCTCCTCCCTTACTCTTCATCTCCCATTTCCAGCCTTCCCCATCTCTCCAACTCCTTTTTCAGTGATCCTGCTTCTCTCATTTCCTCTACTTTGTTCCCTCACAATACTAGTTTCTTCCTCCTCTTCAATACCTATTTCTTCTCCTGTTCGATAATCGTACTCCCTTTCCACCCTTCCTTCACAAGTAACTCTTCACTGTATCCCCTCCCATCCCTTGTTTCACCTTCCATGACCTCTCTACTCTCCACCTCAGTCTTATCTCCCAATACCTGTAACTCATTCCTCATGTAGAGTTACCGGGATAGGGTAGGGGTGAAGTCTGAGTGCAATGCTCTTTGGAGGTACAGGGTGAACTCGATGGGCTGAATGACCTGCTTCCACATTGTTGGGATTCTATGATTCTATCTCATATCCTACACATTGTTTCCTTGTCCATCTCTGATCCAAGTGCTCTCATTCTACATGACGATAGTGAGGGCCAATAACTCTGAAAAGAAATTTGAACTTCTAGTTTTTAACTGAAGGAATTATGACACCAGATTTCATGCTTAGGTTAAATAAAATCCTTTAAGCAAAGCAAGTACAGCTGAGTTAACACTATATTTCTTTTACACATAAAAATCTCAACAGCGTTCTACTTGTTCTAATCTATTTAAATCATGCATTCCCCTATACTTTTAAGGATCTTGTGGATTCCTTCACATATCCTGGGACTAAACTAAGATGTGCCACAGCTCTCAGGCATTCATTTTCTTAATATTTCTGCCATTTTCTGTGGAATGGGATTTCTTAGGATCATACAACTAGCATCCAGCTAAGCATCCCTCCGATTTTTCATCAACACCTCAGACACTTCAGTTCAAACATGAGCGTCAGTGTTTTGTTATTAGTAATTTCAAATCTGAAAACACCTCTTGGATTCTGATAGCCCTCTGTTTAGAATGACAAAACAAGCAAACACAAACATGAACTGACTGTTTCATAAGAAATTATGTAGATTAAAAAGCTAACACGATAAAAAGAAACCCTCTCTGCAATCTATCCCCATCCTCCATGGCAATATGAAACACCTTGGATATCCCAGACAGAGATCTAAACTAATTAGCTTGAACTCTCAAACTTTCCTCTAGTTCTGGGAAACCACAGTTTCTGGGCAGCACAGTGGCTCAGTGGTTAGCACTGCAGCCTCACAGCACCAGGGACCTGCGTTCAATTCCAGCCTCAGGCAACTGTCTGTGTGGAGTTTGCACATTCTCCCTCTGTCTGTGTGAGTTTTCTCTGGGCGCTCCTGTTTCCTCATGCAGGCTAGGTGGATTGGCCATGCCAAATTGCCTGTAGTGTTCAGGGGTGTGTGGGTTATAGGGGGATGGGTCTGGGTGGGATGCTCCAAGGGGTGGTGTGGACTTGTTGGGCCAAAGTGCCTGTTCCCACACTGTAGGGAATCTAATCTAAATTAAATTTTGGGGAGGCAATGGCCTAGTGGTACTATTGCTTGACTATTAATCTCAAGTAATGTTCTGGGGATCTGGGTCCAAATCCTGCCATGGCAGACAGTGGAATTTGAATTCAATAAATATCTGGAATTAAGAGTCTAATGATGACAATGAATCTATTGTCGATTATGGCGAAAAACCATCTTGTTCACTATTGTCTTTTAAGGAAGGAATCTGCCATCCATACCTGGTCTGGCCTACATGTGACTCCAGACTCACTGCAATTTGGTTGATTCTTAACTGCCGTCTGAGCAATTAGGGGCTGAGAAATAAATGCTACCTAGCCCGCGATACTGACATCTCACGAGTGAATAAAAATTGTTACTATGGTGTTAGTTATGTGGGAGCTTGAAGTGTTGTATTCCCTATATTATAGCAGTGACCACTTCAAATGTCTACCATAGGGTTGTTTTGCTGTGAATGGCACTATATAAGCATAAGTTGTTTTCCTGTTGGTCTGTAATGTTGGCTTAAATGATATACTCAACCCTGTGGTGTCTTTGACCCACAGGCTTTAGGTTCAAAGATGAGATTGCTTTCAGGGTTACTCTATCAATAATCCAGCGTTGCACATAACTGGTAAGTCATGAGCTGCAGGGAAGGAAACAAATTAAATATATGTAAGTACTATCTCATTGACAGTAATGAAATGGTGGTGGGGCTGGATTTTTCTTCCTCAGATGTGATTAAGTGGCCGATGGATTTACTGGGAAGATGTTCAGTTCTGCAGGAATGTTCAGTTCAGATGCGTGGAATCAATCTAGTGATGGAGCAAGAAGGAGGTCAATATCTGGTTATACAGAGCAGTTCTTGTGCTGCCACTCAGAACGGTATTCATGAGACTGGATTGTAAAGGACAGATGGCCAGGGCAGTTTGTCACCGTCAGATGATTAAATATCAGCCTGGAGCCTTTGACCAATGGTGAATCCCTGTCTGAACTGCTGCCTTATATCTGATGCAGCAACTTCTTCCTGTATGCAGTTTCCTCATATTAGAGCAGGAAGCACTTCATTGTGTACAACAGACACCTATATCTTACTGACCACATTCTACGCCGAATCTCAGTGCATACAAGGGAGGTCAGTACACACCAGCTACTTTATGGATCAGATCCCAGTAGGTGCTATGTAGTGAGATGGAACTGTGCTGGGGAGTAGGGTGTTGATTTTATGGTTGCTGCGTGGGTTTCTGTTGGGTGCTCTGGTTTCCTCCTCCCACTGTCCACAGACGTGCAGGTCAGGGTGGATTGGCCATGCTAAATGGCCCCGTAGTGTTCAGGGAGGTTTAGCCATGGGAAATGTAGGGTTGCAGGGGTAGAGTAGGAGATTGGGTCTAGGTGGGATGCTCAGTGCAGACTCAATGGGCTGAATGGCCTCCTTCCACATGGTAGGGATTCTATGATTCTATGACCCTAACAGTGGGGTCAAATGAACATCACAATGCCCTCCCACCCTTCACATGATATTACAGTCAGCTGGCTGAGATTCTCCACAGGTTCGTGCCCATAGGGTGAACCTGTTGTCCAGTGCGGGGTGGTAAGTGAGCTCCCGAAGCTGGAGGGCCATGGGGCAGCCTGCAGGCCTGGCAGGATCTGCGCCCGCAGTCCAGCTCAATGACAGGCAGTACCCGCACGCCCCCACCTCGAGCTGCCGTCTCGTTAGCCTTAAAGCATTTCAAATTAAAGGAATGGCCTCCGAAGTCAGGCCATTGTGAAAGAGAAGCCCATACAATGGCCTTCCATCAGACCTGTGTCCAAGAGCATGAGGAGTGCACTGCAAAGGATTAGTGTTCATTTGTAAATAAGGTGGTCCCCATCATCAGGGATGTAACATCAGATGACTACCAAAACTACTGAAAAATGATTTTGAGTAGAGTAAACTTTTTATTAACTGACACCTATGAGACCAGGAGTGTGCTGATTGATCAAATATTCTGGATAATCAAGAGTTCCACATAACCAATGTAAAAACACACACTAGGTATAATGCAGGGGGAGGATATGTCTCTGCTATACTTTGTTTACAGAATAAATCATTTAAATAATATTACCTTAGATAAAACTTACTGCCAGACAGCCTTCTCACTCAAACACTCAACTGACTACTTGAACATCATGGTATTTGAGGAGAAATTGACCCGAAATTTAATCAACTATTAATATTTTGCGGGGCTATTCGATTAAACCACGAGTATATTTACACGGAGGTAAATAACTTTAAAAAAATCTGTAATAATTATATAAAAGCTGTAAAAGTAATGAGTCTCAGTGAGAATATGTTACTCAAGATCAAAGCTCATGATCTAACCGGTCTAGTTAACTGCAAATTTCAGGCATGCTACCTATCTGGGAGAGAGTTAACATAGACTAAATTCTAATGAACAGATAAAACTAATATAGATGCTGCACACCAAGCCCTTTAAAGTATCTCCACATGTCCCATTATTTTCTGGACAAAACCTCATTATTCCAAGCAAATTAGTTTATGCCCCAAAGATTTAATGAGCTAGGTACCTTTAAGAAGCTTAAAGAATGTGATTCATTGAAGGACTGATCTAGGGTTGAGTGAGGATTTATGGCTTGGGTGCTGGTTGTAGATGTCGGTGTGTTTGCCGAGCTGGGAGGTTTGACAGCAGACGTTTCGACCCCCTTACTCGGTGACATCCTCAGTGCTATGGAGCCTCCTGTGAAGCACTGTTGTTTTGGGCCGGTTCGAATTTATGTGGTCTGGTTTTTGCTTCTTAGTGGTTTAGCAGCAAAAACCAGGCCGTATAAATTCGAGGTCATAAAGTGTGGAGCTGGATGAACACAGCAGGCCAAGCAGCATCTTAGGAGCACAAAAGCTGACGTTTCGGGCCTAGACCCTTCACCAGAAAAGGGGGATGGGGAAAGGATTCTGAAATAAATAGAGAGAGAGGGGGAGGCGGAGAGATCCCCTGAGGTTTACCCAGAGGGAGGAGGGTAGCTTCTTCAGGTTATAAATTCGTACTGGCCCAAGACAACAGCGCTTCATGGGAGGCTTCACAGCACTGAGGATGTCACCTAGTAACGGGACAAAACGTCTGCTATCAAATCACCCAGCTCAGCAAACACACCAACATCTATTGAAAGACTGAGCCCTGCATCAGTTGAAAGCCTCAGAGGGAGATGAGATTTATTAATTGTTTTTAGAAAGGAATCCCACCAGCTGTGTAGAGAGAGAAGTCTGAGCATCAAGAACTATTTAAAAGTGGAGACTCTGGCCAGGTTAGAGACCAGGTTGAGATGAACCCCTGCAATTAAGGGTTAATAAAATTGCCACATTTCCCTGACCGAGATTAGTGGAATTATTCTGTTTTCTGAAATTAAAGGGATTACGGTGATTTGCACTGATTAATGGAAATTGTGGGAAAATCTGGGATTAATGGGATTCCTGGGACTCACTGAGATTAATAGGATTGCTGCGATTCCCTGGGATTAAAGAGATTGTTGTAATTTCTTGGGACGAGTAGAATTGGGGTGATTCCCTGGGATTAGTGGGATTGCTGAGAGATTCCAGGATGAATGGGATTGCTGTGTTGTTAATCTGGTCACATGTCAGCATTCCGGACAGCTGGACAGTAGCCTAAAGAATGTGGGGAAATTAATTCCACGTGTTAGTGAGCTAGGCTGCCAGGAGCGCCTTCATTAACTGCCCTCCATTTACTCCAGAGTACCATTATGCCTGTGGGTAATTTTATTCTCTTGAATGCGCTCGTTAAATAAGTGTTAATTGCCAAAAATCTATGTTTTGACTTACCTGATTCCTCAGTATTTGACACAATTCCCTCCCTTGGCGTTTTTCTTTTTATAACTCTGCCAGGAAGAGCTTAAATCACAGCAGCGTCAAACTGTTCCCTTACCCCTGGTGCATGTAAACCAGGCAATGAACCTGTTGTTGTCCCAAAGCTAGCAAGGACTGCCTAGTGAAGATGAGTCTGCAGTGAAGTGAGCCCACTCACTTTGCATGGGGGAGCGACAGATAATTTAGGGGAACATCAGAGAGATGAGAGAACTGGAAGAAAACTATAAAACGAACACTCGTTAAAAAGCCTCTGTAATGAGTTGGAAAATCTTAAGGTTCAGTTTTGCATCCCTACCTTCTAAATGTGCTGCAGGCTATCCAACTGCAGGTAAGATATTAAAGCGGAGGAGAAACATGACAATATATTAGGATAAAAACAGAAGTTGCTGGACAGGCCCAGCAGGTCTAACAGCATCTGTGAAGGTTAAAAACAGGGTTAACGTTTCGGGTATGGCGACCCTTCCTCAGATCTCAGTTCTTTTGGTTTTTATTATGATATATTTGAATACATTGCCGTAGCAGCAAGTATAATCTTCATAAAAGTGTTTTTGAGTGATCATAGAGTCTTTCAGTATGGAAACAGACTTTTCAGTCCAACCAGTTCATGCTGAACTTGACCCCAAACCAAACCAGTCCCACCTGCCTGCTCCTGGCCCATGTCCCTCCAAGCCTTTCCTATTCATGTACTTATCCAAATGGTTTTTAGATCTTGTATCGTAGCCACTTCCACCACTTCCTCAGGAAGCTCATTCCACACGTGAACCACCCTCTGTGTAAAAAAAGTTGCCCCTCATGCTTTCTTTTAAATCTCTCTGTTCTCACCTTAAATATGTGCCCACCCAGTCTTGAAATTCCCCCATCCTAGGAAACAGACAACTACCATTAATTCCATCTGTACCCCTCATTATTTTATAAACTTCTATAAGGTCATCCTGCAACCTCCTGTGTTCCAGTGAAAAAAATCCCAGCCTGTCCAGACTTTCTTCATAATTCAATACCCAGTAACGTCCCGGTAAATCTCTTCTGAATCCCCTCCAGCTTAATAATACTTTCAGCAATTACAACAATTTGCACTTAACCAGTGCCTTTAAAGTGATTAAAAACATTCCAAAGTACTTTAAGAGACAGTTATCGGGAAAAAAAGTGAGTTATCAGAAAAAAAGGCAATACTGGGCCATTTAATGAGATGTGACCGTACATACCAGCATTCATATAAGAGCAGGTCTGGGCTATTTGGCTGCTTGAGTCTGCTCCACCATTTAGTGAGGCAATGGTTGATCTAAGTGTGGCCTTTATTCCAAAGAGTCACCTAGCCTCCCCAACTCCCTCCACCCCTCATTACTTTTGACTTCCCTGTTAGTCAAGAATCTATTTACCTCTGCCTTAAGAGCGAAGAACAAAGAAAATTACAGCGCAGGAACAGACCCTTTGGCCCTCCAAGCCTACAATCACATGCTGCCCATCACAGCTAAACCCCCCTTCCCTTCCGGGGACCATATTCCTCTATTCCCATCCTATTCATGTATTTGTCAGGACACCCTTTAAAAGCAACTATAGTATCTGCTTCCACTACCTCCCCCGGCAGCGAGTTCCAGGTACCCACCACCCTCTGTTTAAAAAACTTTGCCTCATACATCACTTTTAAACCTTACCCCTCGCACCTTAAACCCATGGCCCCTGGTAATTGACTCTTCCACCCTGGGGAAATAAAAATGGCAATGACTCTACCTCCGCTGGTCTCTAAGCAAGAAAGTTCTAAAGACTCATGACGCAGTGAAAAAAAAGTTTATTGTACACTCTAGGTTAAGGCATTGAGACCAGTGGACAAAAGCTTGGCCAAAGAATCAGCAATGACTGCAAGGAGGAGATGGGGAGAGAGATTCAGTGAAGGCATTTCAGAGGGTTAGCTTGAGACAGTTGTTAATGTTAGATTGGTGGGAGAGAGGAGAGATAGTGACACAGTTATAATGTCACTGAGCTAGAAATCCAGTACCCCAGGCAAATGCTCTGGGACACGGGGCTAAATAGCACAATCCCACAGTTTTGAATTCAATAAAAGTAGGGAATAAAAATATAGTGGTGACCATGTAGACACTGTCAAATCAACATAAATATCCATCTGGTTCACATTTATCCTTTAGGGAAGGAAACTGCCAGCCTTACCTGATCTGGCCTGTATGTGACTCCAGATCCAAAAAATGTAGCTCACTTGTAACTGCCCTCAGTTAGGGAGGCCAACAAATATTGACCTAGTCAGCACCACCCACATCCTATGAACGATTTTTGTTTAACCTGTGAAGTTTGAATTGGGGAGCTTACAGATGTTTGTACCTCTGTGGGAGGGTGCATCAATGAAAATAAATAAAAGCCATAGAAAGATTCAGAAATAAGGATGAAAATATCCCAAACACGAGGATAAGCCAGCAAGCTCAAGAGCAATGGAAGCAAGCAGTGGCATTTTGACGGGCTGGAAGGATAGAAGATGGGAAGTCAGCTACTTAACGTGGACTTGAGGTGTAATTCTTCCTGTAGAGAGTCATGAGTCCTTTAGAGCTCTCTTCCTGAAAAGCTGATGGAAGTAGAACCCTTGAGTATTTTTAAAGCAGAGTGGATCATGCCTAACTAATACATCAAACAAAAGAAAAGCTGTATTTACATTAACTAACACAAACACGAGGTACCTGTTACCCAATGCCATGCTTCTGGCTCATATACAGCATTGAAGGAGCAGTCTGAAAGATAATCCCAGCTCTTCAGTGGAAATTTAAGTCTCTCCACTATGCCAGGTCAAAACTTCCAGCAATCTTCAATCATGGTTCCACTTCACCCAGGTTTTTCCAAGCTATCACCAGCAGACATAATCACTCCCTGCCCCTTATATGTTCAACTGCTCTGTCTATCCAGTTCTTTTTCTTATGAACGTAAAACAAACTCTTAACAACATCTTGTTTGAGTTTTAGTGTAATACAGCTCTCTGTTATTCGATGACAGTGGCTTCTTTTTCTGCATCTCAGCTGCATCTGCCCTATTGATCTGAGAGACTCCGAAAGGTGTCGATGAGTGAGATTCCATTTGTGTTCCTGCCTCCATGGCAATCAGATCTCATGGGCACTTTTCTCCAAATTGAGGGTGTTGATCGGGAATCCTGGCGACACATTCCTTTCCAGTGATCTTGGAGCAGAAATTTACAGGTGAATGCAGCAAACTCAGCCCAATTCCCTACCCTAAGAAGTAAATTCAGCTTGAAGTTGACCTGTCCATTGGAAAGCTGCCTTGTGGCCATGACATATTGTGGAGAGCTAAATCCACAAATTGCAGGATTTCTGACCCTCACCCTGCCCTTGGTAGCTGCTGGCCAAGCTAATTGATCAGTAGCTCATTTACTCCCAGCAGAACTCAGGTGTGGACATTGTCAGCTGTTCAGAGAGAGACCCAAAGAGGATCTAAGCTGCCACAGAGATGTAGAACTCAGGTTTGTATAAGTCCATAAGATATAGGAGCAGAATTAGGCCATTTTGGTCATTATGCTGATGCTGTGCTTTAAGAGGCTATTTTGTCCTCATTTTGTTTAAGAGAAGGCAAAGGTGCAGATAGTCAACCAGAGCCTCTAGAGCCAACAGCTTGTAAGGTTCGGTGTTTTCCTTTAAAAGTTGGAACAATGGAAGCAGCCTGAATGCATACAGTCAGGCTCTCACAGAACCAGGATTTTTAGATCATTTATCATCCATTGTTGTTGCTGGGGTCTCAGCAGCGTTGGAAACTGTAGTATATCTTTCCTGGCTACTACCTTCTCTCAGAATTTTCCCTTGAGGTTTTTCTCCTGGGCTGCTGGAGTTGCATGTGAGACAATCTGTTTTCTGAATTTGCCTTTTGCCAAAGGGTGTGTTGGTGGGATGCTACTATATTGTTACTCTATCTATTATTCTATTTAAGTTTCCCAATAGAGTTAGGTTATTCTAATTCCTTCTTTTTTGTTATATTTTAACTGTAGCAGATGAATAAAGTGTGTTTTACTTTAAATCTGTTAGTTTGACCAAACGAGTTACATCTGTAACACAACACCTTACATTTACCATTAAAATAAGAAAAAGGTTAGGGTCTAGCCTATCTTCTGAATACTTTGAGGGGATCTGGTCTGGTCCATTACAGTTTGCTCCACCATTTGATCATGGTTGGTATGGTACTCAGGGACCCTAGTGCCCACAGAAATGGAGAGGGTCGATTCGACATGGAAGGAAAGATGCAAAGCCATCTTGGAGGGGGCTAGTTAACTCTCAATGTCCAGAGGTCACTACATAAATGAGGTTCCCCTTTTCCTTCCTTCATCTCTTCAAGTAGGCATTTAAAAATGGGATGCCCACTCATGTACAACTACCAAGTCACTGTGTTATCAAGGACACATTGTGCTCTAAAGAAGCTCAATTGACACTTAATTCTTTATTTTCATGTGGTTGGCAGGCTAACAAGCTGAGAGAGGGGTCGTCCCACCTTCTGGTTAAGGGGATGAGCTCAGGCTAGGCCAGGATTGGAATGTGCAGCGTGCCCTCCCTGTTTCAAACAATGCCCACAGCCCCACGGAAAGCACTCCTCCACCACCAGCCCCCCTCCAACCCCCTATGGGACATATAATACTGAGCCCTTAGGTTCACTTCAATTTAAGGGGATATATGAAAACATAACCATTTTGCAAAGTCCAGCATTTGCGACACACAATCCAAATCCAAACAAGTTGAAAATGGAACATTTCTGAATTTGATAAAAGATTTTCATTGCTGTAGCACTTTTCATCAGTCCAGAATGTCCCACAGTGCTTTGCAACCAATGAGTAACCATAGAAATGTGGCAGCTGATGCAGTATAGGAAATGTGGCAGGCAATTTATGCATAGCAACGTGAAAATGACCAGTTACCCTATTTTGGTGGCATTATTTGAGGAATCAACATAGGTCCGATATTTGGGAGGCACCCCTACTCTTCAAAATAGTGCCATCTGTCCAACTGAGAGGGGCAGAAAGGCCATTAGTTTAAATCTTGTCCAACAGATGTATATTAGTGTTCTCAGCACCAACACAGCTCAGGAAGGCAGGTACTTGCTACACCACCATCTGAGCAGAGGTCCTTACAAACATGGTCTCTCTGGTGCCTGTATATGATTGCTGTATTATCCCTCCTATATCACGCTTGCTTTGGTGGCACAGAACCTGAGCGTTGCTGAAGAAAGACCTGCTCTGTCAAAGTTTTTCATCTTTGATTCATGAAGACAAATTGCAAGAATAACAATGTGAAGGGGAACAATGTTTTGTACTATATGAGAATAGCTGCTGCCTAGTTGACAATGGACTCTGATTGTTAGAAGCATTTAAAGTTTTGGCAAAGACCTGTAGCTCGGATTATGCATGAGGTTGGTAACTTGCTCGTCGAGCTGGCTTGTTCTCGATCAGACGTTTCGTCACCACGCTAGGTGACATCATCAGTGGAGCCTCCGATGAAGCGATGTTATTCTACTCGGCTTAGAATTTATCCTGTCTGATCCGTGATGGCGAATACTGTCATTTCCGGTTTGTATATGGGGTCCAATTCTATATGTTTGTTGGTTGAAGTATGGGTGGAGAACCATACTTCTAGGGAATCCTGTGTGAGTCTATGTTTTGGCTTGGGCTACTATGGTTGCCATGTCCCAGTTAAATTGATGGCCTTCATTGTCTGATTGTACTGATATTCAGGAGAGTTCGTCGTGTCATTTTGCTGTGAGCTGATGGTAAAAGAATTGCCATGGAGGATGTATCAGGTTAGGTGGTGTCCAACAGCTAACTGCTGAGCTTTGTTTTAATTTAAACCTCGTACATTGCTCATGACCGTTGAGCCAAAATTGTTATGAGTTCTTTTCCTCAACCAGCTACCTGTGCTGACATTTCTCATTCCTCATGTTGCATTGTGAAAGAGAGACATGGGAGTTAAAGAGCAATTCTCTCATCAGAAGCACTGATTCACTAAAATATCGTGACATTCACAACTTTGATATCATTCCCTTGACAAGGATGATAGTTCTTCATGGATATTGCTCATTGCTGAAATGCGTGCGGCTGGCCTTACTTGTTGCTTTATCTTTTGGGTGCTTCCCAATAAAAATTGTAAACAGCTTTTAATCATGGTTCACATCTGTGACTCGGGTTCAGAACTACATAGGGAACACCTCCACGGATGAAATCATAGAATTATTCAGCTGGCAATGGGACCTGGTTGGTCTGACATGTTGGTGCCACACCCTTGAAAGAGCTTTCCAACTTATCCCCCTTCCCTTTCTCCCCAAGAGTTTCCTTTTGTCTACACGCTGAGTCCAATTCAATTTAGCAGCATCTAATCACTGAAAGGGAATTGTATGCTAAGCCTCTAACCTGTATATCAGAAATAAGTTCGGATAAGGTGGACCCTGGCTGCTGTTATCATAGGATAGAATTCTTACAGTGTGGAAGCAGGCCCTACAGCCCATTGAGTCCATACTGACCCTCAAAAAAGAGGGTGATTTTTCCAGGCAGCGGATGCCTGTAGGCCCTGTATGCAATATGCCAGAGTAGATCCAACTTGACTCATTACAACCCTATCTCCATCCACGCTCTATCATCAGAAAAGTGGAAGGGATCGTCACTCACATCTGCTCAGCAATAATCTGCTCAGCGACGACCAGTTTGGGTTCCACCAGGGCCACTCAGCTCCTGCTGTCATTACAGCCTCAGTCCAAACATGGAGGAAAGAGCTGAATTCCAGAGGTGAAGTGAGAATGACAGCCCTTGTGGAAATCATGAAGGAAATTTAGTAAAAATGGATTAATTGCAAATCAGGGGAAAGTTCTCCACTGGTTGGTGCCTTGGTTGAGGAAGATGGTTGTGATTGTTGGAGGCCGACCATCACAGTCCCAGGACATCTCTGCAGGAGTTCTTCAGGGTAGTGTCCAAGGCCCAACCAGCCACTTCATCAATGACCTTCTTTCCTTCATGTGGTCAGAAGTGGGTTGCTTCGTTGTTGACTTCATAGTGTTCAGTACCATTCACAATTCCTCAGGTATCGCAACAGTTTCAGTGTTTTTCGCTGAGTTTCTCCAGGTATTTCTGTTTTTGTTTCAGATCTCCAGCACCCGCAGATCTTTATCAACATCCATGCGAACCTCCTCTGAACTGACTCCAATGAAATTATATCTTTCCTTAAATATGGGGAACAAAACTGCTCACAGTATTCGGATGTGGTCTCACAAACAGTTGCAGTAAGGCTTACCTACTGTTAGACTCCAATCCCTTTGAAATGGGCAATAAATTGCATCCCAGCCAGCAACACCCATATCCTGAGTCAGAAGACATAGAATAAAATAAATACCACTGAAGAGACAGATCTCTGCTGTTAGTGGGATCTTTCTGTTCAAAATGGCCACCACTTATGTTAGTGCAACAGTCATTACATTCAAAGTGCCTCATTGTGACATTTATAAGACTACCTAAATAACAACTTGACTTTTATTCATAATTACAAGCCCTTTGCTCTGCATATAAACTAGCAAGGCAAAGAAACAACAAGCTTGCATTTTTTGGAGTATTTTTCATGATCTTATGACTTTCCAAAGCACTTCACAACAAATTAGTTTCTTTTGAAGTGCAATCAGTGTTGTAATGGATGATGAAAGGGACAGAAGTTAAGGGCAAATCAGTCTGAAAGCTAATCTGAATATGTTCAAAACAATTTATTGGAATAATGTTTATCGGATTAAGCAAATGTACATGTCAATTGTAACAAACAAACAGAGTTCAAGATGCAACATCACTGAAGAATGTGATGAGATCCATATTGATATCTTTTCAGTTTCTGCGCTATGCTAATTGATGAACAAAATAACTTCAAGTGAAAATAATAGTCACGTTAATTAGATTTAAGCTGTATTTGATAATGAATCATTGAAAATTCCAAACAACACAAACATGGGCAAGACAGTATGAATGTTTCAGTATTAAGCAAGCTTTCCTCAGCTTTTTAACTTTCCTTACAGAGGTTAGGGTGCATTAGAGTAAAAACAAACTTTTTTAAAATTCAATTCAGATCTGATCAGTTACCAAATATGTACAGATTGATCTATGGGATTCAATAAGCAAGGGTTATGTAATAGCAGCAACCAGTTTAAGAGAATACCAGTGGTGGGTATTATCTCTAAGTCAAGGTATGCATGATTCATGAGACAAACATCTGATATGTATCTATGAGGAACATTGGACTATTAGGAACCAGAAGAGGCCATTTGGCCCCTCAAGCCTGTTCTTCCATTCAATTAGCTCACGGCTGATCTCCACCTCATAAGGAATGTCCTGAGCCACATGTTGGTAGTATTGGGAGGTGGGTGAATGTTTGTGCTGCCCTTTTTTGATGTTTTACCTGTTCAAGCACAGTCAGTGATGGGTAATAAATGTTGGCCTTGCCAGAAATGCTCACATCCCATGAAAGACTGAAGGAAATTTCTCATTCTTGTGGTAAATTAGAGTGGAAACTCAAACTACACGACTTGACACATACAATTAAAGCATTGGTGTGAAACTGGGTCTTTTATATAACCAGGCAGAAGCTGGATTTTTTAAAAATGTTCCTGGATTTTCTCATTCACTGGGCACATTTCAGCCTTTGCTTGCACTGACTTCTCTCTGTCAGCCCTATCGATTCCTTTGATCAACTTAAATGTCACAAATAAATCAAATTTTAACAAACCGTACATTGGCTGGTTCTAAAAAGGAATGAATCATAGAATCCCCTATAGTGTGGAAGCAGGCCATTCAGCCCATGGCTGGGGGTTAGTCTGATGACAAGCTTTTAAGTTATTCAACCACCCCCTAAACAAGCTACCATCTCCTCCTTGCATGGCTACCCATCCTCTAAATGCCTCTGGTTTGTTCTAAAATTAGTATTCGCTATAAATCTGCTGCATCTGCCAATGCAACCTGGATACTTTGGGTTGCAGCACACACAGCATGTCACCTGGAAGAGACTGGTGTATAATTTGCGAGTATAAGGATGTATAAAACAACTTACTCAGTTGTAGCAGTGATAATGGGAATGGCATCAATGTGGACTTCACAAGCTTCAAAATCTCCCCTTCCCCAACTGCATCCCTAAACCAGCCCAGTTCGTCCCCTCCCCCCACTGCACCACACAACCAGCCCAGCTCTTCCCCTCCACCCACTGCATCCCAAAACCAGCCCAGCCTGTCTCTGCCTCCCTAACCTGTTCTTCCTCTCACCCATCCCTTCCTCCCACGCCAAGCCGCACCTCCATCTCCTACCTACTAACCTCATCCCACCTCCTTGACCTGTCCATCTTCCCTGGACTGACCTATCCCCTCCCTACCTCCCCACCTATACTCTCCTCTCCGCCCATCTTCTTTTCTCTCCATCTTCAGTCCGCCTCCCCCTCTCTCCCTATTTATTCCAGTTCCCTCTCCCCATCCCCCTCTCTGATGAAGGGTCTAGGCCCGAAACGTCAGCTTTTGTGCTCCTGAGATGCTGCTTGGCCTGCTGTGTTCATCCAGCTCCACACTTTGTTATCTTACTCAGTTGTAGATTTGAAGAAATCCCGCCATTGTTCACCTTCTAATAAAGAGCAAGGCACAGTGACTCAGCGGTTAGCACTGCTGCCTCACAGCGCCAGGGACCCAGGTTTGATCCCACACTCACGCAACTGTCTTTGTTGAGTTTCTATGTTGTCTCCATGCTTGCATTGGTTTCCTTTGACAGTCCAAAAACGTGCAGGTTAGGTGGATTGGCCATGCTAAATTGCTCCATAGTGTCCGGGTGGATTAGCCATGGGAAATATGAGATTACAGATATGGTCTGGGTGGGATTCCCTTCAGAGAATCAGTCAGACTCAGTGTATTGCATGTCCCCCTTTCTGCCCTCTAGGGGTTCTAATACCAAGTGCCAACTGCCTCACTACCGCCACCTTAGATGAGGGGCAGTTTGATCAATAACAGGGTTGTCTATGGTAAAGTACAGTTTGATTATGTCATTAAATATCCCAATCCAAGTGCTTCCCAACCTTTCCCCCCCATGCAATTTTTCTTATCCTTAAAATTGTTGCAACTCCAGAGTTGGGGTGAGATGGAGGATGGGATTGGATGAAGTTGTTGAGCCAAGGGGAGTTGTTGTTTATGCGAGGTGTTTGGGGACAGAGCGGAAGAGATGTTGAATCAGTGCAATTGTAGAGTCATAGAAATATACAGCATGAAAACAGACCCTTCAGTCCAACTCATCCATGCCGACCAGATATTCGAAATTAATCTAGTTCCATTTGCTAGCATATGGCTCATAACCCTCTAACCCTGTCCTATTCATGTATCTATCCAGATTTCTTTTAATATTGTAATTGTACCAGCCTCCACCACTTCCTCTGGCTTCTAATTCCACTCATGCACTATCCTCTATGTGATTGCCCCCAGGTCCCTTTTAAATTTTACCCCTGTCACTTTAAAACCTCTAGTTTTGGACTCTCTCACCCCAGGAAAAGACCTTGGCTATTCACCCTGTCCATGCTCCTCATGATTATATAAACCTCTATAAGGCCACCCCGGGTCTCTGATGTTCCAGGGAAAATAGCCCCAGCCTATTCAGCCTCTCCTTATATCTCAAACCCTCCAGCCCTGACAACATTCTTGTAAATCTTGCCTGAATCCTTTCACGTTTAACAACATCCTTCCTGTAGCAGGGAGACCAGAATTGCATGCAGTATTCTAAAAACGGCCTAACCAATGTCCTGTACAGCCGCAATATGACCTCCCAACTCCTGCATTCAACTCACTGACCAATAAAGGTGAGCATACCTATAGCTTTCTTCACTTCCTGCTTCCCTGGGACTCCACTTTCAAGGAATTATGAAGGTATACCCCAAGGTCGGTTTGTCAGCAACAGTCTCCAGGACCTTGCCATCAGGTGCATAAGTCCTACCTTGATTTGCCTTTCCAAAAGGAAGCACCTCACCTTTATCTAAATTAAACTCTATCTGCCACTCCTCGGCCCATTGGCCCATCTGATCAAGATCCCATTCTACCCTGTGGTAACCTCCTTCACTGTAGATGTCGGTGTGTTCGCCAAGCTGGGAGGTTTGATAGCAGATGTTTCATCCCCTTACTAGGTGACATCCTCAGTGCTGTGGAGCCTCCTATTGCCTTGTGCCAGTTTGAATTTATATGGTCTGGTTTTTGCTGCTAAACCAACATCTACAACCAGTACCCGAGCTACAATCTTCACTCAAGCCCTGAACCTTCTTCGCCGTCCACTGCACCTCCAATTTTGGTGTTACCTGCAAACTTATGAATCTGTCCACAACTGGTTTGAAGATCGATGGGGCCTCAAAGTCAAGGATCATGAATGTATATGTCATAGAGTTTTGTGCCAATTTGGGAACTGTTCAAAGTTTATCCTCTAGTACAGCAGGCCCCAGATGGCAAGTAGAACCCCTGAACTGAACAGCCAATAGGGGCACTGGAAGAAGGATGAATCAGGGCAACAGAAAGGTAGCCATGGAGTCATCAAGCACTGAAACAGCACCTTTGGTCCAACTAGGCCACACCAACTATTAGCCCAAACTAGATTGGTCCCACCTGCCTGTGCTTGGCCCATATCCCTCCAAACCCTTCTTTATTCATGTACTTACCCAAATAAACAGTGTAACTGTACCTGCACCCACCACTTTCTCTGGAAGTTCATTCCACACACAAACCACTCTCTGTGTAAAAAGTCACCCCTCATGTCCTTGTTAAATATTTCTATTCTCACCTTAAAAAAATGCCTTCCAGTCTTGAAGTCCCCCACCTTAAGGAAAATACACCTGTCATTTACTTACCAATGCCCCTCATGATTATAAAAACCTCTATAAGGTCACATCGAAACGTCCCATGCTCCAGTGAAAAAAAGTCCCAGCCTCTGCTTGTAACTCAAACCTCCGTTCCTGGCAACACCCTGGTAAATCTTTTCTGAACCCTCTCCAGCCGAATAATATCCTTCCTATAACAGGACGGCCAGAACTGTGAATAGTTTGTGAATAGAAACTCTTGTAGAACAACATCTAGAATTTTCACTCAACACTCACCATGTTGAAGACAAGTATCCCAAATCACTGTGACCCATGATTTCAGAACCCCTGGTCTAAACTTGCTCATGAAGAACATCTGTTTTGTCTTTTAAGATATCAGTCCCATTCACAACATTTATGAACTTGGACATATTCAGCCTGTACAGATTAATACCAGACCAGACTCCTGCTCTCATCCCTCAAGCAAGTTGCCTTTATCTTTATTTAGAACGAGCCTCACCAAGGACGGATCCACTGCTTGTGGCAGAGAAATCCAACTTGGAGCATGGTTTAAAAAGTGTCCTCGAAATGGTTAAAGCTTCATTTAGCCTTCCTTTTAAACCAGCTCTAACAATGACAGTGAATTGTTCTGTCAAGCTTAAAACATAACTAACTATTGTCCAGAGCTCTGCACAAATATGAAACATGTACATTGTTGAAATTTCCCTGGCCAGAGATCAGTGCTGTAACATGGGCCTGTCAGCTCTGTGTTATTCTGAGTAGGTGCTATCCAGCTTATATCTGTAGTACCGCTCGTGGCTTTGTTGTGGATAGAAATCACTGAAAAATGATACAGCCTTTTGTACAAACAGCAAGGCAAGTATAATCTCCCCTCAAATCTGTGAAGTGAGCGATAAAGAAAGGAATTCTTTTTGTCGGAATAAACAATTCATAATATCTGTCTAGTGACATGATGCAGATCATTTCTTTGCTGTCTGTCTGTTAGCATTTTTGAGCAATGAACAAAATGAGAAGAGACTGGAATTTACATTAGTACCGTGTGATATATTGTACTTTCCTGTCCTGGCTTTCTCTCTTTATTAGGATCTTTCAAATAGAAATCAGTAGAATGTTCCACCAACAACATTTGAGTTGTAAAACTTCCTACAGGCGCTGAGAGGTCAGAAGTTCTCAACATAAAGAAAAATGGATTTGAGGTCTCGATGTACCCATACATCATACTGCTGCCAGGTTCAATCATCTTCAATTAATTCATCAATGATCTTCCTTCTATCATAAAGTCTGAAGTGATAATGTTTGCTTTGCAGTTACTTGCATTCAAACTGTACAGTTGCTGAAAAATCCATGCCTGTATGTTGCAAAGCCCTGGTCAGGTTTCAAATAAGTGACAACTAAGATTTGTCCTGCACTGGTGACCATCTCCAACAGGAGAGAATGTAACCACTGTCTCCTGACATTCAATGGCATTACCAGCACAGTGAATCCCTCACAGTTAATAGTCTGGGGCACCATTAACCAGAAACTAGGCTGGACCAGTCATATGCATTAGGATGGCTGTAAGAGCAGGTCAGAGGCTAGGAATACTGTGTCAAGTAACTCAATTCCTTACTCCCCAGAGCCTGTCCATCATCTACAAGGCACAAGTCAGCAGTGTGATGGAATACTCCCCACTTGCCTAGATGGGTGCAGCTCTAACAACACTCAAGAAACTCAACACCATCCCGGACAAAGCAGCCTGTTTGACTAGCACCCATAACCTGCAACATTCACTCCCTCATTAACTGACACAGTGGCATCAGTGTGTACCATCAACATGACGCATTGCGACAACTCACAATGACTGCAACAGAACCTTCTAAACCGCTACCAACTAGAAAGACAAGGGGAGCAGATGTCTGGAAATAGCAGCCCCTGCAATTTCCTGTCCAGGTCATGCACCATGTTGACTTGGAAATATATCACCGTGCCTTCACTGTTGCTGGGTCAAAATCCTCGAACCCTCCCTCTAAGAGCACTGTGGATGTCCCTACACCTAAAGGACTTCAGCAATTCACCACCACCTTCTCCAGAGCAGTTAGAAATGGGTAACAAATGCTGGCCCATGAATGTATAAAAAAATCTTGAACTCTGAAGCGGCAAGTAACCTTTGCTCAACTTCAGTAAGGCATTCAACAAGATTCTTCATGGTAGATGGGTTGGCAAGGTTCGGTCACATGGAATACAGGGAGAACTAGTCATCTGGATACAGAACTGGCTCAAAGGCGGTGGTGGAGGGTCACTTTACAGACTGGAGGCCTGTGACAAATGGTGTGCCACAGGAATCGGTGCTGGGTCCACTGCTTTTCATCATTTATATAAATGATTTGAATGTGGATGTAGGAGATATGGTTAGTAAGTTTGCAGATGACATCAAAATTGGAGACCAAAGGGTGCAGGAATATAGTTCCTTAAAAGAGGAGTCACAGATAGACAGGGTGGTGAAGGAAGTGTTTAGCACACTTGCCTTTATTGGTCAGTGCATTAAGTATAGGAGTTGAGATGTCATGTTGCAGCTGTACGGGTAATTGGTGAGACCACTTTTACAATACAGCGTTCAGCTCTGCTCTGGGAAAGACGGCATTAAGCTGGAAAGGATTCAGAAAAGATTTTCAAGAATGTTGCTGGAATTGAAGGGTTTGAGCTGTAGCAAGAGGCTAGGTGTGTGTATATGTGCCTGTCTGTCTGTATGCATGTTTGCATGCCTGTGCATGTGTTTGTGTGTTTGTGTGTGTGTTTGTGTGTGTGTGTGTGTGTGTGTGTGTGTGTCTGTGTGTGTCTGTGTCTGTGTGTGCCTGTCTGTGTGTGACCTCTCTCAGCACAAATTGATGGCACCTTCAGCCGAGGACAGAAGCAATGAGGCAACTGCGGGCAGATGAAACAGCAGTGTCAAGGAGTGCAGCCCCAAGCCTCTGTCAGTATCAATATCACGCACTACTACCCCCCTCCTTCTCCACACACCATTGAGTCTAAGAAGCCCCAAACACACAGAGAAACACTTCGTGGTCTGACAAACAAAATAATCTACTCAAGGTGAATTAACAATAAGCAAGGCATAATTGGTCAGTTTGTCTTGTTCCTGCAGCCACTGGCCATGTGTGCTGGATGTAAGGCATCCCTCTTCCCACTGTCCTACACTGACCCGCTTATTTGAGACCTGGAATTAAGCTCTTGATGGTTTTTGTTAGGAGTGTCAGACTATAGCTGTCTACTTTCAAAAAACAGTCATTTCTCCAAATTGAGCTTTTATTTATCAGCTTTTGCCAGTGGAATTAAGGATCACTGCTGAAACATTCGTACAGTGTGTGTACTTTCATCCTGCAGTGCACACTGTGTCTTGTTTTGCTGACGGACAAGTTTCATGGAGTTTTTAGAATGTCTCGAGCTGAGTGTCACTCCCCAGTCATCTCCTCTTCCTTTAAGGTGAACCATAATATTAGAAGGAAGATTCCATTTGATCCCAGGAAAGGACACGTAAAGTCACGGATTGTGGGAATATGATTGCTTTGATGGGTTGTCACTTCAGGGGAAATAGTTTCACATTCTGAACAAACCTGGCTCAGGAGAGTAAATTGCAGTCCTGTTAGTCTTACACCCACACAACTCACAACCGAAATTATACAAATCCAACCTGCCAAAGGAACAGTTCAAAAATCCACACAATTAGTTCCCCCAGACACACACACACACACACACACACACACACACACACACACACACACCCACTAACAATCACACACTAACACAAAACATACACTAACACATACACACTCTCCCTCACGCACACACATTCCTACACACAGACACACACACTGTCTCTCTCTCCACACACACGCAGACACACACGTATGCACAGACTCTCTCTCACACATGCACACACACTGTGTGTGTCTCTCTCTCACACACACTAACACACACACGCACCCGCACACACACACACATACACACACCCCAGGAACCGTCTTCTCCTTCCTTATCAATGCTTACCCCTTCCTTAAATGTGGTGAAGAGCCTAGTGCAGGGGGTACAGCAGTGTTGGGGGAGCCAATGACAGCCTGCAATTTCTGCTTGAAACATCATCAGGCTCTGCATTGTTTAGCTAGCAAAAATATAGAGCAGTCTTTTACAATGCAAGACACCCACACAGATAAAGACATCAAGGGGAGAGGTGGGAGTGATGCCTTTGTGAATCTTAAGTACCGGTAATATTCATATATCTGAAACAATTCTGTCCTGTTAATGGTTCTTCTTATGTTTTATTCTGCAAGTAGGAGGGAACAATATCTCAGGGCTCTGGAGTGCTGTTCTGTTGACCTGAGAGATGAATTTAACATGCTTATTGCCTCCAGCAGGGTACTCTACCTGATGCAGCAATGCTGTTCTCTCAGAACATAAGAAACTCGACATGAATATCATGGCATTGCAGAATCCAGCAGCTGTTTTATTACAACTTGCTAATATATACAAATAGTACATTCACTGGCACATAAGTGTCTGGATCAAAAACAAGCTATTAATTTGCACAGAACAACGCACTTCTTGTAGTTTGCTGTGCTTCAAATGATCTGAGTTAAGATGGAATCAGAGATCTTTACAGTTTGCAGGCTATGATTCAGTATGTCTCTTAAAGGTATACTAACATACTGATGACACATCGCAGTGAACTGAGAGCAATGGGTTAGAACTTTAGGGCCCGTCCACAAATCCACTTCCAAACTAGCTTTCCCTCTCACTTTCTTTCACTTCATCGCTGTTTCTCATCCACTTGATCTCTATCACTTTCTTGCAGCTAACTTATGAACAGGATAGCACAGTCTGGTACGGATCGTAACTCAGCTGTCAGTTTACCTCAGTGTTTGTAACACGGGCAGTAAGACCGTGCTGATAGAGAACATAGATATGAACCTAGAGTACCATGTACAAGTTTAATCACCTTATTTAATAAATGAAGCAAACACATTGTAAGTAGTTCAGAAAAGGTTGACTAGACCAATACCTGGAATATTGTAGATATTGTAGAATATTATAGAGATGTGGACTCATGGATTATACAGCATGGGAACAGTCCCTTCAGTCCAATTTGTCCATGCCAACCAGATAACCTAAATTAATCAAGTCCCATTTTCAAGCATTTGGCCCATATCCCTCTAAACCCTTGCTATTCATGTCCACATCCAGATCCCTTTCAACTATTGCAAATATACCAGCCTCCACCACTTCCTCTGGCAGCTCATTCCATACACAAACCACTCCCTGCATGAAAAGTTTGCCCCTTAGGACCTTTTTAAATCCTTCCCCTCTCACCTTAAACCCATGCCCCTCTTGTTTTGGACTCCTCTATGAGGAAAGGTCAGCGAGGTTAGGCTTGTATCTGCAATTGAATAGGTTAGAATATGATCTTGAGGGGTCTAGACAGGGTAGATGTGGAAAGGATGCTTACAGGAGAATCTAGAACTGGGCGCCACTGTTTAAAAATAAAGGGTTGCCCATTTAAACCAAAAATGAGGTGAATTTCTTTTCACGAAACATGTTGACTGGGCCGGTATTTATTCGCCGTCCCTAGTTGCCCTTGAGAAGCTGGTGGCCAGCTGACTTTGTGGGCTGTGGCAGTCCATGTATGGAAAGAGTTGTGAGTTTTGTAAGTCTCTTCCTAAAATTTGGTGGAAGCAGAGACTTTGACTATTTTTAAAGCAGTAGTGGATAGATTCTTGTTAAATGAGAGGGTGGAAGATTATCACACCAGGTCGTATGGATCTTGTGATTTTATTGTATAGTGGCTGGATCAGGTTCAGGCATTGAATGGCTAGCCATTACAAACACCTCTAGCCCTAAAATCCTCTGCAAACTCTGCACCAAACCAATTCTGGCCGTTTCCTTCTTTGTATCGTTCCTCAGTTGTCTATGCAGACCCTAAGCTTTGGGATTACCTCTAGTATTGTTTAGGTAGCTTTTTACCTCGTGCTGTAATGTGGAGACAGTAAACTTTGCACAGTACTCATTTCAGTACATGTGACAATAAAGCTCATTCATTCATTCGTTGGGGTAAAGCTCTCTCTAACCTCTGTCTTCCTTCAAGACACTTCAGCGAAGTGTCTCCTGGACCAAACATTTGGGAACCTGTTTAAATATCTCTTTAGAAACAAAACCAGAAGTTGCTGGAAAAGCTCAGTAGGACTGACTAGCAGCATCTGTGAAGAGAAACGGTGTGGAGACGGTTTAAGGAACAGTTGTTGGGAGTGATGAGTAAATATGTCCCTCTGAGACAGGCAAGAAGGGGTAAGATTAGGGAACTTTGGATGACGAGAGCGGTGGAGCTTCTAGTGAAAAGGAAGAAGGTAGCTTACATAAGGTGGAGGAAGCTAGGGTCAAGTTCAGCTAGAGAGGATTACATGCAGGCAAGGAAGGAGCTCAAAAATGGTCTGAGGAGAGCCAGGAGGGGGCACGAGAAAGGCTTGGCAGAAGGAATCCGGGAAAACACAAAGGCATTTTACACTTACGTGAGGAATAAGAGAATGGTCAAAGAAAGAGTAGGGCCGATCAGGGATAGCATAGGGAACTTGTGTGTGGAGCCTGAGGAGGTAGGGGAAGCCCTAAATGAGTTTTTTGCTTCTGTCTTTACGAAAGAAACAAACTTTGTAGTGAATGAAACCTTTGAAGAGCAGGTGTGCATGCTGGAATGGATAGAGATAGAGGAAGCTGATGTGCTGAAAATTTTGTCAAACATTAAGATTGACAAGTCGCCAGGCCCGGATCAGATTTGTCCTCGGCTGCTTTGGGAAGCGAGAAATGCAATTGCTTCGCCACTTGCGAAGATCTTTGCATCCTCGCTCTCCACTGGAGTCGTACCTGAGGACTGGAGAGAGGCAAATGTAATTCCTCTCTTCAAGAAAGGAAATAGGGAAATCCCCGGCAATTATAGACCGGTAAGTCTCACGTCTGTCGTCTGCAAGGTGTTAGAAAGGATTCTGAGGGATAAGATTTATGACCATCTGGAAGAGCATGGCTTGATCAAATACAGTCAACACGGCTTTGTGAGGGGTAGGTCATGCCTTACAAACCTTACTGAGTTTTTTGAGGATGTGACTAGAAAAGTTGATGAGGGTCGAGCTGTGGATGTGGTGTATATGGACTTCAGTAAGGCATTTGATAAGGTTCCCCATGGTAGGCTCATTCAGAAGGTCAGGAGGAATGGGATACAGGGGAACTTAGCTGCTTGGATACAGAATTGGCTGGCCAACAGAAGACAGCGAGTGGTAGTAGAAGGAAAATATTCTGCCTGGAAGTCAGTGGTGAGTGGAGTTCCACAGGGCTCTGTCCTTGGGCCTCTACTGTTTGTAATTTTTATTAATGACTTGGACGAGGGGATTGAAGGATGGGTCAGCAAGTTTGCAGACGACACAAAGGTCGGAGGTGTCGTTGACAGTGTAGAGGGCTGTTGTAGGCTGCAGCGGGACATTGACAGGATGCAGAGATGGGCTGAGAGGTGGCAGATGGAGTTCAACCTGGATAAATGCGAGGTGATGCATTTTGGAAGGTCGAATTTGAAAGCTGAGTACAGGATTAAGGATAGGATTCTTGGCAGCGTGGAGGAACAGAGGGATCTTGGTGTGCAGATACATAGATCCCTTAAAATGGCCACCCAAGTGGACAGGGTTGTTAAGAAAGCATATGGTGTTTTGGCTTTCATTAACAGGGGGATTGAGTTTAAGAGTCGTGAGATCTTGATGCAGCTCTATAAAACTTTGGTTAGACCGCACTTGGAATACTGCATCCAGTTCTGGGCGCCCTATTATAGGAAAGATGTGGATGCTTTGGAGAGGGTTCAGAGGAGGTTTACCAGGATGCTGCCTGGACTGGAGGGTTTATCTTATGAAGAGAGGTTGACTGAGCTCAGTCTCTTTTCATTGGAGAAAAGGAGGAGGAGAGGGGACCTAATTGAGGTATACAAGATAATGAGAGGCATAGATAGAGTTGATAGCCAGAGACTATTTCCCAGGGCAGAAATGGCTAGCACGAGGGGTCATAGTTTTAAGCTGTTTGGAGGAAAGTATAGAGGGGATGTCAGAGGCAGGTTCTTTACGCAGAGAGTTGTGGGAGCATGGAATGCGTTGCCAGCAGCAGTTGTGGAAGCAAGGTCATTGGGGTCATTTAAGAGACTGCTGGACATGTATATGGTCACAGAAATTTGAGGGTGCATACATGAGGATCAGTGGTCGGCACAACATTGTGGGCTGAAGGGCCTGTTCTGTGCTGTACTGTTCTATGTTCTATGTTCTATGTTCTAAATCAGAGTTAACATTTTGGATCCGATGACCCTTACTCAGAATATCTCTTTATGAAGCTTAAGTTCAAATATTGTCAGATTAAAGTCCCGTGAAGCACCTCGGGTCATTTCAGTGGATTAAGGCCATGCCAGTACTGCCAGCTTTCGGTCAGCAGGCAGTGTCCATGCTGATGAATAGAAAGGTTTAATCTACGCAGCCCTTGTACTTTGAGGCAATTTTTTCTGATGTTTTTGTTTAAATCCAAGCTCCGAATCATTCTATTCAAATTAAAAGCGATCAGCAAATTAAATATTTCCTAGTTGGGAAAACTATTCACTTGTAGAATTCCTACAGTGCACAAAGATGGCATTCAGCCCATCGAGTCCACAATGACCCTCTGAAGACCCAGCCGCTATCCTCTCATTTCCTTTAGCTAATCCACCTAGGCTGTACATCCCTGAACACTGAGGGCAATTTTTATCACAGGCTATCCACCTTACGTGCATATCTTTGGACTACAGGGTGTAAATAGAGCAGTTGGAGGAAACCCAACCAGGAACAAGGAGAGCATGCAAATTCCACACAGCCCGAGGCTGGAATCAAACCCGGATCCCTGGTGCTGTAAGGCAGCAGTGCGAACCACTGAGCCACCGTACTGCCCTAACTAACGAATGATCCATTTGTTAGCGAACGAAAATTTACACAGAACACTATGTTGCGTGCCTGCTGCTTTTTCAGGAATGTGAGTAGTTCCCTTAGATGGTTGCTGAGTGACAATGCAGAAAGCTAGGTGCAGACTACTCTCTTAATGAAAGGCTCTGAATATCGCTGCAGTGTGTGAGAGGGTGACAGGGAGGGAAGGAAAGCATATGAAAGACAACAAACCAACCAAACAATGAGGTGCTTTGAAGCAGAACCTCAGGGAAAATCTGATAGAAATAATGCTCACCCTTTCACTGGTGTTCACTCCATTAAGCTATGGATTCTGGTTAACTTCGATCTTTTCATGGAGACAGACCTGAAGGCAGGGTTAACTTATGATTGGCCTGCACACACAGTAAATTAGCAGAAGAGGAGGAATGGATTAGTTACCCACTCCCCTATCTGTTTGTCCCCCACAGTCTAAAGATGTGCGGGTTAGGGTGGATTGGCCATGCTAAATTACCCATAGTGTCTCGAGATGTGTGGGCTAGGTGGGTTATCCATGGGAAAGGCAGGGTTACAGGAATGTATCTGGATGGGATGCTCTTCGGGGGGTTAGTGTGGATTTGTTGGGCCAAATGGCCTGTTTCCACGCTGTCGGAATTCTGAAAAGGGATAGACAAGAATAAAGTTGCCACTCAGCTACAATGAATAAGTCTCATCAGGAAGTGGATAGTTGTGGCTTTTTGCAACTAAAGAAAATTTGACATTGGAACAGAAGGATCCTGCATTTTGTCAGTCACAGACAAAATCATCACAGGGCTTATGATAATGAAGAAAGACTCACATCAATACACAATCTTCTTGATATCCCAAAGCATTTTATAGCCAATTAGGTTCCCTAAAGTGTATTCTTTGTTAGAAAGCAGGAAACATTGTCGCCAAAGTCTGCACAGAAAACTCCAACAAAGGTTAATGTGGTAATTAATCTGATCTCCTGTTGTTGGTGCTAGGATGCCACGTCTCACTGTATCTTTTCTGTTCATTAAGGTTTTCATTCCTCCCGCCCTCTCTTTCTTTTGAGGTCAAAGGGAGTAGCTGCACTATCTTCTGGCATTAAAAAGAGCTCAGTATGAAAATATTGTCCGATGTTACCTTGTCTTTAAGTTGATATAATTGTCTGATTGTTAAAGAGTTTCCATTCAGATGTTGGGACACAGTAGATGAGTAATTTGAATGATTACATAGCAGGTGTCTCATCCTTGGGAGGAACAGATGGTCTTAGGGTTACAGCTCTTCATCACAAAAGATTCTCCTAACCTCTGGGTCTGGTATAAACCAACTGTTAGTGAGCGATCGCTGTGGTTAGTCACCAATTTCATTGTTGGTGTGTCATGCAACACCTGAGATTGTTACAAAGGCACTTCATATTTAATAATGGTTAGGCTGCAGCTAGAGTATTGTGGGTATGTGGAGTGCTGGAATCCACATGATAGGAGGGATGTGATTAGACTGGAGAAGGTGCAGAGGAGATTTACCAGGTCGTTGCCTGGCTGGAGGGAGTTTCAGTTATGAAATGAAATTAGACCAATTGGGTGTGTTTTCCTTTGAGCAGAAGAGACTGAAGGTGAGACGTGACTGAGATATATAAATGATGGAGATGTTCTTGTTTGATCTGGTCTTTAGTTGGGGGGATGACAAACCTGCAAGGAAGGGCTGCCCAGCTGATCTCTCCCATATCTGAGAACAAAGCCTTCTTGTTGTGTTTGGGGTGAACATTATTCGTTCTTCTGAATGAGTAATTGAAGGAACATCTCAGTATAGCATTTCTTGACCAAGCTGTACCTGTAAAGACTTGAGAGACAACCATGTATGATCAGTGGCTTGACTGAATATCAGAGAACAGACTCCAGAACATTCAACGCTGTATCGGTCTGCCTTGAAGAACAGTTCATTGGCCAAAGCAGTTTCCTTTTCAGAAAGCTAATCCGTGGCAAGAAACATTTAATTTTCCTGTTTCCATGCAGCATGTGTGTTTTTAGACAGATAAACATATATAACCTTATATTACTGATTCCATATTTACCTCAGGTATAGCACCTTCATTGAAAACATGTAATATTTGTAAAGATAGCTGGCTGATAGATCTGAGATAATGGGAACTGCAGATGCTGGAGATTCCAAGATAATAAAATGTGAGGCTGGATGAACACAGCAGGCCAAGCAGCATCTCAGGAGCACAAAAGCTGATGCTTCGGGCCTAGACCCTTCATCAGAGAGGGGGATGGGGGGAGGGAACTGGAATAAATAGGGAGAGAGGGGGAGGCGGACCGAAGATGGAGAGTAAAGAAGATAGGTGGAGAGAGTGTAGGTGGGGAGGTAGGGAGGGGATAGGTCAGTCCAGGGAAGACGGACAGGTCAAGGAGGTGGGATGAGGTTAGTAGGTAGCTGGGGGTGCGGCTTGGGGTGGGAGGAAGGGATGGGTGAGAGGAAGAACCGGTTAGGGAGGCAGAGACAGGTTGGACTGGTTTTGGGATGCAGTGGGTGGGGGGGAAGAGCTGGGCTGGTTGTGTGGTGCAGTGGGGGGAGGGGATGAACTGGGCTGGTTTAGGGATGTAGTAGGGGAAGGGGAGATTTTGAAACTGGTGAAGTCCACATTGATACCATATGGCTGCAGGGTTCCCAGGCGGAATATGAGTTGCTGTTCCTGCAACCTTCGGGTGGCATCATTGTGGCAGTGCAGGAGGCCCATGATGGACATGTCATCAAGAGAATGGGAGGGGGAGTGGAAATGGTTTGCGACTGGGAGGTGCAGTTGTTTGTTGCGAACTGAGCGGAGGTGTTCTGCAAAGCGGTCCCCAAGCCTCCGCTTGGTTTCCCCAATGTAGAGGAAGCCGCACCGGGTACAGTGGATGCAGTATACCACATTGGCAGATGTGCAGGTGAACATCTGCTTAATGTGGAATGTCATCTTGGGGCCTGGGATGGGGGTGAGGGAGGAGGTGTGGGGACAAGTGTAGCATTTCCTGCGGTTGCAGGGGAAGGTGCCGGGTGTGGTGGGGTTGGAGGGCAGTGTGGAGCGAACAAGGGAGTCACGGAGAGAGTGGTCTCTCCGGAAAGCAGACAGGGGAGGGGATGGAAAAATGTCTTGGGTGGTGGGGTCGGATTGTAAATGGCGGAAGTGTCGGAGGATAATGCGTTGTATCCGGAGGTTGGTAAGGTGGTGTGTGAGAACGAGGGGGATCCTCTTGGGGCGGTTGTGGCGGGGGCGGGGTGTGAGGGATGTGTCGCGGGAAATGCGGGAGACGCGGTCAAGGGCGTTCTCGATCACCATGGGGGGAAAGTTGCGGTCCTTAAAGAACTTGGACATCTGGGATGTGCGGGAGTGAAATGTCTTATCGTGGGAGCAGATGCGGCGGAGGCGGAGGAATTGGGAATAGGGGATGGAATTTTTGCAGGAGGGTGGGTGGGAGGAGGTGTATTCTAGGTAGCTGTGGGAGTCGGTGGGCTTGAAATGGACATCAGTTACAAGCTGGTTGCCTGAGATGGAAACTGAGAGGTCCAGGAAGGTGAGGGATGTGCTGGAGATGGCCCAGGTGAACTGAAGGTTGGGGTGGAAGGTGTTGGTGAAGTGGATGAACTGTTCGAGCTCCTCTGGGGAGCAAGAGGCGGCGCCGATACAGTCATCAATGTACCGGAGGAAGAGGTGGGGTTTGGGGCCTGTGTAGGTGCGGAAGAGGGACTGTTCCACGTAACCTACAAAGAGGCAGGCATAGCTGGGGCCCATGCGGGTGCCCATGGCCACCCCCTTAGTCTGTAGGAAGTGGGAGGAGTCAAAAGAGAAGTTGTTGAGTGTGAGGACGAGTTCAGCTAGGCGGATGAGAGTGTCGGTGGAGGGGGCCTGGTCGGGCCTGCGGGACAGGAAGAAGCGGAGGGCCTTGAGGCCATCTCCGTGCGGAATGCAGGTGTACAGGGACTGGATGTCCATGGTGAATATGAGGTGTTGGGGGCCAGGGAATTGGAAGTCCTGGAGGAGGTGGAGGGCATGGGTGGTGTCACGGACGTAGGTGGGGAGTTCCTGGACCGAAGGGGAGAAAATGGAGTCCAGATAGGTGGAGATGAGTTCGGTGGGGCAGGAGCAGGCTGAGACGATGGGTCGACCAGGGCAGGCAGGTTTGTGGATTTTGGGAAGGAGATAGAAACGGGCCGTGCGGGGTTGGGGAACAATGAGGTTGGAGGCTGTGGGTGGGAGGTCCCCTGAGGTGATGAGGTCGTGAATGGTGTTGGAGATGATGGTTTGGTGCTCGGGTGTGGGGTCATGATCGAGGAGGCGGTAGGAGGTGGTGTCGGAGAGTTGGCGTCTGGCCTCGGCGATAGATCTATTTATTTAAAGCTTGATAGAGGTAAGGCCATCTTGATATTGGGAAAACTACTTTTATTTCATGTAACTTATAGAGCCATGGGACTTTTGGCTGAGGGTGGAGGAGTACACCAATACATTACAGATAGTGACGGGTAAGTGAGATGGAGCATGGACTTTTTTCTGTTTAATAGCTTCTATGTTCTCACACTTAGAATCCCCACAATGTGGAAACAGGCCATTTGGCCCAACAAGTCCACATCAACTCTCTGAAGAGCATCCCACCCTGACCTATCGCCCCAGCCTATACTCATAACCCTGCGTCCCATGGCTGATCAACCTCACCTACACATCTCTGAGCACTATGGCTAATTTAGCATGGTCAACCCACCTAGCCCACACATTTTGGGCTGTGGAATTTCAAACCCAGTACTGTGTGGGACTTCAGCAAGTTATCAGCAGGTTCTCTCACTAAAGGGTTGCTGCTCTGTTCAGGCTGTCATCTTTCAGATGAGACTTTAGAGAACAGAGATCTTCTGTCCAGCGATGCCATTAGTATTTCTTCTTCAGCCAAATTCACGAAAAGAAATTAATTGCTTATTTATCTATTTGCCGTTTGTGTAAGTTTGCTGGGTGTGACTTGGCTGCTGAATTTCTTTTGTTACAATTATAGTCACTTTAAAGGTAAATCATTGGGACATTCTGATGTTGTGAATAGCTATATAAATATGGTTCTTTCGGAGGGACATTAGTGAGCCATTTGGGTTTATACAAAGGAACAATTACATTTATAATCATTTTGAAGTGATGTTACCTCACAAATGACTAAAACTACCAAATCATGACAGAGATAATGGGAATTGCAGATGCTGGAGAATCTGTGATATAAAAAGTGTGAAGCTGGATGAACACAGCAGGCCAAGTAGCATCTTAGGAGCACAAAAGCTGAAGTTTCAGGGCTCGACCCTTCATCAGAGAGGTCGAGGCCCGAAACGTCAGCTTTTGTGCTCCTAAGATGCTATTTGGCCTGCTGTGTTCTCCCAGCTTCACATTTTGTTATCTCAGAGTCATGACAGATGGAGGGATTAGAACTCACCTCCAATGGGTGCCTAAAGCCAATCCAGATGGGATTGGGATTGGTGTCTATAGATGCGGTTGACTCTTACCTGCCCTCTGTGCAGTTAGGGATTGGCAATAAGTACCGGCCTAGTCCATGATGCCCTCACAGCTCAATGACTTTTCAGTGACATTGGCAAACCCCTTTCGCTCTGTGCAATTCACTCTCAGCTGGTGCCTGCAGAAGACAGCTGAATTCTCCTTGAGGAAGCTAGCCCGCCAGTCAGTATTTCGGGTTGTCTATCTTTCTTGCTCAAACAGATGTTGAGAATTTTCTTCCTTGAGCCTGCAATCTGATCATGAACAGCTGCTATTGCTGACTCACGCTGCCCATACTAGAGCTCCCATCCTCCCTCTCCCACATGAGAAAAGCAGAGAATCGTAGAACTTAACAACACTGAAGGAGGCCATTCGACTCATCGCATCTGTTCTGGCTCCCGAAGGAGCTCCGCAGCCTTCAAAATTAGGCACTTCAGTGGCTCACTGCTCGGCACTGCTGCCTCACGGCCCCAGGGACCCAGGTTCAATTCCACCCTCACGCTATGTGAAGTTTACACGTTCTTTCTGTGTCTGCATGGTTTCCTTCCTGCTGCTATGGTTTCCTCCCACAGAAAAGGTGTGCAGGATAGGTGGATTGGTCATGGGAATGCGGTGTTACAGGGGTAGGGTTGAAGGTGTGCCTGGGTGGGACTCTCTTCAGAGGTTTGGTGTGGACTTGATGGACCAAAAGGCCTGCTTCTGCACCATAGGGATTCTATAAATTCATTGCTTTTGAATATATGTCTAATTCTCTTTCGAAACCTCGTATGGAATCCACTTCCATCACTCTCTCATTGAGTGCATAGCAAATCCTAATAAGTCTGTGAATAAAGAAGTTTCAAAAGCAAAGGGGCTTGAGTAAGACTGCTCCCTGGGGTGAGAGGTACCATCTCCTGGGTGAGTGTGGCACTAAGAATCATGTGAGCAGGTCCCTCCCATATGTTTCTGAGTTGATAAGGGCTGGTAATGCAGCATGGATCATTGCATAGAAATGGTAAATAACCCTTTGATACTGTCATAAGCACAGGGGAGGTTTTTTGAGCTGTTCCAGAAGCTTATCATCTGTGCCAAAACATTTGGTCCAGTAAAAAGTGGAAAATGTTGACTTATCTAAAAGGCAGTGAAAGGAATGATTTTGTTATTTGGGACTGTGGTATCCTGATGTCTTTTCCATGTTCTTGTTCCTCATCCTGCACGTTGATGAGATGGAACAACTTCTCTACAGGAGAGACCAGGCACTGTACTGCTTCCTTCAGCGATAGTAAGAACTGCCAATGCTGGAGTAGAGATAACAAGGCGTGGAGCTGGATGAACACAGCAGGCCAGGCAGCATCAGAGGAACAGGAAAGCTGACATTTTGGGTCGGGGCCCTTCTTCAGGCCTGTTTCCTGTTTCAATTTTGCAGCAATAGCCATGTCTTCCCCCCAACCCACCCCCCTCCCCATCCTTGTTCCTTGGAATGTTGCTGTACAGCGGGGCTAGCTACATCACATTGTTCTTGTCAGAAGCTTTAATTATTTAATGAAGGCCAGGAAAAGTGACACAGCATGAACAAGCCAAAACACTGCGTGGGTTGTGTTTCAACATGGGTTATTCCAATCTCAGGGCATTGCATAACTCCCCTGCCAGAGTTCTAAAGGAGGAGCACCTTTGGTGACTCACCTCCTGTTTTTCTGAAAAATAAGGGAACAAAGATATATATTCTTTTTATGCGTAAGGATAAGGATGGGATTTAACTCAGCGAGACTGCAAACTGGACAGGCCAGCAATTAAAATGGTACACCAACCTCTTCGTTTGGCTTTCCACTTAGTTTGTGGATGCAATCGTAACCTGCATAGGGGAGACTGTCCGGAAATCAGTGGAGTCCTTCTGTAGAATCATAGAATCCCAACAATGTGGAAGCAGGCCATTCAGCCCATCGAGTCCACACTGACCCTCCGAAGAGCATCCCATCCAGACCTCCAATCCTGCATGTCCCATGGTTTACCCACTTAGCCTGCACATCCCTGGACACTTTGGACAATTTCCCACGGCCAATCCACCTAACCTGCACATCTTTGGACTGTGGGAGGAAACCGGGGGAAACCCACACAGACATGGGGAGAATCTGCAAACTCCACACAGACAATCACCCGAGGCTGAAATCTGAGCCCAGGTCTCTGATGCTACGAGGCAGCAGTGTTAACCACTGAGCCACCGTGCTGTCCCTGTAAGTGAATAGATTTACACCCAGTGGGGTTCATGAGCTTTTTCCTTCCAACGTAGTGGGACATATTAAGAGAAAAAAACTTGCAAAGCAATAGGATCTTGGACACCATAACTACTGAGTGCCAAAACAGGGACTATTTTGTCACCACACTTTAAGCAGGACTTGAGGGTCTTCAAGAGGGGCTGAGGAGTAGAGGGTTGATGGCTTGGAATCTGCTGCCCATGTGGACAGTGGACATGCAGATGATCAATGATTGTGCAGGAAATTAGTTGGAATTGAGAGAAATAAACTTGTAGAGCTAAGGGTATAAAGCTGGTCAAAATTTCCCAAGATGGTGTTAGTATGGAATTGATTGGCTGAATAGCCTCCTTCCATGCCATAATAGCTTTATAGCTCAAAAGCACTGTTGAAGCCCAATTTCAATTTTAATCCAGTGACAAGCGAGCCTGGGGTCAGAGACACTCAAAGGATGCATTTGTTTCTCCTGATTCCTTGTGGACTAGTAGCTGTTGGAGTCTCCTGTTTAACAGACTGAAGTCATATGTTGGACTGGGCAATAAAAGACCATCAGACATTTATAAGGGCTTTATTCTCAAACACCAGTCACCACCTTTCACTTCTGGGTATGTTCCCTTTCCAGAAGCTAACTGCACCCCAGGGGAAGAACCCAGCTCCTCTATTTCTAACCAACTAGTTCAGACATTGTTAGAACACCCCCCCGCCCCACCCACCTCAACTCTGGAGCAGGTGGTGTGACCCAGTGCAGCTCCTCACAAGACCATGTTGTTCAGTTGGAGTGGCATTTGGACACACTGAGGAGCATACAGGGGGCACAGAGTGTGATAGGCACTAGTCACAAGGGGGTGGTCGCACCAGAGCTTCAGTCAGGTAGATGGTGAGAGCCAGGAGAGGCAGGCAGATAATCCGGGGGTCTCCTGTGGCTCATGCCCTCTCTAACAGGTATACCGTTTTGGATACTGTTAGCGGGGAGTAACTCTCAGGGGAGTATAAAAACAGCAGCCAGGCCTGTAGCACCACAACTTGCACTGCTTTAGAGCAAAGTGACTCCTGGTGTAGAGGTAGGGGCACTGTACCGCAAAGAACCCAACTCTTTTGTTTCAATACCCAGCAGCAGATCACTCATTTGACAATTTAAGGGAACCCAGTGTTACCTTCCTCACCAACATTTGAATTGAACTAAAGACATCATTTGGACAAAAAGGATCAAACAGTTTAAAGGAAAATATTACAGCCATTTGAGTCCGAATCAAATAACAAAGAATCCAGCTCTGTTCATTTTTTTTCTCTTTGCTTCTATCCAGAAATGCTGCTACACACCTTCTGAACAAGTTTTGTAACCACCACCAAAACACTTCTGTTTCTAATTATGTGATCAGTTTAATACAAGCCATCAGGGCCAGTGCTAAGACAGCAAAGGTGAGGGAAAGGTGGGAAGAGAGGAGGGTGAACTGAATTAAAATGCAGTTGAAAGGGGTATTCCACATGCCTATGGTGCTCACCTCTCTCTAAAGGCATCAAGAATGTTGGTGGCCACTGCATGCTGTCTCTCCAAGGACATTCAGGCATGAGCAGAGCCCTGGAAGAGGGGATGGCAGTCAGGAACTATGACTCCCCTCCACCCCTGCTGTCTGGACCTGATGACGGCCACTTTGACCAAGCCCAGGTGCAGACCCACGAGCAGGTCCTCAGAATTTGCCCACCCCACTCTGCACAGTGTCCAAGCAAGGACCAAACCCTTTTCTCATCTGAGATCTTTATTTGTCATCCATGGTGTAGCACAAACATCGATTTCCACCATCCCCTCGGGATCCTTACCCCGTGCAGAAGCCTCTGGGGAAGACACCAGCTCTCAGTAACAAGCCTCCAACGAGCAACATGTGCTCTCACTCACCTCTGGAGCTGCTTGGTTGACCCTGGAAGGGGCTCATGTTTCCAACACCGATATATCTTACCTCACCCATCCTAACATTATTGACAAGAACTGTTCCTTCAGGAGCCCATCCATGTAGTCCAGAATTTTGTACCCATTCCTGGCCAGTTAGTTCTTCCTGTGAGATTGCAAGGGGAGGTAATGCCCTAGAATTTTAAGCCTCTCTTACCGTGCGGCCAGGTAAATCTGTTATCGCTTTCAATCCCACTATGACCCACACACCTTTCAATCCTGCGACACCTGCTGCCTAGGAGGACAAGGGCAGCAAATACATAAGAGCAAATACTTGAAAATATATCTCACTGTTCCTTCAGTGTCACTGGGTCAAAACTTTGAAACACCATTCCTGGCAGGATTGTAGACATAGAGATATTGTCATTCACTGACACTGGACATTGATAGTTCTGACACTGACATTCATTTCAGGCTCCCACAACTACCTTGACTACACCTCGTCTCACCCACTCTCCAGCAAAATTGCTATCCCATACTCTTAATTCCACTGCTTCTGCCACATCTGCTCCCAGAATGAGGCGTTTTACTCCAGGACATCCTAGATATCCTCCTATGTTAGTGACCAGAATTTCTCCCCCTCTGTAATTAAGGATGCCCTGAACTAAATCTCCTCCATTTCTTGCACTTCTGCCTTCAAACACCTTCCCCCAAAACAACAGTAAGGGTAGAGTCCCCTTAGTCTTCATGTGCCACCCCAACAACCTCCCAATTCAACACATTATCCTCTGACATTTCCACCATCTAAAATTAGACCCCACCACCAAAAAGATACTTCCTTCCCTGACCCTGTCTGCTTTCCACAGGGGACATTCATTCTGTGACTCCCTTGTCAGCTCTGGACATTCCTACATCTCCCCCTCACCTCCGTCCAAGGCCCCAAACAATCCTTCCAGATCTAGCAGAGATTCACCCTGCTCTTTATCTAACCTGACCTATTGTATCCTTTGCCCCTTATGTAGCCTCCTGTATGTCGGGGAGACCAAAAGCAGCCTCGGGGACTGGTTCATGGAGCATCTGTTCTCTGCTCACACCAACCAACCCGACCTTTTTGTTGTCATCCCTTTTAACTCCCCCTCCCCGTCCCCTGGTGACATGTCCATCCTGGGCTTACTTCACTGTCAGAGTGAAGCCAAACATAACCTGGAGGAACAACACCTGATATTTCGCCTTGGGAGCTTACAGCCCAACGGCCTTAGCATTAACTTCACCAACTTCAAAATCCGTCCAACCCCAGCCTTATCCCCTATTCAGCCCTCCCCCTCCTCCTTGCCTCCCTGACCAGTTCCAACCTGTCCATCCTCCTACCCACGTATCCACTCCACCCTTCCCATGGACCAATCACAATAACCCCCCTACCTGCATCCACCTATCACCATCCCACCTACACTTCCCCAGCCCCAATCCCTTCCCTCTATTTGCTGCTGGGCTCCCCTCCCCGGTCCTGACGAAGGGTTCTGGCCCGCAGTGTTGACTTTCCTGCTCCTCTGATGCTGCCTGGCCTGCTGTGTTTTTCCAGCTTCACATCTATTGACTCAGGAATGTCGATGTACTGACAACTCTTAAGATGATAGCGTTTCAAGAAAATAGCTCATCGCCACCTTCTCCAGGCCAACTAGAGCTGGACAATGAATTTTGCTCTGGCCAGTGAGACCCACATCCCAATAAAAATATGCCCTGCCCTTGCCAGTCGTAAACTCATGTAGGGGTGTTCACATAAAGATTTGACATTATCCCACAGAGATAAGAACACGTGCCTGTCTCCATCGCCCCAGGATACTGTTCTTGTACACCACCCAATGTGAACAAAAATCATTGCTTTTGCTGGTTTTGATCTGCTACTGTGTTGTAGGCTTTGCTTCCAGCAGGATACTTATATCTGATACAGTAATGCTGATGTTAACTCCCAATGTACAGGAACTAGATGTGGGTAACATGGTAAGGAAAGATTCAACACACATTTATTACAGCTCCCGGCATAAACAGTCAGAGGCTCTTCAGAATCTGGGAAAATTTTAAGCTATTTAGTTACAAAAGTTGCAGGATCTCATCAGGGTCTCATGCTTCAGTAGCTCCAGTTATGACGGAGTCTGAGAATTTTATACCTTCAGGTGACTTACTGCGTTACAGAAAGGACATCTTGTGGGTTTTGCACCTCTAAAAGGTAAACTCCATTATTACTCTGAGACATAGCACAATAGGTTTTGTCACATTGAACGCTTAGAAAAAAACAAGCTTGAGCAAAAAACACAAGGTACAAATTCGACATAGAATTGGTTGTGTTCGCTACTCGCTCCAAGTTTGAGATTATGATAAATTATACCCTGTGTTAAGGTGATGGAAAGAGACTCGGGTTTTATTTCATAAAGTCTGTTACATCTGGTAAAATTAGAAAGAATAAACAAACTGCAGTTTTTAGATGTTACATGCTTACTCACCTAAGTATTATTACATCTTTTGGTCCCTCCCCTTATATAACAAAAGCCAGTGAAGTATTAATATCTAAATATGTGCCAATTATTCAAATCCAATTTGCTGGATTGCTAGTGTAAGATCCTACACGAATGCAAATTGTGACCTTTTACAGGCTGTTCTTTACCACTGTTCCAGAGCAAAAGCTAAAGACAGTACAAGACCCGCGGTATCACACATCCCTCACCTAGGCCAGGTGCAGCTTGTGCCTGTGCTGCTCGATGCTTGACGTCCTGTTCAACAGTTATGAGGAGAGGCCGAATAGACTGGGATTATACTCATTGGAATTTTGAAGAATAAGAGGGACTTTATAGAAACTTATAAAATTATAAAGGGAATAGATAAGATAGAAGCGGGGAGGTTTTTTCTACTGGTGGGTAAAACTAGAACAAGGGGGTATAGCTTCCAAATAAGAGGGAACAGATTTAGGACTGAGTTGAGGAGGAACTTCTTCACCCAAGGGGCTGTGAATCTGTGGAATTCCCCGCCCAGTGAAGCAGTTGAGGCTACCTCATTGAATGTTTTAAGGGAAAGCTAGATAGATTTTTTGAACAGTAAAGGAATTAAGAGTTATGGTGAGTGGGTACGTAAGTGGAGCCCAGTCCAGGAAAAAGATTAGCCACGATCTTATTGAATGGCAGAGCAGGCCCAAGGGACAGAGGACCTACTCCTGCTCCTATTTCTTATGGTCTTGTGGAGTTTGATGTGGATAATGATGAGAGTGAATTGCCATTAGATACCAGGTACATTGCAAACAAACTCATACGTATGGAGAAGTCCACACTCTCACAAATCAGGAAGGAAATAGAGTCATAGAGTCAAACAGCACAGCAACAGACCCCTTCAGTCCAACCAGCCCATTGCTGACCATAACCCCAAACTCAATGAGCCCCACCTTGGCCCATATCCCTCCAAACCTTCTCCAAACTTATCCGAATGTCTCTTAAACATGGTAACTGTACCCACACCCGCCTCTTCCTCATTCCACACATGAACCTCTCTCTGTGCAAAAAAAGTCACCCCTCATGTCTTTATAAAACCTTCCTCCTTGCACCTTAAAAATATGCCCCCATCTTGAAATTCCCCACCTTACGGAATTATTGCATAATTCTCCATAAACATTTGTCTCAAAGTCTTAACCATCAACACTGAGCGGAAACGATTGGCTTGTAATTTCAGCTGTAAACCATGACAAGGTTCAGTTGCATTCTGAGTTTATAAAATTGGCATTTGGAATGATTCTTAATTGTGTCATTGCCCAAGGTTTAAACCCCCTCTGTATACGATTAGCACCCTTTGAATCCAGGGATAAGGAACCGTATGGTCTAGGGGAGGGGAAGGTCTGACTGGCTGAGGCACAGAATAATTTGCAAGCTCACATCCCATTGAACAATTAGAGGAACAACTACTATTCCTCCGTCCCTCTGAGATTCCACCAGCTTGTCACATTAGGTTATTTTTAGGTTCATATTAAAGATTTTGTGGCATTGTTTGTGATATAATTGCACAGAGGCTAGTAAGCCATCACTAACTCATCTTTTATTAACATGAGCACAGTACACTGGCTGTGAACGGCCAGCTTAGAGTCGGTACTTGACAGTACGGTAAGTGAGCATAAGCATGCATGAAGGTATAGTCTGAGTTCACCACAGCAGCACATAAAAATTAATTCTCATTGACAAAAGAAAAATACATCATACAGTTATCCCCAGCTTTAGAAAGACCTATTAAAATGTCTGATATTTTCACATAGGACAGTCTGCTGAAGTCAGCAGACTGTCTGAATTCCTGGTTACCTCTGTAAGCCAAGGATCCCTGACTGGCCCAGGTTAACAGCCTCAGTCAAGGATCTAATCGTCAATAAGATTCACCTGGTTCAAATCATTACAATTTATATAGTAGCATGGTAGCTCAGTGGTTAGCACACCTGCCTCACAGCACCAGGGATTCGGGTTCAATTCCAGCCTCAGTGTGACTGTCAGTGTAGAGTTTGCACGTTCTTCCTGTGTCTGTGTGGGTTTCATCTGGGTGCTCTGGTTTCCTCCCACCGTCCAAAGATGTGCAGGTTCGGTGGGATTGGCCATGTTACATTGCCCATAGTGTTTAGGATGGGAAATGCAGGAATAGGGGTAGGAGATGGGTCTGGGTGGGATCTCTTTGGAGGGGTGGAATGGGCTGAATGGCCTGCCTCTACACACTGGGAATTCTGCGATCATAACTACATCCTGCTTCACTTAGCTTTAAGGCAATTTGTTGCACCTTGGAATGCTTTGAGATGTGATAAATCATGTTAATGCAATATTTAAAATCTATTTGCAGAATGTGGTAAAAGAAATAAAGATCTATTAAGCTCTTTCCATTTGGTGGAAAACACCTATTTTCAATGTTGTACAGTTCTGCAAAAGCTGCCACACCATTCATTAAAGAAATTAAGCTCCAACTTATATAAAAATTAAAAATCTATGTCCCCTTTATTCACACTCGACAGTACAGTAAGTGAGCATAAGCATGCATGAAGGTATAGTCTGAGTTCACCAAGCAGCACATAAAAATTAATTCACATTGACAAAAGAAAAGTACATCATACAATTACACCCAGCTTTAGAAAGACCTATTAAAGTGTCTGATATTTTCATGTAGGACAGTGGTTATAACAGAAACAGGTCAGTATTTCAAAATCCTGCTTTTCCTGACCACACTCCTCATCCCAGTGTCTTTGTGAAGGTGAGTCACCTTCTCAACCCAGTGATTTCTGCATTATCTAGGTGCTCCTAAAGTGCTTTTACTTTGGGATTTCAATGATTTTTGATCTAATGCTGATGACGGCAATATTAATTGTTCATTTCAGGAAAGGGTCTGACTGGAGGCTGGGAGTTTTGTCGGTAAGGTTGGGGGTAATGAATGTACAAGCTGTCTGGAAGCAGTGGTATTCCATTGCAGTGCCCCACACCCAGTTTCTCTTGCTCTCCCTGCTGTAGGGGATTTCAAGATGTTGCCCGAGAAGCCTTGGTGAGCTCCTGCAAGGCATCTAGTAGATATCCTGGGTATTCATAGAGCCCAGTTGTCAAATGGAACGTGAATGGTTGCCTTGTTCCCTGTTGGCCAGTCATGTATCATGTCCACAATGTGCAGTGATGATGGAGGGATTGGATGTTTAGGCTTATGAATAGGGGTCCATAAACAATGCAGTGTTTTTGTTGAAGACCCATTCCCTCAATTGTTCCCAGCACCATGCCACCATCCCCCCATAGATCTGTCATTTCTTGAAGATCTAATGACATGCAGGGGAGCATGAGCTAACAACATTTAGAACACATGGAAATAAATGCTTGACACTAGCTCTGCTCAGATAATTCCCTAGATAAATACAATCAAACACTGAATATTGTTAGCAAATCCTCAGGCTAATGAAAACATGCTCTTCCAACATGTGCTGAGCAACTTCAAGATTCAAGTTCAGAACGTTTGGCATCGGAATAGATTCTTTTCAAGCACAGAGTTCACAAGGAGAGTCTATGTCTGAAACACTATCGTCTTTGCTTTTCTTACAGGCAATGATGATCTTGCTGCAAGTTTCCAGCTTTGTCTGTTTCTTGTTATTAAAAGCACAAAGCCGCTTATAGACTTCACTTTAATGCAGCCTATGAACTGCATCCAATTTGTCTCTGATATGAGGTGAAGTTTGACTGAACCACTCCTGTCTCTTGTTTTCCCCTCTATCCCTGGAATGTGAGGTTTAACGTATGATGAACAGCTAAGGATCCTGGGATTGTACTCATTAGAGTTTAGAAGGTTGAGGGGAGATCTAATAGAAACTTACAAGATAACGTATGGCTTAGAAAGGGTGGACACTGGGAAGTTGTTTCCATTAGGCAGGCAGATAGGACCCATGGACACAGCTTTAGAGTTAGAGGGGGTAAATTTAGAATGGAAATGAAGAGACATTTCTTCAGCCAAAGAGTGGTGGGCCTGTGGAATTCATTGCCACGGAGCGCAGTGGAGACCGGGACGTTAAATGTCTTCAAGGCGGAGATTGATAAATTCTTGATCTCACAAGGAATCAAGGGCTACGGGGAGAGTGCAGGGAAGTGGAGATGAAATGCCTATCAGCCATGATTAAATGGCGGAGTGGACTCGATGGGCCGAATGGCCTTACTTCCACTCCTATGTCTTATGTTCTTACCCTCTGATCCCCCCATTGGTTGAAAGGTGGCTCAGTGGTTAGCACTGCAGCCTCACAGCGCCAGGGACCCAGTTCAATCCCAGCCTCGGGTAACTGTCTGTGTGGAGTTTGCACGTTCTCCCTGTGTCTGCGTGGGCTTTTGCTGGGTGCTTCAGCTTTCTCCTACAGTCCAAAGATGTCTAGGTTAGGCGGATTAGCTGTGATGGAATATAGGGCAGGGTGGGATGCCTTTGGGAAGGTCAGTGTGAGTGTAATGTGTTGAATGACCTGTGCCCACATAGTTGGGATTCAATGACTTATAGCTTGATGTCCTTTCAGTACAGCGGAGAGATGGTGATCCTTTTCTCTGATGGTAGTTTGTGGTTAGTAATAGTTTCCCCTTCCCACTGAGTGTCTGTATTAGATTTCTCCAAACTCTTTTATAGACCTATTACGTTCAACATTATTCCATGAGAGTACATGATAATATAGTGTGGAGCTGGAGGAACAAAGCAGGCCAGGCAGCATCAAAGGAGCAGGAAAGTTGACATTTCAGGTCGGGAGCCTTCTGATGCTGCCTGACCTGCTGTGTTCCTGCAGCTCCACACTGTGTTGTCTCTGACTCCAGCATCTGCAGTTCTTGCTATCACTCTATGAGAGTATGTGTAGCTGAACTTCCAGCAGCAGGTGACGATGGTGAGGGAGGGTCCTGGGCAGGGCATCTATACCTTTCAACTGGACCCACCCTGGAGAAAAAGGTATCTTTTAGGTAAAGAGGATGCGTGGGGAGAAGAATCATACAGACAAATGATCTCCTCAACCAGATGTAAACTTAATACCATTTAAATGCTGCAGTTTCATTGTTTAACCTTAACTTTCCTTCAGCTTTGTAATGATCTGATTCTGGTGGAATAAGAATCCCTGCTTCATGATCTTTGTGCCATCTGTGTATTCAGATCTCGTGTTACATTCATTCCTGATTTGTACAAACTGTTCCATCCATTCTTCACAGCCTCTGGCACCTGATTATTGACGTTGCTGTTGTATCGTACTCTCTATTGACATCTCATTGTCAAATCTATTTTTATTATACTCCAACTCTGAATTCCAATTTTCCCTACCTTGCCACTGTGGTCAGTATCAATCATATATCAGAGCACAGGCATGTGTGTTATGCTGCAGGAGGGGGCCATTCTGAGTTGTTGATCAATAGACAAGATTCATGAATTTTAATGACAGCTTGTGATCCAGTCTACAATATACTCCAACTTCAATGTCATAACACTCTCCAACATGTGTGTTGTCTGGGTGCAGTCATACGGACTCTGCACATACTGAATTCGATTCCAATTATACATTTTGACTGTTCACCCTTTCCAACCTGTAATTACTTGTCATTGGTTGAGAAACACAATGGGCTCACATTTTAACAAATCTCACCGCAGCTCCTGGTGATTCCAATGATGCTGTAATGCAGTTCCAACTTCCCAAACGATGTTTGGATTTGATGTATCAGATCCTTGATTCAAATCAATGTTTAAAATTTTTGAGAAGATTTGTGGCCCAGGTTGAGGACGAGGTTGTAGACGTGCTCGCCGAGCTGGTGGGTTTGGTTACAAGCGTTTTGTAACCCTGCTGGCTAACGTCGTCAGTGCACCTCCAGTGAATAATGGTAATTTGTATATTACAATAGTTTTATTGGTTGTGGGTATGGGATCCTTTACGTTCGTCAGTAGCTGCCTCTGGGTGGTTGTTGGGTTGTGGGCTACCCTGATACCTAGGGGTCTGAGTAGTCTTGTGGTCACCGCTGATACGTCTCTGATGTACGGTAGGGTGACTAGTGTGTCTGGCCATGTTGTGTCTTCTTGCTGTGGTCTGTCTCGGGAGTGACGGTGGGTTGTGCTTTTTGGGTATCCATTCCTTTTAAAAACTTCTGTACATGTGCTGCTGTACTGCTTTGCTCAATTCCGGGTTGCCGCAGTGTGTTGGGACCCATTTGAATAAGATCTTGACGCAGCTCCGTTTATGGGTGCTGGAGTGGGGTGTAACTAAGCATCTGGTCCGTATGGGTGGTCTTCCTGTGTACACAGAAAGCACAATCCACTGTTACTTCCTGTACCTACAACCAATAAAAATAACGTAATATATAAAATACCATGCAAGGACTGTGAAAAACATTACATAGGGCAAAAAAACTGACAATAAAATGATACACAAAACACCAACTAGCCAAGAAGCGACACGACCAGTTCTCACTAGTCTCAGTACACAAGGACAAAGAAGGACACAAATTCAACTGGGACATCACAGAATAATAGCACGAGTCAAGAACAGGCTCATGGCAGGGAATTTGTGACGGCCTGGCATTCTAACTGGAAGTCCATCAACAAACACATTGACCTTGACCTGATATACAGACCACTGAGAAACAGAACTGGAAGTGATGCCAACCACCCCAGCAAACCAAGACATGGAAATAACAAGGAGGACAGAACACCAACACTTCACTAGAGGCACACTGACGATGTCACCCAGCAGCGTGATGAAATGTCTGCGACCAAACACACGAATCGGCGAGCATGTCTACAATCTCATCAAATCAGTGTGTTAATCATTTTAGCATACTATTTCTTTAATTGAGATTAAAAGATGCAGGTGTCGCTGGCCAGTATAAAATGTTCTACACAGGTCTGTCCCTCTGTGTTCAGATCTATCCCACTCTCAGGTTTTTAATGATAGTGACCCCAGGGGTTTAGCAAGTTTCAAGAGCTGCAGAAGGACATTTAGAAAGGTTCACTGTCTGTTATTTACACACTAAATGAATAAGTTATAGCATTGTCAGATCCCATTTGGCAAAGTGCGATGAAACGCAAGCCCCACTACTCATGGGATCATCGCAAAAGTTAAAAAATTGAATCAAGGTATTCCGAACTTTGTAATTGTTCTGTCAGCTTCACAGAAAATCCTGACCAGGTTTCTGTACTGAAAAAGAAACAACTATTTATTGCAACAAAATCATTTTTAGCCGCAGGAAAACAATAATGTTAATTATTAATACACATCTATCAGTTAAAATTCTAATTTTTTTCTTAAATCCCAATACACCCATACAGACAAGCACAAACAACAAACATGGAGGTTATGGATGGTGAACAAATACCGGGAAAACGAAGTTCGATAGCACCAGTGTACAGGATTCAATGAGACATCCCTTTCACTTCTTTGAAGACCTTCCTGTTCTCCAGCTGCTTTCTTTCCACTGAAGACAGAGTGGTTCACACACTAACTCACTGGTTGGAGACAACAGCGTACGGAAACTAGTGGGAAAGCTAGCTCACTTCCAGGTTTCAGTTACTTCACCGCAGGGAGGCAGACTGTATGTGAGCTTGGCTTTTCTTTAATGCAAACTAAAGTTACACTGTGTTCCCCTGCCCTGGAGGCAGAGCACTGTCATCATGCTGATGACTTCTGGCATCCATAACACAAACCAATCGGCAATCTGTCTCTGGGTGAACAGAGATAACAGGAACTGCAGATGCTGGAGAATCCAAGATAACAAAGTGTGGAGCTGGAGAAACACAGCATGCCAAGCAGCATCTCAGGAGCACAAAAGCTGATGTTTCGGGCCTAGACCCGTCATCAGAGAGGGGGATGGGGAGAGGGTTTTGAAATAAATAGGGAGAGAGGGGGTGGCGGACCGAAGATGGAGAGAAAAGAAGTTAGGTGGAGAGGAGAGTATAAGTGGGGAGGTAGGGAGGGGATAGGTCAGTTCAGGGAAGAAGGACAGGTCAAGGAGGTGGGATGAGGTTACTAGGTAGGAAATAGAGGTGCCGCTTGAGGTGGGAGGATGGGATAGGTGAGAGGAAGAACAGGTTAGGGAGGCGAGGGCAAGTTGGGCTGGTTTTGGGATGCAGTGGTGGGAGGGGATGAGCTGGGCTGGTTTTGGGATGCAGTGGAGGAAGGGGAGATTTTGAAGCTTGTGAAGTCCATGTTGATACCATTGAGCTGCAGGGTTCCCAAGCGGAATATGAGTTGCTGTTCCTCCAACCTTTGGGGCATCATTGTGGCACTGCAGGAAGCCCATGATGGACATGTTGTCTGAGGAATGGGAGGAGGAGATAAAATGGTTCGCGACTGGGAGGTGCAGTTGTTTATTGCGAACCCAGCGGAGGTGTTCTGCAAAGCGGTCCCCAAGCCTCCGCTTGGTTTCCCCAATGTAGAGGTAGCCACACCGGGTACAATGGACACAGTATACCACATTGGCAGATGTGCAGGTGAACATCTGCTTAATATGGAAAGTCATCTTGGGGCCTGGGATGGGGATGAGGGAGGAGGTGTGGGGGCAAGTGTAGCACTTCCTGCAGTTGCAGGGGAAGGTGCCGGGTGTGGTGGGGTTGGAGGGGAGAGTGGAGCGGACAAGGGAGTCACGGAGAGAGTGGTCTCTCTGGAAAGCAGACAAGGGTGCGGATGGAAAAATGTCTTTGGTGGTGGGGTCGGATTGTAGATGGCGGAAGTGTCGGAGGATGATGCGTGGTATCCGGAGGTTGGTGGGATGGTATGTGAGGACGAGGGGTTCCTCTTAGGGCAGTTGTTGTGGGGGCGGGGTGTGAGGGATATATTGCGGAAAATGCAGGAGACGCGGTCAAGGGCGCTCTCGACCACTGCGGGGGGAAAGTTTTGGTCCTTGAAGAACGTGGACATCTAGGATGTGCGGGAGTGGAATCCCTCATCCTGGGAGCAGATGCGGAGGCGAAGGAATTGGGATTGGTGATGGAATTTTTGCAGGCGGTTGGGTGGGAGGGGGTGTTTTCTAGGTAGCTGTGGGAGTTGGGCTTGAAATGGACATCAGTTTCCAGCTGGTTACCCAAGATGGAGACTGAGAGGTCCAGGAATGTGAGGGATGTGTTGGAGATGGCCCAGGTGAACTTGAGGTTGGGGTGGAAGGTGTTGGTAAAGTGGATGAACTGTTTGAGCTCCTCTTGGGAGCAAGAAGCGGTGCCGATACAGTCATCACTGTAATGGAGGAAGAGGTGGGGCTTGGGGCCTGTGCAGGTGCAGAAGAGGGACTGTTCCACGTAACCTACAAAGAGGTAGGCATAGCTTGGGCCCATGTGGGTACCCATGGCCACCGCCTTTGTACGTGGGAGGAAGTGAAAGAGAAGTTGTTGAGGGTGAGGATGAGTTCGGCTCAGCGGATGAGGGTGTCGGTGGAGGGCGACTGGTCAGGCCTGCGGGACAGGAATAAGCAGAGGGCCTTGAGGCCATCTGCATGAGGAATACAGGTGTATAGGGACTGGACGTCTCTGGGTGAAGCTTGCTGTGCACTCTAAACTGTCCTCTGGGGAATGGGAGAGGGGCAGCAAATACTTGCCTGGCCAACAATGTCCATAGTCTGTGAATGGAAAAAAAACTCACTCATGGAGCGGTGGTGCCTTAGACATTTCCTCCCACTGCCTGAACAAAGCTCCAGTGGAAACAAAACTCACAAGAAGTTCCAGTAACTTGTTTCTATAAGTGGAGCAACTTCTCCTGTCTTTGATTCAAAGCTGTCCTTTTCCCATTTTGGTCCACAATCCAAAATAAAGAAGAATTTTTTTCAAAAAATCTAGTCTTTACAATATCTTGGCTCAATCGGTTAACATGGTCAGGTTATAAATAGACTTTTGTCCAATTTAATTCTCCTAAACACTGAAGGATAATCAGGCCACAAAATGGAAATGTATCATAAGACAGGATAGCAAAGCTTGAAGGTTCCTTTTAGATAGACTACCGCACGTTATGTGCTAAGTTCTGCCCTAAGTGTCTCAGAAATGTGTCAGGCTTGGCTCAGTCATAGAGGAGTCCCTTTCTAGGGAAGTGGACACTGAATCTAATCTGAAACTCCAGTGCTATACCGAGGAAATGCTGCACTGTCAGGGTTGTTCATCCTAGCCCTGTTCTGCCATCTCTGCTGGGGCACTTAATCCTATTTTGAAGAACAGGGAAGTGCTCCCTGACCAATATTAACCTCAACCCACACTACTACAGCATACAGATAATGTGCACTACACATAATGTGGCCCTTAGGACATTGTAGTTTGCAGGAGTTTGCAGGTAACAAATTGGCTCTGCGTTTTCTAAGTTACAGGAGCTTAAAGTTTTCGAGAAGATTTGTAGCTCGGGTTGTGGATGAGGCTGTAGGCTTGCTCACCGAGCCGGTGTGTTTGATTGCAGATGTTTCGTCATCATGCTAGGTAGCATGGTCAGTGCGCCTCCAGTGAAGGGGTGGTGTTGTTTCCCGCTTGCTATTTATATCCCTCAGTTGGCTGGAGTGGTTAATATTGCTTCCGGTTTTGTTTCTCAGTAGTTTGTACACAGGGTCTAATTCAATGTGTTTGTTGATGGAGTTCCAGTTGGAATAGCCAGCATCCAGGAATTCCCTGGCGTGTCTCTGTTTGGCTTAAGCAATTATCGATGTGTTGTCCCAGTTGAATTCATGTCCCTCATAGTCTAAGTGTAGTGAGACAAGTGAGAATTGCTTGTGTCTCTTGGTGGTCAGTTGGTGTCATAGGGTGGTTATTGGTTTATGGGGAGTCTGAGTAGTCCTGTGGTCATCTCTGACGTATGCTAGGTTGATAAGTGATTCTGGTCGTGTTGTGGCTTTCTGTTGTGGTCTGTCTCGGGGGTAACGGTGGATTGTGCTCTTTGGATATCCATTTCTTTCGAAGACTACACAGAGCATAACAGGAACACCTAAACGGAATCTTCGAAAGAAATGGATACCCAAAATGCTCAATCCACCGTTACCCCCGAGACAGACCACAACAGGAAGCCACAACACGAACAGAATCACTTATCATCCTAGCATACATCAGAGATGACCACAGGACTACTCCATAAGCCACCCTATGACAGCTACTGACAAATGTAAAGGACCCCCTACCCAAAACCAGTAAAACTGGAGTAATATACAAAATACCACGTAAGGCCTGAGAAACACTACATAGGGCAAACCGGAAGAAAGTTGACTGTACAGATACACGAACACCAACCAGCCACCATGAGACATGACCAATTCTCACTTGTCTCACGACACACGGACATTGAGGGACAACTCATTAATACTAGCACGAGCCAAACAGAGGCACACCAGGGGATTCCTGGAGGCCTGGCCTTCCATCCAGAGCTCCATCAACAAACTCATGGAACTGGACCCAATATACAAACCACTGAGAAACAAAACCGGAAGCAATATTGACCACCCCAGCACACCGAGGCGTAGAAATAACACAATGGACAGAACACCGATGTTTCACCGGAGGCGTACTGCCGATGTTACCGAGCAGGGTGATGGAACTTCGGCAACCAAACCCACCAGCTCGGTGAGCATGTCTACAACCTCAAATTACGGGAGCATTTATATTTAAAAAATAAGCAGTTACTTAACTTTGAATTGCACAGAGCGTGAAGGCGATATCATATTCTACATCATTTGGACATCCTTGAGATTTTTTTCAAAGAAGATATGTATTTTTCCAGGGCCATTTTGCAAAAGTATTTTATTTTGAGGGCACATTTAAAGAGCGTGGCTGTCTTTATGACTCTTTTTGAAAAGACAGTTCACCTTCAGAGTCCACTTAGAGAAACAAACTGGGGTCCTCACAGCTCTTGTCACTTGTACAATGCTTTTTTGCTTCTGTAAAAATATTTCTCCCCCCCGTGTCTATGAATGACACTGATGGCCATGGATCTATGATGAATAATCACTGTTAATGCCCCCTACAGCACGGCACCCTCTGAATAACCACAGCGCATCCCGTTTACATTTTGCTGATGTCCTGGGACATCATGTGACATCAAGCAATAAGGATGGATCAACCTTAACAAAAAGCTGCTTGATAGAAATCAAAGTTTCTTTAGAATGTGAGGCAGCAGTGCATTGTCTTAACAAAAGAAGTAAAATGCAAATATGAACTGAACTGCGAGAGTGGGGATCCAGTGGAGATTTCTCAATTATCACAGCTTTCTTGGAGAGATCTTGGAATCCATCAGTACCTTTTGTCATTCCTGGGATGATTAATGATGAGGCTTAATGTAGATTTGTTGCCATTTTGGATGTGTTGTTTGATATCAACACAAGCAAGCAATGTGTATCACCACTGTATTATGTACATATTGGAAATTAATTGGTGCATGAGAGGTGTTTGCCTTTAAGCATTATCATTAATAGGTGTGTGTTGTCATTCTCAGCCAACAGTGCTAAGTAATGCCCATCTGTTACCGATTGTTTTATTTAAGGTGTAGAAAACCTAATGTTTGTCAAAGATTGCGCTATTGCTTAGCTAGACCATACCTGAAACTACTTATCATTAGGCAAAAGGTAATGTTCCATTTCCCGGCTCATAATTCCTCACCTTAATGAGAACAAGAGGCTAAAAATAGCTGAGAAAGGTTCTGAATGGTACAAAACCCATCATTATTAATCAATGTTTCAACTCGCACTTCATTAATTGATGGGAGCTAGAATTAGAAGCTCAAATCCACTTCAGTGTGCACTTTCTAAAAGGGCAGCAGCTTCTCTGGAGTTACGATCAGGCCTGTCAATCCAAGCCTGAGTAGCTGGGCCCTGGTTTGGTTATCCAGCCTGTGTTGGTTGCAGACACAGTCACTGGATGACCAGCAAGAGGCAGGGTGCAATCTCACAATGTCCGCTCTCCCATATTAATGACTTACACACACAGAGCACCCACAGCTACAATTAACTATTGGCATCAGCATTCATACTCATTTCCGAGCCACTACAGCTGGATACACATTCAAACCCTGATTCACACTCACGCCCTGATCACACTCACTCCCTGATCACACTTACTCCCTGATTTGCACTCACTCCTTGATCACACTCAATCACTGATTCGCACCCACTCCCTGAATTCTGAAGAAGAGCCAAGGGACCCGAAACATTAACTCTGATTTTTTTCTTCACAGATACTGCCAGATCTGCTGAACTTTTCCAGCAACTTCTGTTTTCGTGAACTCACTCCATGAATCACACTCACTTCCTGACTCACACTCACTCCCTGACACACACTCATTCCCTGATACACTCTCACTCTCTGCCTCAGACTCACTCCCTGACACACACTCACTCTCTGACACACAATCACTCCCTCATTACACTCACTCCCTGATTCATTCTCACTCCCTGACACACACTCATTCCCTCATCATATTCACTCTCTGACTCACACTCTCTCTCTGCCTTGCACTCACTCCCTGACTCACTCACAAACTCTCTGGTTCACACAAACACACTGATACACATTCACTCCCTGATTCACACTCACTCTCTGACACGCAAACACTCCCTGATACACACTCACTCCTTCATACACACCCACTCTCTGTCTAACACTCACTCCCTGACTCACACACACTCTCTGATTCACACAAACTCCCTGATACACATTGACTCCCTGATTCACAATCACTCTCTGACTCACACTCACTCCCTGACTCACACACACACTCTCTGATTCACACAAAATCCGTGACATACACTCACGCTCTGACTCACACTCACTCTCTGATTCACACAAACTCCCTGATACATACTCAATCCCTGATTCACACTCACTCCCTGATTCACACTCACTCCCTGATACACACTCACCCCCTGACACACATTCACTCCCTGACTCACACTCACTTCTTTGTTTTTATTCACTCCCGAGTCACACTTGCTCATGTTTCACCCACACTGTGACCCACCCTTACACCCCGATTAGGGGGATGCACAGGTACAGTGATAATGTCACTGTATTAGTAACTGAAAGGTCCCGGCTATTGCTGTCGGAGCAGGGGTTGATGATGGCATTTAAATCCAACTAAGTCAACTCTGGAATTGAAATCTGGAAATGGCACCTGTGGTTCACTGAGGTGACAGCCTCAGTGTTAGAGCCAGTCACTGGGTTAAAGCCCTTACCTGTACTGAACCAATTATATTTGAAGTGCAGTTCCTGTTCGTTAGGCTGACGCCAACTAAATACAACAAAGAAATATCTTGATATAGAAAACCACCTTTTAAAACCAAGAGGACAGCCCCAAAGTATTTCACTAATTGAGAATGGTGACCTATTGTAGGGACTGCACATAGATGGAACACAAGAGCCAATGTGCACACAGGAAGGTCACACACACTGCAGTATGATTTATCACTCCATGAAGTTTAAATGCTTTGCATTGTGAACATTCAGGTCAGAGAGCTCCCCTGCCCTCCTTCAAGCAGTGTCCCAGAATTTTGCACGTCAATGTGTTGACGGGGACTCAGTCTAGCATTCAATCCGAAAGATGCTACTGGACCATAAGGTCAGCCTGAGTTGTGTTAAATCCTGGAGTGAGATTAGACATCCGGCTTCCCAGTCGTCAATGCAACTGAATAAATTACCACAGACAAACACATGGAAAGTCAGGACCCAAAATACCTGCCAGAGGAGGAGCGACACATACCACCACCTATCAGCAAGTCCTGACCTGGGCCCTGCCTTGAAACCAGCTGGGGATCCGTGATGTATAAAGGTTGGGCATTTTGGGACATCTCACAGGGTGGGTTCAATGGGAACAGTGTGGTGTAGTCCTCTAGGAAGTTACAACTTGATGCTTGGACTGGAGTCACTCTGGAGTTTTCCAACTGAAGGCGTGTAGAACCTCAAAAAATATCAAGCATTATTGGGAAGATTCTATGTTGAGTAAAGCTGTACCAGGTTGTGATCCTGGCTCTCAGCTTTGTGTTGAGGGAGCACCAAAAGCAGGTTCTTCAGCATTTCTGCTGGCTGTTTCGATCTGTGTTTGGGTTAGGGTGGTAAGCACTGCTGCCTCACAGTGCAAGGAACCGAGGTTCAACTCCACCCTCGGGTGACTGTCTGCGTGGAGTTTGCACATTCTCCCCGTGTCTGCGTGGGTTTCCTCCAGGTGCTCCGGTTTCCTACCACAGCCCACAGATGTGCAGGCCAGCTGGATTGGCCATGCTAAATTGCCCATACAGTCCAGCACAGGCTGGATGGGATAGCCATGGGGAATCCAAGGTTACAGGAATAGGGTAGGTGGGTGGCCTGGATGGGTTGCTCTCTGAAGGGTCAGTTTGGTCTTGATGGACTGAATGGCCTACTTCCACATGGTAAGGATTCTACAAATGTATTCTGGTCCCACCTTTCCTGCTGTCAGCTACTGGGGCCAAGCTCCTTCCGCTGCCACAACTGAGGCCTCGCTTCAGACCCCAACGAGACTTTCGGATTGCTCCTCCTTTCACCCTCATTGTCATTGTTTTTCCTGAGGTGAGGAGAAATTTCTTCACTCAGAGGATGGAAACCCCGAGAATTCTCTACCTCAGAAGTCAACAAATGTATTTAAGAATGAAATTAATTTATAGGCTAAAAAAAAAGCATCAAGCAGTATGGGGAGAGAGTGGGAGTTTGGTGTTGCATTAGAGGATCAGCCATGAGTGATGCAGTAGGCCCAATAGACCAAAATGCCAAATCCTGCTCCTATTTTCTGTGTTTCTTTGTATAGAACATAGAACATAGAACAGTACAGCACAGAACAGGCCCTTCAGCCCACGATGTTGTGCCGACCATTGATCCTCATGTATGCACCCTCAAATTTCTGTGACCGTATGCATGTCCAGCAGTCTCTTAAATGACCCCAATGACCTTGCTTCCACAACTGTTGCTGGCAACACATTCCACGCTCTCACAACTCTCTGTGTAAAGAACCCGCCTCTGACATCCCCTCTATACTTTCCTCCAACCACCTTAAAACTATGACCCCTCGTGTTAGCCATTTCTGCCCTGGGAAATAGTCTCTGGCTATCAACTCTATCTATGACTCTCATTATCTTGTATACCTCAATTAGGTCCCCTCTCCTCCTCCTTTTCTCCAATGAAAGAAGTCCGAGCTCAGTCAACCTCTCTTCATAAGATAAGCCCTCCAGTCCAGGCAGCATCCTGGTAAACCTCCTCTGAACCGTCTCCAAAGCATCCACATCTTTTCTATAATAGGGCGACCAGAACTGGACGCAGTATTCCAAGTGCGGTCTAACCAAAGTTTTATAGAGCTGCAACAAGATCTCACGACTCTTAAACTCAATCCCCCTGTTAATGAAAGCCAAAACACCATATGCTTTCTTAACAACCCTGCCCACTTGGGTGGCCATTTTAAGGGATCTATGTATCTGCACACCAAGATCCCTCTGTTCCTCCACACTGCCAAGAATCCTATCCTTAATCCTGTACTCAGCTTTCAAATTCCACCTTCCAAAATGCATCACCTCGCATTTATCCAGGTTGAACTCCATCTGCCACCTCTCAGCCCATCTCTGCATCCTGTCAATGACCCGTTGCAGCCTACAACAGCCCTCTACACTGTCAACGACACCTCCGACCTTTGTGTCGTCTGCAAACTTGCTGACCCATCCTTCAATCCCCTCATCCAAGTCATTAATAAAAATTACAAACAGTAGAGGCCCAAGGACAGAGCCCTGTGGAACACCACTCACCACTGACTTCCAGGCAGAATACTTTCCTTCTACTACCACTCGCTGCCTTCTGTTGGCCAGCCAATTCTGTATCCAGACAGCTAAGTTCCCCTGTATCCCATTCCTCCTGACCTTCTGAATGAGCCTACCATGGGGAACCTTATCAAATGCCTTACTGAAGTCCATATACACCACATCCCACAGCTCGACCCTCATCAACTTTTCTAGTCACATCCTCAAAGAACTCGATAAGGTTTGTGAGGCATGACCTGCCCCTCACAAAGCCGTGTTGACTGCATTTGATCAAGCCATGCTCTTCCAGACGGTCATAAATCCTATCCCTCAGAATCCTTTCTAACACCTTGCAGACGACAGACGTGAGACTTACTGGTCTGTAAGTGCTGGGGATTTCCCTATTTCCTTTCTTGAAGAGAGGAATTACATTTGCCTCTCTCCAGTCCTCAGGTACGACTCCAGTGGAGAGCGACGATGCAAAGATCCTCGCAAGTGGCGAAGCAATTGCATTTCTCGCTTCCCAAAGAAGCCGAGGACAAATCTGGTCCGGGCCTGGCGACTTGTCAATCTTAATGTTTGACAAAATTTTCAGCACATCAGCTTCCTCTATCTCTATCCATTCCAGCATGCACACCTGCTCTTCAAAGGTTTCATTCACTACAAAGTTCGTTTCTTTCATAAAGACAGAAGTAAAAAACTCATTTAGGGCTTCCCCTACCTCCTCAGACTCCACACACAAGTTCCCTATGCTATCTCTGATCGGCCCTACTCTTTCTTTGACCATTCTCTTATTCCTCACATAAGTGTAAAAAGCCTTTGTGTTTTCCCGGATTCCTTCTGCCAAGCCTTTCTCGTGCCCCCTCCTGGCTCTCCTCAGACCATTTTTGAGCTCCTTCCTTGCCTGCGTGTTTTCCTCTAGAGCTGAACTTGACCCTAGCTTCCTCCACCTTATGTAAGCTACCTTCTTCCTTTTCACAAGAAGCTCCACCGCTCTCGTCATCCAAAGTTCCTTTATCTTACCCCTTCTTGCCTGTCTCAGAGGGACATATTTACTCATCACACGCAACAACTGTTCCTTAAACAGTCTCCACATGTCTATAGTATCTTCCTGAATCTTCACTTGTCTTGAAATCAGGGTTTCTCTCACAGATCTCTCAATCCTATTCCTTTCTGTGTCAAAAGTATGGGAAAAATCTATTTCTCAACACCTTTCAGTTCTGAAGAGTCATGCCAGACTCGAAACGTTGACTCTGCTCTCTCTGTACAGCTGCAGCTAAGTTGTTGGTTTATCTGGTAAAATTAAGTTTGCCAGGATTCCAGTCAGCAGCTGCACTCGAGGCGATGTCTGGATTCTATGAGATCTGTCTCCCAGCCATTGTTTTAATTTGTTTGGGGTGTCGCTGGCTAGACCAACATTTATTGCCCGTTCCTAATTGCCCTTGAGACGGTGGTGGTGAGCTGCCTTCTTCAATCACTGCAGCCCTTGTGCTGTAGGCAGACCCACAGTGCTGTTGGGCGGTGGGCATTGGTGGTGGGATGGGAGCGGGAGTTCCAGGATTTTGACCCAGCAACAGTGAAGGAGCAGCGATATATTCTCAAGTCTGGGTGCTGGGTAGCTTGGAGGGAGAGACTGTGAAGTGTGGTGATGTTCACTTCCGACTGCTGCCCTTGTCCTTTGAGGTGATAGAGGCTATAGGTTTGGAAGATGCTATTGCAGGAGCCTTATGAGCTGCAGTGGATTGTCAGTGGTACACAGAGCTGTGACTGAGTGATTGAAGGAGTGGAAGTTAAAGGCTTTGAGTGGGGTTCTGTTCAAACGGGTTGCTTTGCCCTGGATTGTATTGAACTTCTTGGATATACCCTCACCGAGGAATTCAGCAACATTGCCTCTGCATTTTCAGGGGTCAGACAGAATCACACCAGCCACTGAAAAAGAAAACAGTGCCCATGAGTACACTGAGATAGGAAGGTGTAGAGCTGGATGAACACAGCAGGCTATGCAGCATCAGAGGAGCAGGAAAGCTGATGTTTCAGGCCTAGACCCTTCTTCAGAAATGGCTAGAAATGTCAGCTTTCCTGCTCCTCTGATGCTGCTTGGCCTGCTGTGTTCATCCATCTCTACACCTTGTTATCTCAGATTCTCCAGCATCTGCAGTTCCTACTACCTCCCCCAACGAGTACACTGTTCCTTTAACTGCACTCACTGGGAAGTATCTACAGCTTGTTGGCCTGACAACTCAACAGGTCGTTCTGCCTGACAACTGAGAGCAGTGTGTGCTGAACCTGTAATTAGGTTTGAACAACATGTCTCCTCGCTGGCAGTGCCCTGTGCTGCTGCTTGGATTTCCACCTGTGTTTGCGTTCAGTTAATAGCATTTAACGCCTGCGTCTGACTCAGCAGGTGGGGTTCGCTGCCACTGAATAGGGACATCAGTGTGATTACAGGATAATTATTAGTAATTAGAATGCAGGGAGTAACATTCAACTGCACCTTCAAGTAAACCAGAATTTGATGCACCCCTCCCTAATTATAACATCCCCCACTCCCACCCCATAGAGACACCCTCACTTACTACCACAAATGAGTAACGTTTTGCTCCGTTACTTGGTAAACTCTCGCTGCTCCCCATACAGTGACAATGCAGATGAAGGAATTTTCAATCCGTTAAACAAATCTCAGAACGTGTGCATCTTTGGTTAAGCGGACTATTTACTTCCCTTCCCTACACCGCCTTTGAGAAAGTCGTGCAACGTGACCAAGTGCCTTTTCTGTAAAGGCAGTCTTTTCCTGGCATGTTGTGACTGAGTGAGCAGACGGGAATTGCTCCTTTCTAGATAATGCAGCTTGAAAGGCAGTTGGGGTAATAACAAGGAATTCGGACATATGCTTTGAAAAGGAAGTAGCATAGTGTTATGGGGAAAGAGCAGGCCAGTGGGACTACTTAGAAAGCTCTTTCAAAAAGCCAGCAGAACCACAGTGGGCTAAACGGCCTCTTTTTAGACCATGTGATTGTGTCATTGGCTTCAGGCCTCTGTCACTGTTTCAAAATTATTGGTTCAATCCATGCAGAATTCCTGATGGACACAGATGTGCAGAGCTGGTGGAATATGAATACTTCCCACTTTAATTGGAAAAATGTCTAAAACTCAGGGGCACTGTTAGCTGCATGTCAGCCTGTCACAATAGACCTTGTTGTGGTTGATCACTTTAATAGTGACAAAATGGAAAGTATGATGCAAAGGTGCTGGTGTTGGACAGGGATGGGCAAGGCCAGGTTATAGTCCAACATGTTTATTTGTAATCACAAGCTTTTAAAGCATTGCTTCTCTGTCAGTTGAAATGGAAGGAACTCAGTGCTCTGTAGGTATCCTGATAGCAGCTGTATGATGGGACAGATAATAAATCAGGAGATAATAAGAGTACGTAACAAAGGCAGTGCATTAATCATGGATGAATTTAATTTTCATGTAGATAGAGTGAGATTAGCAAAAAAAAACCACGAGGAAGAATTCATAAGTGTATCCGGGACAGTTTCCTGGAACAATATGTTGTAGAACTAAACAGGGATCAGGTTATTTTGGATTAGGCGATGTGTAATGAGGCAGATTTAATAAATGATGTCAGAGTTAAAGATCCCCTAGGAAACAGTGACCATGACGTAATCGGATTTAGTATTTAGTTTGAGAGTGCAAGCTCGGTTTGCAAATAGCTGAGCTATGTTTAAATCAGGGCAATTACAGAAGAATGAAGGCAGAGCTGGCTGGAGTATACTGGGAAAGGAGTTTAGCAGCAAAGACAGTTCAGGGACAATGGCACATGTTGAAGAAAATAATTCATAGCTCGCAGCAAAGGGATATTCTAGAAGGATTCTAAGAAGGGACTAAGCTAACCATGGTTAACCAGGGAAGTTAAGGATCATGTCAATTGAAGACCACATACAGTGCTACAAAGATTTGTGGTAAGTCAGAGGACTGAGAAGGTTTTAAAGACCAGCAAAAGACAAGCATAAAAAGAATAAAGAGTGAGAAGAAAAACTTTGAGAGTAAACTTGCAAGTAATATGAAAATGGACAGCAAGAGCTTCTTTAAACATATAAAAAGGAAAGAAAAGCAGAAGTGAATGTAAGCCCTGTAGACAATGAGGCTGGGGAACAAGGAAATGACAGAGGAAGTGGAGAAACACTTTAACATCAGTCTTCACAGGAGAAAATATTAACAGCATTCTAAAAATACTAAATAATCAAAGGACTAAAGGACAGGAAATAAATTGAATAACTTTACAAAAGTTCTCACTATATTTTGTAACAAAATACATATGACAATAAATAAATTGAATCAAATACATCCAGAGAAAATCAGCTGGAAATATGAATGGGACTGAAGACCAAAAACTTCTCTGAACCTGATAGAATATATCCTCGGATATTAGAGGAAGTAACTATAGAAGTGGTGGATGTGCAGGTAGAAATCATCCAGAAATCCTTAGATTCTGGAAAAGTCCCAGAACAGTGGAAAACTGTGAATGTGAAGCCTTTATTTATGAAAGGAAGGAGGCAAGAAAACAGATAACAATAAGCCAGTTGACTGAGAGCCTGTTGTGGGAAAATATTCATATCAATTGTGTAATAGCAGAGGATTTAGAAATATATGACTCAAGCAGAGTCAGCATATCTTCATGAAGGGGAAATCATGCCTAAGAACTTTACTAGCATTATTTGAGGAGGTAACAAGCAAGATAGGTAAAGGGAATCCAGTGGATGTGATGTATTTGGATTTTCAGAATGCATTTGATAAGGTACCACACATAAGGCTACTCAATACAATAAGAGCCCATGGTGTTGGAGGTGGTAGACTTGTGTAGACAGAGATTTGGCCAACAAAAAGAAGAGAAAAAGATGGGATAAGGGAGCATTTTCAGTTTGACAACCTATAATTAACAGGGTGCCACAGGGATCAGTACTGGGGTCACAATTGTCTGCAAAATATGTTAATGACAAGTTTGCAGATGGCACAAAATTAGACGGGAAGGCAAGGGATGAGGATGACACAATGGATCAACAGAGGGATGTAGACAGGTTACGTAAGTCGGCTGAAATTTGACAGATGGAATATAATGTGGGGAAAATGTGACATTCCGCTGTTGGGCAGGAAGAATAGAGGAGCTAAAAGTTATTGAAATGGAGAAAGCTACAGAACAGAGAGATTTGGGAATATTACCCTAATATCAGTCTGCTCCAACAATGAAGGCCATCAGTTTAACCGGGACAAGGTAACCATAGTATGCCCAGGGCTTCAGAGCTAATTCCAACCTTGGTGTAAAGAGGGAAATGAGGTGGCAGTGACTGCCCTTAACAGCAAAGCAGTATTTGACTGAATGTGGCTAGGCAGTGACTGCCCTTAACAGCAAAGCAGTATTTGACTGAATGTGGCTTCAGAGAGCCCTAGGGAAGACAGCGAGGACCATACTATGGTTACCTTGTCCCGGTTAAACTGATGGCCTTCATTGTTGGAGCAGACTGATATTAGGGAAAGTTCGTTGTGCTGTTTTGCTGCTAGATGGTTTTCATGTATTCTGATGGCTCGTTTCCTTCCTGTCTGTCCGATCTAACGTTAGTGGCATCCTTTGCACGGTATTTTGTAAACCACGTTGGCTCTGCATGTTGTGGGAACAGGGTCTTTAATCCTTGTGACTGATTGTGGTATAGTGGCTGTGAGTGTAATTTTGATGTAGGACAGTGTAGCCAGTGCGTTAGGCTGTACTGTGTCCTCCTGCTGTTGTCTGTTTAGTAGGCACCCAGACATAGACACACACGGGAATTCCTAGAGACATGGTTCTCCACCTGTAATGCAATCAACAAACACACATAGATTTGGACCCTACTTACGTACCCATACAGAACAAAACCAGAAATGACAATACTCACCACAACAGACCAAACAGTATAAATGCTTGTTTTGGGAATTTGGACGTGTCAATACTACTGCAATGCTGAAAATTTAAGTTCTGCCACTGTCTTTTTGTATCGCCCTCGTCCGTGTGGCATAAGTGCATCTACAAGGCTTTTAGGAAGAGAGTCCAGGTTTTTGCCTTAATCCACAACAGTGAAGCAGCAACAATACGATTCCAAGTCTGGGTGGACTTGGAGGGGAATTTGCAGTTGCTGGTGGCATACATCTGCTGCTCTTATACTTCAAGAGGTTATTGGATCCAGGTTTGGAAGATGCAGTCAGAGAAACTTGGATGAGTAGCTGTAATACATCTTGTAGACATTCCTACTGTAATGTGTGTCAGTGCTGGACGGAGTGAATGTTTGATGTAGTGGACAAGATGCCAGTTGAACAGGCTGTTTTGTCATTGGAAACATTTTGCTTTTTGGATGATGGTCAAGCTGCATTTCCAGTCTGTGACCTGTTCTTGTAACCTCAATGTTTATGTGCCTCGTCCAATTCAGTTTCTGGTCAATAATAGCTTTCAGGATGTTGATGGTAATGCCATTGAACATCTTGGCAAAATGGTTTGACTCTGTTGTTGGAGATGATAATGATGATGGGCACTTGTTGGCATAAATGTTACTTACCTCTCAAGCCCACACCCAAGTCTGGATGTTGCCCAGGTCTTGCTACATGTGAGTAAAGTACCACTTTCTATATCTGAGTTGTGAACATTGTGAAGTTCATTTCTGAGCACTGAACATTGTGAAGTTCATTTCTGAGCTTATCATTAAGGAATGTCAGTCATAAAGCAACTGAAGATATTTAATTCTGTGATACTGTTCCAAGGAACAGGACAGATGCTGCCCTGGGATTATGACGATTGACCTCCAAAAACCAGAACCATCTTCCCTTCTGTAGGCTGTGACTCCAGACAATGAAAACTCTTACCCCGATCCTCACTGTCTTCCCTAGGACTCCTTGAAGCCACATTCAGTCAAATACTGCTTTGCTGTTAAGGGCAGTCACTGCTACCTCATTTCTAGAGTTCAGCTGTTTGTCCCTCTTTACACCAAGGTTGGAATTAGCTCTGAAGCCCTGGGCATCATTGGGCAGATTATACCAAATAACTGGCACTATTGTCCGGACTTTCAACAACTTTGCAGATTCTTGCAAGTAGAACAATGCAGTCGGGAATAGGCCCAAGTGAATTTGCCCAGTTTTATTGTAGGCAGGCTATAACTTAGCAATTTTCCATCAGACGACCACTGCAACAGTTTGACAGGGATGGAGCTAGTTCTGGAGCACAAGTCTTCAGTCCGACAGCTGGAATTTTGTCAGGGGCAGCATGGTGGCTCAGTGGTTAGCACAGCTGCCTACCAGTGTGAGGGACCTGGATTCGATTCCACTTTCAGGTGACTGTGTGGAGTTTACATATTCTCCCTGTGTTGTGTGTGTTTCCTCCCATTGTCCAAAGATGTGCAGGCTAGGTGGATTGGCCATAGGAAATTGCCCGTAGTGTCCAGGGATGTTTAGGTTAGGTGTTAGACATGGGAAATGCAGGGATGGGACTCGGTGGAGTGGTATGGACGTGTTGGGCCAAATGGTCTGTTCCCACACTGTAGGGATTCTATGAAGGCCCTTAACTATATTAGATACCCTGATACCAATGGGTTTTTGGTGATAAAAGTTTTCATTTTGTAGAAACAACCAGATACCAGGACCTTGTCTTTGACAGGGCTGCCAATTATGAGACTTCACATGACAGAGATCCCTAATGGGAATCTAGACCTGCACCTCTTCCAAATGATCGGATCCTGGAATGGTTATGGGATTCCATTCCTCATGACTATGACAACTTCCTCGAGTCCTTTAACAGCCCCGTTGTGATGAGAGAAGTCAGCTCGGAGACTAGTCGGGCACTCAACATACTAACTGCTTAACACTTGGGCCACCAATAATCTGAATCATTGTTGCAAGACTCACAGCAGGATTTTGTTATTTGTGTAACTGTTTCTTCCTTCAGAAGGTTATTGATTGCAGGTAACATGCTGCCTACCAGGCTGACATTTTCTGTCCTCAGGACTGATCATCATGTGTTCCTTTTTCCCTCTCAGTGATACTGTCCCTGACTGTGGTGTGATCGGATCATTTGTTTGTTTCCATCATTGGCCACATGCGATAATGCCAGGCAGGGTGTCTTTTAGAATTAGATTTAAAGTACAGATGCTGTCTCACAGGAACGACAAAGCCTCAGCAATAGTGACCCAGTGATAAGGCAGGAGGCAGCTGAGGGCAGTTGGCGACATTAGCCTACTGCTGGAAGTAGGGAGGAGAAATAAAGCTTTTTTGCAAGGTTGTCAGATGGAAAGCCTTTCCATTTTGAGTGTTTGTACTTTGAACATGGCCATCTTCCTTTGCTTGCTGGGACCAGTCAATACAGTCCAACAGTGAGGAAGAGCTAACCACGCTAGCTTCCCCTCTACTGACATGTCTCCTTCCCCTTGCCCACTTTGAAGTTCATCCCTTCCTGATGAACCTGTCATGGTCTTCTGCTCCAGCCATGCAAACTCCTGAGATGAAATTCTACTTAAATTCTTCTATTTGGTGGTTGTCTCAGAACACTTGTTCCTGGTGTAGCCCTTTTGTTTAATCCTACCCTATACCTTCCCTAAATCCTCAGTTACCCAATCTTAACAACAAAAGCAATGGCTCTACCTGGTAGTGTCCAATTGTTTAATTGCTCAATATTAGATCATGTGAGTCTGGTAACTAATCCATGCTCACTGTGCATGATTAGTAAGTTCTGATGCGGTCTCAGTGCTAAGCAAAGGACAACTCAGAAAAATGAGATAACACAGTGTGGAACTGGAGGAATGCAGCAGGCCAGGCAGCATCAGTTGTTGTTTGGTGTTGGGACCCTTCTTCAGGAATGGGCATTTCTGAAGAAGGGTCCCGACCTGAAATGTCAACTGTCCTGCTCCTCTGATGCTGCCTGGCCTGCTGTGTTCATCCAGCTCACACTGTGTTATCTTTGACTCCAGCATCTGTGGTTCTTGCTATCACAGAGAAATGTGGGCGCCCGACCCATTAGAATGAGTGCAGCAGACATTTTGTAACTGCAGAAATATTTTCAATCACTGAAATAGTGTCTTCTCAGCATAAAACCCAAATACAAAATATCCAACAGTAACTCTCAAGGACAGTTCTGAAGTCTTCAGAAATTAAAGACTAATCTCCAAGACACTCAGGGAGAAAACCCAGGAGAAAAGTCAAAGCATCTATAAGAAATATAAAATGCAACTTTGATAAGTAAAATACAGGCTGGTACCTTAAATCTGAAATCAAAGCAGTCAATTCTCAAAAGGTCAGGCAGCGCCTGTACAGAAATATTCGTAATATTTCAGGTTGAGGACTGCAGAGTATCTCCGACATTTTCAGTTAATACCTTATGGAAACAAGGCTTTTATTTTTCAAATATTAATGAGCAATTTTGTTTTGGTGAACATTATAGGTGTGCTGAGAAGTATCCTCTTGACTGACCATCAGAATTTACACCACCAATCGAGTTGTGTATCTTATGAAAAATGGAAGTATGGAGATAACAAAGTGTAGAGCTGGATGAAGACAGCAGGCCAGCAGCATCTTAGGAGCAGGAAAGCTGATGTTTCAGAAAGGGTCTAGGCCTGAAACGTCAGCTTTTGTGCTCCTAAGATGCTGCTTGGCCTGCTGTGTTCATCCAGCTCCACACTTTGTTCTCTCGGATTCTCCAGCATCTGCAGTTCCTACTGTCTCTGATACAAAAATGGAAGTATGTTTGCTTTCCAACTGATGCAGGAAGATGGTGATCTGTGAGGAAGGTTCTTCACAGCTACCAATGGCCAGTCATAGCAGATGGTGGAATTTGAATTTAATAAATATCTGAACTTAAGAGTCTAATGATTCCCATGATACCATTGTTGTTTGTCAGGAAAACCCACCTGGTTCACTTATGCAGGTGCAAATTATTGCAGATGCTGGAATCTGTGTTGAAAACAAAAAATGCTGGAGATCACAGTGGGTCAGACAGCATCCACAGAGAGAAAGCAAGCCAACTTTTCGAGCCAGACTGGTGCACTGTTGTCCTTTAGGGAAGGAAACTGCCATCCTCACCTGGGCTGGCCTACATGTGACCCTAGACCCACAGCAATGTGGCTGACTCTTATGTAACCTCTGAGCAATGAGAGTTCAGCAATTAATGCTGGCCTAGACAGTGACACAAAAGCCTGTGAATGTATTAAAAGAAAAGAAAAAAAAAGTAGCAGAAGGTCAAGTATTCAAACCCCAGAAATACAGTCAGCCAGAGTTGGCAAATCTTAAAAGATGAGTATGGGGTGGGAGTGGGAATTGAACCTACAAGATGTTCAAAAACCAGCATTAGATCAAGCAGCCTCTACAGAGAGAGGTAAAAATAGAGTCGATCTTACAGGTCTCTGACATTTCATCAGAACAGATTTGTGTTGGCAGCAAATGCAGGACTTGTTTCGCTTGACCCCAGGATGAGAATTAACAAAAGAAATATATTACCTAAAAGTATCTGTAGCTTTTGCTTTTAATTCACAGCAAAGTTTAGTCTGCTTTAAAGCTGTCAGTACTTGAGACACCCATTATGTAGAGGCTGGGGGACCAAGGGTTCAAAAATGCTCTGGTATTCATTAAAAATCACTGAAAATGATGAATTATAAACTACTGTTGAGTGTATCACAGGGAAACAAGAGGATAATGACAATTTTGAAAATCTCATGTAAGTGAGATAGAGCCTCTTGAAAAGATAGAGCAGATTGCGGCCCTAATTATATATATTAATTCAGCCTGAAGTGGACTGCAGTCTATCTCTTGCTCCCTTTTCACCCTTTAAACTAATTTCTCATATAGATATCAAAAAGCACAATTGCTGGATACAACCCGCAAGCCATTTAAAGTCAGCAGCTCCCATTAATGTTGAAAACATTGCCACATTTTCTGAGGTCACAGGGAGTTGCTGATTATTTATCCTGCAAATTCATTGGCCTCAAGCTAATGTTATCATGCATAACAAGTGAAATGAATGTGTAACTGGTAAAATGAAAGGGTAAAGACAACAAGAGTTTTGCATCTAATCGGTGCCTGTAAAGTAGCAAAACTTCCTAAAGCAATTTGCTGGTGCAGAGTCAGGCATTCCATCCCAGAGGAGGAGCTATTCAGTAAGAAACAACATGGTAGCTCAGTGGTTAGCGCTGCTGCCTCACAGTGCCACGGACCTGGGTTTGATTCTGGCTTTGGGCAGCTGTGTGGAGTTTGCACATTCTCCCAGTGCCTGTGTGTGTTTCCTCCAGGTGCACTGGTTTCCTCCCACAGTCCAAAGATGTGCAGGCTTGGTGGGTTATTCGTGGGAAATGTGGGATTACAAGGATGGGTCCAGGTGGGATGCTCTTCTGTGATGTGGTGTGGACTGGATGGGCTGAATGGCCTGCATCCACACTGGATGGTTTTGGTGTGTCATTGGGGAAGGTAGCTTTTCAGGAAGGTCTTAAAGGAGGAAAAAGAGTTGGAGAGGTCTAAGAGGTGGTTCTTAGCAGAGGGTGTTTTAGTTCACCACTACCCCTCACTGGACCCACTGTCCAAATTTGTCCTCAGCAGTAGGGAGAGGAGAGGAACATGCTGCTCCCAGGACTCTGTGGCATCATTCCCTGTTCTGTGTTAGTCTAGAAAGGCCCTGAGTAAAGTTCTTTATGTCCATACGTCAAGCACCAGATCTCCAACCGAGATTTACATGAGGTGCAGTTCAACACATTTAATTAATGCGTCTGAAGAGTGGGAAATCCTGGATATTAAATGCCAGTCCACAGTGTCACGGCCCAGTCCAATACTGCTACACTCCCCACTCTCGATTTTAATTTAATTCAGTGTATTTAGGGATGATTTTGTTTAACATGAAAACTCCTTTTGTTTAATTTGACTTCAGTTCAAACAGATATTCTAGGGAGTCCTTCACTACCTTCTGTGAAGAAATGTGCCCTGTTTCTGAACTTTTGCTGGTCCTTTTTAGAAACCAACCGAGTAATTTTGACATTGGGTTCAGTTGTAAAAACAACTGCATTGGATTAAGCATCTGCCTCACACCTCAAACCACTTTCAAACCCATTCAACCTATCATCAGAGATGTACAATTCCGTTAATGACCATGAAATTCAGAGGAAACACTGAATAGACAGTGTCCTGACAGGGATATAAATTAAAGAGCACAGGACAGAAAATCATTTGACCTATCTTCGCATGCGCAAGGCCTTTGTTTCCAAAGTGGGCTGAAAAATTTTGTTAGATGTTTGATCTCGAAGGGGATCAATGGATATGAGAAGCGAGCATGAAGGTGGAGTTGAGGCCTGGATTAATAATGATTGTCTGAGGATGGCACGATGGCTCAGTGGTTGACACTACTGCCTCACAGTGCCAGGTTCGATTCCACCTTCGGGTGACGGTCTGTGTGGAGTTTGCACATTCTCCCTGTGTCTGTGTGAATTTCCTCTGGGTTCTCCGGTTTCCTCCCACAGTCCAAAGATGTGCAGGTTCGGTGGATTAGCCATGGGAAATTCCGGATTACAAGGTTGAGTAGGGGGTAGTAGTCTTGAATGTGATGCTCTTCAGAGGGTCAGTGTGCACTCAACAGGCTGAATGACCTGCTTTTGCACTGTAAGGATTCTGAAAAAATAGGAACGTGCAAATAACAGGAAAATACTGCGGGTGCTGAAAATCTGGAAAAAAAGCAAAAAGCATTCACTTTGAAAATGTTGTCTGATGTTACCTTGTCTTTAAGTTGATAAAATTGTCCGATTGTTAAAGAGTTTCCATTCAGATGTTGGGACACAGTAGATGAGTAATTTGAATGATTACATAGTAAGTATTGGATGTGAGTTTGCTCGCTGAGCTGGAAGGTTAGTTTTCAGACGTTTCGTCACCATTCTAGGTAACATCATCAGTGAGCCTCCGACGAAGCGCTGGTGTTATGATGTCACCTATGGTGCACTGATGACATCACCAGCCCAAGGAAACCTAACCAGATAAATAGAAAGCGGGACATAACACCAGCGCTTCGTCGGAGGCTCACTGATGATGTTACCTAGAATGGTGATGAAACATCTGAAAACTAACCTTCCAGCTCAGCGAGCAAACTCACATCCAGAACCTCAACCTGAGCTACAAATCTTCTCAAAGCTCACATTGCAAGTATCTCATCCTTGGGAGGAGCAGATGGTCTTAGAGTTACAGCTCTTCATCACAAAAGGTTCTCCCAACCTCTGGGTCTGGTGTAGACCAACTGTTAGTGAGCGATCGCTGTGGTTAGTCACCAATTTCATTGTTGGTGTGTCATGCAACACCTGAGGTTGTTACAAAGGCACTTCATATTTAATAATGGTTAGGCTGCAGCTAGAGTATTGTGGGTATGTGGAGTGCTGGAATCCACATGATAGGAGGGATGTGATTAGACTGGAGAAGGTGCAGAGGAGATTTACCAGGTCGTTGCCTGGCTGGAGGGAGTTTCAGTTATGAAGCGAGATTAGACAGACCTGGAGTCAAATGGAGAGCAGACAAGACTAAGAGGGCACAAGAATCAGATGTATAAAATTACAAGAGAAATTGACAGGGTAGGCAGAAAGAAACCTTCCCCCTTTGTGGGGGGATGGCTGACTCGAGGGCATAAAATTAAGGTGAGGAGATGAGAGGGAAATGCTTTTCATCCAGAGAGTGCTGGGGATCTGGAACTCACTACCTGTAAGGATGGTAGAGACAGAAATGCTCATATTTATATGTATACCTGCAGTTCCAAGGCACATAAGGCTATGGGCTTAGCGTTGGGAAATGAAATTAGAATAATCGGGTGGTTGACGCATTCTCAATGGGCTGGATGGACGTTTTCTTTGCTGTAGACCTCGGTGACTCTATGTCACTGGATAAACTTGGCAGGCCTGGCAGCTTCTGTGGAGAGTGAAACTGAATTAACGTTTTGAGCCTAGTGTAATTCTTCCTCTGAGCTTTACTCTGAAGAACTCCTACTCTGAACGAGCGGTAAATAGACTGGAAACGTTAGCTCTGCTCCTCGCTGTCCACAGATGCTACCAGACCCGCTGAGTATCTCCACTTTCTGTTTACTTCACACTGATTTGGGTTTGTCATGTTCATGATAATGTCAAATAATTGCTCATTAGGAATTAATCAACTCTATTAGGTTACTTCATTTAAAGCAATGAAACACATTACAAGTAATGAAGCAGGAGTTACAGGAAACCAACAGTATAGATTGTAGACCCACAGTCAGGCAGTGTCTCTACATTGTACATACACTGTGTCCTACAAAGTGAACTCTCTTACAGGTGGTTCAAATCAGTTCAAGCTCAGGGTGGCCAGTAAAGCTGGCTTTTGCAGTGACACTCATATCCCAAAAAAGAATGAGGAAAACATCTTTCTCTCCAATTCCCTTCTGAGATTGACTGTTGAATAAAGTTCCATCACCCTTTCTAGTGTGTTGCAGATCATTACCGTGAAAGTCTAATAACTTGTTCACAACCAAAAACAAGGGAATAAATTCATTCAGCTTGATGGTAATTGATGAACTGATTGGGCAGGAGTTTGAAAGTTAGCAATGGCCTAGTGGTATTATTGCTGGACTGTTAATCCAGAGACCCAGGTCATGTTCTTGGCACCCAGGTTCGAATCCCACCACGGCAGATGGTGAAATTTGAATTCAGTAAAATATCTGGAATGAAGAATCTAATGATGACTGTGAATCCATTGTCGATTATCAGGGAAAAGCCCAAATGCTTCACTAAGGTCCTTTTGGGAAGGAAACTGCTATCCTTACCTAGTCTGGCCTATGTGTGATTCTAAATCCACAGCAATGTGGTTGATTCTGAACTGCCCTCTGGGGACAGCAATTAGGAATGGGCAATAAATGCTGCCTGGTCAGTGATGCCCTCATCCTGTGAAAGAATAAAGAAAGAAAATTAGCTGTATTTAACCATCCCCAATCTGATAAATACATGAGGGAGAAAGGTATAGATGCTTGCGTTGAGCGGGTTAGGCAAGGTAAGGTTAGGGGACACTCGTGCGCATTAATGCTAAACTACAGCGGCAACTCAACTTGAAGAATGTGATCGCATTAGAGGCAGTTCGGAGAAGAGACACGAGATTAATTCCAGAGCTGAAAGGCTTGTCTTATGAAGAGAGATTCAGTTGTGTAGATATGTACTCCCTAGAGTTTAGAAGGTTAAGAGGAGATCTAATTGAGGTATAGAAGATACTTAAGAGGATTCACAAAGTAGACATAGAGAGAATGTTTCGCTTCATGGGGTAATCTAGAATGGGAAGTCGCAGTTTTAGGCTAAGGTGGCGGGGAGTAACAGATTTAAAATAGAGATGAAGAGGAATTAATTCTCCCAAAGAATCTGTGGAATTCATTCTCCCAGAGTGCATTAGATGCTGGGGAACAGAGTAAATTTAAGGAGGATATACAGACTTTTAATTAGTAATGGGTTAAAGGGGAACGAGCAGTGGAGTAGAGTTGAGGCTGAGGTGAGATCGGCCATAATGGTATTAAATGGGGGAGAAGGCTCAAGATGGTGAATTACCCACTCCTGCTCCTAGCTCGTATGTTCTTAACAGCCATAGTGTGATTGAATATGGCCGCTTTTTGACAGAATTGAGACTGAGTGAGGTTTCTGACCTCATGTCACCACCACAGCCTGTTACCAAAGTCACAATAACTCAATTAATCTCAGTTGACCTCAGCAACACATCTGCCCACTTTTCCCTGATGACAGGAACCAGTCGATGCTCTGTGGTCTACGACTGAACTCAGTTTGGGATGACCTTTGACTAGCTGCCCATTCTGACAGTGACGAGGAATCCTGTCAGTATGAAGCACCAAATTCATTTCATTGAGGCAGGCAAGTTGCTGGGCAAGTAACAGGCAGCTCTAGAACACTTTACTGGGTTGAATCCCAGAAGTCAAGCCAGAACGGCCTCTGAATTTCCACGGAGTGCGTCGAAAAGCACAGAGCAATGGGCTTCTGGGATGGTGCAGTAGTACAAGGCCCAAATCATTTATAGGGGCCCTGGTGCGCTGCTGTCACCTCTAGGCAGCCAGAAATAGACCTCATCTTCAAAACACTTTCTCCCCTTTCATCACCCAGAGAACTGGTCAGAAACTGTGCAAGTTCCTGTGAGGAAAGTGGTGATCAGGAATCTATTTGTATCCTAGGATTTTGACTGCCGTACACAAAGGGGCTGAGTGCTTGGATCAGTCAGTGACAAGCCCATTTCAAAATGCTGCATCATCGATCCTAACGAAGCAGGGAGACTGCTGAGCACTTTCTGAAGCCATTACTGCTGGGTTAAATTCAGGCAGGAATCACTCAAAATCAATCCCAGTGACCAAGAAATAAAAATTAGTTAAATATCAGATAAGGTTCCAGTAGCTCAATCCAAAGTCCTGTTCGAGTTAGGATCTCAACAAGTGTAGCTGACTGATGAAGCTCGCTGCAGGGAATGCATGTACCTAATGTGGATAATTCATCGACCATGAATTGCTTTGGGCCCTGAGGCACTATATAAATGTAGGTTCTATTGTTCTGCCCTTTTTGCTGCACAGTTGGAATGTGCCCACTGTTCTTTACGTCAGAAGCCTGTATTAGTCTGCAATGTGCCTTTCAACTGATTGTGAATTGAACGTATGCTTTCCCTCTTTCATAAGAACCCAGTTGGAGACTCAGTCCTTGCTGTATGGCACAACAGTTGTGCTCTGAGGAGAACAGAATGATATGAAATTCATTGGTTCCCCATTGTTCTCTGGCTGGACGTTGCTAATCTGTTGAAACGTAATATCTTTTTCTGCCGCAATCTTTGTAGGGAAACTACAGCTACTTACCCCACGAGCTGTTCAAAAACAAAATTGTATTTGAGCTGTTGAAGAAATGGATGAGGTCCTGTCTACAATCGTCTCACGTGTTTGTTACTTCGTACCCTCCCCACTTTACTTCTTGCTCATTTTCTGATTGATTTACTCTGCAAGGTGCAAATAGAACGCGGTAAGAGGGAGGACACGTGCAATATTCCAATCAGGAAATGATATCTTCGGGAGCAAAAACACAAGGGATTTGCACAGTCATTTTGCAATCAATTGCATTTTACTTAATGTGTCAATGATAATTTGCTCAGAGACTTGGAAATTTGCTTTTATTGAACTGCTCACATTTAAGATGGTCAATTGAGTGGAAGTTACAGAGTATTCTCTCACAGCCTCTCTGCCCCACTGCGGATTGTTTATTTAAAAACAAGTTCAAAGGAGGATTGAAAGACTGGCATTGTTATAACATCTTACACAATCACAGGATGTCCCAAGCATTTTAATTGTCTTGCAGGCAGCCTTCCGATGTATTTAAGATGATGATTGGACCCTGATGGTCATCTGTCTGAGTTCAACATAGCCCACTGTAGCTCAAGAGCCCATACTCACTCATGCTAACCTGAGCACCTTTGGTGTTGAGGAGAGCAATTGCCTGCGAGGCTGGCTTCTGTTGCACCTTACACCCCCTCTCCCCTCCTCCAGGCAATCTCAGACTTTCGGTCTGTTTGCCTCTACCAATGCCTGTCCAAGCAGGCTGCTCCAGGAGTCATAGGCATCAATGATTGTCCCCTCCCCCACACCATTCCACCCCCCTCACCTACCCCCACCCTCCATTGCTGTCATCCCCTGACACACTGATGGGAGACAGAATATAGTGGACAGTACAACACAGCAAGTGGCCCTTCCGCCCACAATGTTGTGCTGAGCATGATGCCAAATGAAACTAATCCCTTCTGCCTGCCCTTTGTCCATATCCCCCTCCATTCCTTGCATATTCATGTGCTTTTCTAAAAGCTCCTCAAACACCCCTATCGTATCTGCCTCCACCGCCAACCAATGGCCGAAACAATCCAGACATTTACCACTCTCTGTGTAAAAAAGCTTGTATCTCCTTTGAACCTCCCCCCCTCTTATTGAGGTTGGTTGGCTTGCTGAGCTGGTTTGTTGTTTCATAGACGTTTCGTTACTGTGCTGGGCAACATCATCAGTGCAGCCTCCGATGAAGCGTCGGTGTGTTTTCCCGCCTGGTTTTTAAACTCTGGAGTCCATTGAAATGGACTGCCTCACTTGCAGTTTTCCTTCGCAGAGTGTATACGGGTTCGAGAAACCAGAAGTGAGGTCATCCAGCTCAAGAGACCCCAGGGTTTAAAAACCAGGTGGGAAAGCACAACGGCGCTTCATCAGAGGCTGCACTGATGATGTTGCCCAGCACGGTAATGAAACTTCTGCGGAACAACGAACCAGCTCGGCAAGCCAACCAACCTCGACATCCACAACCCGAGCTACAAATCTACTCCAAAACCTTAGAATTTCCCCCTCTCACCTCAAATGCATGACCCAGTAGTGATAGATCTTTCAACTCTGGGAAAATATGATGCGATGGTCAATGATTGTAACTATTATGATCTGAGATGAGGCCACCTTTGGAGCACTGTGTAATGTTTATGTCCCCCTGCTATAGGAAGGATGTTATTAAATTGGAAGGGGTAGAGAAAAGATTTACAAAGGTGTTACCGGGACAGGACGGATTAAGTTATGAGGAGAGGCCAGATGGACTAGAACTTTTCTCCCTGGAGCACAGGCGGTTGCATAGTGACCTGACAGAGGTTGATAAAATCATGAGGGGCATAGATAAGGTGAATAGCAAAGGTCTTTACCCCATGACAGGGGGGAGACCAAAACTAGAGGGCATATTTTTAAGGTTAGAGGAATTAGATTTAAAAGGGACCTGAGGGGCAACAATTTCAGACCGAGCGTGGTTCATATGTGGAATGAGCTGCCAGAGGAAGTGGTAGATGCAGTTACAACATTGAAAAGATATTTCGACAGGGGTGTGGAGGGGAGGGCTTTAGAGGGATATGGGCCAAACACAGACAAATGGGTTGAGTTTGAGAATCCTGGTCAGCATGGGTGAGTTGGATTAAAACGACTGTTTTCAAGCTGTATAACTCCGTGATACTTAGTTTAGCTCCCATAAGGTAAAGAAAGAGATGTGATTCATGTACAACTGAATACTTTTACTCCTCGTCACTCAAGAACTCAGTAAAATCTTATTACAGCACCTCATGGGCACTTCGTATCTAAGCTCAAGCAAAGTTATTCAGAAGGACTGTAACGCATTACCCTCAGCTTGTCATGCTACAAGAGGACGCAGTAGGATAGAGTCCATGGTTTTTTTAAATCACCTTGCCAGCCATGTTGTGACACATAAGAAGTGGGTGGGACTTGAACTGGGATCATCTAGTTAGGTCGCATGCCATGGTATGGTGATGACATCCCGAGCATGTTTCTTAAAGACATAGCACATATCTTCTGCAAGACTGCACACAGCATAAGAGGCCTTATAGAGTAGGTAAGGGTGGCCAGGAGGTCATAACCCATGTAATAATAACAGAAATATGGCAACAAACTTTAACGCAACAAAGTCCCATGAGCAGCAATGTCATGATGCTCTCATTTTATAGGTGTTAGTTGAAGGATAAATATTAGTCAGAATACTGGGAAGATCTCCCAGTCTTTTTTTTAAAAATCAATGCCATGCAATCTTTTATGACAACTATTTGCAAAAATAAAAAGCTGTTGTCTTCATTTCTGGCAGTCACTTTCCCTTCTAACTCCAATTCTACTTTGAAGCAAAATATTATTTGTCATCCTTTGTTTATCTACGCGAATATTTAGCAAGAGAATCCTCGTCCCTGAAGCTCCTTTTTTGGGTCTTCTTTCTCGACCTCAAGTCCCAGAAACTGCCTCACTCGTGTACCTGACAGAGTTTAGAACATAGAACATAGAACATTACAGCACAGTACAGGCCCTTCAGCCCTCGATGTTGTGCTGACCTGTCATACCGATCTGAAGTCCATCTAACCTACACTATTCCATGTACGTCCATTTAGTGTTTAGTGTTACTCATATAACAGAGGATGTTGTGCTTGTCCCCAGCTCCTTTCCTCTTCCTGTTCTAGGGCAGACCTCAAAAGAAAACGCACCTAGTTTTCTCTCACACCCTCTGATCAGAAGGTATGAGTTCAGGCCCTACTCATGCATTCCAATGTGTCATCTCAACTGAGTGCACTTGTGTAGTGCATTCCTCTGAGAGATATCAGTCAGTTACAGGCCTCCTGATCTGAAGGCTCAGGTAGACACTGAAGATCCCATTATGTAAAAGATCAAGGCTTTGGCTTCCACAACCACAAACAAAGTAGTTGATCATTTTGTCTTATCGCTGCTTTTAGGGTGGGACAAAGACTCGGTGATTAACACTATTGCCTCGCTGCACCAGGGACCCCAGTTCTATTCCTGCCTTGGGTGACTGTCTATGTGGAGTTTGCACATTAAGAACGTAAGAATTAGGAGCAGGAGTAGGCCATCCGGCCCCTCAAGCCTGCCCTGCCATTTAATTAGATCATGGCTGATCTTTTTGAGACTCAGCTCCACTTACCCACCCGGTCACCATAACCTGTAATTCCTTTACTGTTCAAAAATTTATCTAGCCTTGCCTTAAAAACATTCAGCGAGGTAGCTTCAACCGCTTCACTGGGCAGGGAATTCCGCAGATTGACAGCCCTTTGGGTGAAGAAGTTGCTCCTGACCTCAGTCCGACATCTGCTTCCCTTTATTTTGAGGTGATGCCCTCTAGTCCGAGTTTCACCTGTTAGCGGAAACAACCTCCCTGCCTCCACCTTATCTATTCCCTTCATAATCTTATATGTTTCTATAAGATCTCCCCTCATTCTTCTGAATCTCCATGAGTATAATTCCAGTCTACTCAACTCTGGAATCAACAGAGTGAATCTCCTCTGCACTCCCTCCAGTGCTAATGTATCTCTTCTCAAGTAAGGAGACCAAAACTGCACTCAGTGCTCCAGGTGTGGCCTCACCAGGACCCTGTACAGCTGCAGCACAGCCTCCCTGTTTTTAAACTCCATCCCTCAAACAATGGCAGACAAAATTCCATTTGCATTTTTAGTTACCTGCTGCACCCGTAATCCTACTTTTAGTGATGCAATCCTACTTTTAGTGATAGATTCTCCCCATGTCTGCGTGGGTTTCCTCCTGGTGCTCCGGTTTTCTCCCCCAGTCCAAAGATGTGCAAGTTAAGGTGGACTGACCATGTTAAATTGCTCATAGCGTACATGGATGTGCAGGCCAGGTGGATTAGGCATGGGAAATGCAGGGTTACAGGGATAGGGTTGGGGTGTTGGCTCTGAGTGTGATGCTCTTCACAAGGTCTGTGTGGGCTCAATGGGCCAAATGGCCTGCTTCCAGACTGTGGGGATTCTATGCTTCTTTTGGAATATTTGGCTTGACATATCATCAGTGTACATTAAAGTAATTCAACATATGAGATGTACTTGGAACTGATCATGGAAAATATGTTAAGGCGATTAAATAAGTGTAATTCTTTCTTTCGTTGTTCCTGATGATTAATTCCTTTAATTGCTCAAAAAATAAGAAGTACTCATTGATCTTTAATGAACCCTTGAGCATCGTCCCATTTTGTTCATCAATTCAGTGACATTAGAGAAAAAAGGACAGTCCCCCCATCACCAATTCTGCAAGAATTTTGAGAGGATTGAGAGATCCCTTATTGCTGGGGATCACTCCTCGGGGGTCAGTCAGTCAAATGCCTGTCAGTGTTTCTTTTCATAGGTCCGTTGGGGTGGGTGAGACAGAGTAAGCTAATGAAGTATCTTGCTTCTATGATGTAAAGGTGCCGGTGTTGGACTGGGAAGGGGAGGACAAGGTCAGAAATCACACGACACCAGGTTATAGTTCAACAGGTTCATTTGAAGTCACATGAGCACTCACATTTCAGGTTGCTGAAAGGATATCAGTCCTAAAGTGAAAGGCTGGCCAGCCAGGGGAAGATTGTACCACAATGTTAACATCTTACTGCCTTGTAGTTTTCATGTCTTCTTGTAACACACGAATTATCCTGAATTCAGAGTAAATGAAAAGGATTGACATTATTAGGGCTGTTGACAACTGTTGAGGTGCCTTTCTAAAGGACAGTCTTGGGAAATCACTAACTTTGCTCTATCCCTCATTTCCCCCCATCAGTTGCCATTAGCGATGGTGCTAGTGAGAATGCCTGGCCAGTTTCTTAAATCACTTCCATCCATAGGGTGAAAGTATTTCCACCATGTTCTTATGGAGTTGGGGTGGTGTAGGAATGTAACCCACTGACAACGGAGGAGCAGCAATGTACACCGAAGGCAGAATGGTGCATGACTTGGCGAGGACTCTGGAAGGGATGATGTTCCCAACTGCCTGTTTCCCTTATCCTTTTAAATAATGGAGATCATTAATTTGAGAGATGCTTTCTAAGAAGCTTTGATGAGTTGCTGCAATGGAACACTGCAACCTCAGAATGTTGACCAAGGCCGGCCACATCCTTCTCTTTTTCTTCTTACTTGTCTCTCCTTTCTGTTTTTTTCTCTTCTTCACCTCTGGCGTTGTGGGGAAGCTGCAGTGGTGTTCAGCGGGCCATCAGCTGCAGCAGAGGTGGTGCCTGGCACATGGACTTCTGGCTGCAGTAGGCCCAGAATGTGGACTCTGGGGGTCATTGGCCATTTTAGTGCCTGGTGCAAAGACTTTGGGCTGAGGTAGGCCCGGAGCCTGGACTGGAGAACTCAGTGGGTCATTGGCCATTTTAGTGCCTGGTGCAAGGACTTTGGGCTGAGGTAGGCCTGGAGCCTGGACTGGAGAACTCAGTGGGTCATTGGCCATGGCAGTGCTGGTGCCCAGAGGGAGTGGCTCTTGGAGGCAGCAGTGGCTGTGACCTGGGACACCCTGTAGAAGACCTAAAACTGTGCTCAAAGACCCTTTGTGCAGAAAATGATCCCTATTGACGTAAGTTTTTAAACATATTTTTGTAACTCAAAATGACACCAAATTGTGGCAACAATCAGTGTATCTTTCTACATATATGTGACAATAAAAACTCATAATAATCTTAGGGAGACAACTTCAGGATTTGTTCAGGAATGACCTTAAATGAATGCAACCTGGCCTATCCACAACCTCATAATCATGGCAAACTGAAGCACATTTTGAGTCATCTGAGTGTAACCTGAATTTATCAACTGAGATTGTTCCGCCCCTTGGCAGAGGGGAATATTAAATCTCCTGAAAAGATTTTCACCCAACTACTTCCATGTTAGTGTATCATTGTCCCTGACAATGTAGCAATGTTTAGGATTCTCATCAACTTTTCTGTGAAGCAGCCATTTTCTGGTCAATGTTTGAACACTGACAGACATATCAGCTTTTGGTTCGTGCATAAACATAGCAAGGACTGATTCAAAGATCGTATTGAAAGATTGAAGAGCAGCCAATTACTGCCTGCTAGAAACCACTAAGAAGGGGTTGATTTTCTGTCCATGTGTAAACACCATAATAAGTACAGATTCTTGGGCCAGCATTACAGCAGTGAACAGGGACTGTTCCAGCTGCTACATAAACACTGATCAGTTTTGGATAATCATCAATGTCAAATCTGGATAAACAGTCAGTCCAGACTATGGCAAGGTCTTGCTTTGTTTTAAATAAAAAATGTAATTTATGTTAACTGCATCTTCTTCCCTTTGTATTGCTGGATGTTGAGGTGTCACTGGAAGGGCAGGCTCTCTCTCCAGTTTCTCTTTAGACTTTTTTAATGCTCTTTCCCTTCACATCAATTGCCACTTTCAAGTGCACTTGACAATCTGACTGTCATTGTCAGTGCACAGTCCAGAAAAAGGCCCAAACAGAGCAGGGTTAGTATAGGGTTGTATCAGTCCTTGGGTTTGATGTGTGCACAGTTCTGTAAACTTTAAGGAACACCGATGTTTGCAGTACCTAATTCCACAAGGTTATTCACATGGATGGCACGGAGGTTCAGTGGTTAACACTGCTGCCTCATAGCACGAGAGACCCAGGTTTGATTCCAGCCTCAGGTGTCTGCGTGGATTTCCTTTGGGTGAACTGGTTTCCTCTCACAGTCCAAGGATGTGCAGGTTAGGGTGGATTAGCCATGGGAAATGCAGGGGTGATCTGGGTGGGATGGTCTTCAGAGGGTCAGTTTGGACTTGATGGGCTGAATGGCTTGCTTCCATACTATATGGATTCAATGATTCTTCCTGTATATTTTTCTTGCAAAGCCACAGGACTGCAAAGTAAACTGCTTGACCTTTTCAACACAATGCAATGGAAATAGCAAAATTGATCAAAGCAAAATATTCCATATTGTATATTGTCACCTACATAATAATGGTCATTGTATTCAGTGGATAATGATTGGCTGTAAAATCCTTTAAAACATTGTAAGTATGTGACCAGGTGCTGTATAAATGCAAATATGTTTTTATATGCGTGAAACTTTTAGATGCTCGATCGCACAAATTAAACATTCCAAAATTTACATGGAATAAAAAAAATCAGACAGAACTTTACTCACCTAAAGGATAACAGATCTGTGTCATAATTTACAACAAAGGCCTGTGGAGCCAGGTTAATCGGCAATTTAGCATATTCCCAAGTAGAAAAGGGATTGAAGGTCATTGAGATGGTTACATTGGGGAAAGATTTATCAGGAACTGATCAAGTTGGCAGTCAGGAACCCATTTCAATATCCGCTATTCCACATGGCTTTGCTGTGCAATGGAAAAAGAGTCCCCTGCACTTTCACTTCATTGCTCAGCTTTCCTTTTGTCATTCCAAATCTCACTGCGTCTCGGGCAGTGTAATGTTCAGGGCAGCGTAATGTTCAGATCAGTGTAATGTTCAGGTCAGTGCATCTCAGACCAGTGTAACGTTCCGGTCAGTGTAACGTTCAGGTCAGTGTAACGTTCTGGTCAGTGTAATGTTCAGGTCTGTGTAACATTCAGGTCAGTGTAATGTTCAGGTCAGTGTAACATTCAGGTCTGTGCAACGTTCAGGTCAGTGTAATGTTCAGGTCAGTGTAACGTTCAGTTTAGTGTAATGTTCAGGTCAGAGTAACGTTCCGGTCAGTGTAACATTCAGGTCAGTGTAACGTTCTGGTCAGTGTAATGTTCAGGTCAGTGTAATGTTCAGGTCAGTGCGTCTCAGGCAGTGTAATGTTCAGGTCAGTGTAACGTTCTGGTCAGTGTAATGTTCAGGTCAGTGTAACGTTCAGGTCAGTGTAACATTCAGGTCAGTGTAACGTTCAAGTCAGTGTAACGTTCCAGTCAGTGTAATGTTTAGGACAGTGTAACGTTCAGGTCAGTGTAATGTTCAGGTCAGTGTAATGTTCAGGTGAGTGCGTCTCAGGCAGCGTAATGCTCAGGTCAGTGTAACGTTCTGGTCAGTGTAACGTTCAGGTCAGTGTAACGTTCATGTCTGTGTAACATTCAGGGCAGTGTAACGTTCAGGTCAGTGTAACGTTCCGGTCAGTGTAACGTTCAGGTCAGTGTAACGTTCAGGTCTGTGTAACATTCAGGTCGGTGTAATGTTCAGGTCAGTGTAACGTTCCGGTCAGTGTAACGTTCAGGTCAGTGAAATGTTCAGGTCAGTGCGTCTCAGGCAGTGTAATGCTCAGGTCAGTGTAATGTTCAGGTCAGTGTAACGTTCTGGTCAGTGTAACGTTCAGGTCAGTGTAACGTTCATGTCTGTGTAACATTCAGGGCAGTGTAACGTTCAGGTCAGTGTAACGTTCCGGTCAGTGTAACGTTCAGGTCAGTGTAACGTTCAGGTCTGTGTAACGTTCAGGTTGGTGTAATGTTCAGGTCAGTGTAACATTCTGGTCAGTGTAACGTTCAGGTCAGTGTAACGTTCCGGTCAGTGTAACGTTCAGGTCAGTGTAACGTTCAAGTCAGTGTAACGTTCCAGTCAGTGTAATGTTTAGGACAGTGTAACGTTCAGGTCAGTGTAACGTTCAGGTCAGTGTAATGTTCAGGTCAGTGTAACGTTCAAGTCAGTGTAATGTTCAGGGCAGTGTAACGTTCAGGTCAGTGCGTCTCAGGCAGTGTAACGTTCAGGTCAGTGTAACGTTCAGGTCAGTGTAATGTTCAGGTCAGTGTAATGTTCAGGTCAGTGCGTCTCAGGCAGTGTTACGTTCAGGTCAGTGTAACGTTCAGGTCAGTATAATGTTCAGGTCAGTGCGTCTCAGGCAGTGTAACGTTCAGGTCAGTGTAACGTTCAGGTCAGTGTAACGTTCAGGTCAGTGTAATGTTCAGGTCAGTGCAACGTTCAGGTCAGTGTAATGTTCAGGTCAGTGTAACATTCAGGTCAGTGCAACGTTCAGGTCAGTGTAATGTTCAGGTCAGTGTAACATTCAGGTCTGTGTAACGTTCAGGTTAGTGTAATGTTCAGGTCAGAGTAACGTTCCGGTCAGTGTAACGTTCAGGTCAGTGTAACGTTCTGGTCAGTGTAATGTTCAGGTCAGTGTAATGTTCAGGTCAGTGAAATGTTCAGGTCAGTGCGTCTCAGGCAGTGTAACGTTCTGGTCAGTGTAATGTTCAGGTCAGTGTAATGTTCAGGTCAGTGAAATGTTCAGGTCAGTGCGTCTCAGGCAGTGTAACGTTCAAGTCAGTGTAACGTTCCAGTCAGTGTAATGTTTAGGACAGTGTAACGTTCAGGTCAGTGTAATGTTCAGGTCAGTGTAATGTTCAGGTGAGTGCGTCTCAGGCAGCGTAATGCTCAGGTCAGTGTAACGTTCTGGTCAGTGTAACGTTCAGGTCAGTGTAACGTTCATGTCTGTGTAACATTCAGGGCAGTGTAACGTTCAGGTCAGTGTAACGTTCATGTCTGTGTAACATTCAGGGCAGTGTAACGTTCAGGTCAGTGTAACGTTCCGGTCAGTGTAACGTTCAGGTCCGTGTAACGTTCAGGTCTGTGTAACATTCAGGTCGGTGTAATGTTCAGGTCAGTGTAACGTTCAGGTCAGTGTAATGTTCAGGTCAGAGGAACGTTCCGGTCAGTGTAACGTTCAGGTCAGTGAAATGTTCAGGTCAGTGCGTCTCAGGCAGTGTAATGTTCAGGTCAGTGTAACGTTCTGGTCAGTGTAACGTTCTGGTCAGTGTAACGTTCAGGTCAGTGTAACGTTCATGTCTGTGTAACATTCAGGGCAGTGTAACGTTCAGGTCAGTGTAACGTTCCGGTCAGTGTAACGTTCCGGTCAGTGTAACGTTCAGGTCTGTGTAATGTTCAGGTTGGTGTAATGTTCAGGTCAGTGTAACATTCTGGTCAGTGTAACGCTCAGGTCAGTGTAACGTTCAGGTCAGTGTAACGTTCAAGTCAGTGTAACGTTCCAGTCAGTGTAATGTTTAGGACAGTGTAACGTTCAGGTCAGTGTAACGTTCAGGTCAGTGTAATGTTCAGGTCAGTGTAACGTTCAAGTCAGTGTAATGTTCAGGGCAGTGTATCGTTCAGGTCAGTGCGTCTCAGGCAGTGTAACGTTCAGGTCAGTGTAACGTTCAGGTCAGTGTAATGTTCAGGTCAGTGTAACGTTCAGGTCAGTGTAATGTTCAGGTCAGAGGAACGTTCCGGTCAGTGTAACGTTCAGGTCAGTGAAATGTTCAGGTCAGTGCGTCTCAGGCAGTGTGATGCTCAGGTCAGTGTAATGTTCAGGTCAGTGTAACGTTCTGGTCAGTGTAACGTTCAGGTCAGTGTAACGTTCATGTCTGTGTAACATTCAGGGCAGTGTAACGTTCAGGTCAGTGTAACGTTCCGGTCAGTGTAACGTTCAGGTCAGTGTAACGTTCAGGTCTGTGTAATGTTCAGGTTGGTGTCATGTTCAGGTCAGTGTAACATTCTGGTCAGTGTAACGTTCAGGTCAGTGTAACGTTCCGGTCAGTGTAACGTTCAGGTCAGTGTAACGTTCAAGTCAGTGTAACGTTCCAGTCAGTGTAATGTTTAGGACAGTGTAACGTTCAGGTCAGTGTAACGTTCAGGTCAGTGTAATGTTCAGGTCAGTGTAACGTTCAAGTCAGTGTAATGTTCAGGGCAGTGTAACGTTCAGGTCAGTGCGTCTCAGGCAGTGTAACGTTCAGGTCAGTGTAACGTTCAGGTCAGTGTAATGTTCAGGTCAGTGTAATGTTCAGGTCAGTGCGTCTCAGGCAGTGTTACGTTCAGGTCAGTGTAACGTTCAGGTCAGTATAATGTTCAGGTCAGTGCGTCTCAGGCAGTGTAACGTTCAGGTCAGTGTAACATTCAGGTCAGTGTAATGTTCAGGTCAGTGCGTCTCAGGCAGTGTAACATTCAGGTCAGTGTAACGTTCAGGTCAGTGTAATGTTCAGGTCAGTGTAACATTCAGGTCAGTGTAACGTTCCGGTCAGTGTAACGTTCAGGTCAGTGTAATGTTCAGGTCAGTGTAACGTTCAGGTCAGTGTAACGTTCAGGTCAGTGTAATGTTCAGGTCAGTGTAACGTTCAGGTCAGTGTAACGTTCAGGTCAGTGTAATGTTCAGGTCAGTGTAACGTTCAGGTCAGTGTAATGTTCAGGGCAGTGTGACGTTCAGGTCAGTGTAACGTTCAGGTTAGTGTAATGTTCAGGGCAGTGTGACGTTCAGGTCAGTGTAACGTTCAGGTCAGTGTATTGTTCAGGGCAGTGTAACGTTCAGGGCAGTATAATGTTCAGGTCAGTGCGTCTCAGGCAGTGTAACGTTCAGGTCAGTGTAACGTTCAGGTCAGTGTAACGTTCAGGTCAGTGTAATGTTCAGGTCAGTGTAATGTTCAGGTCAGTGTAACGTTCAGGGCAGTTGGCCCAATGGCAGTTTTCATTCCAAAATGGTGGCTGTGGTGCTGAGTTTGACAGCTGCCTCACCAGAGTGTTTCAGAAAGTTGCTGCCGTATCCATGACCTGCCCTCACCACATGGATAGCTGCCATTCACACTGCCGAGTGGCTAGATCCAAGCCACGCTCACCCTATCCGAGGTGAGAGACTCCAAGTACAGGTGCAATGTGACATTTTGCTTACAGGAGATTGCTTAAAAAACACGTTTATTTCAAGGTCAGGAGTGGCAGAAGCAACTGACGGAAGCGTAGATAACAGAGAGTCAGCACTTGTTTGGCCTGCAGCTTACTCTGTGGGTTCGGCAAAATATATAGTTCCAGACTGTTCATGTGTAGGCCGTAGCTTTATGTCAGTAATTGGTGACCTGACTCAATGAATCACATAACGGTAGAGAGTTGCACTGATATTTCTCACTGCACATAATGTTGTTCCAATTTGGTTCTTGTCCTTCATTCCAATGATGATACCTTTGTGGCATGTGCATTGAAGTGAAGATGTATCTGATCGTGTCAGTGACATATACATTATCGTATGTTATACGGTGTTAGGTCCATTTTCTCTTTATAATTTATAAGCACATCAGAGGGCAAGACCGACAGCACCAGACCATTAATGAGATATCATGCTACATCATCCAGTTTGCACTCTCAGGTCTGTCAAGTGACTTGACTTGATTTTTTTTCCTTTATTCATTCATGGGATGACAGCATCACTGGCCAGGCAGCATTTATTGCCGTTCCCTAATTGCCTAGAGCTCAGTTAAGCATCAACCTCACTGCTGTGGGGTTTGGAGTCTCACGTAGGCCAGGTCAGGCAACGATGGCAGATTTCCTTCCCTAAAGGACATTAGTGAACCAGGTGGATTTTTCCCAACAATCGGCAATGGATTCATGGTCATCATTAGATTCTTAATTCCAGATATTTATTGAATTCAAATTCCACTGTCTGCCGTGGTGGGATTTGAATCCGAGTCCCTCGAACATTGTCTGGGTCACTCGACTAACAGTCCAGTGATAATACCACGAGGACATCACCTCCCTATGATCCCAGTATGTATTCACATAGGGCTGCATTTTCAGCCTCTTTTGGCCTAAGTCCAAGTTACATTGAGACTTTTGGGGGGATTCTCAGGGGGCTTCTCAGCACATCTTTTACAGGTTCACCTCATTAACAATGCACACAAAGACAGAAAGTGCTGGCAATGTCCAGCAGCATTTACGGGAAGGAAGCAGAGTTAACTTCTCGAGTCCCATGAACTCTTCATCCATAGTTCTTAGGTGTAACAACATCCTGGAAGTGGATCAGAGAAGTGTCATGCAGGTTCTTAGAGGCTGGCACACATTGAGTGCCAATATCTGAGATGTGTGGTGTGTGGCCAGCACTGTGCAATGAAACCTTGGTGTCCAGTGTCCAACATGGAGTTTGTTTGGAGCAGTGGTGAGTTGAACTCATTGGGTATTTTCCTCAAATATCTCATAGAACCCCTACAGTCTGGAAACAGACCCTTCAGCCCAACAAGCCCACACCAAACCTCAAAGCACCAACGCAGACCCACCCCCCTATGACCCACCTAATTTAAGCTTCCCTGAGGACTACGGGCAATTTAGCACGGCCGATCCACCTAACCTGCACATCTTTGGACTGTGGGAGGAAACCGGAGCACCTGGAGGAAACCCACACAGACACAGGGACAGCGTGCAAACTCCACACATGTAGTCTCCCGAGGCTGGAATCAAACCTGGGTCCCTCGCGCTGTAAGGCAGCTGTGCTAACCGCCATGCCACCACACCACTCCTTTCTCTCTAGGTTGCCTGTCGGGTTTTAGTGAGGTAGAAAACTGAATATAAAATTGAGGTGAGTTGAGCCATGAGCAAGGCATTTAACAAACAATAATCTCACTTAATTGGCAACTCACCACTGCCTAGGGAGAAAGTTGCTACGCCCCAAATGAAAAGCATGAGGGATGACGCAAGATGTTCCAACATGAAGAGGAGAAAGACTTAAAAAAGACATAAGGGGCAATTGTGTTTTATAATGTTCAAAAGACACTTGGATAGGTACATGAAAGCAGATGTTTGGAGGGATATGAGCTGGACCAGGCAAGTGGGACCAATTTATTTGGGATTATGACTATATGAGCCTTTTTGGTATTTTTATCCAATTCTACTACATATTTCACAAGAGCCCAGTCACTCAGAGCCCTACGAGATTCCACCACGGACTATAGCGGACTTATGTTCAGCAATCTTACATGAATGCTCCAGTGCATTGTCCTACACAACCCCAAATGAGGACAACATGCTCTAAATTCTTCTCCACGCATTCCAAGTGTCTGACCATTAAATTACAGTGCATCAAAGATGCATAAAGGTGTCATTAGAATAACAGCATGGAAACAGCAACTTGCCGTAAGATCTTCCCAATCTCACTCAATTGTCCGGTTACCATGGTTATGGAGCTCACTTAAGCTCTTCTAATCATTTTATGAGCGTAGTGGCCAGACCAACCTCTACCTGATCACCAAGACAAAAGTTAATCACCCATATTCAGGAGAAAGCTACATTCAAATAACTCAAAACCTTCAATAAAATGCCTTTCCTTAGAATACTCAAGTTTCATATGACCAAGCATCCCTCTATGTCCCATTCCAGAAGGGGACAGCCCACTGTAGGCCTGAGAGATCCAAGGAAGGTGTCCTGTATTGGGCTCCTCACCCTCCCTTACGAGGGTAGGATTCTGTCCATGACTACCCTAAACGCGTGACTGACCGTGCCCAAGCCTGCGGACTGATATCAGAGGCTTCCCTTGATTTACTGCATCTACAGCTCCTGGCAATAAGATGAAAGTGGCCAGTACAGCAGCTAGCACCAAAGCTGATGGGAGAAAGGTGGTGAGGTGGGACACTGAGTGACGAGGAGGTGCCAAGGCTAGGCAGAGTTAGCAGCCTAGTGGTGGGCCAGGGAAAGTGAGCACAGATGATGCAAGTAATTGTGAGCGTGGTGTAGTGAGAACACCAGTGAGAGGGAAGCACCGTAACCATAGTAAAGTGAGTATGAGGCAGCAGAGGGAGGATGGTGGCTTCTCCTGGAACAGAGAAGGTCCATAAGACCAGAAGACATAGGAGTGGAAGTCAGGCTATTCGACCCATCAAGTCCATTCCGCCATTTAAATCATGGCTGATGGGCATTTCAACTCCACTTCCCTGCACTCTCCCCGTAGCCCTTGATTCCTTGTGAGATCAAGAATTTGCCGATCTCTGCCTTGAAGGCACCTGACGTCCCAGCCTCCACTGCACTCTGCGGCAATGAATTCCACAAGCCCACCACTCTCTGGCTGAAGAAATGTTGTCTCATTGCCATTTTAAATTTACCCCATCTAATTTTAAGGCTGTGCCCATGGGTCCAAGTCTCCCCACCTAACAGAAACAACTTCCCAGCGTCCGCTCCTTCTAAGCCATACATTATCTTGTATGTTTCTATTAGATCTCCCCTCAACCTTCTAAACTCTAATGAGTACAATCCCAGGATCCTTAGCCGTTCATCATACGTTAAACCTACCATTCCAGGGATCACCCGTGTGAATCTCCGCCGGACATGCTCCAGGGCTAGTATGCCCTTCCTGAGATGTGGGGCCCAAAATTGGACACAGTATTCTAAATGGGGCCTAACTAGAGCTTTATAAATTCTCAATAGTAATGACACACCAGTGGAGAGTGCGGTGCTCCTGAGATCGGGATCATACTACAGAGATACAGTTGCTAGGCCACTGACACTTTTGTGGTACTGCTGGGTATCCTCCAGAATAGTGACAATTTCACTGTCATGGGTGGCAACCTGAGAGCAGGCTGGCATGTTTGCTGTTGTGGTCTCTTCAGTTGGTGCTGGGGCAAGTGGATGGGCCTCCTCTGTACCATCCCATCCAGCCAGACTGCAACATCTCTGTTTGTGAAGCAAGGCACCAAATTCCCCTGTCTACCACGACCAGGCTGCCAGTTCTTGACCAAATTCACAATGGCCTTTTAATTATGGCTTCAGTGCCAGGAATCTTGGGATTCCCGGAAGTGACACTTACTGCTGCCTACGATTAGTGGGAGAATTGGGCTCGCATCAAACAACCAGGACACCGTAAGTGTGTGATACTTAGTCATGAGGCAAATTTGGAATGATAGCATGAAAGCCTCCAGGAAATTCAACAAAAATGACCCTGAGCTGATTTCTGGCAATAATTCAGCTAGCTGTTTCTTTTACTACCATGTCTATCCCTCTCTCTTGTGAGTGTCGGAGACTGCACTGGTTAGTTAAGGTCACAGCACTTTCCCAATCCATTCCATCGAATACTTCTCTAATATCCTCTATCTCCAACCCTGCCTCAGCTCATTCGCTGCTGAATGCCCCATCAAAGCAATTTTTACTTCCAGAGCCAACTATTCCAATGCATCCATAAGCACTCCCCAACACACGCAGACATTGAGATTGATTCCAATAGAGTGAGAGAAAGATATGTTGCGTATAACCTACATTATATACACTGAGGGTTATATGTTACCAATATGAATCTTCCAGTGACAAACAAAAACCGAAATTGCTGGAAAAATCTCAGCATGTCTGGCAGCATCTGTGGAGAGAAATCAGAGTTAACATTTCAGGGTCCAGTGACCCTTCCTCAGAACTTCAGAGCCAGTCGAACACTGTGCTTGATGATATCGCAACTTAACAAAAGGTTTTGGCAAGTCTGAGCCTATGAGCAGTGGAACCTCAGGATATAGGTGCAGAAAGTGTTGGGAGACGCTGGGGTAAATTAGGAAACTGATTCAATGTTATGGACTTTAAGGCCTTTCAGAGTTGGTAGATAGAGTTGTTTAAAATTACAAAAGATCTAAGCATAGAAACTGTTTTCATTGGCTGAAGGATCAAGCATTGGAGCACAGCAATTAAAGCTGGTTAACAAAAGGAATGGTGAAATGAAGAAAGATATTTTCTTGCTGTAAGTGGTTAGGATATGCCTAAGGGTTCTTTTCAGGGATACTTACAATGACTTTCAAAATGGAGTTGGACAAACTGCTGAGAACAAAATGTTTACTAGGCTGGAGGGAATGGTCGGGTGGAATGTGGTGGGGGTTGTGTTGGCACAAACTGAGTTACTATTGCAGACACTCAGCATTTGATACAACAGGCTGAACGGCATTCTTCTCTGCTGGCCCCTTTCTATGTTTTCATTAAAAGGCTTCATGTGCCTCGGTCTTATTGCTGTGCGAGCTACTTGTGGTGGCAGTACATTGTGTTGTGAGCTGTCCATTGCTTTGCTTCTTAAAGGAGGGCTATCAGCATCTATCTCAAAAGCATCAACAGAAACTGAGCCTGAGACAAACAGGAGTTCAGAGCTGCTGCTGTAAGTCAATCCTGTAAGGCAGCACAGGGGCAGGGGAAGTGTGGGGGTTCATGATGGAGAGGGGGGAAGAATAAAATCTGACAGTAATTTGCTTCAGTAATGGGACCTGTCAAATGAGAACCCTTTCCTCTCCCTCCACCTCCACTGTACAGAGCCCATCGCTGTGCCCTAAGCTGGTCATGCCTGAGATGTTTCCCGATTTACTTCATCCTGTCACTTATCCCCATCTGACCCTGTCCAGCCTTTTACAAGATGCTTTAAGTAATGAAAGTCACATAAATAAATAGCAGGTTCCTCCCAGCTTTGCTGTTGGGTCAGAGAATTGGCTTCTTTTTAATGAAAGGAATGCTTGGGCCATGTGGGAGTAAACATCAAGGCCAACTAATTAATGATGACAGAGGTTAAATTTCTTGTTGAATAGCACTGACTATAATGCCAGTGTTGCTGTTTGAGAGTCATAAACCGTTGGCTTTTTAAGCATTTAGTTTCTATATGTTTTTATTTTTTACATCTTCTCCCCTGTTTCAGACTGATGCGGCGGAGCCACTCAAAGGCAAGATGTCCGACACTAAACCCGGGGAATGGGGATTGGCTGCTCAGGAACGGCACCCAAACCCGGGGAATGGGGATTGGCTGCTCAGGAAAGGAACCCAAACCCGGGGAAAGGGGATTGGCTGCTCAGCGACAGCACCTAAACCCTGGGAATAGGGATTGGCTGCTCAGGGACAGCACCCAAACCCGGGGAATGGGGATTGGCTGTTCAGGGACGGCACTCAAACCTGGGGAATGGGGATTGGCTGTTCAGGGAAGGAACCTAAACCCGGCAAAAGAGGATTGGCTGCTCCGGGATGGCACCCAAACCCGGGGAAAGAGGATTGGCTGCTCAGGGATGGCACCCAAACCCGGGGAAAGGGGATTGGCTGCTCAGCGACAGCACCTAAACCCTGGGAATAGGGATTGGCTGCTCAGGGATGGCACCCAAACCAGGGGAATGGGGATTGGCTGCTCAGGGAAGGAACCCAAACCCGGGGAAAGGGGATTGGCTGCTCAAGGATGGCACCCAAATCCGGGGAATGGGGATTGGCTGTTCAGGGAAGGAACCTAAACCCGGCGAAAGAGGATTGGCTGCTCCGGGATGGCACCCAAACCCGGGGAAAGAGGATTGGCTGCTCAGGGATGGCACCCAAACCCGGGGAATGGGGATTGGCTGCTCAGGGATGGCACCCAAACCAGGGGAATGGGGATTGGCTGCTCAGGGGAAGGAACCCAAACCCGGGGGAAGGGGTTTGGCTGATAGGGGAGCAGTGGGGTGCGAGAAGGGTAAAAATTGATCGGGCTTCACCAACATCAGATAAGGGAACTGAGAGTTTGCTAAGAACTGAAGTGGAAAGTTAACGTATAAAGTGTGGTGAGTTTCTGGAGTCTGACCATAACAGTCACTCATTGCTACCACGATATACACACTTGCATGCATGTTGTAGCCTCGCGCTTTGATAGTGATGTACAGGTTTGCAATTTCTTTCCATTCAATGGCTGACTAGAAATCTCTCCTCCTCTTGCCATTTGGATATTGGATGTTTTTGTGAGATATTATTCAATCTGCCTGCGAGAATAATTTTCCTTTTCCAGGAAGTTCTAACTGAGACCTTCTCACTCAGGGACAGAGAGATTACTCTCTGCTCCACAAATTCCCCTTCAGGATGTTCTATAAATGTGGAGTGCACAATCATAAGAGTCCTGAACATAGAACAAGTAAAGAAACTGTTTACAGGTAATTAATTCAGTGGTTGCTTCCGGAACCGGTCTCTGTCACTCTCAGTTTCTCATTCTGTCGTGTGTCTCTGTTTTTTTTTCTCTCTCTGCCTTCACAAAGATGTCACTAAATTAGAACATTTGCATTTTCCAACCATCAACAAAGCAGAAGTAACAACAATCATGGCCCTTCTGTTTGAGACACGTTCAAAATTTATCTAATTTGTTTATTTCCAAAAAGAAACAAATAAAGGAGTCAAACTAAAATCAGGAAAGATTTTCATCTTGCATTTCCCTCTGTATCTCTGCTTAATCCCTTTGCTGAGATAAAGGGCTTGACTTTATGCCTGCTTCCATGTCAGAATGGAATGGGAAGTTCTGAAATGACGATTTTCTCACTACTCCTATTTGCGGGATTTTTGAGACGCCAGGTTAAAGGTGCAAGTCCGCATTCAGCAATCCCACTCTTGCCTACTTGGTTGAAGAGGTGGTCACTTCCAAACATCTTCCCCCAACACCTTTGAAGGAATTGGACAGGCTTTAGCAGGACTTATGTTCATGACTTCTCGAGAGAAGCATGAACCACAGAGACCACTTTGTCTAGGATTGGGAACTTTTTGATTTTGAAGGTCGACCTCACATGTTATGTTTACAGAATAATGTTAATGTAGTGATTAATGACCTTACTAGATTGACGGCATTGTTCTTAAAAGATAGATGACCATTATATTGACCATTATTGTGAATGTATTACAATGTATTAGAGTACTTTCTCCAGTGGAAAAAAGGTGCTCTTTTTTCCATTGTAAAGTACAATTGTTGAGTACACAGGTTTTTTTTCCCCTTTATTCACTCATGGGTAGTTAATGAGTCAACCACACTGCTGTGGGTCTGGAGTCACATGTAGACCAGACCAGATAAGGATGACAGTTTCCTTCCCCAGAGGATGTTAGTGAACTAAATGGGTTTTCCCAACAATTGACAATGGGTTCAAGGTCATCATTAGACCCTTAATCCCAATTTTTATTAAATTCAAATTTGACCATTTGCTGTGGCAGAATTTGAACACAGGTCCCCAGGACACTACCTGGGTCTCTGGATTAACAGTCCAGCAATAATACTGCTAGGCCATTGGCTCCCCTAAATCAGATATGAAGGCAGTACGTTTTGTGCCACATATCCAATGAGAAAGTGAGGTGTGCCAATGACACTGCCCTACCAACAAATTAATGTTCCTCATTCAGGTAAATAACCGAGAAAGCTGCTGCCAGCCATTCAGATTTGTTAGCTGTATAGTCCCAATACATCCAGAGGCATAGAATCATAGAATTCCTACAGTGTGGAAACAGGCCCTTCGGCCCAACAAGTACACACCGACCCTCAGAGCATCCCACCCAGACCCAATCCCCTATAACCCACCTAATCTACACATCCCTGAACACTACAGGTAATTTAGCATGGCCAATCCACCAAGCTTGCATGTCTTTGGATTGTGGGAGGAAACCAGTAGCCACGTCCAGGACTATAAGCTACCCCCGATTCTACTTACTGGAGCCCAGGATCAGGTAACAGGGGGAGAGAGAACAAGTGAGGCACCTGTCACTATTTTCATCAGGCCAGGCACTAAAGGGAGGATATGTGGGGTGTACTTGGGTGCACGCCCCTCCACCACATGTGCGCAAACACACACACACCACAAACACATGTGCACACACACATGCACACACACATGCACATTCATCACATTCACATGCACATGGACTCACACACACACACACACACACACACACACACACATGTGCACACTTCCACATACAATCAACCAGTCCTCCCCCCAGTGTCAAAATGCAGTCAGGGCAGTACAGGGAGGGAGGGAGTGGAATATATGGGGATCAGAGTTTTTGGAGGAGGCATAGGGGCACATGCAGGGATCCTGGGTTTTGTGGAGAACACAGAAGGTGCATGGGGGTATTAAAGGGACATGAGGCATGGCTTGGAGTGTGAGGACTGAGTACCAGGGGCCTTCATGAATACATGCCCTCTTCATATTGACCATGTCTTTAGGGGAGGAAATCTGCTATCCCTACCTTGCCTGGACCATTGTAAGACTCCAGACCCACAGAAATGTGGTTGGCTTCGAGCTCTGAAATGGCCCAGCAAGGCAATGTCCCAGCAGAGGGAAGCGGCTTTCTAATCTGCCCACATACCTCCATTGGCACCACAGGCCTACTGTAGGTGTGGGCAGGCCTATCCCTGCTTCCTCAGAGACTGAAGTGCAGATTGCAGGCACCTCCAGGACAGAGACACTGTCGCACACATGAGTCCAAACTCAGAGTCCAAAATCCAGTCCTTTAAAGGTGGATGAACACTGCAGGCCAAGCAGCATCAGAGGAGCATCAGAGGGCCTAGACACTTCTTCAGAAATGGGGGAGGGGAAGGTGATTCTGAAATAAATAGGGAGAGATGGGGAGGCGGAAAGCAGATGGATAAAGGAGAAGATAGGTGGAGAGGAGATGGACAGGTCAGGGAGGCGGGGTGGAGCCAGTAAAGGTGATGGACAGGTCAGGGAGGCGGGGTGGAGCCAGTAAAGGTGAATGCAGGTTGAGAGTTGGGATGGGGGTTGATCAGTGAGGAGGGAGGGGCAGGTAGGTGGCAGGGATGATGGACAGGTCAAGGAGGCAGGGATGAGGCTAGTAGGTAGGAAGTGGGGGTGGGGGTTGGTCAGTGAGGTGGAAGGAGCAGATAGGTAGGAGAAAAGATGGACATGTCAAGGAGGTGGGGACGAACTGGGCTGGTCATGGGATAAGGTCGGGGGAGGGGAGATTTTGAAGCTTGTGAAGTCCACAATTATACCTTTGGGCTGCAGGGTTCCCAAGGGAAATACGATGTGCTGTTCCTCCAGCCTTCGGGCACTGGAGGATGACCCGGACGGACATGTCATCCAAGGAGTGGGAGGGGAAGCTGAAGTGGTTCGTGACTGGGAGGTGTAGTCATTTGTCACAAACCGAGTGTAGGTGTTTCACAAAGCGGTCCCCAAGCCTCCATTTGGTTTCCCCAATGGAGAGGAGGCCACAACGGGAACACTGGATACAATATACCACATTAGCAGATGTGCAGGTGAACATCTGTTTAAGGTGGAAGGCTTTCTTGGGGCCTGGGATGGAGGAGAGGGAGGAGGTTGCAGGGACAAGTGCCAGGGGTGGTGGGGCTGGTGTGGAGTGTGGAGTGGACAAGGGAGTCATGGAGAGAGTGGTCAGTAAGACAGTAAGACAGATAAGGGTGAGAAGGGAAAAATGGCTTTGATTGTGGGGTCGGATTGCAGGTAACGGAGACGGCGGAGAATGATGCGTTGAATCCGAAGGTTAATGGGGTGATATGTGAGGACCCTCATCTTCAGCTCCACACTTGTTATCTCAGACTCCTGCATCAGCAGTTCCTACTATCTTTTTAAAGGAAATAAGTCTTGTTTGAAGTTTTAATCCATCACCAAATTAAGTTAACAATTCGTTTGTATTCAAACTATTCTTTAAAATTTCACAAAATTAGTGCTGCACTTAATTTCTCACCTGGGAATCTAACTGAGCAATAGGAACGCATCATGAAGGATCTTGACCCAGATCCCTATTTTCTTCACCATGCTGACTCAAGAAACTCCCCCACCTCTTGGCTGGAAAACTCAGAAATTCAGGTCAATGATTTCACATCAGGCCCGGCCATCAGAAATGGCTAGCTGTGTCTTGAGGGAGAATTGTGGACACTGGGACAGAGGTTTAGGATCAAGAGGAAAGGACACGGGGATGGCAGCTAAAACACAGCCCCTCCTCCCAACTGTTCAAAATGGTGGCAGAAGACAGCAACAGAGGAAAAGCTTTTTACTGCAATTCATTTTTTTTCTCACTGTAAAATACACATGACAATAAAATCATTCATTCATATTCATGTTCAGCACACCCATCTATCCCTCTCATTACCCCCATTTGGAGCAGATTGAGCCCCTCTCTCTCCCCTCCCCATCAGCGCAACTTCCCTCCATCCTCCATCCTTCCCTCCCTCCATCCTTTTACCGGATAGAACGTCTGCAGGGGTTTTCGCCCATCGGAAAACCAGTTAATCATCACAGTGATATCAAGAGGACCTTCAAGGGTCATTTGTTAGCCATTTTAAGAGCAGGATTGGTGGCAGGATTGGAATCTGGATCCTTGGCCTTCCCAGCGAGAAATTAATCCCTGTGATCAGATAGGCAGTGGGTATCTCTCCAGTGGCAACTCGTCTGATTATCTACCCCTCCTATCTCGCCTCATTAGGGAAAGATTCCATCCATCAGTCAGTGGGAGCTTGTTGTGCACAAATTGATCATCCCGGCTCCCACATTACAGCTGTGGCAGTACTTCAGAAATTGACTGTTAGGCACAGGCGAAGAAAGGCTCAGTAAGAAATGCAAGTTACTTCTTTCTTTAGCACGAGAATTAAGCTGCATTTAACCATCAGCACTTCTGGGATACGGTGCATCGGTCTGTTTCTAACACTCTGACATAATAAGAAGTGGATCGTCATAGCGATCATGGTAAGAGGAAGAGACCCAGATGGAATAAGTTTTATCAGAATCTGTTCAGAAGTTGTGCTGTCACCTTAGATTCCCATTAGGTTAGATTCAATTAAGATGTACATCGTGAGCATTCTTACAGTCATCAATCTGGAATGGAAGCATAGTGGCTGCTACCAATATCAGCCAGGGCTGGCAGGGATGATATTCTCGTTATAAATTGTATCTCCTCTCCTCTTGCTGGTCTGCTGCTGCAGTGAGCTGATGGAGCCAGCAATGGTGTGCAGGGTCACACTGACACCAGGCGTTCACTGTGTGCTCTCCTTCCCCCGGTCTCCATGGAAACAGCAATGGGCTCTCCTACCTGAGACATGGGAGAGGACATGATGTAGAAGGCCTCCTCCCATTGCCCCAATCCTCAGGCAGCTCCTCCCCCTGTCTGCCTCTGGAGTGCCGTGCGGGGAGGCAGGGTGAGGTTTGCAGCGATGCTGAGGAGAATGTCTCACTGACGGACTGTCCCTGGGCTCCACAGGATGTTGTGTTCCTTCAATGTCCTTCCAATCCTCTCCCTCAGGAAATCTGGGTCAGCTGGAGAGGAAGGGGCAGATTCGGTGCAGTCTTTGCAGCTATGGAACCTGCTGAAGGAGGAGAGCCTTCCCCCTTCATAACTTTCCCAACCCTTCCTTTTCCCCACTCACCTTTCAGCCAATGCTTGACAATAAGATAGGTGACCTCATCCTTGCATTACAGAGGAGCCCATTTACCAACTTGACACTGGGCCCAGTCCCTCGGTCGGAGCCCACGGCTGCTCAGTTCCACAGTGACCTCTGTCCAGGTCACCTCAGTCATTCATAATATCCTACTGCAGCCATTGGCTGGCAGTGGGATCTGTGTGCCCCTGAATGGTCAGCAGGAGATCTTTCAGCAACATTCTCACTGAACTGTGGGCCAGAGTGCTGGGTGGATTGTGACAGCTCAGAACACACAGCAACCCATTGACGATACCAAATAAACTTTCACAATGTTGCGAAGTTCTTTGACTTGGATCGTCTAACATTTTCTGTTGTGATATTCAAACGTCTTACAATGCTGGGACTGTTGGATGGCAGTGCTACCTCAGAAAACCAGCAGAGTTCAGTTTTCAAACAGGGCCTTCTGCCCAATAAATACGGCACCTTCTCCCAAACAGGGACCAGGTTACCTGGGTCTCCTGACATCTGAGCTGTCCCCTGCCCCGCACCATGTAATCCAGCTGTGAACCTGGGTGTTACATGCTCCTGAGATGTCACCGTGTGACCAAGGTTAGTCCTTCCCACACCAGATTCCTCCAGATCACTGATGGCGGAACAAAATCCAGACTCGAGTGCGCAAAACCTATTTCATCCTGGATACCATTAGATAGATTGTGGCTCAACTGCACCTCAACTCATACTGTCCTTCATTCCACATCCTTCAACACCTTTACGAAACAAAAAAATGTATCAATCTGAATTATGTTACCTCCAGGTGTCCTTGAGTATGGAAACTTTCAAGTGAAAATGTGCTGGAGGAGTAGGTTCTACATTAAGACGATAAGACATAGGAGTGGAAGTAAGGCTATTCGGCCCATCAAGTCCACCCCGCCATTTAAATCATGGCTGATGGGCACTTCAACTCCATTTCCCTGCACTCTCCCCGTAGCCCTTGATTCCTTGTGAGATCAAGAATTTGTCGATCTCTACCTTGAAGGCATTTAATGTCCCGGCCTCCACTGCACTCCATGGCAATGAATTCCACAGGCCCACCACTCACCCATTAAGGACCTTGACTTGGGACAACAAGTAGAATTTTGTAATCTGTAGAATATAGAAAACTGACCAACACAGTGTGGTTGATCATAGAAGAGCTCAGAAGGACATGATGTTACGAGATGCATGAGGCTGATACAATTTAATTTTGTTAAATCTGAGGTGGTGCACTTTAATAAAAATGACATGTGAATCTAAATGGTATTATCTTGAGCAGCTCTGGAGCAGAGGGACGTGAGGATGCATATTCACAAATGTTTGAAAGTTTTAGGGCAAGATGATAGGCCAATAGAAAATTTAAGGTATGCTTGGCTTTATAATTAGGGACGTTGAACGTAAAGACTGGTCATGGTAAGCACTTATAAATCACTGCTTGGGCCTCAGCAGGGTGCTATATACAGAACCTTGGTCACACTGAGCAGCGCGGTGGCTCAGTGGTTAGCACTGCTCCCTCACAGCATCAGTGACCCCGGTTCAATTCCACCTTTGGCTGGCTGTCTGCGTTCTCCCTGTGTCTGTGCAAGTTTCCTCCCACAGTTCAAAGGTGTGCTGGCTAGGTGGATTGGCCATGCTAAATTGCCTGTAGTGCCCAGGGATAATTTATGTTAGGTGGGTTAGACTAGGAGAATGGGTTTGGGTGGAGTACTGTTTGGAGGGGCAGTGTGGACTTGTTAGCTGAATGGCCTATCCCCCCACTACAGAAAGATGTCAAGCCTCTAAGAGTTATATATGTTTGATGGTACCAGGCAAGAGGGAGCTGAAATTGTAGAAAGACTACACATACTGCAATTTTTCTCCTTTGAACACAGTGTTAAAGAGAGGCTAACAGAGACTTTCAAAATGAGGTAGAACAAGTAGAAATAAGTTGTTTCCTCTGCTAAGTGATAAGTAACCAGTGGTCACAGTTTTAAAGTAACTGACAAAAGGTGGTCCCTCCTTTGCTGAGAGTTGTAACTTCAAGAGACAATTGCTGTTGACAGACAGAAGATTCTGTAGGGAGTTGACCTGAGTTTCCTTCAAAGGACAATGTGAAAAGCCATAGGAAAACACTTCATGCATTCTTTGCCATTGTCAGGTAGGTCTTTCAGAGTGGGAGGCTGCCTGAAGCTCATGTGACATGGAGAAATCAGCTCTTGGGTAGACAACCTCAGCATTCAACTGTTACAAAGTCTGGACAGCCGCAAGCAGCAAAATGCCTTAGGAAAGATCTACCACCCTTAACAGAGTTCAGTGCAAGTTCATCAGAATGATCTCACAGCTTAGAGAGTTAAATTATGGAGAAACCATTTGCTGTTAATGATTATGGAGAGTTTTGAGCCAAATGTTGGGAGAAGAATTAAAACAGTTGTTTCACAAAGTCCTGAGTGGACTCACTCTGCATTCTAATACTCTGTGATTTCCCATGCGCTGTACACATCCCGATTTTCCTCCGAATGCCTTGGCTTTTCATTTCCAGATAATTCCCCTTGTTTCCCCCCTACTCGAGAAAATAGTTCCTTTGAACCTACCCTCCTGAATCTGTTTAACTTTTTCAACACCTCAATCTGGTGGGGAGGTGATGGCCTAGTAGTATTATTGCTGCCCTGTTCATCCAGAGATCCAGGTAACAACCAGGGTTCAAATCCTGCTCCAACAGAATGTGGAATTTGAATTCAATTAAATATCTGGAATTTAGAGTCTGATGATGACCATGAATCCATTGTCAATTGTTGAGGGAAAATTCATCTGATACACTAATGTCCTTTAGGGATGGAAACTGCTATCCTTACCTGGTCTGGCCTACATGTGACGCCAGACCCACAATTTTGCATTTTCTTCAAATTTCAAACACAGCAATGTTTTGAGTCTTAACTACTCTCTGGGCACTTAGGGATGGGTAATGAATGCTGCTTAGCCAATAACACCCTCACCCCGTGAACAAATAAAGAGGTTAGATCACATACCAGTCTCCCATAGTGAAGGCAGTACAAGTCACGTTTGATATCATCAGAATTTTACCCCTTCTAGCCTTGTTAGCATGAGCGTTTGCTGATCTCTCTGTGTGCTGTGACCCAATCTGAGTGTGTGGCTCCAGTGGAGATGGGCTCAAGACTCTGTACAACTGAAACATAACTTCCCAGCCTTTCTCCTCCAGCCTCTTTGAGTTACACACTCCATTAGCCTTTACTTCACATCAAATCAAAAGCTTAATTCTACCCTCAACTACAGTAAATGCGCCAACACCACCTCACAATAAGGTTCATTGAACAAGTGTTCTGGTAGCAGTCTGTCTGCCCTACAGGTGAAAACCTCCATGGAAATCTGAAAGCTCCAATGAGGCAGCGTAGAAACACGCACTAATTTACCTTCAAAACTTCACTCAAAAATATTTCCCAGCATTCCTTTATTTTCATTCATTCGAGGGGCGTGGGTATTGCCGGGTGTGCCAGAATTTATTGTCTGCCCCTAGTTATCCTTGAGAAAATGGTCACGAGCTACTTCTTGACCTCGTATAATCAATACAGTGTGGAAAGAGGCCATTTGATCCAGCAAATCTGCATCAACCCTCTGACGGGCATCACATCCAGACCCAGCCCTACAATCCTATTCCCATAATCCTGCATTTCCTATAGCTAATCTTCACATCCCTGGGCACTAAGGGCAATTTTAGCATGGCCAATCCACCCTAACCTGCAAATCTCTGGACTGTGGCAGGAAACTAGAGCACCCGGAGGAAACCCACGCAGACCCGGGGAGAAAGTGCAAACTTCACACAGACAGTCGCCCAAGAGTGGAATCAAACCCGGGTCACTGGTCAATAAAAATAAACACGCTTCTGCGGGATGTGCAACAGGATGTTGCTCTGCTAGTTTGTGGGACAGATCTTCTGCGATTTTAGCGCAAGGCCCTAAACATTAGTCAGGGCCCATCGACGGGGCTGCACATTTCTGGTAGCTGGCCAGTGCTGAGTAGTCCATAAGTTTCAGTTTTTCTGCAAGATTTTATAGCAGGTTAGCTGAGCATTGGATGGGCCATTTAAGAAGGCATTTGGGAGTCATGTTGCTTGCTGCAAGTCTGGAGTCCTTACCTGAGCCAAAGTATAGAGGGGAAACCCCTCCAGAGGGATCATTCAGGGATCATTGCCCATGGCAGTGGAGGTGGAGGTGGGTCATCTCGACCCATCAGAAACATGGGGGCTGAATAAATTCTGCACCTAACTTTCATAATGCCATCTTTGGGGCCTTCTCAGACAGAATGACATGAGAAAAATAACCACGTTTGCAATTGACTCAAGGTGCCAAATTACCAAAAGTATTAGATTTGAAGTTTGCTTTTTGTAATGTTACTTTTTTTTAAGTGCACTCACCTCTTTTGCAGAAAATGATCCACTGAACTGGCAATAATTAGTAGGCTTCAGCTTTTCCATTTGTTGCCTTTGAGAAATGCATAACAAATGAGCAACACAGTCAATAACTAGTGTATCATGAAATCATAATTGGGGTGTCTCACAGCTTTCTTGTGAGAATTAATGTAGCCATAAAGTATGTCCATTTTGAAATTGTTGCTTAATGTGTGGTGAACAATAGTAAAACTCGGTGTTCAAGCTCTCAGTATTTAACTGCAACTCTCTGGTGAGCTTTGAAGGGGAAGGTGCCGGGTGTGGTGGGGTTGGAGGGGAGTGTGGAGCGGACAAGGAAGTTGTGGAGAGAGTGGTCTCTCTGGAAGGCAGACAAGGGTGGGGATGGAAAAATAGCTTGGGTGGTGGGGTCGGATTGTAGATGGCGGAAGTATGATGCATTGTATCCGGAGGTTATCATCATCCTCCGACACTTCCGCCATCTACAAACCGATTCACCTGCAGTTCCCATTATCACTAACACTTAGAGGTAGCTTGGTGACACAGTTGTTGGTACTGCTGCCTCACAGAGCAAGGGGCCTGGATTCGACTCCAGCCTCAGATGACTATCGGTGTGAAGTTTGCACATTCTCCCTCTATGTGTGGGTTTCCTCTGGATGCTCTGGTTTCCTTCCAAACATGTGCAGATTAGGCTGCTTGGCCATCCTAAAATGCCCATCGTGTGTAGGGATGTGCAGGCTAGGTGGATTAGCTGTGGGAAATGCAGATAAGCAGGGAAAGGGTAGAAGTGTGGGTCTGGATGGGACACTCTTCAGAGGATCAGCGTGGACTTGATGGGCCAAACGGCCTGCTTCCACACTGTAGAGGTTCTGTGGAAAAACACAACAGGTGTGTCTGCATCTGTGGAGAAAGAAACAGAATTGACATTCCAAATCAAGCATAACTTTTCTTTCCAATGTTGTTTTGATCTTGGTAAGATTTGACTTTTTAAACAGAGGAGGCCAATGTTAAGTTTGGGTCCATGTGGAGTACATCTAGAAATCTGTGACAAATAACTTCACTCAGCAATATTAAGTATAACATGGTAGGGATTTAGGGCAAGCCTGGCCATTAGCAATAATATTTAGATCTGTCTTTAGACCAGGATAGGAGCAGACTGTAAGGAAGATTGAAGTTAAGCGGATCAATTAGTATAATTGAGGAACAGTTATCAGGCCTTTTTACTACAGTGTTTATTTATCATTATTTTTACCACCTCCCCTGCCCACACCTCCCTCTTCTGCCACTTCAGCATGCAAGCCCAATTGTGATGAGCAGTGACTCAGAATGTTAGTGAGTAAAGAATCAGGGACCTTAACCAATTCATGGTGAAATTGCAATCAAACATCTCACTGTTATTCGAGATAATGGGAACTGCAGATGCTGGAGAATACAAGATAACAAAGTGTGAAGCTGGAAATGGAGGTGTGGCTTGACGTGGGAGGAGGGGATAGGTGAGAGGAAGAACAGGTGAGGGAGGCAGCGAAAAGCTGGGCTGGTTTTGGGATGCAGTGGGAGAGGGGGAGATTTTGAAGCTTGTGAAGTCCACATTGATACCATTGGGCTGCAGGGTTCCCAAGCGGAATATGAGTTGCTGTTCCTGCAACCTTCAGGTGGCATCATTGTGGCACTGCAGGAGGCCCATGATGGACATGTCATCTAAAGAATGGGAGGGGGAGTGGAAATGGTTTGCAACTGGGAGGTGCAGCTGTTTGTTGTGAACCGAGCGGAGGTGTTCTGCAAAGCGGTCCCTAAGCCTCCGCTTGGTTTCCCCAATGTAGAGGAAGCCACGCCAGATACAGTGGATACCGTATACCACATTGGCAGATGTGCAGGTGAACCTCTGCTTAATGTGGAATGTCATCTTGGGGCCTGGGATAGGGGTGAGGGAGGAGGTGTGGGGGCAAGTGTAGCACTTCCTGCGGTTGCAGGGGAAGGTGCCGGGTGTGGTGAGGTTGGAGGGGAGTATGGAGTGGACAAGAGAGTCGCGGAGAGAGTGGTCTTTCCGGAAGGCAGACAAGGGTGAGAATGGAAAAATGTCTTGGGTGGTGGGGTCGGATTGTAGATGGCAGAAATGACGTAGGGTGATGTGTTGTATCCGGAGGTTGGTGGGGTGGTATGTGAGGACGAGGGGGATCCTCTTAGGACAGTTGTTGCGGGGGCAGGGTATGAGGGATGTGTTGCGGGAAATGCAGGAGAGACAGTCAAGGGCGTTCTCGACCACTGTGGGGGGAAGGTTGCGGTCCTTGAAGAACGAGGACATCTGGGATGTGCGGGAGTGGAATGCCCATCCCAGGAGCAGATGCGGCGGAGGCGGAGGAATTCGGAATAGGGGATGGAAATTTTGCAGGAGGGTGGGTGGGAGGAGGTGTATTCTAGGTAGCTATGGGAGTCGGTGGGCTTGAAATGGACATCAGTTCCTAGCTGGTTACCTGAGATGGAGACTGAGAGGTCCAAGAAGGTGAGGGATGTGTTGGAGATGGCCCAGGTGAACTTGAGGTTGGGGTGGAAGGTATTGGTGAAGTGGATGAACTGTTCGAGCTCCCCTTCGGAACAAGAGGCAGTGCCGATACAGTCATCAATGTAAAGGAGGAAGATGTGGGGTTTAGGGCTAGTGTATACCACCCGACCAACCTCCAGATACAACGCATCATCCTCCGACACTTCCGCCATCTACAATCCGACCCCATCACCCAAGACATTTTTCCATCCGCACCCTTTTCTGCCTTCCAGAGAGACCACTCTCTCCGTGACTCCCTTGTCCGCTCCGCACTCCCCTCCAACCCCACCACACCCAGCACATTCACCTGCAACCGCAGGAAGTGCTACACTTGCCCCCACACCTCCTCCCTCACCCACATCCCAGGCCCCAAGATGGCTTTCCATATTAAGCAGATGTTCACCTGCACATCTGCCAATGTGGTATACTGTGTCCACTGTACCCGGTGTGGCTTCCTCTACATGGGGAAACCAAGCAGAGGCTTGTCGACCGCTTTGCCGAACACCTCCGCTCAGTTTGCAATAAACAACTGCGCCTCCCGGTCGCGAACCATTTTAACTCCCCGTCCCATTCCTCAGACGACATGTCCATCATGGGCCACCTGCAGTGCCATAATGATGCCACCCGAAGGTTGCAGGAACAGCAACTCATATTCCGCTTGGGAACCCTGCAGCCCAATGGTATCAATGTGGACTTCACAAGCTTCAAAATCTCCCTTTCCCCCACTGCATCCCAAAACCAGCCCAGCTCGTCCCCTCCCCCCACTGCACCACACAGCCAGCCCAGCCCTTCCCCTCCCCCACTGCATCCCAAAACCAGTCCAACCTGTCTCTGCCTCCCTCACCTGTTCTTCCTCTCACCCATCCCTTCCTCCCACCCCAAGCCGCACCTCCATTTCCTACCTACTAACCTCATCCCACCTCCTTGACCTATCCGTCGTCCCCGGACTGACCTATCCCCTCCCTACCTCCCCACCTATACTCTCCTCTCCACCTATCTTCTTTTCTCTCCATCTTTGGTCCACCTCCCCCTCTCTCCCTATTTATTCCAGAACCCTCTCCCCATCCCCCTCTCTGATGAAGGGTCTAGGCCCGAAACGTCAGCTTTTGTGCTCCTGAGATGCTGCTTGGCCTGCTGTGTTCATCCAGCCTCACACTTTGTTATCATGTGTCTGCTAAAGTTGGTTAGCATCCAAAGCCACACTGGAATGCAATCAATGAAAGTCAAACCAATACTCAGTGTTTTTGGTACGAACCATAATCACTGCCCAGTCAACTGGGTTCCCACAGAGACTGAGTAGCCGTAGTAACGTATTCTTTTATATCCATGTTGTAGCCTGGAGCAAGGACAATGACGGTGGAAGATCCAATTTCTCTCGTTCACACGACTGACCAGAAAATTCTCTGTCTTTCTGCTGGACACTGGCATGTCAGAAGATTACGGTTTGGCTGCGTTTTCAATGCACCATCCTTGGCTATCAAGTTCTGGAGTCAGATTTTGAGTCATTGAATGCTTACAAGTTCAAATGGGCTGCTTGGTCCAACTTGAACCCAGAGCTTCTGGTAGAGAGGCCCCTGCACTACAACATCCCCATTTGAATTTCGATACAGATGGCTAAATGTTGGAGCAGTTCCAGTTAAATGAAGGTGCAGGGAGTGAGGGGAGCCAGGGATTCATTGATTTAGTTGCACCTAAAGGGAGCCAGAATGAAAATGAGGGCAGTTTCAACAAATAAGCTAAGGAATGGGCAAAGTCTGGCAATGTTGCGCAAGTGGAAATTGACATTCATGATTCCATAAAGAATATAGGGTCAGGTTCGGTCAGACACATAACAGTTGACAGGGTGGAAAAAATGATATTTCGAGCAATTATTGCAATCTTCTCATTATTGAGCATGCACATTTCTGAAACCTGGCCTCAGGCAACTGAGTAACAACTCTAGTAAGCGCATACACTAAACCACAACAAGAAAAGCTATACCATTCAACTTTGAAACAGCATTTTCTCAATAATTTGACCTCATCCATTTTTGCACCATAGGTTTTTCTTATGAGCAGAAGAGGCGGGTTAAAATAGTTCCCGTTTCTCTCTCTCCTCGTCTCAGCACATTAGAGTCTTTTAAAAGAGGACGCTATCAACTCAGTGAGTGTTTAACAGTTTCTGTGCTATGACTACAAAAGACAGTTTGTAGATGGAACATGGAGAAACAGCATAAAATAAAGGGTACCATTCCACCAGGTGTACTGATACAGACTGGCTAGTGTTTGAACATAACGCATTCAAGGTGCAGGACAGGTTAACAGAGCAGTTAAATGAAATATTCAGTACTCATTAAGAGGAATATAGAGCACAAGGAGGTTATGATGAACTTACATAAGACATGAGAAGTTATATAAGACTCTCAGCCAGAGTTTTAGAAGGATGCAAACACATAAGAGAGAATGCAGAAGTGTTCAGAGGATGAGAAATTTCAATTTGGGGCACGGTGACTCAGTGATTAACTTTGCTGCCTGACAGCACCAGGGATTCAGGTTCAATTCCAGTCTCTGTGTGGAGTTTGTATGTTCTCTCCAAGTCTGCATGGGTTTCCTCTCACAGTCCAAAGATGTGCAGGTTAGGGTGGGTTGGCCATGCTAAATTTCCCGTAGTGTCCAGGGATGCGCAGGCTGGGTGGGTTAGCCATGGGAAATGCAGGGTTACAGGGATAGAGTAGGGGGCTGGGTCTGGGTCTGGGAGGAGATGCTTTTCAGAGGGTCAGTGTGGACTCGATGGGCCAGATGACCTGCTTCCACACTGTAGGGATTCCAAGATTGAAGAAGTTTTGATTGATTTGAAAGAGCATGGCAAAGGGGAAATTTGATAGAAATTTTCAAACTGATGGGGGCACTGAATACAATGGATAGGGAGACACAATTCCGTTCGTAAGAGGCTTGAGAGCCAGAGGACCATTTTAAAGCATTTTATAAGAGAAACAATTGGGAGATGAGTTTCCTTCACACAGTCAGTAGTTAGGATATGGATTGCACTGTCTGAAAGTGTGGTATAGATCCCACATTTCCACACGGCATTAGATAACATTGTACATGGTTACAAGGAAAAGGCTAAAGATTGGCACAACGTGCTCAGAGAACCAGTATAGGCACAGTGTCTCAATGACCTTCTTCTACAGTGTAACACTCCTGACATTCTGTGATTCACACATAGTCAGATTTCCTTGTAAGCTTTTTTTTTGCAAAAAAAGATAGAATTTACTGTACATAGCACATGATTCTAAGTAAAATTCTAAAAGATCTCTGAATCCCACATGACCTTGCAGTCAAAGGTCTGCGAGTATGGAAGATGGAGCGTGAGATAGATTGAGCAGTATTTGAAAGTCTAATGAATGTTAATGGTACATGGGTGTTGCAGATTGATCACCTGGATGTCTCAGGCTGAGCTCAACGGAGCTGGATTCACCACCCAGACAACTCAGACACTTTGACAGATGGATTACCTTTCCTTATGGAGCTGGCAGCTGCTGCTTTGCTTCTTAAAATGCTGCCTGCAGCATGTGAATGCTCAAACAGCAGGAAAAAGGGCTTCAGCAGACAGCATAGATGGAGACACAGAGAGAGAGGAAGAATGCCCTCTTAGAGCTTTTCTTCTTCACTGTCTCTTCTGCTTCAGTTCTGCAGCCAGGAGAAAAAAAGGGTTTGCTAAATACAAGGGAGAGTCAGTTGGCATATCACCTGACCAGTTACCAGAATATGGTCAGAACTAGTGGATTCTGGATCTATGGTTTCCTTAATTGAATTATGGCTGGATGAATTCCATTCTTAACTAGAGTCCGTTGTTCAAAGACTATTGTTTAGTCCATCCAGTTGAGTAAATTGAGCAGTATATCTCTGCCATAGGACTGAGTTGGTACAGCTGATGTCTGCTTTGACTCAATTTCATGAGCACATGCACCAAACTCATAGAACTATAGAATCATAGAACCCCTACAGTGTGAAAACAGGCCCTTCAGCCCAACAAGTCCACACCGACCAGCAGCGCATCTGAACTGCTGCATCATGATTAAATGTTCACCACCAATCCTCTCAGTTTGCTCATTGCCCCATACACCACCGCAGTCACTGCCTCCTCATGCTAGGAGGCCTAACTTCCACTCAGTGGGCCGACTCTCTCACTTGTTGGAGCAGCAAACTGTGGTGGAGCCGTGCAAGCGTTGAGGAAGTGGGCCACCGGGCTGATCAACATCCTAGGATTCTCAGAAAACTGCAGCGTTTAGCTGTGACACTAGACAAGCAGAGTACGATCACACAATATTGAAAACCCTGTATGTTGGATAAAGCATTTGATTGGTGCTGCACTTGTTAAAATATCACTGAACTGCTCGATCATACAGAAAGTCCTGTTCATTGACAGCTAGCTACCTGTGGGATCCCTGACATCACAGACATGGTGGGCGCATGGGCAGTGAGCGTACCCTCTGCATGTACGGTAACAGCAAATACAGCAGTTTGTGAATGGGTAGGGATCATAGGAACTGCCGATGCTGAAGAATCTGAGACAACAAGGTGTAGAGCTGGATGAACACAGGAGGCCAAGCAGCATCAGAGGAGCAGGAAAGCTGACTTTTCAGGTCTCGACCCCTCTTCAGAAAACCCTTAATCTGAAGAAGGGTCTAGATCCAAAACATCAGCTTTCCTGCTCCTCTGGTGCTGCTTGGCCTCCTGTGTTCATCCAGCTCTACACCTTGAGAATGGGACAGGGGTTCCCTTTACATATTTTCGAGCTGGTTGTCTTTGCTTTTTTTTAAGAAAGGTTGAACCCAGTTTAAAGGCTTTGGAATTAATGAGGTACAATTATGCAAATATCTGGCCAACTTAGAAACTGTTGCTTTAAGTTCCAGGAATGGTGCCTTTGCAATTGCAGGGAGCATAAATAGGACAACATTGCTTCAGTTTAAACAGAAACAGGCGATGCCAGGACATTGTGCCACTGCAGTTTCAGGAGCTGTTTAGTTTTACATTTCTTTATTACTGTCAGGAGCTGGAACATCAACAGTGAACACTCCAGTCTGAAGTAAGGTATTTAAAACAGTTATTACACATCTTCAGAGGCACGAGGCACCAGGGCCAGATATATCAAAGCTTGTTGTACAATTTATGTGCACTTGATATTATCCTAAGCTGCTGTTGTAACTCTTAGCCAGAACAGAGTTGTCATAGACACAATCAGCTATTGTAAAAACACAGCGGCCAATCTTGCACACAGCAAACTCTCCCAAACAATGGGATAATGACCAGACAATCCTTTCCCCCTCTCTCTCTGTGTGATGTTGATCAAAGGATAAATGGGCCAGGAAACCTGGAGTAACTCACCTGCTTTCTTCAAAACAATGCCGTGAGATCTTTGACACATACCAGGGCGGGTATGACCCCATTCAAATGTGCAACAACTCCCCGGGTCTGTAGTGTCAGACGTTGTGTTCAAGCTCTGGGGTGGGGCTCAAACACAGCACCTTGTATCTTAGAGGCAATCGTGCTCCCAAAACGGCCACTGCAGATTATTATCGCATAACCTTGAAATAGATATTTCCTTCAGCATAGCCAACAATTTGGTACTCTGACCAAGGCGTTTAAAATTTTAATACAGTTTGAAGAATTGAACACAGAGAAGCTCAAACAGGTTCATTACCAAACTACAAATCCTTCCATTGCAGCTCTGGCAGTTGGTAAGAGTGGGAGAGTTTCTTCACTCAGAACTGTATGCACTACTAAAGCTTCCCCATATTAAAATACACCACATACGCACGGGTTTCGCCAAAGTGCATTCTCTCTCTCTCTCTCTCTCTCTCACACACACACACACACACACACACACACACACACACACACACACACACACACACACACACACACACACAGACACACACACACACTAACATACACATAGTACTTCCTCTGGCAGAGGCACCAGGAATAAAGGAACACAAAATCAATGTCTCAATTTTAAAAGCTTCATTCTTGTTTCCATATCCATCTAAGGTCTCACCCTCCCCTTCTTCTGTAATCTCCTACAGCCCCACAACTCTCAAAAATGCCAGTGTTCCTCTAATGCTTGTCTCCAGCATCACCAGTTTTTACTCCTCTGTCTTTCACAGTTATGCCTTTTGAGCTTAAACCCCCTAAAACTGGAATTTCCCTCGTTGTCTTTCTCCCTTTCCTTGCTCTTTTAACTGCTCCTTTAAGCTGCTGCTTCAAACTCACCACTTTGACCCAAGTTTGGTCATCCACCCTAACACTACATGTTACCATCAGAGATAGGAACAAGAGTAGGCCTGGATCCTGCTTCAACATTCAGGCAGACCATAACTGATCTGACATTACTAGATATCAGTTCCTGTGAAACATTTTGGCACATTCCATCATGCTGAACGTTTGTTTTGTTTAATTGTTGAGCTGATAGCAAAGATTAGAAAAGATAACAAGTTGCTAAGAAAGCATCACTCCAATGCAGGGCCTGTGCCCCATTAGCCTCTGATCCAATCGATACATACAGATAACAAGAATAGGAAGAGAATCAGGAAGAGGTATCCATCTGTCCTGATGTGATATAAGATTAGATTGAACCGACATGATTTGTGAGACTAAAGAAAATTATTACCTTGATTCTCGCATTTTGTAAGCTACCCTGCAGAATGTTCAGTAAAAGCGATAATGTGGAAATGACATCAAACAAGAAATGGAAGGACTTCCATGATGAGACCTTCACAGGGTTGCGAGAAAATAGTGTTTCATAGAGTCATACAACATAGAAACAGACCCTTCAGTCCAACTCATCGATGCCAAACAAATATCCCAAATAAATCTAGCCTCATTTGTCAGCATTTGGCCCATATCCCTCTAAACCCTTCCTATTCCTGTACCCATCTAGATGTCTAGTAAACATTGTAACTGTGCCAGCCTCCACCACTTCCTCTGGCAGCTCAAGCCATACACACACCACCCTCTGTGTGAAAAAGTTGCCCCTTAGGTCCCTTTTAAATTTTTCCTTTCTCACTGAAGCCTACGTCCTCTAGTTTTGGACTCCCCTATCCTGGGGAAAAGACCATTCTGGCACTTACCATTAACCAGAAACTGCACTGGACTCACCATGTAAATAAGGTAATTACAAGAGCAGGACAGAAACTCAGAATGTCTCCCCAAAGCCTGTACCCTATCTGTAAGGCACAAGTCAGGAGGGTGATGGAATGCTCCCCTCTTGCCTGGATGGGGGCAGCCCCAACAACACTCTAGAAGTTTGACAACATTCAGGACAAAGCAGCCTGCTTGATTGACCCTCCACCCATAACCTTCAACACCCATTCCCTTCACCACTGGTGCACAATGAGAGCTGTAAATACCATCAAAAACATACACAGCAGTATTTCACAAAGGCTCTTCCAATAACACCTTCCAATCCCACAGCAACTACTGTCTAGATGTTCAAGGGCAGCAGACCCATGAGAAGACCATCACTTACAAGTTCCCCTCTACGACACTCAACTATCTTCATTCCCTTACTGTCACTGGGTCAAAACTCCCTCCCAACCCGACTCTCTGTGTCCCTACAACTTAGGGACTGCAGTGGTTCAAGAACGCACATAACATTCCCTCCTCAAGGGCAGTTAGGGACCAGCTATAACAGTGGTCCATCCAGCAATGACCACACTCCTTGAACGAATAATAAAGGAAGTTATTTTGCAGCCTTTGCAGGCATTCAAATGTGCTTGCTTGGTGAAATTACTGCTGCCCCATGGTAGACGATAGCTGTTTCCAGTATTTTGAATCAATTGCTCTCAGATTGATTTTTCTACAGAAGCCTGGAGGCTAAAAGGAAAATAGGAATGGAAAAAGAAAAGCCTACATGACTCATCTAACTCATAAGCACTCAGCCGAACCATAAATAACACCACTTGATTCTCACAAAGGGTTTACGCATATTTAATCCATAATTCATTAGGAGTCTAGACTTTGAAATGGCATTTCTTGTTCTTGCCACTTAGTGTTAACTTGTCCCATGATCTGCAGGATTGTGGCTGTGTCTTTGCCCTTGAGTTTTAAAGAACCCTACCAGGGCAGAATAAAGCGTTCTAAACTGCTACTCCCACCAAACTCCCAGACCTAGACTGAGCTTCCTTCAACAACCCGAAAAGGTTTTCAGCTTTCTCTGATTGTTTGGAGGAGATGATGCAGTTGTGTTTGAATCTTCTCAACTGCAGAGCTGAGTTCCAATCGTTCCGATTGGGAATCAGCGGTGATGGTGAGGTATCGGTAATGTCGCTAGAGTAGTAACCAAGAGACCCAGGGCAATCCTCTGGAGTATTGGTATAAATCCCACCATGGCACTAGTTGGATTTTCAATTGAATTAATAAAATCAGGAATTGAAAGCTGTTCTCAGTAATCATGACCATGAAACCATCATCCATCATTGTAAACAAGCCATCTGCTTCACTCATGTCCTTTAAGGGAGGAAAATTTTCATCTTAGTTGCCCAGGCTTACATGTGACTGCAAACCCACAGCAATGTGGTTGACTCTAACTGTGCTTGGAAATAGCCTAACCAGACAATTAGGGCAATAGAGTCTGGTCTTGTTAGCCCTGCCACAACATCCCATGATATGGTTAAAAAAAGACAAAATTCTCTTGCCAGTGTTCTATTGATCTACCGATCCAAATTAATCAAAGTTGTCAGTTTTGACTCAGTTGGCAGTGCTCTTATCTCTGAACTGGAGTATTTCTGGTTCAGGGTCTACCTGAGGTTATACATATATGAATGAAACCTGAGTCTCTAGAGGAAGAGTTGCACTGTTATCTTTTGGAGGAGATGTTAAACAAAGGCCCACCTGCCGACTTGGCCAGATGTTACAGATCCCACAGCACTATTTTCAGAAGCAGATGAGTTATCCCTGATGTCTTAACTAATAAATTTCCCTCAATCAACATCACAAAAGTGACACAGCCATTGACATTGTTGTTTGTGGAGATTTGCGGTGAGCAGTCTGGTTGGCATGGTCTCCCATATTACAACAGTAGCTACACCTCAAGAAGTACCTTATTTGCTATTGGATCAACTCACCACAGTCTTACCAGACCATAGGGCTGCTCGCTCATCTGGAAGAGACAACTGGTAGCGGTTTAACCTGAGGGTCACCACACCTCACGCAGGGAGAGAGGTTGAGAAGGAGAGTGCTTTATCGTAACCACAGCCGGTGTGAGGTATTGAACACGCGTTGTTGGCATCACACTGATTGACAAACCAACTGTCCAGCCAACTGCGCTAAACTGATCCCAGGTTCATGAAGCAACTGCCCGACACAGAACGCATTTGTGGCAGGAGAACACCCCCTCCCACCCCACCCAGGAGTACAGCAGAAACTCTTTATTGTTGAAGCCTCTCGGAAGAGGTCGAAACTCCCCGGCAACCCACAGGAATCCCAGATTTGCGACAGGCTGAAATGGAGAAGGTTGATTCGCAAGGCCAGCAAACGCCTGGAGAAACTTTCCGGGTGGGGACGTGCAGAGGCATCAGAGCGAGTGCACAAACATCCAGACTCCACGTCTACCCAACGCCATTCTAGCACCATCTGCTCCACGTATCACTGGGATCAGAACCCCTATCCAGCTGGCCTGGGCTGTCATTGACAGAGGCCCATACCAGTGTGAAGGTCATTTGAGAATGTATGTGAGGCATGGAATTATGAAAGTAAAAAAAACTATTAGTTCAGTCCACTCAACTTTATTGCAGTTGGCATGTGTAGTTTTTTTTTCAGTTAATTCCAAGAAAAGAAGAAGCCATTATCCACTTGAAGGTAAATCCTTGACAAATATGTGCTCAAAGGCTTAATTTCATTGCAGGTTGATCACCCTTACATCTGAGCTGTGCTCAGCCAGGCTTTTACTGGGCAGTCACCAAGCTGGTTAAAGATGGGAAAAGAGCTGTCTGGCCCCTCCAGTCTCACCTCTCAGTTTCTCGAGCCCTCCCACAATAATGTCCAACTGCGTTTTAAGCACCTCTTGAATGGACTGACTTCATTTCCTTATTTAGAAGATTATTCGGAACATTGTCACTCTTTGAGAGAAAAATCCTCCTGATAGTCTGGTGCAAATTTACTTTCAACCATTTTGAGATTAGTGCCCTTCATTGCCTTTTTAATTAGAATTGATGTTTGCTGAATTCCTCTTAAACATTCCATTGATTATATAACATCACTTAATGAGGTCAACTATCTACATTCCTTGTTCCCCCTGCAGCTTCATCCCAGAATGAGTTTGTGGTAGTCCCTCAGTACATGGGCAGCACTTCCTCAAGATATGAACCAGCATGGAGATGATGCTGGAGCTACCATTGTTCTGGCTGACTTTCACACCCTTAAGCAGTCATATCAGAAGATTTTGACATTAAACTTTTGACCACAAAGCCATCCTATGACCTAAAACTTCTAGCTTCAAGGTAGGAGACTGGACCACAAGATCTCCTCATCAATGGAATGATTCCCATTGTGTTCTGTGATGTGATAATATGGGGTGATCGATCTCAGTTACATGATCTGGATGGTCACTCTTGATTTGAAAGTTCACTGGCATCCAGGAATACCTTCAGAGTAACAGTCAGTTCCGTCCCTAGCTTCCTTCCAGGTCGCGTGACGTCTTGCTCAGGTGATTAGTAGTCAAAGCTAAATAACACATTTAGCTCCCCCATTATTAATCACACGGAGCTTTTGTAAGATAGTCATAGAGTCATAAACAAAAACAGATCCTTCAGTCCAACCAGTCCACGCTGACCATGCTCCCAGCCTAAACTAGTCCCACCTGCCTGTACCTGGCCCATATCTCTCCAAACCTTTCCTATTCATGAACCTGTCCAAATGTCTTTTAAATGTTGTAACTGTACCCACATCCGTCACTTCCTCTGGCAGTTCATTCCACACATGAACCACCTTCTGTGTGGAAAAGATGCCCCTCAGGCCCCTTTTAATTCTTTCTCCTCTCACCTTAAAAATATGTCCCCCAGGTTGAAACTCATCCTTTCCTTATCACCTTATCTATGCCCCTCATGATGTTTTAAACCTCAATAAGGTCACCCCTCAACCTCTTATACTCCAGTGAAAAAAGTCCCAGCCTATCCAACCTTTCTTTATAGCTCAAACCCTCCAGTCCCAGCCAAATTCTGTTAAATCTTTTCTGAACCATCTCCAATTTAATAATATCCTTGCTATAACTGGGTGGCCAGGACTGTACACTGTACTCCAGTCGAGGCCTCACCAACATGCTGTACGACTGCAACGTGGCATCCCAACTCAAAGATCTGAGCAGTGAAGCCTTAGTACCCTACCATTAACAGTATAAGTCCTGCTGATATCTAGTTTACCAAAATGCAATATCTCGCATTCATCCAAATTAAATTCCATGTGCTGCTCCCTAGCCCATTTGGCCCAATTGACCACGATCCCTTTGTAATCTTAGATAACCGTCTTCACTGAGATGACTTGTTTGAAAGAACTTCAAGAATGAATGATGGTAGTGTCTGCTGTGTTTGTGCGGAGCTGGGAGGGTTTTGAATTATCTCAAGCGCGACAGTGGAAGGGGGAGTTACATGGACAAGTGTTTACCATAAAATAGGAGCTGAGAGATTTAAAGCCATAGTACAGCTCTGTACTATGTATAAACACTGTCTGTTTGAAATACAATCTTCTTTAAGCCAATAATTATTGCCCATTCCCCCACAGAAATCTCCAGGGAGTGCTTAAGCAGACTGAAGCCTACAAAAGCAGTATTGTCGGGGGGGGGGGGGGGGGCGCACAGTCCGTTAACAACAATAGGACAGTTAAAAGTTCATCTTCCTATTACTTGAGATGAGAGAGTTGCTGGTGAAGCTGATAATGCTCCTGCAGTGCATTTGGATGGACAGCTCCAGAATTTTGATCCAGTTGAAGGTATAAGGTCCATGGCTAGAGTTCAAGCTGAACTTGGAATGGAGTTTAACTTGTGTCAGGCTGACCAGAGTTACAAATATTTGGAGGAGAGCCAGATCCCAATACAAAGCATTTTCATCAACAGTAACAATAAAATATCCTGAGGAGCTTCACAGGGCAATGATAAAAGGAAATATAAGCCACAGCCATATCAAGAAGTATTAGGACAGATCATTAAAAGCTGGGTCAAAGAAGTGAGTATCTGAACATAGCAAAGCAAAACTGAGAGGTGCCAGGAGCCAATGCCAGAGCTTGGGATCCAGGGAAATGAAAGCATAGTCACTGATGCTGGAGGGATTTAAATTGGAGATAGCCAAGAAGCTTGACGTGTCTGCTGGAGGGTTGGTGACATTGTAAGAGAGAATCATAGAATTCCTACAGTGTGGAAGCAAGTCATTCAGCCCATCAAGTCCACACTGATCCTCCCAAGAGCATCCCACCCAGAGTCTACCCTGCACACACCACGCCACCCCCCAGTAACCCTGCATTTCCCATGGCCAATCCACCTAACCCCCATGTCTTTGGGCTGTGGGAGGAAACCCACACAGACACAGGGAGAATGTGCAAACTCCACACAGACAGTCACCCAAGGGTGGGATTGAACCTGGGTCCCTGGTGCTAATGAGGCAGCAGTGCTAGCCACTGAGCCACCGTGCCGCCCGGGTGACTAAGACCATGGAGGAAGATGAAAAGATAGATGAGAGTTTTAACATCATTTGATGCCAGGAGCCTGTGTAAGTCAATGAGCATGGGAGCAGGAGGGGAAGAAGATTTCATGGTTTCTCGGGAAAAGAATGTGACGTTGGTGTCTTATTTAAATCTTCCTAACTTTTTCCTCTATTGGGATTATTTTCCTGATATTTCATCTCCCCAGTCCTTCTCAATGGACACATTATTACCAAAAATGTGATGACAGATGAGCAACGTGCTTCTTGTTTAACAAGGCTAATATCTCGCCAAATTGGCACCAAATTGGAGCAACATGCTATCTGCAACAATGTGGCAGCAGCAGCATGACTGGAGACTCAGTCCCACACCACACTGTCAGGCAGTTTGTTTGCATCTGTTCTTGGGATTTGAACGTGGCTGGAAAGGCAGCAGAGATTGCCCTTCGTGTGATGCTCCAATGTGGAAGTTCCCTTGAAGCAATGGTGTTACAACTGAGTGGTTTGCTCAGCAGGAATTAGCCAACAATGTGACATTGGCCTGGTGCCACGCGCACGCTGGCACAAACAGGACTGGCAGTCTCCCTTCCCTGAAGGGCATCCACAAATAAGTTGGGTTGCCATCACCATCTCCTGGTGCCAAGTCCTGATTTACTGAGCCCAGTTTACATGTTGCCGTGGCAGGATTTGAATTCACTCAGAGATGGCAAGAACTACCAATGCTGGAGTCGTCGTCAACAAAGTGTGGAGCTTGAGGAACGCAGTAGCTCAGGCAGCATCAGAGGAGCAGGAGCCTTCATCTCAACTTGAAATGCTGACTCTCCTGCTCCTCTGATGCTGCCTGACCTGCTGTGTTCCTCCAGCTCCACATGGTGTTGACCAGGATTTGAATTGACAGCCTGCTGCCCAGGCTTCATAGCCATTACCATACACTTAGAATATAGTGCTAAAGGCTGTATGGAACTCAATCAAATCAATCAATTTGACACCATGCTGTGCAGCACTGATCATTCACAATGTGACACTCTCTGTTGCCAGAAGTTAAGGGGTTTAATTATTACTGGGTTGCATAAAAATAGGCAAAGGTGCACCCTTCCAAATGTCAGTTGTTTCTATCAGAAAATATGCCTGGGCTCAATCAGTGTATCTCACATGTTTACATTTAGAAATATTGAGGTGGATGGACATTTTCAGTCCTTGGGTGAAGCACTTATCAATGGACGAAAAATCTGCCTGTATAAGGGACAGGTGATTCATTTTGTCAGGACATCAGATTGTCAAGATGATAGCCAGACTATGTAACAACTAGCTTTCTAATAACCTTGTAAAAATCTTATAAAAATAATTGATTATTTTAGAAATATCTCTTCCTTTTACTAAGAAATTTCCTATAGCAGGCTGCTAAACAGACTAATGTGGGCTAATGTAACTCTGTTATCTCTGCTGAAGCTTACACAAGCACAGGCCCTGAAAGAAAACATTTCTACAGCCTGATAAGATGCAGACTCAATCCTGATCCATATGCAAATCAACTATGAGTCAATCTTGGGAAAAGAAAAACAGCCATCACAAATGGCAGAAAGATCAATCTGGTCAGGAAGAAGCTGATCAAAGTGATCCAGGCTGGCTTTAACCTAATAAAGTCTCGCGTGTAAGAAGGTTAATGACAGAGGATACTGCCCCTTGCAGCTGCAGAGGGCAGTTTCATCCAAGGGTGTGTCCGATCCAGGGCTATAACCCTTTCTGGAGAGACTATCCCCGCCACCCACAGCAATTGATACCCCCCGCTTCCCCTGTGCTTTGTTTAATCCAACACCAATGTTGTATTCACACCAGTTCGGAATCATGGCGCTTTTCTGCTATGTCAATTTATATTTAAAATGGGATCTTTTAAAAAGATATTATTAAATCACCCATAACTTGGACCCCATGTTTACTTGGATAATCTGTGATTTCTGGGTTAAGTCTCATATCACTGGACAAACTCTTCAGTGGTCACTCTGTGATGAGAGTGTACTTGAGATTGCAACATGTAGGTCAGCAAGGATCAAGGAATAGGTTAAAGTAACAGCTCCTTCCTGCCTGCAGCGCAGTAACTGGGGTTGGCCATTCCGTACACCTTTATCAAGACGGGATTTCAAGATCTAGACATTTTTCTTTCCTTTTGGCTCTGTTTCTTTTATTTCTGCTGTTTGATTGTTTTTAATTCTGATTTTTGTAACCAAGGTAGCACCAGAGAATGGAGAACTTGTACACTTTTCACTGTACACCTGTATTCCTATACTTGAGTACACACAACAACAAAATCTAATTCTAATTCTCCCCATGTCAGGTAGTACAATCTCAAATCTAGAAAAGATGTGTGTGTACAATAGGGGAGGAGGTAATCAGGTCATTTAGATATTACAGACCAGCCTGCAACAAGACCACACTTCAGCTTAACCAATCGAGCAACGTGGGCATAGATCAGTTACAAGACCTAAGTATTCAAATGCAGAACAATTGGACAATTGACAATTACACTGACACGATGCTATTTAGGATATTGCACAGTAAAGGGGCATTTTGATTTGGCAGACTCAGCAAGTTTAGGTGTATGCCTGTTTGACGTCATGCTCAATTGTACAGTATCACTTTCAGCAAACAATAAAGCAGAGTGTGATGCAAAACTAGTGTTCGATTGGGAAGGTCCCATTCCCCACTTAACTGATGAGATTAAAATTAAATCAAAATAACCAGTGAAGGGGTCAGAAAATACTGGCACCCATGAGAATGCCCCAGAAAGCAGTAATGCCAGGAGAGTAAGGCAGGGCATTATAATGGCAAAGAAAACAGGAACACAAACTCTAACATGATTGAGTGACTTAAGTAATTGGAGCTGAGCTTTCTTTGCTGTCTTCTTTGCAGAGTTTAAACCTGCCAATTTGTAACTGAGCTATGTATATTACCATTGTAGATAGCCAGCTATCTACATAAGAATATGGGGTTTAGGAGCAGGAATAGGCTATTCAGTCCTTCAAGCCTGCTCTCCCATTCAATAAGATCATAGCTAATCGAGTGATGATCCTGTTCTGATGATATTAAATGTGGGTTATCTATTGTTGAACTCCATCAGCCAATTTAATACCTGGAGCATTCATGGAAGGTTTTTAAAAAGGGCAAAAAGACATATTTTAAATCATCACAGGAAGCATTTAATTCACACAGTTTGACCAAGTTTCATCAAACTGATGTGGATTAGACCAAAAGTTAGTCAGACCAGAAATTAACATATTTACAAAAAGCTTCAGGTAAAGGCAGAAATATTGCCTTTTCCTTTTTCTTATTTATACCATTGTGAGAATCTCCAAATATTGGAGATGAAACATCTCCCTGCAGTTACCAAGCATGGAAACTATAACCTCAGTAATAATAGGATATGCAACTAACTTACATTTCAAGGAGCTTTTTTTGGCAGATCAAGAAAGATAGAATAAATAAAGCAGCACTGAACACCGTGTAAGAAAATACTCTCTCTCTCTGTGTCTCTCAATCCGAAGAAGACAAGTGCTCAGTTTGATATCACTGACTGGAAGAGAACAGAGAGCCTACGAGATAACTGCAATATTTATGATGACTGACATCATAGAAGGAACTAACTAGTCAGTTAAAACTTCATGCTTCAGAGACACCCAAAGGACTTAAAACTGCATGTTCTTATGTATTCTTTTGTATTGGAACCTCATTCCTATGTGTGTACAAAAGCTATGTGCTTCATGTTACATTTATTGCTTTGGGTTTAACTCAAAGAAACCTGTGATTAGCTCCCTATCATTTATAGTAAAAATAGTTAACTACATTTTAACTGGAGATACTTAGAGCCTTAAGCTAGAAGGAACTTAAGCCTCACTGAGCTGGTCAATAAAAAAGGAAAGGGAGCCAGTTTACTCCTTTTCACCTGGTAGTTTTAGTTTCATTGCCACATATATATTTGTACTGTGCAGCTAAACCCAAAGCCAAATACCCTCACAGGGCAACAAAGTGTGGGGCTGGATGGACACAGCAGGCCAAGCAGCATCTCAGGAGCACAAAAGCTGATGTTTCGGGCCTAGATCCTTCATCAGAGCTGATAGTCTAGGCACGAAACGTCAGCTTTTGTGCTCCTGAGATGCTGCTTGGCCTGCTGTGTTCATCCAGCTCCACACTTTGTTATCTTGGATTCTCCAGCATCTGCAGTTCCCATTATCAACCTCACAGGGCTCTGTGAAGCTTACCCTGAGCTTGAGAGAATGTACTTGGTATTCAAAATCAAGTACTGCCATGCTGGGACATAGTAGGAACTGCTGATGCTGGAGTCTGAGAAAACACAGTGTGGAGATGGAGAAACACAGCAGGCCAGGCAGCATAGGAGGAGCAGGAAAGCTGACGTTTCAGGCCTGGGTCCTTCGTCAGAAGTGGCTTTGCAGTGGGATTATAACTCACTCAGAGATAGTAGGAACTGCCGATGGTGGAGTCTGAGATAATGAGGTGTGGAGCTGGAGGACTCATGCCGGGTTGTTTAACATGAAAGTGGGGCTCAGTTGTGCCATAGTTGTCATGCACTTGACTCTGCATTAGAAGGTTGTGGACTCCAGCCTGAACTTGAAACATTAATGTGTTATGCAGGCTGCCATTCTAGTTCAGTACGGAGGGAGTACATACTCACGTGGAACATTAAACTGTAGACGTCTCCCTGCTCTCTCAGGTGGATTCACCTTTTCAAAGAGTACGTCACTTGTGTCCTGACTGGTATTCATACCTCAAACCAACAGCACTGAGTAGCAGTTAGTGGATCATTTGCCTGAATGCGGAGGTTTGCGTATACGAATTGTATTTGCTATGTTACAATAGTGACCGCATTTGAAAAGTAGTTAACCATCTGTGGAAATGTTTTGGAACAGCCCAGCAGAGGAAGCTGCCATGTAATCTTATTCCATCTGACTGTTTATGTGAGGGATGGCTGGCACAAAAGTGGTGGGCATTCGCTAGACCAATTTTCCCTGCCAAGTTCACACCAGTGTGGGTCGGTTGCAGACATAGAAATGAGCTTTCACACAGAGGCATTATCAACAAGGATTCAAGCCTGTTGTATGTCTGGCTCTGAAACATTAAGGACTGCAGATGATGGAAGCCAGGCTCTATAAGTGTGAGGCTGGAAAAGCACAGCAGGTCAGATAGTATCCGAGGAGCAGGGAAGTTAACTTTTCGGGCTAAAACCCTCCTTCAGGATTGGGGAGGGGGGGGAGGGGAGACCAGAAATAAATAGGATGGTGGGGCTGGCGTATGGGTAGGTGGGATGGTGATAGATGGATACAGGTAGGGCATTGCTGTCATTGGTCCATGAGAAGGGTGGAGTGGGTAGGTGAGTGGGAAGATGGACAGGTTAGATTAGGTCAGGGAGGTGAGGAGAGGGATTGGACTGGGCATGGGATAAGGCGGGAAGTGGATGGATTTTGAAGCTGATGAAGTCAATATTGATGCCGTTGGGCTGTAAGCTTCCAAGGCAAAATATCAGGTGTTGTTCCTCCAGTTTACTTTCGGACTCATTTTGACAGTGGAGGAGGCCAAGGATGGACATGTCGCTTGAGGAGGGGGAGGGGGTATTAAAATGGATGGCTACTGGTAGGTTGGGTTGGTTGGTGCATGCTGTGCACAGACACTCCGTGAACTGGTCCCTTAGTCTGCGTTTGGTCTCCCCGATACAGAGGGGACCCCATTGGAAGCAATGGGTACAATAGGTCAGGTTGGATGAAGTGCAGATGAATCTCTGCCAGATCAGGAAGGATTGTTTGGGGCCTTGGAAGCAGGTGGAGGGAGGTGGAGGGGCAGATGTAGCACCTCCTGCAGCTGTAGGGTAAGGTTGCAGTTGCGTGGGAGGCACAGTGGCTCAGTGGTTCGCACCGTTGGCTCACAGCACCAAGGACCCAGGTTCGATTCTACCCTCTGGCAACTTTCGTGTGGAGTTTGCACATTCTCCCTGTGTCTGCGTGGCTTTCCTCCGGGTGCTCCGGTTTTCTTTCACAGTCCAAAAATGTGCAGGCTAGGTGGATTGGCCATGATAAATTGCCCTGTAGTGTCCAGGGGTGTGCAGATGAGGTGGGTTTGGAGAATGGGTCTGGGTGGGATGCTCTGAGGGTCAGTGTGGACTTGTTGGGCTGAAGGGCCTGTTTCCACACTGTAGGGATTCTATTCTATGGAGGTACTGGGTGTGGTGGAGATATTGGTGGGGAGTATAGACCTGACAAGGGAATTGCAGAATGAACAGTCCCTGTGGAAAGCAGACAGGGGTGGGGAGGGAAATTTTTTTTGGTGGAGGAGTTCTGATTGTAGATGGTGGAAATGTCAAAGGATGATGCGTTGGGTTCGCAAGTTGTTGGAGTGGTATGTAGTATCTGGTTTTGTCAGGAGAACCCACAGTGACAGACTGCTGGATGACAATTATGACAAGCTCATTGCAATTACTCTGAATTTATTTATCAGTTAATCTGTCAAAAGGATTTTCTTTATCAATTTCCTGTTATGAAAACTGGAGATTTCTCAGCTCGAAGGAACAGGCTGTCATTCATTAGACTCTGAAAGTCACAGAAGGATGAATAGCTGGGCACCTTTTTGCTTTACAGCTAAACCTCCTGTAAAAAGTAATATACTGCACAAGCCAGCAGGCTGATGTGAGCACAGATGATTGTCAAGCTCAGTAGGCTGGGTAACATGTGTGTGGAGTAAAACAGAATGAATGTTTCAGGAGATAATGGGAACTGCAGATGCTGGAGAATCCAAGATAACAAAGTGTGGAGCTGGATGAACACAGCAGGCCAAGCAGCATCTCAGGAGCACAAAAGCTGACGTTTCGGGCCTAGACCCTTCATCAGAGATGTCTGATGAAGGGTCTAGGCCCGAAACGTCAGCCTTTGTGCTCCTGAGATGCTGCTTGGCCTGCTGTGTTCATCCAGCTCCACACTTTGTTACCTTGAATGTTTCAGGAGAATGTTTCTGGGAATATTTGAGGGGTTATTGTACATTATCATTTACGTGCTGATGGCAGAAAGCCTAACCACTTTGGGGGAATCAGGAAGGCAGCTAAGACAAGAGGAGAAATTGAGACTATGCTCATTGGTACACACGAGGGATTTGATTTGATTTATTATTGTCATGTATACCGAGATAAAGTGAAAAGTACTGTTTTGTGTGCTACCCAGACAAATCACACCTTTCATTAGTACATCAGGGTAATAGAACAGGATGCAGAAAATAGTGTGGAGCTGGATGAACACAGCAGGCCAAGCAGCATCTTAGGAGCATGTCCATCCTGGGCCTCCTGCAGTGCCACAATGATGCCGCCCAAACAGTTGCAGGAACAGCAACTCATATTCCACTTGGGAACCCTGCAGCCCAATGGTATCAATGTGGATTTCACAAGCTTCAAAATCTCCCCTCCCCCTGCTGCATCCCAAAACCAGCCCAGCTTGCCCCCGCCTCCCTAACCTGTCCTTCCTCTCACCTATCCCCTCCTCCCAACTCAAGCTGCACCCCCATTTCTAACCTCATCCAGCCCCCTTGACCTTTCCATCCTCCCTGGACTGACCTATCCCCTCCCTACCTCCCCACCTATCCTCACCTTTACTGGCTCCATCCCCACCTCTTTAACTTGTCTGTCTCCTCTCCACCTATCTTCTCCTCTACCCATCTTCTATCCACCTCCCCCTCTCTCCCTATTTATTTCAGAACCCACTCCCCATCGCCCTTTTTTCTGAAGAAGGGTCTAGGCCCGAACCAAAAAAAAAACTTCTGTGCTCCTCAGATGCTGCTTGGCCTGCTGTCTTCATTCAGCCCCACATTTTGTTATCTCAGATTCTCCAGCACCTGCAGTTCCCATTATCGCAGAAAATGGTGTTATAGCTACAGAGAAGATTCAGAGAAAGATCAACTCTGATATATGAGGGACCTGTTCTTTAGTCTGACAATCGCAGGGAAGAAGCTATTCTTAAATTTGTTGGTATCCATTGTAAATTTTGTATCTCCTGCCCAATGGAAGAGGGTGGTAGTGAGTATTACTTGGGTGGGAGGGGGCTTTTACTATTTCAATAAAAACCGACAGAATTGTGGATGCTGTAAATCAGGAACAAAAACAAAGTTGCTGGAAAAGCTCAGCAGATCTGGCAGCATCACCCTCAGAAGGAAGGGTCACCAGACCCAAAACATTAATTCTGTTTTTTCCCTTCCCAGATGCTGAGCTTTTCCAGCAACTTTATTTTTGTTCTCACTTTTACTATGTCGGTTGCTTTCTCAAGGTAATGGGAGATGTGGGTGGAGTCAATGGAAACAAGGTTGGTTTGTGTGCTGGGCTGTGTTCACATATCTCTGTAGCTTCTTGCAGACTTGGGCAGAGCCATTGCCCAACCAGATAGGATGCTTTCTACGGTGCATCTATAAAAGTGAGTAAGAGTTTTTTTAGACACTCTGAATCAGCCTCCTGAGGAAGAAGAGGTGATGGTGTGCTTTCTTGGCTGTAGGAGGATTGATTGCAGGTGATGTTTACTCTTTGGAACTTGAAGCCTTTGGCCATCTCCACCTCAGCAAAATCGATACAGGCAGGGGGTGTCCTCCTCTCCACTTCCTGAAGCCAATGACCAGCTCCTTTGTTTTGTTAACATTGAGGGAGAGATTGTTGTCTTTACACCATGACACTAAGCTGTCTATCTCCTTCCAGTACTCTGTCTCATTGTTTGAGCTTAGGATTGGATTAGCTGACCTCACATGCAGTGTCCTTGGCTTTATTAATCGGTGCATAGAGTTCAATAACGAGGAAGTGATGATGAACTTGTATTAGATATTTGTTAGACATCAGCTAGAGTACCATATACAGTTGTGTGCACCACATTATAGGAAAGATGAGAATGCTTTGGAGTGAGAGCAGAAACGATTTATACAAATGGCTCCAACACTGAGAAACTTCAGTTATGAAGGTAGATTGAAGAACCTTCAGTGAGGTCTGAGTCCCTATAGAGAAGAGCTACGAGAGGAGATATCATTGAGGTATTCAAAATGAAGAGTGAGCTGCACAGAGTAGATAGGGAGAAACAGTTTCTGCTTGTGCAAGGAACTAGAACAAGAGAGCATAGATTTAAAATAATATGCGCAGTAATGTGGCATTAGAAACACTATTTCAGAGTGAGTAGTATAGCATGGATAGCCTGGAAAACTGGTGAAGGCACATCCAACTGAGGAACTCTAAAGATCATTGGATGGTTATCTGGATAGAAATAGTTTGCCACAGTAAAGGCAAAAGGTAATGTTGGTTGTTTGAAGGGCACATACACATATGATGGTTTGAATGGTCTCCTTCTGCACCACAACAGTTTAGTGAATCTGTGATGCCTCAGTGGTGGAATAGCCTATTTTTGTTTCGGTCAGACCTGAGGACTAGCCACTCGGGCATGTTAGTTGGGACTTGCCGAGGAACAGATCACAAGAAGTCAGACAAGAGAAGTAAAGAATCTGATAAAAATGTTGAACACACACAGCTCGACACTGGACACATATTCAGGTCAATTTAAAACAGTGGTCGGAGCTTCAGAGCAATCACTAGCAGGAGCCTTATCTCCCACCCAGTGCCGAGATACAGCATTCAACTCCAACACAGCACCAGCCAGTAGGTGTGTTCTGGATGGAAGGGAAGTGGGGTTGATCAGGAGCCCAAGTGAAATGATTCTAGTGTATCATCTTCACATCTTTAGTATGGGTTCATTCAACATGTCGATCATTCATCATAGGCAGGACATCCTCATAACTGTATCTTTTATTGGTTCTATTCTTTTGAGGGCTGAATTGGATTCTGTTGTGACAAGGCTTCCCAACCTCACCATCTCCACTGCCCAGAAAAACACTCACTCTGAAAAAGGGTTTCTAAAGCCACCTTACTGCGCACATTATTTTAAATCTATGCTGTCTTGTTCTAGTTCCTTTTACAAGCAGAAACTGTTTCTCCCTTTCTACTCTGTGCAGCTCACTCTTCATTTTGCCCCACTATGCTCCACTGCAAGGAAAATCATCAGTTCCAGCAAGAGGTGATTAGAAAAGGAAAATCACTGTTTCTTTGTTGGTCAAATTGGAGGAATTCCCAACCTGGAAGAGACTGCGATGCTCCCATTGTCCCAGCTCCCAGGTCAGATAGCTCACTAAATGCCCTTGGCCTGAGAATTCAGAGTTTGAGAGGCTGCTTGAACAACTCCAGTTCTCATGAAACTCACAACAAATGAACGATTTACCCTGATAATAAAATGTGAGGCTGGATGAACACAGCAGGCCAAGCAGCATCTCAGGAGCACAAAAGCTGACGTTTCGGGCCTAGACCCTTCATCAGAGAGGGGGATGGGGTGAGGGTTCTGGAATAAATAGGGAGAGAGGGGGAGGCGGACCGAAAATGGAAAGAAAAGAAGATAGGTGGAGAGGAGAGTATAGGTGGGGAGGTAGGGAGGGGATAGGTCAGTCCAGGGAAGAAGGACAGGTCAAGGAGGTGGGATGACGTTAGTAGGTAGGAGATGGAGGTGCGGCTTGGGGTGGGAGGAAGGGATGGGTGAGAGGAAGAACAGGTTAGGGAGGCAGAGACAGGTTGGACTGGTTTTGGGATGCAGTGGGTGGAAGGGAAGAGCTGGGCTGGTTGTGTGGTGCAGTGGGGGGAGGGGATGAACTGGGCTGGTTTTGGGATGCAGTGGAGGAAGGGGAGATTTTGAAGCTGGTGAAGTCCACATTGATACCATTGGGCTGCAGGGTTCCCAAGCTGAATACGAGTTGCTGTTCCTGCATCATTGTGGCACTGCAGGAGGCCCATGATGGACACGACATCTAAAGAATGGGAGGGGGAGTGGAAATGGTTTGCGACTGGGAGGTGCAGTTGTTTATTGCAAACCGAGCGGAGGTGTTCTGCAAAGCGGTCCCCAAGCCTCCGCTTGGTTTCCCCAATGTAGAGGAAGCTACACCGGGTACAGTGGATGCAGTATACCACATTGGCAGATGTGCAGGTGAACCTCTCCTTAATGTGGAAAGTCATCTTGGGGCCTGGGATAGGGGTGAGGGAGGAGGTGTGGGGGCAAGTGTAGCATTTCCTGAGGTTGCAGGGGAAGGTGCCGGGTGTGGTGGGGTTGGAGGGCAGTGTGGAGCAAACAAGGGAGTCACGGAGAGAGTGGTCTCTCCGGAAAGCAGACAGGGGTGGGGATGGAAAAATGTCTTGGGTGGTGGGGTCGGATTGTAGATGGCGGAAGTGTCGGAGGATGATGCGTTATATCCAGAGGTTGGTGGGGTGGTGTGTGAGAACGAGGGGGATCCTCTTTGGGCGGTTGCAACAATTCACCCTGATCTCCTTAGCAGAGTTCAATTAGCTTAGTTGACTAAGGTGGTTAGCATCTGATGCAAAATTATAACAATACTGTGTGCATGCTGCCTTCTCTGGGTGTGGTAGTTCTCAGACACATATCTCCTCACCTTACCCCATGCTTTAAGGTCTTGTGTCACATTAGGTAGCGCCCATGCCTCTGGACCAGAGCTTCAGGGTTCAGCTACCACACCAGAACGCATTGGCCTTGTTCATGATGGGGTCAAACAAGATGGTTGTCAGCCTGTCATTCTTTCCTGATGGCAGGTAGTAAGAGCAGGAGACCAGGATGATCAGACATCCAGAAGAAGACAGTGACAAACCACTGTAGTACTGTACCATCAACATGGGCCAATTCAATGTGAATCTATGTCCTACTCTGAGAAATATGGTGATGAGAAAAGAGAGCCAGCTAGCTCCCCATCAAATCTGTATGTGCCTAAACATTTATTGTAAAATAGCTGAATAATCCTGTCTGAAAGAGCTGAGCTAATGCCACTCCAGTGAAATTCCAATGAGCCATGCAATTGCGATCCACTGGGAGCCAGCATCTGCAGAAAATGAGGGGAGAGAGCTGAAGCAGCAAGCTGTTCAATGAGAAACTCTCCACACACAGTGTTAATGCCTTTTAATACAAGTTTAATTCCTGTTCTGAAGCATCAATTCACAGTAATGGAACGTCTAAAACCTTGTAAGTACATATTCTCTCTGAGTGCATGAGAGCGCTTGACTGAAACCCAGATCTAAGGGGGAAATATTTGCACTGGCTTGCCTGGCAGGAAACAACACAATTGGATCAGTTTCACAGCCTGTTCAACAAACTGCAGTCAAGGATGGCTGTATTAATCTGGACGGTGATTAGCCAATCCTACCAGGCTGCTGCCTTGGTTGTTCATTGCTGCAAACCTTCGGAGTTTTGAATGTATCGTTTCCTTACCGGGTTTTGTGATAGTCTGTTGCTGTGTCCATGTCTTGATGTTTCCTTAACTCCTTGCCCCCTTACGTGGTTCGAGCGGATGAGCATGTTGGTCATCTTACTGAATTGTGTCACCCTGGGAATGTTCCAACCCTGTGAAGACAATACCTGTGACTCGGAGCGCTGCAAAATTCTACAGGTGAGCTCTCTTTGTTTCACTCTGAGCTACAAATGCTGAACATGACTGTGGTTGGCTATATCTCTGAGGGGTCAGTAGGATCTGAAGCACCCCTCCCTTGCTGTGAGATGCATCTTAAGAAGTTGAAATTCCTCCAAATGCTCACCCCTCGCAATCAACTAATCAGACCGTGTGCTCAAAGTTCAAGGGACGTCTCGTTGAACAACGATAGTGTCCCTGTCTCTGAGCTGGAAGCACATGCTTCAAGCCCCACCTCAGGATATGATAGCCCCGAAAGGTGTGCTCATAACATGAACCCAAAAATCCTTCCAACACCCACCCAGGGGGATCCGAGAAAGCCAGGAAAGATTCCTGATCAGGGTGTGGTCACAGAAACATTGCAGCCTCTGCACTCACTAACACTTTCAAACTACACTATGCACGTAAAAAAGGCACATGCTTCCATAGCAACTCAACCCATGAGTGATCTATAACACTTACAATTCAAACCTCAACAGATCGCAGAGCAGAGTTACTAACCACATGTTGGCTACAAGTTAAACTGTGTTACATTTAAACTTCCAGTGGTAGTAAAACAATGTTTTCTTAGTTTAGTCCTTCTATACCAATCTGTTCAGCCTGCTTGTGAGATACGTCCTTTCTATGAATGCCTGGCTGATCTCCAAGGAAAGATAATGCACTTAAATCTCTGGAAGAAACGTTTCTGCCGCTGTAGAGGAGAGGAAAAACCTGATTTGATTGACTTTATAATAATCTATTGTTTCTTTGAAGAGTCTTTGTTTTCACTGCCTGAATAATATTTACACAAGATGAAGCTATCGGAAGTGGAGAACAGTTTCCAGTAATGATGTTAAGGATGACTCTGTTGGATTGATCGTTTAGCAGAACCGGAAGCTGGCAGAGGTGAACAGAACACATGCAGAGACAGGAAAAAGAGAATGGGCCGTGATAGGGTGGCATTATTAAATGACAAAAGGAATAATGGGCAAGGAAAATTGGCAAAAGTCAGGATTGATGAATTAGATCTGATTCTGGACGAGAAAACAAAATGACTACTATGTGGCACGTTGATCCACCACCATCAATATATTGGGGAAGTCACAGAGTGGGATTTGAAAACCAAAAGACAATTCTCCTCTCTGCTGCAAAAAAGCACATCCACTGAGGTTTCAGAACTTTAAAAAGAAGTGCATTTGAAATGCAAACCATGAGATTAACAGTGAGTAGATTGTTTTCATCAGAGACAGTTTTGACATAAATTGGAAGCCTTGTACATCCCCTCAAAGGTTAAGCAGCCATGAAGTATTTGAAAGCCATTATATTTTCATTTCATCCCTATTAGCATACAGATAGTCTGTTAGTGCCTGTGTATAAGTGGTACAAGCTAATATCTGCATATGTCAGATATACCTGTTCACACATATTAAAATTAATGAGTGATCAGACAGCAATAAAGGAATACAACTGCATTAGTGTTCACAATTTATCCCAATTTCCTGATTAATACAAATAATGTTGTAATTGTGGGGAGTGAGGCCTATATTCATGGAACATAGAACATGGAACATAGAATAGTTCAGCACAGTACAGGCCCTTCAGCCCACAATGTTGTGCCGACCTATTATCCGACTAAGATCAAACTACCCTGCATGCCCTACATTTTACTATCCTCCATGTGCCTATCCAAGGCCACCTTAAAAGTCTCTAAAGTATCTGACTCCACCAGCACTGCTGGCAATGCATTCCACACACCTACCACTCTCTGTGTAAAGAGCCTACCTCTGACATCTCCTCTATACCTTCCACCAATCACCATTAAATTATGCCCCCTCATAATAGTCATTATTTCCCGGGGAGAAAGAGTATCCATTCTACCTATGCCTCCCATCATCTTGTACACCTTTATCAAGTCACCTCTCATCCTTCTTCGCTTCAGTGAAAAAAGCCCTAGCTCCCTCAACCTTTCCTGATAAGTCCTGCCCTCCAGTCCAGGTTGCATCCTAGTAAATCTCCTCTGCACCCTTTCTAAAGCTTCCACATCTTTCCTATAATGAGGTGACCAGTGCTGAACACAATATTCCAAGTGTGGTCTAACCAGGGTTTTATAGAACTGCAGCATAACACCACAGCTCTTAAACTCAATTCCCCCGCAAATGAAAGCAACACACCATACACTTTCTTTACGATCCTAAAACTTGGGCAGCAACTTTGAGGGATCTATAGACGTGGACCACAAGATCCCTCTGTTCCTCCACCCTGCCAAGAATCCTGCCATTAACCCTGTATTTGGCATTCGAATTTGACCTTCCAGAATGAATCATTTCACACTTCTCTGGGTTGAATTCCATCTGCCACTTCTTTACCCAGATCAATATCCTGTCAAAATCCCATTGCAACCTACAACAGCCCTCCACGCTGTCCACATCTCCACCAACCTTCGTGTCATCGGCAAACTTACTAACCCACCCTTCCACTTCCTCATCCAAGCCATTTATAAAGTGGAGGGCATCACCAACCAATAAATTCAAAAGTATGGCATGACTAAGATTGGTCTCAGCTGGCTACAGATTGTAACAGAAATGGTGATGGTGGTTAGACCAGTCAGGAACATTATAGCTTTGAGGTCCTGGAGAGGTATGAGTTTCCGCATTGAATTTTCAATGTGGGGACGTGCAAATGAGCACAGTGGTGGAAAACACGCAGAAAATTCAGAGGAATATGGTGGTAAATACCAAAAGATCACATCTGCTAACAACCACTGAGCTCTCAAGGTCTCTTTTGGCAACGCTACCTCACGCAGGCAATACCTGGGCTCCTGTTCCCACCTCCTGAATTTTCTGTCCTGAATTTGTTCATGTTGAGCTGTTTGGTTTTACCTCTGCATTTGATTACCTGACACTGAAACCATGATACAAGGCCATTTCTGTATAATATGTAGAATGGGCTTGCAATGACATGTTTTAGCACCATCTTGGAAACGGAACTGGCATGATCACTTCTGTTTATCAGTTCTTCACTGATTCTTTCAAAATTACTATCACTGCTTCATAGGTCACCCTTGTGAATTTAAGCACCCTGGCATTTAACTCATTTGTCCTTCAGGATACATTCATGCTCAATTTCTTTAGCCTGACCTAGAATTTCTCTGTGACTTTGACCAAGGTCCTGGAGCATGCTAGCTGTTGGACAGTACATTGTTTATATCTTAACTGATCACTATCTCTTGAAATCAAGTATTTAATACATTTAGCCTTCTACTTACCCTGCCAAATAAGTCCTTGGGATTCCTGCTTAACCTCTTGCTATTGACCTGCATTGTGCAATGTGTCAGGGCTCATGTGAAATCTCATATTAAACGTTTTGTCAGAAAAAGTGATGATAATAAATTTGAATTTAGTGTTAAGTTAAAAAGGAACATGTTCCAGGTCCAAACAAGAATCTTAAACAGAGACAAAACTACATACAAATCTATGAGGAAACAGTGGCTAAGATTTGATTAAAAAAACAGAAATTGTGCAAACAGGCAGAGGGAAAGCATTAAAAACAATTCAAAATGTTCAACAAAAATGCATTCTACTTAAAATCAAAAACGAAAGCTAGAAATATCCATCCATTGCTTACTCAGGAGGTTAGCTATAATATTGGATTCGAAGAAAAAAACTTTAATGTGGCAGAGAAAGGCAGCAAGTTTAAGGATTGGGAATTTTGTAAAAAAAAATGCGATGGCCACCAAAAAGTTCATAAAAGGAGACAAAAATGGAAAATGAGTGTAAATCCTCCAAAATTATAAATATAGACTGCAAGAACCCCGGGGAACAAACCATCCAGACCTGGCAACTTAACCACTTTCAAGGATTCCAACTCCTCTGACAATATTTCACACCGCTCCTCTTGAATTAAATTATCCATATCACCCCCTTCCTTTGTGAATACAGAGATAAAAAAAATTTAAAATTTTTCCCATATCCTCTTCATCTTCACTCAAGTTCCATTCTTCATCTCTGAGGGTCCCACTTTTCCATTAACTAAATTTTCGCTCTTTATAGATCAGTAAAACATCTTTGAGGTTTCCTTTATCTTGCTTGCCAATATTTTTTCACACCCTCTCTTCAATTTCCTAATTTCTTTTTATTTTTCACTGGATCGCTGTACTCCTCGAGGCAATCTGTTTTTTTAGTTTTTTTGAGGCTAAGTGATTGGACAACGAAGCAACAGATGGAGTGTAAAGCGAGGAAGTGTGAGAATATTCATTTGATCATAAGAATAGAAAAGTAATATTTTGTCTGTGAATGTTGTAAATGTTGATGGCTCGTGCACTCAACAAGATGCACGGAAACTGGTATGCCTATACTACATGCAAATCGAAAAGTACAATTCTTTTAGGTCTCTGTTGTGTAGGGTATGGTGTACAAGCGTTCAGGGCATTGGTGAGGTTACTCCTGGAATGCTGTGTGGAGTTTTGGGTATGTTTTTTAATATTAGCATCAGAGTTGGTACAATGAACATTCACTATAATGGTCACTGGGACGTGGAGGTTGTCCTATGATGTGAGGCAGGGTAAATTGGGACCACATTCTCAGGAGCTTAGGAGAAAAGAGAGATGAACTCATTGAAATATAATAATTCTGAGGGAGCTAACTGAGCGTTTATTTCTCCCTGGCTGGGAAATAGATTCCCTACAGTGTGGGAGCAAACCATTCAGCCCACACAGACCTTCAGAAGAGCATCCCACCCAATTCCTCTAACATCACATTTCCCATGGCTAATCCACCTAGCCTGCATGTCACTGAACACTATGGGCAATTTAGTATGACCAATCCACCCTAACCTGCACATCTTTGGACTGTGGGAGGAAACCAGAGCACCCGGAGGAACCCCATGTGGACACAGGGAGAATGTGCAAACTCCACACAGACAGTTGCCCGAGGGTGGAATCAAACCCGGGTTCCTGGGGCTGCAAGGCAGCAGTGCTAACCATTGAGGCACCATGCCACTCCATCTAGGACATGACGCACAGTCTCAGGATAAAGAGCCGATCATTTAGAACTGAGATAAGGAGAAATCTTTTCACCTAAAGGATATGAATCTTTGGAACCCTCTACCCCAGAAGATTGTTGATACTGTCTCATTCACGCTGAAATAGAGAGATTTTGGAGCTTGGAGAATGAAGGGATTTGGGGAGCAGGTAAGAAAGTGGACTTGAAGATAGATCAACCATGCTCATATCAAATGGCAGGGCAAGCTTGAAAGATAATAAACTCTAAATTCCTGATCCTATTTCATAGGTTCTTGCATTTCTCTAAATCATTGGTCTTCAGTACAATCATCAGTCCAAAGATGTGCAGGCTAGGTGGATCAGCCATGCTAAATTGCCCATAGTGTTCAGGGGTGTGTGAGTTATAGGGGGATGGGTCTGGGTGGGATGCTTCAAGGGGCGGTGTGGACTTGTTGGGCTGAAGGACCTGTTTCCACACTGTAGGGAATCTAATCTAATCTAATCTTCATCACAAAACGCGGCACATAACAAAGGTAAGTGGCGTACCCATGTGTCCATTCTTTATATATCGGCAAAGATAGCGAGTATTGTTAGGCTATTTAGCCTCAAGGGTCACTGTGGCTGAGCATTCTCCAACAGTCACTGTTTGATGGTCTTCTCAAGTGAGAAGTGAACACTGATGATAAAAACCAGACCTTGCAGAGCTGCAAGGTCTCAGATCTGCTCTCTGCTGAGTCCATAGAACTGTAGAGGTTTTACAACAGTCTGTTGATAGCCATGTGACTAGGAAGGAAACTGTCAAACTCCTGATGACTGTAAAGGGCATAAAGTGAGCAAGGATCACACCACCTGACTTCATTCCCTATCTTCGCTCATCTGCTGCCGAAACCCCTCAACCTGCCTTTGTTTACTCTATTCCTATGCACTCCTTATTGGCCTCCCAATTTTTACAGTCCGTAAAACTGAGGTTTTCTGAAGCTCTGCTGCTTGTGTCTTAACTTAAAGCATGTCCCATTCCCCTGTCACCCCTGATTCATGCAATTTCTTAATTTCAAAGTTCTCATCCTTGTTTCCAAATCTTTTCATGGCCTACCTCCTGCAACCTTCCAAGATATCTGAGCTCCCTTCATCCTGTCTGTTATGCATTCTCATCACAGTAGCTCTACCAATGGGTGGCTGTGCCTTCAACAGCCCAAGGTCCAAAATCGAGAGTTAACTGCCTTCACCCCTCTGCGCCTGTACCACACTTTCTCCCCTGTGATGTACCTTGAAACCTACCTTTTTGATGAAGCTTTTGCTCATCTGACCTTCTACCTGCTTAAGAGGCTCAGTGTCATGGTGTACTTTATAATATTCCTGTAAAATGTTGTAGCAGTTTGAAACAGCACTCTGTATGTGGGTGTTCACTTGTAACTGAGGTACAGAGAAACACGAGTAGATGAAACTATAAGCAGTAGCAGCCAGAAGGCATGGACCAGTTGTTTCAGAAATGGTCTGTGTCATTTGATTGTAGATCGTTACATTTCGGTCTGTCCCTAGATTTTCTCAAGTTCCGAGAACCCACAGTAGCCACCATTCTCACAGTGCCTTGGAACGTTTCATTCCATCAAAACTGCTATATAAATAATATTGATGACATTGGACAAGATTAGGCTTATCAATGCTGCCATTTTTTTGTTGAAATTTACAACAGAAGAATGGTCACCTCAGTTAGGCATCAGAAATTAGATTCCAGAATGCAATGGCGTAAAATGAAGCCAATTACCCCTTTGTGACAAGTCCACCATTCGATAAAATCATAACTGGTCACAACTCGGCTTTCCTGTCTCCTCCCTCGCAATACTTGACACCATCACCGATGATAAACTTCTCTAGCCCAACCCTGAATAAATTTAAAATCCTCAAATCCACTGCCATCTCGGGGAGAGAATTCCACATTCTCATGACCCTCTGAGAACAAGAGAAATCCCATGTCTACGTATAAAGGGAGATCCCTAGCTCTTCAATTATATTCCCCAGTTTTAGTCTTTCAGTAGTGAAGTATCAAACTCTGGTAACGATTCTGCACAGGTAAGAGAGTCTTTCAAAGGCTAGAGATAATGGGAACTGCAGATGCTGCAGAATCTGAGATAATGAAGTGTGGAGCTGGATGAACACAGCAGGCCAAGCAGCATCTTAGAAGCACAAAAGCTGACGTTTCGGGCCTATGCCCGAAAGGTCAGCTTTTGTGCTCCCAAGATGCTGCTTAGCCTGCTGTGTTCATCCAGCTCCACGTTTCTTTCAAAGGCTAGGTTGCTTTTCAAAGAGATGAAGTCTAAAGCTCCTTCTCTTATTTTACCAAACCGGGGTAAGCTTGTAGAATCTGACAGGACACATTCTTGGAGATTTCAAAACCTGAACTCCCACATCTACCTCTGCCACACAGTTAAAAAGCCCGTGTCCCCTCATCATCCAAAATTCCTTTTATCCCAAATGAATGAATGTGTTTAAAAGTAAATGAAAAAGATATTTAAATTTATTTCAATGTTCTTTATAATTCTATGTCCTTTAATCTTGCCTGGGTGTGGGCATCACATTTGCTGCTCAACCCGAATTGTCCCTGAACTAATTGGATCTTTGGGTCATTTCATAGCTCTTTTAAGAGGTGACATCATTCATGTCTGTCTGGAGTCAGATGCAGGCCAGATTGGGTAAGATTTCCATCCCTAAAGGGCATTCAATACTTCGATGCGCTTTTGCAACAATCAACACATGATCACCATTACACTAGCTTCCAACTTCAGATTTTAAAGAATCCACATTTCACCCTTTGTCATGGTGGGATTTGAAATCACGCTCCTAGAAATTATCCTGGGGCTCTGAATTAGTAACCCAGTGATCTTTCTGCTGTGCATTAACATCCCCTCCTCCTATGTGCTTGCTGAAAGCATCATCTCAGGATTAATCTGTAATTCTTGGTAATTCAGTGAGTAGTCTTTACAGATTGGCAAAGTAGAATCCGGTACATTAACCCCAATCTTTGCACAGGTTCATTAATGCAAGCCATTTATAGCCCCTCATTCGCTTCAGCATTAAAGACAGATGTGAGGCTTTTTTTAACGGCATGTTGAAATTAACAATCATTTCCTAACCATCAAGTTTCAGCAAAGGCTGTATTTTTTCAAATTAGTTTATCTTATGCAACATTAAAAACGCAATATTTGCTGGAATGATCTGTGAAAGGCTTTTTTTTAAAAATGCACATGCTGTTCACACTTCACTCTGTCAATCATCGCAGTCAAGGGAATGTCAGAAGCTGAGGTTTAATAATATTAAAAGAGACTTTTTTTTTATTAGATTTAAGACAGGTTGCACTTCCCCAGCAGGCACAGTTAATCCTGTAGGCTTTTGTCTTTGCTTGAATCACTAATCACAGAGCTGAACGATGCCTTTTAGCCCAACATGTTTACCCTTAGTTCTATTACCTAATGGCAATCTCCTACATTTTCCCCCATACTCTTGTATACTACTTCGATCCAAATGATCATCCAATGTCTCCATGAATCCTCGATTGATCCTGTATTCACAGCATTCCCAAGCAGTGCATTCCCTACACTAACAGGGTGCCGAGTGATAAAGATTTTCTTCACATTACCTTCGCTTCTTTTGTGCATTATTTTAAACCTATGCTCCTTTTGTTCCTTTTATGAGCAGGCATGGTTTCTCCCTATCTAGACTATCCAGCCCACTCAATGTTCCTCATTCAAATCTCCTCTCAGCCTTTTCCTCTCCGAGCAGAACCGTCCCAGCTGAAGGCTATCCTCATAACTGAAGCTTCTCATTCCTGGAACCGTTCTTGTAAATTGTACTGCACTGCCTCCAATACATTCACATCTTTCCTATAATGGGGCACTCACCATTGTACACAATACTCAGGCAGGGGTCTAACAAATGTCCTATGCAAGTTCAACATCACCTCCTTCTTCTTGTATTCCGTGCCCCTAATGAAAAAAGCCAAGGACACTTCTCATTTTATTAGGTGCTCCCTTCAACTGTCTTTCTACCTGCAGTGATCTGTGCACACATACGCCCAGGTCTGTCTGCTCCTGTGCCCCCTTTTGAATTATACTCCTTATTGTATATGGTATTTCAGTTTGTCTTGCAAAGTGCATCACCTCACATTTCTCTGCTTTAAACTTCATCTGCCACCTACCTGCCCATTTCCCCAACTTGTCAATGTCCTTTGTGAAGAAATCATCAAAGAAATAACTGGCATTCAAGATCTCCAAGTTCTCACTGGCCAAATGGAACTACCAGTGGGTGCATCCTATACACAAACATTGGTGACGTAACTTTCCCCAGAACAATCACATAGCAAGCAGATACTGCCAGATGCATGATCAAGCTTACACCCCAGCCAATTGACAGCCATCCTAATTTATACCTGTCCTATATGGAGCTGCCTGTAGTGATTTCCAACCACCCAATGGAAACAAACTGCCCAAGGTATACGCACCAGCTTTTGTCCCTGGTGTCATCGGTTGTTTAGTGATTTGAGGATGGCATCTTGATATCTTTCTGCCATGACTGGCCTGGCTGATTATCGATTCACAAGTTGTTAGACTCACAGGAAATGGCTTACTGTGAGGTAGTAGGACCCAGATTTCCTTTTGCTCCCTTTCACACTCTGATATCGCTCTGTTTCAACCTTAAGATGTTGTGGCTCAGAGCTTGATGCAGGTTGATGAGCAAGTTGTCTATATTTTGAATGATTGGTAACGAGCTCCTCCCAGACATTATTATCAATGCTACTACATTTCAAGGAGAGTTCCTCAGTGACCGCGGCTGTTCATCTGAAAGATCAACTGCCCCCTGGCTGAAAACCTTTTCGAACTCAGTTACCCCTGAACCAAAACCAACATGGCCAACACAGAGATAACAAGGTGTAGAGCTGGATGATCACAGCAGGCCAGGCAACACCAGAGGAGCAGGAAAGCTGATGTTTCAGGCCTAGACCCTTCTTCAGAAATTTCTGAAGAAGGGTCTAGGCCCGAAACGTCAGCCTTCCCGCTCCTCTGATGCTGCTTGGCCTCTGCGATGTTCATATAGCTCTCCAACTTGTTATCTCAGATTCTCCAGCATCTGAAGTTCTTATTATCTCTGGCCAACATAGAGAAGCAGGATTGCCAGTTCATGAATGACTGCAGTATCATTTCTCATTCTTGTTAAGGGCCAGACCAGACCCTCTCACAAAACCCTAACTTTTTTTAAAAGGCAAATGTAATGCCCCAGATGCAATGCAACTGGTCAAACGACTCGACATTAGGCAAAGCACAATTTAAACACTATACAAACACCAACAAAAGAAAGAGGAATTTAGAAGTAACATAACTCTACTGGAAAACTTAACAGAATAATGGATACAGTAACTATTATGAATTAACTGTACCAATATAGTAGCATCCCATAAACACACCCCTTGGCAAAAGGGGAAAGTCAGACACAGACTCTCACATGCAGTTCTCCAATCCAGGAGGAAAATAACATCGAGAAAATTCTGAGATGTAGCAGCCAGAAGACATTCAAACCTCAATAGCGCCTGCTTAAAGCTAAACCTAAAAATTAAAAATAAAACAGAAAACCTGATCTGAGAACTGGCCACACCCAGGCTGCTTCCATTGTTCCAACTTTAACAAAGACCCAAGGCCTCACAAGTTGTTTACTTTCTTAGACACAGCTCTGCACCTCTGCCTTACAACCTCACTTCAAAAAAAACCAGGACAAAATACCTTATTAAAGTGACATCATTGTCGTGTTCTGCATTGGAGGTACGAGGCACTCTCATCATCTTCAGTTCCACAAAAATAAATTTGGCTTGTTGTTCAATTTTGTTTCAGGAAGCCAATGACAGCTCAGACCTGGTCAGCCATATCTTCCAACCTGCTGTATGTGTCGAAGGAGGCATACTGTAATATGATACATATTTCTGCATTGATTCATTCCTATCATAGCTAACAAACATCCGAATGACATCACTGATTGTATCCTGAGGTAACAAGGTGTAGAGCTGGATGAACACAGCGGGCCAAGCAGCATCAGAGGAGCAGGAAAGCTGACGTTTCGGGTCTGGACGTTTCTTCAGAAATGGGGGAGAGGAAGGAGGTTCTGAAATAAATAGGGAGAGAGGGAGGGGCGGATAGAAGATGGATAAAGGAGAAGATAGGGTGAAAGGAGACAGACAGGTCAAAGAGGTGGACTTTTATCTATCTTATATCTGCCTCCTCCCTCTCCCCCTATTTATTTCAGAATCCCCTCCCCCTCCCCCATTTCTGAAGAAGGGTCCAGACCCGAAACGTCAGCTTTCCTGCTCCTCTGAAGCTGCTTGGCCTGCTGTGTTCATCCACTTTACACTTTGTTATCTCAGATTCTCCAGCATCTGCAGTTCCTACTATCACTGACTGTATCCTGGTCAACTTATCCCTTTTGAATTTGACCTCACCCAGTTTGCCCCTGCCTGAATTAACCCCCATCCAATTAACTCCCTTTGATCCCCCCCTCTGTCCAATTAAACTGCTTGATTTATATTTACCCAATTTACACCCAACGGACTTACTCCTGGTCAAATTACACCTCCCCGTTTCCACAAATGCCATTTACACGCTCCTGATATATTGGCAGCCACCCTATCCCACCCATTTTACACAGACCCCATTTATACCCCGTCCTGTTCCACACCTGTTTCAATGCAAATCGATACACTCTCCTTCCCGATTTAACCTCACCCCCAGTGATACTCCATCATTAACTTGCACACTGCCTCCCCTCACCAGCAGCTTCCCCCAGTCCTTGCAGTGTTCCGGGACCCACCAATGATCCTTGGCCTCAGGCGATGACAAACCAGCTGCAGGCATTTCCTTCCTGGAAATGAATCTCTTCAATGGACCTACTGATCTCTCACTACCCTGTCTGCGGGGTCGTTGAACTGATGAAAGCCTCCCACTGCCCAGTAAAGGGAGTGAGTCCAGCCATCGCCATAGGAAGGGCAATGGGCCTCCTGCTGGCTCTCCAACGTGCGTCTGAGAGCACCATAAACTCTATTAAATAGAGCCCAGGTTTAGGATACAGATCATCCACATTCTAAGTGACTTACAGCATTGGCTTGAGAGTAGAATGGCCTTCCCCGGTTCCTGCCTTCCAGCAATGCAGCGCTCAGATGGACCAAAGATCCTACAGGATCAGGAGACTTTCCAATGGATGGATCTTAATCATTTTCCACCGTGGCTACATTTTGTGACAAGTTGCTCACAGGGCTTGAGAGATAAGGAGATGAACAGATGTCAGATTCCAGACCGAATGGCTGACAGTTGCACCGTCAATTAACAGTGTAAATAATTTATCTTTTCTATTAGTTGCCGCCTGATAGGTCCTCTGTGATGCAGTCCCACGACATCGTCTTTTTTTATCGTAGTGGATAGTCACAGCTGAAAGTCCCTGCTCCAGCCTCCACTTAACACACTGACACTCTGCTCCTCCTGTTTTTCAGGGCTTCGACGATTTCATCTTTGCATTCTTCGCTGTGGAGATGATTGCCAAGATGATTGCGCTGGGCATCTTTGGCCCGAAATGTTACCTCGGTGACACGTGGAACCGCCTCGACTTTTTCATTGTTATTGCCGGGTAAGTTCTCTGAGCTGATTGGATTTTGTCTGTTGCTGCCTTGTCCATTGAACGTCTGCCGAATGCAGCAGCGTTATGGTGCGGTCCATTAAAATTCCTTCGTCGGTCTGTACTGTTCTGGTTAAACGTCCTGCTGTCATTTTGTTGGCTCATTGCCGCACGCACACTTCCAAGGCAAATTCATCAGGTCAGATTGTGAAAGATGATGCTGCCCCCAAGATAGTGATAAATTTATGTGACAGCATACAAACAAGTTCACTCCCAAGCCATCTCTCGGGAAGCCTTAACTCCAGTTTGCACTTTAACTGCCACACCACTAGGCAATTGTACAAGGCACAAAGTCTATCGCTGCTGACCATCAGTTATAAATGCAGACCGGAGAAAGTGCACAAATGTACTGTTTGGCATTAAAGTCATCCCCTGTTTAAACTCAACTCGCTCCGATGATTCATCAACTCTACTTACTTAACGATCAAAGCTAACCTCCAAGTTTGCAGTTAGTTTTAGTTAAGGGAGCTAATTTGTCTGAGCCTGTTGATTAGATTAGATTAGATTCCCTACAGTGTGGAAACAGGCCCTTCGGCCCAACAAGTCCACGCCGCCCCTTGAAGAATCCCACCTAGACCCAACCCCCTATAACTCACTCACCCCTGAACACTACGGGCAATTTTAGTATGGTCAACCCACCCAGCCAGCACATCTTTGGACTGTGGGAGGAAACCAGAGCACCTGGAGGAAACCCACGCAGACACGGGGAGAATGTGCAAACTCCACACAGACAGTCGCCCGAGGCTGGAATCGAACCTGGGTCCCTGGCCCTGTGAGGCTACAGTGCTTGAGAGTAGAATGGCCTTCCCCCAGTTCCTGCCTTCCAGCAGTGTTACGCTCAGATGTCAGATTAACTTGGTAAATATTGCTCTCCCCTCTTACACCTTGTTGAATTTTCTTCAAAAAGTAGTTTATTGGTTGTAAAGCATTTTTGGAATGGTCCAAGTGTGTTATAATGAGAATGGATGTGTTAACAATGTATACCATGATACAACAGAGGCCTGTGGCCACATGCAATAGCCTGTGAAGAAAGGATTCTTGAGTAGATTTGTAGCTCAGGTTGTGCATTGTTGCGGTTGGTTCGCCAAGCTGGTTCGTTAGTCCGCACGTGTTTCATTACCCTCCTGGGCAACATCAAAGGATTGTACAATCTCTGCTGAGAAATGGTGAGCTTGCAGAGAACTGTGGTCTGGACAATTACAAGCCAAATACTGCAGGTGCTGGAGATCTGTGAAAAAGAAAATGCTGAAAGTGCTGGAGAAACTCAGCAGATCAGGCAGCATCCATAGACAGACAGTGAGTTAATGTTACAAGTCTAGAATGACTCTTCTTCTGAACCCTGCATTTCTTTAGCAGTTTACATGTCAGACCGGTAAGTCTCACGTCTGTCGTCTGCAAGGTGTTAGAAAGGATTCTGAGGGATAAGATTTATGACCATCTGGAAGAGCATGGCTTGATCAAATACAGTCAACACGGCTTTGTGAGGGGTAGGTCATGCCTTACAAACCTTATCGAGTTTTTTGAGGATGTGACTAGTAAGGTTGATGAGGGTCAAGCTGTGGATGTGGTGTATATGGACTTCAGTAAGGCATTTGATAAGGTTCCCCATGGAAGGCTCATTCAGAAGGTCAGGAGGAATGGGATACAGGGGAACTTAGCTGCTTGGATACAGAATTGGCTGGCCAACAGAAGACAGCGAGTGGTAGTAGAAGGAAAATATTCTGCCTGGAAGTCAGTGGTGAGTGGGGTTCCACAGGGCTCTGTCCTTGGGCCTCTACTGTTTGTAATTTTTATTAATGACTTGGACGAGGGAATTGAAGGATGGGTCAGCAAGTTTGCAGACGACACAAAGGTCGGAGGTGTCGTTGACAGTGTAGAGGGCTGTTGTAGGCTGCAGCGGGACATTGACAGGATGCAGAGATGGGCTGAGAGGTGGCAGATGGAGTTCAACCTGGATAAATGCGAGGTGATGCATTTTGGAAGGTCGAATTTGAAAGCTGAGTACAGGATTAAGGATAGGATTCTTGGCAGCGTGGAGGAACAGAGGGATCTTGGTGTGCAGATACATAGATCCCTTAAAATGGCCACCCAAGTGGACAGGGTTGTTAAGAAAGCATATGGTGTTTTGGCTTTCATTAACAGGGGGATTGAGTTTAAGAGTCGTGAGATCTTGTTGCAGCTCTATAAAACTTTGGTTAGACCGCACTTGGAATACTGCGTCCAGTTCTGGGCGCCCTATTATAGGAAAGATGTGGATGCTTTGGAGAGGGTTCAGAGGAGGTTTACCAGGATGCTGCCTGGACTGGAGGGCTTATCTTATGAAGAGAGGTTGACTGAGCTCGGTCTCTTTTCATTGGAGAAAAGGAGGAGGAGAGGGGACCTAATTGAGGTATACAAGATAATGAGAGGCATAGATAGAGTCGATAGCCAGAGACTATTTCCCAGGGCAGAAATGGCTAGCACGAGGGGTCATAGTTTTAAGCTGGTTGGTGGAAAGTATAGAGGGGATGTCAGAGGCAGGTTCTTTACGCAGAGAGTTGTGAGAGCATGGAATGCGTTGCCAGCAGCAGTTGTGGAAGCAAGGTCATTGGGGTCATTTAAGAGACTGCTGGACATGCATATGGTCACAGAAATTTGAGGGTGCATCCATGAGGATCAATGGTCGGCACAACATTGTGGGCTGAAGGGCCTGTTCTGTGCTGTACTGTTCTATGTTCTATCTATGTTCTATGTTCAAAGATGGAAACGAAAAGTTTTCCAGAACCTTCTAGAGGTGACAGGTGTTGGTCTTAGGGAACAGGAAACCACTACAGGCTACAGAGAGACATGAATAACCATCTCACCAATGTGCAAGCCCTGAACTATAACATTGAGGCAACACAAGCCAATAAAATCCTCATGGTGCCATTGAAAATGCAAGTTTTCTGTTTCAATATAGTGTTTCAGTCAGAAGAAATTAAGCTCTCAATGGTAAATTCTTCAGCGCAGATATAATTGACTTGCTTTTATCTAGAGGTCTTGCCAGAAGAAATAAGGAAACAACCAGGATTAGAATAGTTTAAGACTCTACTCACTGGAGTTTAGAAGAACGAGAGGCGATCTGATTGAAACATATTGGTTTTTAAGGGGCTTGAAGGGTACACACTGAGAGACTGTTTCCCCTCTTGGGAGAGTCTAGGACCAGAGGGCATAGTCTCATAATAAAAGGGTGCCGGTCAAGCCTGACATAAGGAGGAATTATTTTCTCTCAGAGTTGAGAATCTTTGAAACTCCTGGCTAGTAGAGCTGTGGGGAGCAGGGTCCTTGTGTATATTTAAGGGTGTAATAGATAGATTCTTGATCGGGTGAAGGCGTAATTCAAGAGTGTGAGGAAACTGCAGAAAAGTGGACATGAGGAATATCAGATCAACCACGATCCTATTAAATGGTGGAGCAGGCTCGAGGGGCTGAATGGTCTAATCTTGACCCTATTTCTTATGATCTTTTTAACTCTAAGTGGGAAAAATGCTCATCAGATGGTAGATATCTCACACCACTTACCCAGCAGAATTTTGCCAACTCTGAATCAATGATAACTTCATAAGCCTTCATTCCTGTGCCACTAAGAGCTGGAAGAGTTAACTCCGTGCCTACTAAAGATGGTCCAAAAGACCTGCAAATGCTAATATCTAAATGAAAAATATCTTCAAAGCATTTACACAAAAGTCCTTTCTTGCTTCTTCTGATATTTTCTTCTTCAGGTTTCTGTGTCTCTGAATTCTTGTCTTTGAGGTGGAAAATGTGAAATATAATTGCTTCCAGTTACTGGGTGTGAAATAGTGTCTAGTGTTTGGAGAGACGGGCAAGGTGAAAAATCAGAGGTCAGCTGTGGAAATGCGAATGTAGCTAAGGTTTTTTTTATTAATGCAGCGACATGGGCATCACCTGCTGGGACAGCATTTATTGTCCCAGTCCTAGTTGATCTTGATGCAGTGGTGGTTAGCTGCCTTCTTAAACTGCTGTAGTCCATTTGGTGTGAGTAGTGAGGGAGTCCCAGGATTATGGCCCAGCAACACTAAAGGAATGGTGATGTGTTTCCAAGATGGAAATCAGGATTGGATCAGAGGTTCAAATATATGATCACCATGAAGCCATTGTTGATTGTCAGAAAAAAAGGCCTCATCTGGTTCACTAATGTCCTTTTGGGAAGGAAACTGCCATCTTTACCTGGCCTACCTGTGACTCCAGATCCACAGCAATGTGCTTGACTCTTAACTGCCCTCTGGGAAATTAGGGATGGACAATAAATGCTGGCCTAGCTAGCTATGGCAGTACAATGAGTTCAATGGCAAAGGGTCAATGGGAGAGGAAGGGAAGTGAGCCACTACAGGTTTGAAGTCAATCCTGTGGATAACATGAAAGTGTTTATTAATACTGCTACCTAATTAGCCTCTCGTCTCCACATTGTAGAGAAGTCCACCCTGTGGGCAGTGAATACAGTAGGCAGGAGAAGAGAAAGGACACATGAATTTCTCCCTCACTTGGCAAGGATGTTTGGGAACAAGGATGATTGTGTACGGCTTGGTGCATGGGCTGGCATCATACCTTCTGCCGTTATACAGGAAGCTAGCAGAGAAAGAGAAAACTGAAGCAACTGAAAAACTGAAAAGACTGAACCTTAGCTACATTTCGCATTTCCACAGCTGACCTCTGATTTTTCACCTTGTCCATCTCTCCAAACACTAGAGACTATTTCACACCCAGTAACTTGAAGCAAGTATATTTCACATTTTCCACCTCAAAGACAAGAATTCAGAGACACAGGAACCTGAAGGAGAAAATATCAGAAGAAGCAAGAAAAGAGTTTTGTGAAAATGCTTTGAAGATATTTTTCATTCAGATGTTAGCATTTGCAGATGTTGAGCTAAGAATGAGTGACTCAGGGCACCACAGAAGGAATGGCCGCTCCAGAAAAATGGAAATAAACGATACATTTGATGGGGCACTTACGTTGTTCTTGTAGGAAAGCCAAAAGGTGATCAGGGACTGGTGAGAAGAAAGAGACAAGCAGCAGAAACCTGTCATTGTTGTGACAGCAGTTGCCACCCAGGTTGATAGTGCTGTTAAGAAGGCTTACGGTGTATTAGGTCTTATTGGTAGAGGGATTGAGTTCCGGAGCCGTGATGTCATGCTGCAAACTGTACAATACGCTAGTGCGGCCTCACTTGGAATATTGCGTCCTGTTCTGGTTGCCCCATTACAGGAATGGTGTGGAAGCATTGGAAAAGGCGCAGAGGAGATATATCAGGACGTTGCCTGGTCTGGAGCACAGGCCCTATGAAGAAAGGTTGAGGGACTTGGGCCTGTTCTCATTGGAGAGAAGGAGGCTAAGAGGGGATTTAATAGAGACATACAAGATAATCAGAGGATTAGATAGGGTGGACAGTGAGAGTCTTTTTCCGAAGATGATGACTTCAGCTTGTACAAGGGGGCATAGCTACAAATTGAGGGGTGATAGATTTAAGACAGATGTCAGAGGCAGGTTCTTTACTCAGAGAGTGGTAAAGGCGTGGAACGCCCTGCCTGCCAATGCTGTTAACTCAGCCACATTAGGGGCATTTAAACAGTCCTTGGATAAGCAGATGGATGATGATGGGATAGTGTAGGGGGAGGGACTTAGATTAGTTCACAGGTAGGCACAACATCAAGGGCCGAAGGGCCTGTTCTGCACTGTATTGTTCTATGTTCTATGTAATTAGATGGGCTCAATGTTCAAGTCTGGGAAACGAGATAGACCCCCTGAAGATCCTTGCTGATTGGAACAAAACACAAACCCTCAGCCAACAAAAAGGAAGGAGGTGCATTTCAGAAGGTAGACACACCAATCTAGATTCAATGCAGAATCTGGGAAAACCGAATCGGGTGGAATGTGCATCTGAAAAGATGCATACTTCAGGTAGTCGTGGGAGATTTGAAGCCCACCTCAAGAGATCGAAATAGCGAGAAAGAGAGGCTGCCCCATCTTCAGTGCACATTCATATGCTTTTCCTTCCATGCATCCGAGGAAAAATGTAACATAGCACATTGAAACTTACTTTTTACTCCTGTGAACCAGAGAAAATTAGGTAAAGAAAGAGTATTTAACTTAAAAACAAAAGCAGAAATTACTGGAAAGTCTCTGCAAGTCAGGCAGCACCTGAGGAGAGAAATCAGAGTTAACACTTCATGTCCGGTCACCCTTCTTCAGAACTGATGGTAGCTGGGAAATGTTGATTTGTATGCAGGAGACGGGGTGGGGGGAGGGTAAGGAATAAACTATAGGTGGGGACAGAGGCCAAAGAGAGAGAAGGACAGTTGGGCAGACAAAGGAGTGGATAATGTTCCAGCTGGAAGGATGAATAGCTGCTAATGGGGACTAGTGGTGGCTAATGATGGGTGGTGAGTAATAGCAGACTGTGTCGTAACAAGGCCTGGTGTGAGGGTGCTGGGGTAAGGGCATGGGAGAAGATGCTGCATGCCCTAAAGTTGTAGAACTTGATATCAAGTCCAGGAGGCGGTGGACTTCCCGACCAGAAAATGAGGTGCTGTTCTTCTAGCTTGCACTGACATGCCCTGCAAAGCTGTCACTCAGTCTATGCTTCATCTCCCCAGTGTAGAGGACACCACATTATGAGCAGTGAATGCAGTTGACTAAATTGTGGGACGTGCAGGTAAAGTGCTGTTTCACCTGGAAGGTGTGATTAGGCCCTTGGATATTAGGGAGGGAGGAGGTAAGTAAGCAGGTGTTATATCTTTGAATTCAACTTTGAGGCACCTTCTCCCATATCCTTACCCCAATCCTCACACACCAGGCCTTGTTTTCACATGGTCTGCTACCACACTCAATCCGTTGTTAGCTTTTATACAATTTCTATTTTTGTTTCTGATTTCTAGCGTTCACAGTTCTTCCAGCTTTTTATTTAGTATTTTGCTTATAACCATCATGGATGTGTAGTATCTATCACCCACCTTAATACCAAGCTCATTTTTGCCCAATTACTGCTCAGTTGCTAATTTGCCAGTTTTCTGTTGCTAACAGTACATGAACTGATCTGCACTTGGATGCCATCAGCCCCACCAGTGCCTCACTGAGCTGTAAGCAGTTAACTTCTGAAATAGCATTTATTTTGTGGCTCTCTTACCTCACAAGCAAGCTCTGTCCTTTTTTGGCAGTGAGAGGCTCCCCAATCCACCTGTCGATTCCTTTCATTATGTTTTAAACTTGGATCTTGTCCCGTATTCTGTATTTTCCAACGAGAACAGATGTTGTTGCCTAATTACATTTAAGCACCAAAATAAAAGTTCATTTTCTTAAGGTTTCCCTATAAATGATTTACCACATATGCTCCATGTGCCTCTCATTTGAAATAATGGCAGCTTTGTCATGTGGGAAGTGTGAAAGCTCCTTCCCCATTCCCTCCCATATCTGTTGGGTGGAAGAAAAATGGAAGGGGATGATTTAAAATGAAAGGGACCATTGTCACCAGTGTGTTCTAAGCCAGTAATAACTCTTTTCTCTGCACCCAAAGCTCCAGGTTCAAACCCCCTTCATTCGCAGAAAGTGCATTTGTAATGTAGCTTTAACATGTTTCATTGTAAATTCTTCTGATACACCTATGACAAGTGGTAAGAGAAGGAGAGTCCCTGGTCAGCCATACATAATGCACAGTGATTCAGCTCAAGCTGCTGTTGCATTTTGGTGCAACAGGGGCAGGACTTATACAATTAATGGTAGGGCCTTCGGTAGCGTTGGAGAACAGAGGGACAAAGAGTTTGCATCGCATATAGACAGTGTGTTTACAAAGGTATTTGGCATGCTTGCCTTCATTGCTCAGTCCTTTGAGTATAGGAGTTGGGACGTTATGTTGAGTTTATACAGGATGTTGGTGAGGCCTCTTCTGGACTACTCTGTGCAGTTCTGGTGGCCCTGTTATAGGAAGGGTATTATTAAGCTGGAGAGGGTTCGGGAGAGGAAGTGGTGGATGTGGATACAATTACAACTTGTAAAAGACATTTAGGCAAATACATGAATTGGAAAGGTTGGAGGAATATGGGCCAGGAGCAGGCAAGTGGGACTAGTGGGTAGTTTGGCATTACATTCGGCGGGTACTGGATGGACCGAAAGGCCTCTTTCAGTGCCACATGACTCTAAGACTCTGCTACCTCTGGCAGTCACTCACAACCTGCTCCTCAAAGAACTATCTATGGGAACAGACATGGCCACATGCTGTGTCTGCCTCAGGTGCCACCAATTCCGAGTGGAAAATGAGGAAAAACTCAAAACCAGTGTCGATGCTGCGCACATACTGCCACGACACCCCTAGTTCACTTTGCAACATTTCTTTTTTCTCCATCTGGTGCATTTATCATGCACTTCCCCTTTGTGTTTAATCTATTCAGTTCAACTACTCTGTGAGAGAGTAAGTCCCACATTCTTGCTGGGAATTCCCAATTGGATCCATGGTGACTATCTTACATTCATAACCTTGGATGTTTCACACATGGAATCATCTTCCCTGAGCCTCTTATCATAATTATAAAGACCGCTACTCAGCTTTAACACATTACAAACTGTTAAGCCTTTCCTGATATTTACAGCCAGTCAGTTCTGGTTCATCTTTGTAAATTATTTTCGTTCCTCTCCTAGGCAGATAACCATGAGACTTTATGCAGTGACCTGATCTCATTGAATGCTGTCCTTGCATTGTATTAACTTTTATAATAAGTCCTTCAGCAGACGCTTCATTCTTCAAAAGAACAAAACGCTTCTGCAAGCAGATGTGTGAAGAAACTCTGTGCCGTTCAATCCGAGTAGATCAAGATTATCTGCATGCATGCAATGAGAAGGCATTTGAGCATGAGGAGATTTAATGAACATTCGGATGTACTCCAATGCACCAGGGTACCAAACAAACAGCTCTCCTCTGTCTCTGTGTGGTTGGTGAATGTGGGTTTTCAATGTGCAGTCAGCTGTTAGCTTTTCCAGAAATTGCTTTTTGCCTTGAAATTCCTACAGCTTGAAGACAATGGCTCTATAAGGCAGAAAAAGAAGCACAGAAGATAGAAATGGAGAATAGAAAGCCACTAAGTCCATTAAGCCTGCTCCACTATTCAATATAATCATGGCTGACCATCCACTTCAGTCCACCTGTCCGCTTTCTCCCCATGCCTTTTGATTCCTTTAACCCCTTAGAAGTAGATCTGACTCTTAGAATCCATAGTGTGGAAGCAGGCCATTTGGCCCATGGAGAACATACTGACACTCCAAAGCGCATCCCACACAGACCCATCCCCCTATCCCATAACCGTGCATTTCCCATCGGCTAATCCACCTCGTCCGCACATCTTTGGACTGTGGGAGAGAACAGGAGCTCCCGGAAAAAACCCACGCAGACGTGGGGCGAATGTGCAAATTCCATGCAGAGAGCCACCCGAAGGTGGAATCAAATCAGGGTCGATGGCGCTGTGAGGCAACAGTGCTAAGCCGGGAGCCACCATGCCACCCCTTCTTCAAAACATTCAATGTTTTGGTCTCAACCTCCTTCAGATAATTCCACAGGGTCACCACTCCTGGGTAAAGACATTTCTCGTCACCCCAGTCCTACATAGCTCTCTCTGACTCCTTAGACAACTAGATTCGCCCATCATCCAGAACTTCATTCCTGTACTGAGCCTGTCTAGTCCTGTTAAACATTTACAGGTTTCTATGGAATACTCCCTTCACTTCTAAATCCCAGTGAATATAGTCCTAATGGATCCAGCCTCTCTTCATTTGCCGGCCCTGCCATTCCAGAAATCAGTCTCGAAAACCTTTGTAGCTCTCCTGCCAAAGCCAGAACATCCTTCCTCGGATGAAGAGAGCAAAACTGCACACAATACTCCAGCTGTAGGCTCACCAAGGCCCTGTAATAGACCGAACAACTAGATGAGAAAATCCAAAATCGAAAAGGTCTGGCATCTCTTATCTGTGATACCACTTACGGTTTGAGAAAGCAGCTCACCACCACCTTCTCAAAGGCAACTAAGGACCGGCAATAAATACTGGCCCAGCCAGCAATGCCCACACACCATGAGTGAATTAAAAAATGAGTTCATGACATAATCAATTGATCTTTTCTGTGAAGAAAAAATAAACTAATGGATGATATTGAGAAGGCAGTGAGGGAGATAATAATTGTTCAGTAGGTAGAGACCAAAGCTCATCATGTTATCCTCCTACCATCTGAGGCTTTCACATATGAGGCAACAAGAAGAGTGCTTTTGGCAACTATTAGACAAGATCTTGTGATGCATTGTGTAACAGACCTGTCTCTGGGCTGGCGGCTCCAAATGCCACTTCAGGACTTGATGCCCATGGAAATGGTGCCATAATATGGTCAGACAGGTTGATTGTCAATCTGTAAATCCTCCCAACACACCAATGACAGGCAGTGAGAGCAAGAGAGTTTATTAATCAGCATGAGCCATACGGCAGCTGCATCGTCTGTAAGTACTTGCAATGAGAAAGCGCAACTGTGTACGCAGTGCTGAGCGAGAAGGCAGCAAGTGTAAAAAGAGTACAGAGTTTAGAAGAACGAGAGGCGATCTCATTGAAATATGCAAAATTCTGATATGGTTAGCAGGGCAGATACATGTAGGATATTTCTGCTATTTGGGAATTCTGGAACTGGCAATTAAAATTAAGGGGGATTCCATTTCAGGAATATACTTTGAAATTTCTCCTCCAGAGGTCTATGGAAGCTTACTCTTTGAGTATAATTAAAGTGAGGTAACAAAGTTTTGATGGCATAAAGGCTCATGGGAGATGTGTGGGTAAAAAAAATTGAAGTATTTAATTAGCTACAGTAATTAGTGGAGCAGACCTGAGGGGCTGAATGGCCTGCTCCTGTTTTCTTTCCATACTAGTACCCAGGACATGCCTGATAGACTCCTTACAGTGTGGAAACAGGCCATTCAGCCCAAAAAGTCCATGCTGACTCTCTGGAGAGCATCCCACCCTATCCCTGCACTTCCTTGGCTAAATCCTCCTAGCCTGCATATCCCTGGACACTATGGGCTATTTAGCACAGCCAACCCACCCTAACCTGCACACCTTTGGACTGTGGGAGGAAACCGGAGCACGCAGAGGAAACCCCACGCAGACACGGGGAGAATGTGCAAACTCCACACAGACAGTCACCCAAGGGTAGAATCCAACCCAGGTCCCTGGTGCTGTGAAGCATCAGTGCTAACCACTGAGCCACTGTGCCACACCCAAGCCATCTTTCGGCCACTTTTCAAAGTGGTCCCGCAAAGACAATCATGCGATCAATGTCAAGAAAGACCTCGCCATGAAACAAGGAAAACCTCAGTGCTGGTCGCTGTGGGTGTCATTTGGAATGATGAGGTTAACATCCACAAAGCCAACCGCTGAAGGATAGAATGGGAGCTAATATTTTCACACTTTAATGAAGATGCGCTTACAGGGCGACACATTGTACCCATGGTTTGAGAGCCTACGTTTCAGCCTGTGTCTCCTTACAGGTGCACAATTGAATCCTTAGATAATGTTCTACTTATGAGTAAACAATCCATATACCATCAGTACCGGGAGGTTCTTGTGACTATGTGGTAGTGCCCTTACCTGAAACCTAGTTCTGCCTGAGCCACACATGTGTGATTTTATATCTGAGAATGTTGGTTGCAAGATGTTTTCATAGTTAACACCAAGTCATCTGTTCCTAAGCATGTTACACTCACCACATATCATACTTCAACTTATTTACATTCTGCATTCCAAAACTTCCTACTGACGGAAAGTCAGACTGATTTGCAATTGTTGCAATTGTAAAGGAGTGTATGTTTATAACATTACTTGGTGCGAAACCTTCGCATTTTCCATTGTATTGAAGTTTTAGCCACCCCTCCCCCCATTAACACTTCACCAACTCCTTCCCCTCTTCGTACCCTCCACACCTTTTCCCCAAAACTCAGTGCATTTTGCAGGGTATTCATTCATACCACCTCGCATTGTTCTGTCTGCTTCACCACCACCCCAGCTCCTGACCCCGAGGCCGAGCTGCAGCGACGGGTCAGGAGATGTTGGTGGGAACTGAGAAATAGCAATAGCCACAATGAAGGCAAGGCAGTCCTGCCAGACATCATAGCCCGCCAGCTTTCTACGTTTAACTGTAATACAGTGAATGCCATTTGTGTCTTTACATTTGATGCCGTTTGTCTAAAGTCATTAATGGATCACTGGAAAAGGTTTGTGGGATTCAGTTCTTTCAAATGTTGTATCAATTAGGACATAACCTTTCAAGAAAATGAATTAAACATATGTAGCAGTAGCTGCGTGCTAAAAAGTAATATTTCTTCCCTTAGTCTTGATGGTTTTGAAACATAGCTAGAGTAGGACAGGAAAAATAGCCCTGTTGTTCCTTTCAAGACGTAATTGTTCAGCACCTTCAGTGCCCAGGATGTCTATCTGAGCGGCCAGGATAACCACGTGTTCTGGCTTCATCCAGCGCTGACATCATTTTAATGAGACGCTGCATGTTTGTATTTCGTGAATGTTTCCCCTTTTCAAAGTCTTCTCATCACCTGCTTCGTATTAAATGCAGCTCCTGCTGACCAGAATGTGCTGCTCTGAGCTTGGAGTTTGACAAGAGAAGGTTTTCTAACTTAATCAAATTCCATTGTGTTCTCTTGGCAGACACAACCTCACACCATTTGTTTTTCATTTAATTCTCTCCATCTATCAACCTCTGCCATCTTTACATTGAGTAAGCGTCTCATCGGACCACATACAAGTCCGTTTTTATGAAGCAAATTTTTAAATACCTATGATACAAATTCTCTCCCCTTTTTTGTGGTATTAATAGAATTGATGTAAATCTTCCATGTCGTGTGAGTCACAACTGAATTTATTGTCTTTCCAGGTAGTGTAACCTATCCTTTCCAAAAGCTCAAACATCAATATCTCACATAGCATGAAGGAAAATGTTAATTTTCTATTTTCTGCTGATGGGTCACCAATTAAAATTCTCACTGAGGAAGGGGGTTCGGCATAGTTAGTAGTGCCTTTCTGCAGTGGATGATGATAGATCACAGAATAATAACTGAGGAAAAGCTGATCATTCGATCTTTTAAAGGAAATGAGGATAAATAGCTGCATTTGAGGGACACAAAGGACCACAGGGAGAAAATAGGACAATTAGATCATTCTAGCACAGACCTGATACAGTCACGATGAGTCAAATGGCATCCTCCTTGGTGTAAGTTCCTATGATGCTCTGAAACTAATAAGTGTCAGATTTTTACTGCGAGAATTGCAGTTTCTGCACAAAATTGTATATAACAGGAATGGATGATCTAATTGTGCTGTTTAAAGTGTTTAGGCACTGTTGGGAAAGAAGTCCCAGGATTTAAACCCAGGAGCAATAGAGAAACAGCAATATATTTCCAATTCAGGACGCTGTGTGGCTCTGAAGGGAGCTTGCAGATGGCAGTCTTCCAGCTGCTAGCCATTTCTTTGAAGGTGGTAGACATCGCAAATTTGGGAGCTGACTGGTGAGCCTTTGCACTGTGATTTGTAGATGGAGCGTGTTCCTAACACATATGCCTCAGTACTGGAGGGACAGGATGTTGAAGGTGGTGGATAGGGTGCCAATCAAACAGACTGGATGGGGTTGAGTTTCTTGAATGTGTTGACACCATTCTCACCCAAGCAATTAGGGAGTATTCCAGTCACACTGCTAATTCGTGCCTTGTGGCTTGTAGACTGATTTTGGGAAGTCAGGAGGTGAGTTATTTGCAGTGGAATTCCTAGTCTTCTTTTGTCGTTACAGTATTTATTGTAACGTACAAGGGTCTGGGGAAATAACAGGAGATTGTGTTGATTTTAAGGGTTTCATGATCTGAGTTACCTCATATAGGCAGTCAACAACGTGTAGCAATTTTCTGATAGTTTATTGAGAAACACCAGTTAGATGTGGTGCATTCATTAATTAGGTGAAGAAAGAAAATATATAACCTGTGATAGATCAGAAAATCTCACTGACCCTGAAGCCATTCTGTAGAATGGAGGAGTAGGAACAGTGCAATCCCATGTCCTAGTGGCATTACAGTCTTTCCAGGTAGTCTTCAGGGGTCTTTGGTGGCAGCCATCTTTGTTCTTCCCTTGGGCTGATACAAGGGGATGCCTGATCTTTGCTCGAGAAGATGGTGGCTTGACCCTGTACCCCTCTCTCCCCATTTTTCTCTATTAAAATACATTAGTTTGGGGGATGGGCATCTCTAATGTGCCAATCAGCTGTTTAAATCGTCTTGACCAAGGACCATGGGCAGCTAACCATGATGCCAGGATGACCATTGGCCCTTTGTCCACTTCCAGTTGACAGTTAGCTTTCATTCCTTTGAAGAATAAAACTTTCTTAATTTTCAGTACACCACATGGATAATGGGGTCACCTGACAGATCTTGCATGTGAGCCATAACATCAGTGATCCCTAAGACATCTCCTCTGTTCGTATATACTGAGATTTATTTATATTTGCAGAAGGCTAGTCACGAATGTGACACAGTTCAAAGAGGTTTCATGCTATACAGGAAACACCAAACAAGGAATGAGTTAGTTATGTTCATTTAAAGAGCTAGTACAGGCCCAATGGGCCAAACAGCCTCCTCCTATGCCATAATGCTGCTGTGATTCTGTAATTCTACACATTGTGCAAGTGACTAAAGGATAAATCTATCACAAGCCTCACATTGTGGAATGAGGTAGCTTTAATTAGTAGTCTCATTGTAATAGGTCCACTGGGAACTAGTGATCATAATACTGCTGAATTCCATGTTGAGTTTAAAAATGATGCAATCCGATCACAAACAAGCACTTTAAAATCAAGTAAAGCCAATTACATAGTTCTGAAGAGAGAACTGGCTGAGGTTGACTGGGTAATCAGAGCAAAACATATTACCTTAAATAAACGGTGGAAAACATTTAAAGAAGCAATTCAAAATGTACAACGAAATGCATTCTGTTGAAAAACAGGAAAGTGTAACTGGAATACTCCCTAATTGCTTGGACGAGAATGGCATTGAATTTGAATTTACTCAGAAAATTAAGGATAGTGTTTGATTAAAAGGAAAAGCGTACAGTACATTAAATTACTGCAAATGTTTAGAGAGGCAAAAGGAATGTTGGCATTTACTATAAGGGGAATGGAATAGAACAGTAAGGAGGTTTTATCGCAGCTGCACAGGGTCTCAGTGAGACCACATCTGGAGTACAGTGTAAAGTTTCAATCTTCTTATTTGAAAAATGACACAACTATATTAAAAGTAACTCAAAGAAAGTTCAGTCCATCCGTTATACGTGAGCATAAAATCGTACGGAATAAGAGAAGAATACTGCTGGTCTCCTAGAAGCTGAGGAGAAATTATGGTGGTTAACAAGCAAATAGTGGTGAAATTGAACAAATATTTTGTGTCTGTCTCTGCAATAAAAGACGCAATTTGCATGTGACAAATAAGCAGGTGATAAAATGAACAAGAAAATTAAGGTAATTGATATTGGCACTGAAGCTGTGTGAGCGAAACTAAGGTAATTAACGTCCAGCGAAGCTCCAGAACCAGATGGTCTGTACCTTAGGGCCCTAAAAGAAATCAACAGAGATAGTGGATGCCATTGCCAGGATGTTCCAAAATTCCTGGAATGCTCTGAAAACAGATTGGAAGTATCAATGGTTGTTGTAGGAAGGAGGGAGGGATACATAGGGACTCACAGGCTAGTTAGCCTGACATCAATGATCGGGAAAGAGCTGCCTCTAATAATGAGAAAGCCTGAACAATGTCATGAGAAAATCACTGAATGATCAAAATCAAAATGGTTTTACGAAGGAAAATTGAGTTTGACGAATTAGAATTTTTTTGAAGGTCCAGCTGATAAGATCGATAAAATGGAAACTGCAGACGTGGTATCGATCTATTTCCAAAAAGGTATTTGGAAAGGTGCTACATAAAAGATATATATAAATGATGATAATACATTAGCATGGATAGAGGGTTGGTTATTGGATAGGAAGCGAGGTGTAGGCATCAAAGGGGTATTTTCAGGTTGACACACAGTGACTAGCGAAGCATCACTGAGTGCTGAGGCCTCAGTTATTTACCTTTAGATGGCAAAACAGGGTGATTTATCTGAGATGTGATGTGATAATGGGAACTGCAGATGCTGGAGAATCCAAGATAATAAAATGTGAGGCTGGATGAACACAGCAGGCCCAGCAGCATCTCAGGAGCACAAAAGCTGACGTTTCGGGCCTAGACCCTTCATCAGAGAGGGGGATGGGGAGAGGGTTCTGGAACAAATAGGGAGCGAGGGGAAGGCGGACCGAAGATGGAGAGAAAACAAGATAGGTGGAGAGGAGAGTATAGGTGGGGAGGTAGGGAGGGGATAGGTCAGTCCAGGGAAGAAGGACAGGTGAAGGAGGTGGGATGAGGTTAGTAGGTAGGAGATGGAGGTGCGGCTTGAGGTAGGAGGAAGGGATGGGTGAGAGGAAGAACAGGTGAGGGAGACAGAGACAGGCTGGACTGGTTTCACCTCTCCACCCCTCTCACCCACTCCAACCTCTCCCCTGCAGAACGGGCAGCCCTCTGCTCCTTCCGCTCCACCCCAACCTCACCATCAAACCCGCAGACAAGGGTGGCGCAGTGGTAGTATGGCGCACTGACCTCTACATCGCCGAGGCCAAACGCCAACTCTCCGACACCTCCTCCCACTGGCCCCTCGATCATGACCCCACCCCCGAGCACCAAACCATCATCTCCAACACCATTCATGACCTCATCACCTCAGGGGACCTCCCACCCACAGCCTCCAACATCATTGTTCCCCAACCCCACACGGCCCGTTTCTATCTCCTTCCCAAAATCCATAAACCTGCCTTCCCTGGTCGACCCATCGTCTCAGCCTGTTCCTGCCCCACCGAACTCATCTCCATCTATCTGGACTCCATTTCTCCCCTTTGGTCCAGGAACTCCCTACCTACGTCCGTGACACCACCCACGCCCTCCACCTCCTCCAGAACTTCCAATTCCCTGGCCCCAAACACCTCATTTTCACCATGGACGTCCAGTCCCTATACACCTGTATTCCGCATGCAGATGGCCTCAAGGCCATCTGCTTCTTCCTGTCCCGCAGACCCGGCCAGTCCCCCTCCACCGACACCCTTCTGCCTAGCCAAACTCGTCCTCACCCTCAACAACTTCTCTTTCGATTCCTCCCACTTTCTACAGACAAAGGAGGTGCCCATGGGCACCCGCATGGGCCCCAGCTATGCCTGCCTCTTTGTAGGTTACGTGGAACAGTCCCTCTTCCGCACCTACACAGGCCCCAAACCCCACCTCTTCCTCCGTTACATTGATGACTGTATCGGCGCCGCCTCTTGCTCCCCAGAGGAGCTCGAACAGTTCATCCACTTCACCAACACCTTCCACCCCAACCTTCAGTTCACCTGGGCCATCTCCAGCACATCCCTCACCTTCCTGGACCTCTCAGTCTCCATCTCAGGCAACCAGCTTGTAACTGATGTCCATTTCAAGCCCACCGACTCCCACAGCTACCTAGAATAAACCTTCTCCCACCCACCCTCCTGCAAAAATTCCATCCCCTATTCCCAACTCCTCCGCCTCCGCTGCATCTGCTCTCACGATGAGGCATTCCACTCCCGCACATCCCAGATGTCCACGTTCTTCAAGGACCGCAACTTACCCCCACAGTGGTTGAGAACGCCCTTGACCGCGTCTCCCGCATTTCCCGCCACACATCACTCACACCCCGCCCCCACCACAACCGCCCAAAGAGGATCCCCCTCGTTCTCACACACCACCCCACCAACCTCCGGATACAGCGCATCATCCTCCAACACTTCCGCCATCTACAATCCGACCCCACCACCCAAGACATTTTTCCATCCCAACCCTTGTCTGCTTTCCGGAGAGACCACTCTCTCCGTGACTCCCTTGTTCGCTCCACACTGCCCTCCCACCCTACCACACCCGGCACCTTCCCGTGCAAACGCAGGAAATGCTACACTTGCCCCCACACCTCCTCCGTCACCCCTATCCCAGGCCCCAAGATGACTTTCCATATTAAGCAGAGGTTCACCTGCACATCTGCCAATGTGGTATACTGTATCCATTGTACCCGGTGTGGCTTCCGCTACATTGGGGAAACCAAGTGGAGGCTTGGGGACCGCTTTGCAGAACACCTCCGCTTGGTTCGCAGTAAACAACTGCACCTCCCAGTCACGAACCATTTCCACTCCCCCTCCCATTCTTTAGACGACATGTCCATCATGGGCCTCCTGCAGTGCCACAATGATGCCACCTGAAGGTTGGAGGAACAGCAACTCATATTCCGCTTGGGAACCCTGCAGCCCAATGGTATCAATGTGGACTTCACCAGCTTCAAAATCTCCCCTTCCCCCACCGCATCCCAAAACCAGCCCAGCTCTTCCCCTCCACCCACTGCATCCCAAAACCAGCCCAGCCTGTCTCTGCCTCCCTAACCTGCTCTTCCTCTCACCCATCCCTTCCTCCCACCCCAAGCCGCACCTCCGTTTCCTACCTGCTAACCTCATCCCACCTCCTTCACCTGTCCGTCTTCCCCGGACTGACCTATCCCCTCCCTACCTCCCCACCTATACTCTCCTCTCCACCTATCTTGTTTTCTCTCCATCTTCGGTCCGCCTCCCCCTCTCTCCCTATTTATTTCATAACCCTCTCCCCATCCCCTTCTCTGATGAAGGGTCTAGGCCCGAAACGTCAGCTTTTGTGCTCCTGAGATGCTGCTGGGCCTGATTTATCTGAGTTTGCAGATGATACAAAGCTACATAAGCAGTAAAGATAATGCAAAGAGGCTACGAAGTTATATAGACGGTTAAGTGCTTATGGTAAGAAGCTGCCAGCTGGATGATAATGTAGGGAAATATGAGGGTATTCACTTTGGTCTAAGAATAGAAAAGCAAAATATTTGAGAAAGATATGAAACTTGGAAATGCTCCTGCTCACACTCAAAGTCTGTGTGTATGTGGATGTGAGTTTGCTCGCTGAGCTGGTAGGTTAGTTTTCAGACGTTTCGTCACCATTCTAGGTAACATCATCAGTGAGCCTCCGACGAAGCGCTGGTGTTATGTCCCGCTTTCTATTTATCTGGTTAGGTTTCCTTGGGTTGGTGATGTATGTATTTGAGCAACTGGGAAGGCAAACAGCATATTGGCCATCATTGCAAGGGGATGGCATTAGTAAGACCACACAGGTGTGCAGCTTTATTCTCCATATTTAAATAAGGATAAAAAAGGGGAAGTTGCCATAATCCTACTGGGCCATAGATTCTTAGTCGGGAAGGGTATTAAAGATGGAGGAACAGGGATGTGGAAATGGAGTGAGGGTACAACTCAGCCACTGAATGGCAGTGCAGACTCAGAGTTGAAAGGTCAGCTCCCATGTTCCTCTCTTTCTTCTGTAGGTCACGCAGTTCTGAGAGCTTCCCCATTGCTCCGAGATCCCTTCAGGGATCAAATTGCTCTCTGACTTAATCCAGCCCAGTGCAACTGGCTGATTAATTGCAGCTGTGCTCTCCTGTCCGTTAGCAAATAAAACCCAGCACCCTGAGCAATGGCACAGTTTGTGTCCCCACCTCAAGCTAAGGATTGGGAATGTGGTAGTGGAACGTGAACTAACGTCCAGATGCACCTCACGGGTGCCCTGCTATCTCACACACACACGCCTGCCCAAGGAGCGCTTGGTGTTGGTGAATTTGACTGCCCTCCCGTGACTCTTGCCAGATTATGCCTGCTCACTTTTTCCTTGCTCGAGCTACTGTTTTCATGTAAGAAACTTTGCTTCTCGCATCTGGGTTTCATCAAAAACAATCGATTTTGACAGACCACGACCAGATTTGAAAACAAACTCAAACCACATGAAGTGCAGTCTCGGGCAAAGGCCTTGCTCACCCCTTGGGTCTTCTCTCTTTCTTGCCCCCCCCACCCCAGCAGAGCATCAATGGGGACGTTCACGTGCCCATGTAAGCTCAGTGAGTGAATGCCCTGCCTGGTGTCTCATTGAGCCTAGTGGTTCAGAAAGGAATTTGGCGCAGTGTTCAGTCCTTCGCTAAACCAGACTGGGATGGTGAGAGGTCTTGCTACAATTTGCTCTCTGTTGGTGACATTGCTTTTATTACTGGCATTAGCCATGGCCCAGTGGCCATTAAGGCAGATTCCGGCAGTTTGATTTCTGCTCCAGTCATCTGAGCTGACACATTCAGTACGGGGGAGTGCTGAATGATTGAAAGCCAAAGTGCCATCTCTTTTGCACACAATGATCCCACGATGCTATACGAGCTCTCCTCACCGCCCTATCCAATAGTTATCCTTCAAATAGTTCATCAGAAAAGAGATTGTTCAATCCCATCACTGTGAGATCCTGCTGCCTAGAAACTGGGCTTTTCAAAATCATGCCAACGACTGCACCTCAGAAGTAAATTGGTGGGAAAATGCCATGGAATGGCTTGAAGTGGTAAAAGGTGCTGCGTAGATGCAAGATTTCCTTCCTTTCGTCGTGTCACTTAAATGTGTTGCATAACAGTGAAAAGAAATGTTCAGACCTATGTTTCACATTTTTGAGTAAATGGTATGGGTTAAATTATTGGGACTACCAGGGGCCTAGCTGTAAGGTAGGGTGCAGAAGAGGTTTACCAGGATGCCGTCTGGTTTAGAGGGTATGAGCTACAAGGAGAGCCTAGAAAAACTTGGGTTGCTTTCTCTGGAGTGGAGGAGGCTGAGGGGAGACTTGATAGAAATCTATAAAATTATGAGATGCATAGATAGTTTGATAGTCAGAATCATTTTCCCAGAGTTGAAATGTCTAATACTAGGGTAAGGTGAGAGGGGAAAAGTTCAAAAGAGATGTGAGGGGCAAGTTTTTTTCTTTATACAGAGATAGAACATAGAACATTACAGCACAGTACAGGCCGTTCGGCCCTCGATGTTGTGCTGACGTGTCATACAGATCTCAAGCCCATCTAACCTACACTATTCCATGTACGTCCATATGCTTATCCAATGACGACTTAAATGTACCTAAAGTTGGCAAATCTACTACCGTTGCAGGCAAAGCGTTCCATTCCCTTACTACTCTCTGTGTAAAGAAACTACCTCTGACATCTGTCCTATATCTTTCACCCCTCAATTTAAAGCTATGCCCCCTCGTGCTCATCATCACCATCCAAGGAAAAAGGCTCTCCCTATCCACCCTATCTAACCCTCTGATTATTTTATATGTTTCAATTAAGTCACTTCTCAACCTTCTTCTCTGTAATGAAAACAGCCTCAAGTCCCTCAGCCTTTCCTCGTAAGACCTTCCCTCCATACCAGGCAACATCCTAGTAAATCTCCTCTGCACCCTTTCCAAAGCTTCCACATCCTTCTTATAATGCGGTGACCAGAACTGTACACAATACTCCAAGCGCGGCCAGAGTTTTGTACAGCTTCACCATAACGTCTTGGTTCCGGAACTCGATCCCTCTATGAGTAAAAGCTAAAACACTGTATGCCTTCTTAACAGCCCTGTCAACCTGGGTGGCAACTTTCAAGGATCTGTGTACATGGACACTGAGATCTCTCTGCTCATCTACACTACCAAGAATCTTACCATTAGCCCTGTACTTTGCCTTTTGGTTACTCCTACCAAAGTGCATTACCTCACACTTGTCCACATTAAAGTCCATTTGCCACCTCTCAGCCCAGCTCTGCAGCTTATCTATGTCTCTCTGCAACCTACAGCATCCTTCGTCACTATCCACAACTCCACTGACCTTAGTGTCGTCTGCAAATTTACTAACCCATCCTTCTACGCCCTCATCCAGGTCATTTATAAAAGTGACAAACAGCAGTGGACCCAACACCGACCCTTGCGGTACACCACTAGTAACTGGTCTCTAGGATGAACATTTCCCATCAACTACCACCCTCTGTCTTCTTTCAGCAAGCCAATTTCCAATCCAAACTGCTATATCTCCCACAATTCCATTCCTCCGCATTTTGTACAATAACCTATTGTGGGAAACCTTATCGAACGCCTTGCTGAAATCCATATACACCACATCAACCGGTTTACTCTCATCTACCTGTTTGGTCACCTTCTCAAAGAACTCAATAAGGTTTGTGAGGCATGACCTTCCCTTCACAAAACCGTGCTGACTATCACTAATCAATTTATTCTTTTCTAGATGATTATAAATCCTATCCCTTATAACCTTTTCCAACACTTTACCAACAACTGAGGTAAGGCTCACTGGTCTATAATTACCAGGGTTGTCTCTACTCCCCTTCTTGAACAGGGGAACCACATTTGCTATCCTCCAGTCATCTGACACTATTCCTGTAGACAATGACGACTTAAAGATCAATGCCAAAGGCTCGGCAATCTTGGATGCTAAGAGTCTGGGATGCACTTCCATGGGTAGTAGTGGAGGCAGGTATGATAAGGACGATTGAGGGGCTTTTAGATAAGCACATGAACATGCAAAGAATGGAGGGATATGGACCAAGGGCAGGCAAAAGGGATTAATTTGATTTGGCATCATGTTTGGTACAACATTGTGGGCCCAAGGGCCTGTTCCTGTGCTGTACAGTTCCATGTTCTACTTTCTCTGTATTTAAAGCGGTCTTTCCATCTCATGGTTGTTCAGTTTATAGCTTTGTTTTCTTTCTTGTTGATATCCGGCTCATGAATTCCCTGACAGTGATTCATTATCCTCCATTTAAACAAACGCTTCGGTCATTGGCTGTTGTCTAAAATCTGTTAATTTTATCTCACTACCCATCCTCATTGCATAACCCTTCTGATCCAAATGAAATAATTCCTGACAATGACACGATGTCTACTATTTGACAGCCACAGTAAACTCTGTCAGGTACTCACTATATATATTATGATGAACTACTGGAGAGTGTTTTGCTTCTGATCTCTACTGGCACAGGGATTAAAAAAAACAGTCTTGCATTCATGTAGCACCCTTCAGGTCCTCAGAATGCTCCAAAGAACTCCTTTAGGCCATTAAATATTTTCTTGGAAAAGTAACCACTGCTTTTGAATAAATGTATGATTTTATTGTCATGTGTATTTAACAGTTAAAATACAGCTTTCATTTGTCACCACAATTCGGCACCATTTTGAATAATTTTAGAATGTGGCGGGAGAAAAGGGAGCGATATAGTTCAAACAGAGTCTATCAGTCCTGAGCCAGCTCATTATCAATGAAGATATGGAGGTGCTGGTGTTGGACTAGGGTGGACAAAGTCAGACGTCACAAGACATAGGTTATAGTCTAACAGGTTTACTTAAAGCCAAGAGCTTTCGGAGCACTGCTCCTTCAGCAGGTGAAGTTCACCTGCTGAAGGAGCAGCACTCTGAAAGTTTGTGATTTTAAATAAATCTGTTGGACAATAACCTGGTGTCATGTGACTTCTGACATGGCCAACGATGCCTGTGCCATCATCCCTCCTCTGCCACTTCACCACCATCTACACTGGACCCAACCAACATCAAAGTCACCGAACTTCAGGTGCCATCTTTCGCTACTGGGCCAATTGTCCTCTTCCACCGCATTGCCGCTGCCTGCACCGGACCCACCAACATCAGAGTCATGAGTCTCACCGCTGGGCTTACCTCATCGATGTAGGACATGCAGCAAACACTTTGCTGATTGTCAGATCTTGCTGTGTGCAATGTGCTACTAATCAGAAAAGCCATTTCTGGACTGATTGTGCCTGAGGTAACTGTGGGCCGGAAAACTGCGAGAAGACTGTTCTCTTCTTCGAATCTTGCGTGGAATCTTTCACATTGACCTGAGAGGGAGAAAAACGAGCCTTGGTTAGTACTTCATTCAAAAGACAGCGTCTCCACCACACTGCTCTTGCCCTGAAGTGCATTCAGTGTCAACCCAGACAGGGTGCTCACTGTCAGAGTGGGACCTTGACTAAGCCTAGCTGCTATGCCAGCAAGAAAATAACAGACATTTCAGTCAGTTGTCGCGTATTGACACCTAATACATCTAAATCTCAGAATGAGTCACTGACTTCAGCAAACAGATAACAGGGGAAAACTGGACATGAGTTTTTTTTTATAAAATCCCTTACTAATGTTATTTTTGGCTTCTGACCTAATCTTCAGAAGGGTAATTTGTCAGTGGATTTTAAAAAGAAAACCTTTACATGTGGAGAGTTTCCAGATTTCAAGTAACTTAACATTTTGACAACACTTGAACAGGGCTTCAAACCATGTGTTTTTCATTTTGTAAGAATGAGCTGTATTTTAGAGGGTATTTGCGTGACTGTTGTAAGGCGAACACAATAATTTTTACCAGCACTGCATCCATGACATAAAAGAAATTTCTACTAAGTGAGTCAGGGTCCTATCTGAGACTGCCGCCAAACAGCAAGTACACATAAGGAAATATCATGGTCACGTTCACTGAGATCAATTGAGAAAACTTGTCTTCACATAATAATGATATGAAATGATAATGCTATGCTTCTCCATATTGATTTGGATGGAAATAATAGTTCCCCTCTAACCTCTGGGTCACACCAAAGCTGATCTGTGGAGATTTCTGTTCCACAAGCCTGATTAATTGCCTGATATGGATTTTTAAATTATACTCTACAAATTTATTTTCTGCATTAACATCTACATTATCGTCTCCTGCAGTTTTACATTCAAGCAAGCACCATTCACTTTCCTATTCTCCTTATCATATGTCTAAAATGCTGTCAGAAACCCCACAGAACTCACCTCTTCACTGATGCCTTCAATGATGACCTTACTCCTCCCCAGCAACCTTTGCTGCATGCTGGTGACAATTGTACTGGATTAGTGTGTTGGTAGTATCGCTGTACCAGATGTATATAATATATTAATATATTCTTGAATTTGCATTTTATAATAGAGACAGATAGACTTTGGTCTGTTCTGTCTAGGTGACTTTCTTTTAAAAGGTCAGAAAGTCACTTAGAACAGTAAGCTAAATGCATCATTTCCAAGATGGCTTCAGTCAAATGTCTGTAACTGAGATTTGCATATTAACCCTTTCTAACTGATTAAAGATTTAACAGCCATCTTAGGTTTGTTCAATACATTTGCATAGTTCTATGACCCTTTGATCCTTTGCTTATAAAATCTGTGCCTGCTGCCACCTTTCTCGCTGACACCTGAAGGAGTGAGGCTCTGAAAGCTGGTGTTTTCAAATAAACCTATTGGACTATAACCTGGTGTCATGTAATTTTTGACCTTGTCCACCCCAGTCTAACACCGGTGCCTCCACATTGTGGTGGGGTGTTTGTGCTGAGTTTACACACAGAACAGAGGCCACTAGTTTAGCTTTAGAACTTCAGTTCATTTGAGAAGAATCAGGATTTCACCTCAGATGGGAGAACCATTTTCTCTTAGCATGATTTATTTTGGGGGAACTTGTCATTCTCACCGAAATATTTCTGGATCGTGGAATCTCTGAGCTGGGAGAACTTGTGGAGTTGAGAGAGCTGAGAAAGTGTTCAGGCCATCAGAACTGTGTAAGGTCTGTGCCATTCCAGAAAGAAATAGTGAAGCTGGAATATTCCAGACAGGAACAGTAAATCCTCTCGGCTCAAGGCCAAGGAGGGATCAGCAGCAAATACTGGCCATGTTTGCAACATCCACCCCCCCCCCCCCCCCCAACCATGAAAAATGTTTATTTTGAAAATGACAGCTTGGGGTGAACACTACATTAAAAAACTCTAGGCATTTGCCCAATGCCCGATTATGAATGGCCTGTTTTAAAGCCAGGGCCTTCGGCACTTGGACATCATTTAGCTTTCCTCAAAGGTGAGATAATGAAAAAAAAATGTTTTTAATGAAGGATGTTATTCCAAAATGATACTTCAGGTTGTTGAGGGGCTATTGTTGCTAACAAAAGGTCTACTTCTCTTTGATACATGCTTTTCAACTCAAATGGCATTTGAACATTGAAAGCGATTGTAATGAATGTACTGTGAAATACTGACCAATTTATTAATGTGGTTGAAAGGAGATGTGCTTGACTCAGAGCTTTTATCAAAACAGAGCCACACAGAAATAAGATGGAAATATTTCTTGGATAGGGTATATATTTGCTTAGATCCTCCTAAGTGCCTTACATCCATCATCTCAAGAGTCCTGCACTCCCCAGATTAAACAGCAACTCAACAGCATCCATTTTGATACACAGGCATTAAGAGTCACTGCCTTAATACAAATTGTTGGTTAAAATTTAATGCCTTCCTCCCGACAGAGGCCTGTTTGAAGGCGGGGAAGCAATGTTATCGGGAACGGGTGGTCCAGGGTTCGGGTTCTTTTGCCTCCCAGCAGTTAGGCCCTAGTTTGTGGGCAACTTTCCAGTGAAGACCTTCAAGTGGCCCCAGAGCCGTTGCTTGACAAATCCCGTAGGATCGGCCTCCAGCTTTCCGAGGATGGGGTGGGGAATGTTTTCTGCTTCAAAGGTGCTCTGAGTCCAACAGCGGACCTGACACACGAAGACAAATCCCAGCCCTTCCTGTTGACTAACTCACTACTGACCAACACCTCCCTCCCTGAGAAAATTAATCCATTCCCCTTACCCAACCCTGGACAATTGCCGTTGATCTCCTGAGGAGGTTCCTGTAAAATAACACCCAGTGTTGCTGACGCAGAATCTGTTGGCTTCTGCCTGAGGGTCTGATCTATCCAAGCCTTAAATCACTGAGAGACCCAGCACTTTTCCAATTAAGTGCCTCAGAATATCTCAGAATAATGTCGTAATTCCCATGGGAAAGGGATGCAAGGTCCTGGAAACAGACCTCAGGAGTCACTTTGCACCCACTGCTTTTCTGCCAGCTGTGAGTCAGTGGGCCCTGCTCCCATCTCTGTATCTCTAGGTCAAGAAATAGGCTGAAACTTCAGTGCAGTGCTAAGGGAGTGCTGCACTGACAGAAATGCTGCCTTGAAACTGAGACATTAGACAGGGTTCAGCCTGCTTTGTCTGGTGGGTGGTATGGTGCCACTTTACAGAGGAATTTGTGGCCTGACTAATACCAACCCTTCAAACAAAATCAGTAAAGCAGATTAGTTGGTTTTATCAGGTTGCTGCTCATGGAATCTTGCTGTGCATGAAATGACAACAGTGCCCCTGTACTACAACATTGAATGTGAAGGGTGCTATCTGAATGTTTGGGGCAGTGAGAGAGGGAGATACGAAATGTTCACTTAACTTACAGCACCACCATCCTTTGACGCCGTTGTTAACTTGAAGAGAAACAACCCCCCTACGCCAACCAAAGCAAAGCTCAGGTTCCATAGGTCCACGGTAGAACAAACGTGGCCGATAGCCAGGCTGTGAATTCATCCAATCGCACAGCGCATTGAGGACATGGACATTTTATCTATCTGGGTGTGAAATTTGTGGTTACGTCAGTCATAAGGAATCTGTTGTTAATCTGTGTATAAAAACAGTTCCTGCCAGTAATTCAAGCTGGAGTTGGTTCAATTAGATGACGATAGAAAGCGTTAAAGACCTAAAAAAGATATAAAAATAGAAGAAGCATATTTGACTGACAAAACCAAACTACATTGTGAGGGCTTCTGTCATGGCTCAGCTGATATATGTGGGCTGTCCAGGACACAGCTAAATCCTAATCTAGAATCAGTTTCTGGATCCGCGTCTGTCGGGGAAGAGAACAGATAAAGTCAGCACAGTTTACGATTCTGACTTGAAATACGAACACAAAGCAACCGAGAGACTTAATACAACAATAACTTACTTCCATATAGCACCTTTAAGACAGTACAAAAGTATCATAAAATTTTATAGGACAGTAGAAGACCATTCAACCCATCATGTCTACCCTAGCTCCAGAAACAGCTATCCCATTCTCACAGCCCTTTAAATTCATCCCTTTCAAATATATATCCAGCTCTGTTTTGAAACCTCCTGTGGAACCCACCGCTCTCCCAGGCAGCCCATTCCACAGCATAACAACTGTCTGGGTAAATAAGTTTCTTTTCATCTCAATCATAGCTCCCTTGCTGACAATTTTGAAATTGCAGCCCTTGGTTACTGGCGTACAAACGAGTGGAAACAGAATATTCTTCTTTATCTTGTCAAAATTATTCATAATTTTAATCAACATCTTAATCATTTCTGTTCCAAAAAGAATAAACCCAATGTCTCTAATCTTTCCTCAATTCTAAAATCCTTCATTCCTGGTGTTATTCTAGTAAATCTCCTTTTTGCTCTCTCCAGGGCTTTAGCACCCTTCCTTAAATAAGGTGCCCAGAATTATGCACAATACGCCAAATGTAGTCCCAGCAGTGATTTGTAGAGGAGTGGCATCACTTCCTTGCTTTTATACATAATGCCGCTAATTAAAAGCCCAAGGATCCTATAAAACATTCGAACAACTGGTTCAACTTGCCTGCCCACCTTTGAAGTATTATGTACCGAAGCTTGAAATTGTATTAATCCCCTCAAAATTGTATTAATCAGCCAATATTGTTTCTCTATATTTCTTCTCCTAAAATGCTTTACCTTCTGTGCGTTGCAATTCATCTGCCAGGCATCTGCCCAATTGGCCAACTTGTCACCATCCCTCTGAAGTCACTCAGCATTATCCTCACATGTCACTATTCTCCCTGGCTTAGTACCATTTGCAATCTTAGAGATATTTCCCTCAGCAACCATCTCCAAATTGTTGCTATAGATCAGAAAAATCAAGGGTGCAAACAGCAATACCTGGTGAACGCCACTTTCAATGCATCTCCAATCTGAGAAATAGCCATCCGTACCTACTCTCCATTTCCAATCTTTTACCCAACTGCTAGCCCATGCTGTCAAGGACCCATCCATCCCGAACATTTCTAATTTTCCAACTAACCAGCCATGTGGCACTGTATCAAATGCTTCTTGAGAGTTTAAGAACAAAACATCCATAGCACTACCCCCTTCCATTGCCTGTGGCACCATATTGAAGAACTCAATCAAATTTGTCAGACATGACCTGCCCTTGAACAGCCATGTTGACTGACTAGTATTTACTTATTTTTCTTTAAGTGTCTATCCATCTTAACCCATATTATAACCTGAATGTGTTTCCCACTGGGGACGTCAGGCTGACAGGTCTGTAGTTTCCTGGGTTATCTCTTGTCCCTTTCTTAAACAACGAGCCACATTTGCAATCCTCCAGTCCCCTGGGACTAATCCTGTGGTCAGGCAGGCGTGGAAAATTTTCCGTCCATGTCTCCACGATTTGGTCCCTTACATCTGTCAGCAATTTAGGATGCATCCTTTCGAGGCTTGGAGACTACCCTACCTGAAGTGCTGCCAGTACTTTTTAGCGTCTTTTCAGTATCTGTCACTGTCCGGCTCAGTTATTCAGCATCCACATTTGCCTTAGTCAGGCTCTCAAAGTAGCCACAGTTGAAGGAGCAGGATGGAGACTAACCTGACTCTTCCCAGGTCCATCCCACATAATTGACAGAATGCAACAGAGTCAAGAGAACGAGGTTGGCAAGAAAAGATTTATGACGTATAGAATCGTGTCAGTGTTGGACAAAAACGGTCAAAAGATCCAGATTAATGGATTACTGCATGCAGTGGGGACATTGCAAATGATGCAGTTGCACAACAGAGTATTAGTAATAATAGTCCTTTGAATGAAGAAGTACTGAGGGCATTCAACGCACGCTTCCGTGTAGGGAGCAATTTAACAATGCAATGTGTGAAATCAAATTGAAGAAAGCAGACCTAAAGACAAAGCAGATTCATTTAGAAATAATCTCAAACAGCCAGCAGCAAATGGTGCATATGAAGTAACTACTAACACATGACCAGATCATGGTTGGTGTTTCAGGTCAGGTCTGGTTATTCAAGCCAAAAAGGATTTGGTGCATGTAAAAATCAGTACAGGTCGCTAGGCAGTCCGAGCTCCAGAGACAGAAGACAATAGGAAGTGAAGCAGAATGGAAGACATAAGGTAAACTGTTTCCACATTGGCTGCAGGGGAGAAAGTGTGCAAAAGTGTAACTCTGTGCAAAAAGCAGAGTAAAGCGACTTTCTGGAAGAGAAGGGAAGAAGCCTCATAAATGGGATGATGGCCCAAGCACAGGGAGCTCAATGACACAGCTGCTGGAGTGCGGCATTTTAGAAGAGTCTTCACAATTCCAATTCAAAGTACAGTGAACAAGCAGAGAAAGTCTGCAATACCAAGGCAGGCTTTAGAAGTGGAAAAAAAGATTCAAAGCTAGAGAGAAAAGAAACAATTCTGGGAATGAATATTTGAATATAGACTTGAAAGTGAATGGGCACATCACAGAGTTTAAAATGGATACTTGTAGTGAGTATCTCTGTGTTGTCAGGCCAGCTTAAGTAGCTCAGAAAGATTAAATTATATCAATCCTCAATGAAACTGCAGGGACCTGGAGCAATGTCATTGAGAACTCAAATGCAAGGGGAGAGAAATGACTGAATTTCTATTTGCCATCCAGAAGCGTGTTCAACCCTGAAATGAATTCACAAGGTCAACAAGATTGCAGCTGCACATCAAGGAAGTGAATTTCAAAATGGGTTTGGGGAAATGGAAGGTAGAGTGCCATATTACCATAAAGGGAAATGCAAACCCAATCTAGCTCATACACCAGGGAGCAAACCGTACCCAATCCCTGGACGAAGTTAAGGAAGAAGTAATTCCTGTGCTTAGTTAAGGAATAATTCTACATTGTATGAGATGGTGATCAGGAAAGGTTACTGTGCCCATGCTTAACGTTTCAAGAAGAATCTGTGTGGATCCAGCTCAACTTCATAAAACTACTGGTAGAGTGTGACATTCACCCAACGTCTCCTATGGATGAAAGTTTAGCAAAACAAGCAATTCACCAAAGTTAGAGCACAGTAGATTCTGGTAATTACATTTGAATGAAAACTCCAGAAAGGTTAATGTGCCACTGATATAGTTTAAATGGATTGCTGCAAAACCTTTGACAAGGTAGGAGACAGAGGGTGGTGGTAGAAGCAAAAACAAAGTTGCTGGAAAAGCTCAGCAGGGCTGGCAGCATCTGTGAAGGAGAAAACAGTTAATGTTTCGGGTCCGGTGACCCTTCCTCAGAATTGATGGTGATAGTAGAAGGCTGTTTGTGTGCTGGAGCCGGTGTCCATTGGTGTACCAATGGGATCAGAGCTGGGACCCTTATTGCTTATATATAAACAACATAGATGAGAGTGTTAGGGATAATGATAAGCAAGTGGGCAGTTGATACAAAGGTTGGCCAGGTGGGTGAATATTGAGGAGGAAGATGTTAAGTTACAGGAGGATATAAACAAATTGATCAGATGGGCAGATCAGTGACAAATGAAGTGTGAGATGATGCACTTTGAAAGAAGGAACGAGACAAGGGAGGACTTAATGAATGTCAGGACATTAGGAAGCTGAGAGGAACAAGAGGGATCTTGGGGCATTTGTCCACAGATCCCTGAGAGTGGCAGAACAAATTAATAGAGTAGTGAAAAAGTCACAGAGGAAGGACATTTGCTTTTATCAGTTGTGACATAGATGATAAGAGCGGGTTGGGGGCTCAACATGGAGTTGGTTAGGCCACAGCTGGAATACAGTGTGCAGTTCTGCTGACCACACTGTAGGAAGGATGTGATTGCACTGGAAGTGTTGCATTGTGGATTCACCGAGTGCATTCCTGGAATAGATCATTTCAACAATGAAGAGAGGATGGATAAATTCAAGTTGTTTTCTTTGGAGCAGAGAAGTTTGAGGGGGGACCTGATAGTGGTGTATGAGATTTTGAGGGGCATGGACAGGATGGATAGAAAGCAGCAGTTCCCCTTAGCTGAAAGGTCATTAACAATGGGGCATAATTTTAAGATGAAAATCAGGACATTTAGAGGGGATTTGTGGGAAAGCGTTTTCACCAGAAGGTGATGGGGATCTGGAATGCACTGCTTGGGAAGGTAGTTGAGATGGGAAATGTAACAACTTTGATGTGCACTTGAAATGTCATAATATTGAATGCTATGAGCCGAGTTCTGGAAAATGAGACTAGTGTAGATTGAGTGTAATTTGTTGGTAGTACAGACTCAATGGACTGAAGGGTTTCTTCTGCATTGTATGATTCTGTAAAGCTGACAGCCTTTCTCATGCCTTTTTGGAATTACAAATTGAACAGTTTATCTTGTGGACTAACATTCACACCAGAGTGTTTGCTGAAAAGAATTCAGATTCATTGGAAGAAATCACTGGGGTGATATGTAACACAAATGACATAGTAATACAGGGGGAAAGACAGGGACTCAGTTTAACATCTCGTCTGAGGAGTAACATCTCTGGCAGTGCAGCACTCCCTCTCTACTGCAGTGGAGTGACAGCCTGGTCTCTATGTTTCTGGAGTCAATCAGAAGGCTGTTGTCATGTCGTTATTCCTTAGCTCAAAGGCCCCTGGTGATGAGCAGTCTGTAACTGTGTCCCTCACAGCTTTGAAAAGTCTCTGCAATGAAACTTGACCCTACAACCTTCTAGCAAAAGCAAGAATGCAACCCACTGACACCAAAGCAAAATACTTCAGGGACTCATCAATTTATATTTGCAGTAATTATGCATTTTCGCTGTGGAAAGCTGCATTGGCGTAGTAAACAATTAATAATTGGCATTAGCGGAGGAAATAACAAGCATTTCCAATGGAATAATGATACCTGGCAACAGAATAAAAGTGACAAAAACATATATTTTTGTCTTTCAAACCAGTGCTAAATGCCGACAGTCACCATGGAAACACATTATTCTGTGGTTGAAAACACATCACAAGCAGTTGAGAGCTTCTGCTGATTAGGATTGGCCACAAGTGTATTAATGATGTACATTGAATGCCTGGGCAAAGGCTTAAATAAATTATTACGTTACCACAGGTAGAAACTGCCAAATAGTTGTGTGCATGAGGTGAACCCTCCAGAGTTACAGTGTCCACAATCACTGAGGAGCAGGACTGTGTTGGACCACCACTATCAGAACCACAGGAAGCCTCTGATAATGTTCACAACAGATGGCCCAGCGTGGAAATGCAAAACCTTTGACACAATGGTTTTTGTTGTAGCTGTTGGGTGAAAGGTCATGACACATTCCTGAGTTTGTGTTTTTGGAGAAGAATCAAATACACCATGGGCGCAGTTCACATCTTGTGTTGGGTCTGACAGCGTCACAGTGAGGTCTCAGAGCAGTGCCTCACCTGTACCATTCTAATGAGTTTGCAGAGGTCAAATCACAACCAGCATGGAACATTTTCCATCATTCTCCAGCATGCCGTAGCAAATGGAATAACGAAACATAATTTTGATACACATTCATATATATAATTTAGTGACTACTTCAAAACTGTTGTGAACATTATCAGAGGTGACAGGGTACATTCACATTGAAGAACCTGGCCTTAACAATAACCTTCCATAAAATTCTCAGAAGTCAATGGCAGCCAGGCAAGTAACAGCCTAAGTAACTTTGAACGGGTCTGCAATACTTATTTGTGTTCTAACCTGCTGCAGGGATAGTTTTCTCCAAGAAATGGCCCTGTGCAGTAGGATATGTCCCTGACTTTCCAGCAAACCTCTCAAATAGGCCAAAGACGATTGGCTATCCACAAAGCCTTCATTTTGATGGGAACGACTTCATCCACTGAGCAGACTTGGTCACATGATTCCCACCACACTGAATCTAACTACATTTTTTAACGCACGAATAAAGGCGAAATATGGCGAAAGCTGGAAAGATTAAACTCGGTTCTGAAGAAGACCAGACTGAGTTTAATTTGGATAAATGCAAGGTGTTGCACTTTGGGAAGACACACATGGGGCAGGGCTTATACAGTTGATGCTAGGGCCCTGGGGATTGTTATCAAACAGAGAGACTTAGAAGTTCAGGTACATATACCTTTGAAAGTGGCATTACATGTCGATAGAATGGTGAAGAAGACAGTTAGCACCCTTACCTTCATTGCTCAGACCATTAAATATAGGAGTTGGGACATCATGTTGCGCTTGTCCAGGATGTTGGTGAGGCCACTTTTGGAGTGCTGTGCACAACTCTGGTCTTTTATAGGAAGGATATTATTAAATTGAAAAAGCGGTAGAAAAGATTTACAAGGATATTACCAGGACTGGAGGGTTTGAGTAATAAGGAGAGGCTAGTTAGGCTGGTATTTTTTTCACTGGAGTGTAGGGGATTGAGGGGTGACCTTATAGAGGTTTATAAAATCATGAGGGGCATCGATAAGGTGAATAGCAAAGGTCTTTTCCTGGGGTAGGGAGTTCAAAATGAGAAGGCATATTTTTAACATGACAGGACAAAGAGTTAAAAGGGACCTGAGAGGCAGCTTTTTCAGACAGAAAGTGGTTCACGTGTGGAATGAACTGCCAAGGGCTGTGGTAAATGCAGATACAGTCGCAACATTTAAAAGGTATTTGAACAGGGAAGTGAATCGGAAAGGTTTAGAGGGATATGGACCAAGCACAGACAAATGGAACTATTTAGTCTGGGAAACTCAGTCGGCATGGATGAGTTGGACCAAAGGGTCAGTTTACATGCTGTATGACTCTAACTCTATTAACTCTGTTTCTCTCTTCTCAGATGCTGCAAGACCTGCTGAGTTTCTCCAGCATTCTCTGTGTTTGTCATCATTTTACCCGTACAGTTTTGAAATAGCAGACTGTTTAGGAGCCGCATTTACTGTCCACATCAACCTAACTGTGGCCTTCAAAGAAAATATTCTGGCCTATAAAACAGGACCAACCATGTGTTTTTGTACTCTCTGGAAATAATCAACCTTCTTCCATCAAAACAGTGAAGCAGAAGGTATATTACATCAAAACCTCCTCAAAAGACTTTTGGAAAAGAAACTCTAAATTTTCAATTGTTGGCTGGCCCATCAACCGTCCTCACAAAGGATTTCCAGCCTGCCAGCTCCAGTCTGGGGCTTATCAACTCTACCTTTAAAGCAAGGACATTGTTTATCTATTGAGTCGGACCTCATAGAATATGAGTTCCCTGATTGGGGCTGCTAACCTTGTCTAATCAGAGAGTCCTGGCTGACAGATATAAACAGGAGTGTGAGGGGCTCTGTTTACTCTAACAGCAAGCTCTTAACTAGCTGGATCAGTGTCATATACTATGAAGGTGTAAATGAGGTGTGACTTGGTGACAGGGTACAGGCCTTTGTGGAGTTATTTCAGTCACTTTTGGTTGCTTTGTACTAGTTACCAATAGAATAGCCTCTTTACTGTTTCTAATTCTATCTCCCCATATATGTTTTGTAAGCATTCCTGTCTTGCAGAGTATTCCCTGCCATCTAAGAGTTTTTGAAATAAATCCTACTTCTGGTTAAACTTGATGATAGTCTTGTGATAATCCTTACAAAATCAGAATCTGCCAACAGAGGGATTGGGGGGAAACTACCTTCACTGATTATAAAACTAAAATCTCGATCTGTTTATGGGCTGTTGGTAAAAATGGGGAGAGATGTTTGGTTGAAACCTCACAATCTGTCTGTACCAATGCCCTCGAAGAGGCATGCCAACAGATTTAAGAACAACTTCGACCTGCTGTTATCAGACTTTAGAACAGACCGCTCATATGTTAGACCTGATCTTTCTCTGCACCTTCTCTACAGATGTAACACTATATTCTGCATTCTGTTCTATTACCGTGATGTGCTTATGTAAGCTATGATTTGTCTGGTTAGCATGCAAAACAATACTTTTCACTGTACCTCGGTACATGTGACAACAGTAAATCACATCAAATCCTGCAGTGCATTATTTGCCCAACAGATGTATCCTAATCAAGTCAATTAATCTAGACTCGGTCTGGAGAATTGCTCGGCATTTCCTACATTGGATTCCTCGTGTTGGGAAAGCTGCTCTTGATTAAGTTGGGGTCAGAAAGAACCTGACACAGGAACCAGCCCACTGGCAGCAGACTGTCAATCAGGATCATCAGTGAAAGCCATTAAAACAGAGTCACACCAGAATTTAGTGGCAACTCTGAGACTAAATGGGAGCCACATGGTAATCCCAGGCCCCCAGAAACTACCAACTCGATAGAAGGGTCTCGTTGACAAGCACCCAGCATCCAATCACGGGATGTAAATGTCTTACCCCACTTCCTCCACCTCACTCTTGCCTCTTGCCTCTAAGCCCTCTGCCCCTAGTCCCTGGAGAACCACTTACAATGACCCCCATCCCACCCCACTCCCCTGTGACCAGGGATCCAGTATTAATCCTCAGGCTGGGTTTTGGAGCATTTACCTACACCAACTGTGACTCCTTTTGCCTGTTCGACTAATGGATAGCCAGTAGCCTCTGATTGGCTAGCAGCTCCCAGAGGGTGGGATTTCTGAACCAGCAGGGTCTGTGTTCTGTAGAAGACCCAATGTTGGCCAGTAAGGGATTACATTCTTTTGCACCCACCTCTTCCCCCATCAAAGTAAGACAGGCCTCCCAGCAGTTCTCCAGCATTAAACCCAGCCCCTGAAGTGCTGCCTTTTAAAACAGAGATTAAACCAAGGCCCTGTCTTTTCTCTCATGTGAAAAGACCCAATGGGGTTCAAGGAGGGCAAAGGAGCTCCCTCCAATGTCTTGGACAATATTTATTCCTCTCTCAACTTCAGGAATGAAAATTATGGTCTCATTTACGCAGTGCTGTTTGTGGGAGCTTGCTTTGTGCAAATTGGTTGTCCCAACACTTCCGATTCTGGCTGCTCTTCATTGGCTGTGAAACACTTTGGGACCAGCTGAGCTTGCAGAAGGTGCCCTATGAATGAAACTTCCTCCCTGGTGGCCAATGATAAAATGCTGTGTGCTGTTCTTTCATGTAGCAAGTGATACAAACATATCAATTCCAACTTAAAATCACTTGCCGAGCGACAGACCCTTTGAGAAAGCGCCCTGAGGCTGTATCTATGGTGGTACTCTTCAATAGGGCTGCCAATTCTGCAGAACTGATCTGGGCAGCATGGTGAACAAGAGCAAGAAAATCATCCTAGGGGAGTCTACTATGTCTGTGAACATTCCTCAGTCATAAAAATATTGGAATGAACAAACAAAACCTGTTTGACGAGCAGTTCAGTTTAATTAAAAGACAAAGATTCCGTTCGCTTTTCTCTGTGGAGTGAGCCAGAAAATGGAGGGGGGAGGGGGTGGAGAAACAGGTTGTGATCACTGGTAATAAAATGTGAGGCTGGATGAACACAGCAGGCCAAGCAGCATCTCAGGAGCACAAATTGAAAACTCTCTAACCTGAGCTGGCAACTCCAACCATAGAGGAGGCCTCTTAAGCATCAGTCTGCTAGTTCCCATGAAGGTTCGCATTTGGAACATTAACCTTGTCCCTATTTCAGGTGCAAATGCATGTGTTGCAAATATGTTGGCTGTGGTTCTGATTTACTGAGTTTGAACAGTTTTCTTTTGTTTCTCTCGTTGCCATGCAGTAAAGCAGACAACATGAATGTGAAACACGCTGATGTTACAGAAATGTTGGGAAAGGTGTGGTCTGAGAAATGAATGATGACTCACACCCATTACCTTGTCTATTATTGTGAATGGCCCATAATGGTTACCCTTCTGTTTGTTTTCCAGCATGTTAGAGTATTCACTGGACCTACAGAATGTCAGTCTATCAGCTGTCCGTACTGTGAGGGTACTGCGACCGCTTCGAGCCATTAACAGAGTTCCCAGTAAGTATGATTATCCCTTAACAATACCGAAACAGTTTTCATCCAGTTCCAGTTAATGTTGTGGCTAACTGACGGGACTGCAAGAAAGAGCTGGATGTGGCATTTTGAGAGGAGTTAAACAAATATTTTGTGTTTATCTTCGCAGTAGAAAAAATAATAGATTATCTGGGTCAAAACTCAGGCTGGAGGAAGGTGGTGGCATAGTGGTACTGTCACTGGATGAGTCATCCTAGGTTAATACCCTTGAGACAAGAGTTCAAATCCCACCATGCTAATTATCGGAATATGAACTTTGTTAATAAATCTGAAATTTTAAAAAAACTAGTCTCAATAACATTGACCATGGCATTTCCTTGAACTATTGTTTAAATATCCACCAGGTTCACTGATGTCCCTTCGAATTCTTATCTAATCTGGCCTATATGTGACTCCAGGTCCATGGCAAACATTCCTCTCCTCTTGGCAAATACATATTCCAGTTAGGAAAGGGATAAGCTAACCATGGTTACCTAGACAAGTTAAGCTTCAAATTTAAAGAAAAAGACATACTGTACAGGAATAAAAACCAAAAGAACTGCGGATGCTGTTAATCTGGAACAAAATCAAAGTTGCTGGAAAAGCTCAGCAGGTCTGGTAGCATCTGTGAAGGAAAAAACAGAGTTAATGTTCCGGGTCTGGTGATGCTTCCTTAGAACTTTGTAGTAATGATTGGTGGTAAGACAGAGGAATGGGAAAGTTTTAAAAAGTAACAAAAGGTGACCAAAAAATAAGAAAGGTGATGAAAATAAACTTTAAGCGTAGCAAGAGCAAGAGCTTCTTAAAATAAATAAATGAGGTAGGGAAGATAATAATGGGGAAACAGAACATTGCAGAGGAATTGAATAAATGTTTTACATCAGTCTTCATGATGGAAGGCACTAACAGCAATCCAAAATCACTAAATAAGCAAGAGGAACAAAAGAACTACAATCATGCAATGCTATACAGGGCAGAAAGAAGCCAAAGGCCCCATCAAGTCTCCAATGACTCTTTGAAGATTATCTCACCCTATCCCTGCATTTCCTATGACTGATACACCTAGCCTGCACATCCCTCAACACTATGGGGCAATTTAGCATGGCCAGCCCACCCTAACCTGCACGTCTTTGGACTGTGGGAAGAAACCGGAGCACCCAACAGAAATCCGCACAGACATGGGTAAAATATGCAAACTCGACACAAGTCACGCCTAATGCTAGAATCAAACCCAAGTCCCCAGCACTGTGAGGCAGCAGTGAAAGCCACTGAGCCACTGTGCCGCCTTAACACAATAATACCAATCACTAGAGGTAGAGTTTTAATCAGTAAGGGAATCAACAGTTATGGCGAAAAAGCAGGAAAGAAGAATTAAGGATTCAGATCGACCATGATCTCGTTAAATGACAAGGCAGACTCGAGACGCTGAATGGCCTTTGTCTGCTCTTATGGAAATGATGTCATTGGCTTCAAAAGGTTTTCCTGGCAATGAGAAAGGTTCTACAATGTGAAATGCAAATTTTTCTTTCCTTCAAAGCAATAAAAAACAAACGACTTGGAGACAGTAAAAACTGCAGATGCTGGATGCCAGAGTCAATAAATGTGAAGTAGAAAAGCACAGCAGGTCAGACAGCATCTGAGGAGGAGGAAAATCAACGTTTCAGGCTGAAATCGTTCATCAGAACTGGGGAAGGGGAGGGGATCCCAGAAATAAACGGACTGTGGGGTTAGTGGAAGGGTAAGAGAAATGGTGATCAGTGGATACAGGTAGGGGAGTATTGTGATTGGTCCGTAGGAAAGGTGGAGCAGATGGTTGAGTAGGAAGATGGACAGGTTGGGTCAGGTCAGGGAGGTGAGGAGGACGGGGAGGGCTGGACATGGGATAAGGCTTGGGGTTGGAGGGAGTTTGAAGCTGGTGAAGCCAATATTAAGTCCATTGGGCTGTAAGTTCCCAAGGCAAAATATCAGGTATTGTTCCTCCAGTTGATGTTTAGCCTCACTCTGACAGTGAAGGAGGCCCAGGATAGACATGTCACCAGGAGAGCAGAAGTGGGAATTAAAATGGATGGCACCTGGAAGTTCGTGTTGGTTGATGTGTGCAGAGCGTAGGTGCTCTGTGAACAGATCCCCGAGTCTGCTTTTAATCTTCCTGGCATACACGAGACCACATTCGGAGCAACGGGCACAAGAGGTCAGAATGGAGGAATTGAAGGGGAATTTCTGCCAGATCTGGGAGGATTGTTTGGGGCCTTGGTTAGAGGTGAGAGGAAGGCATAGGGGCAGGTGTAGCACCTCTTGCAGTTACAGGGAAAGGTACCGGGTGTGATGGAGAGGTTGATGGGGAGTGTAGAGCTGACAACGGAGGCACAGAATGAGCGCTCCCTGTGAAAAGCGGACGGGGTGGGGAGGGAAATATCTTGTTGGTGGGGGGGGAGGATCTGATTGTAGATGGTGAGACTGTCAGAGGATGGTCCATTGGGTTAAGAGGTTGGTGGGGTGATACGTGAAGACTAGAGAATCTCCATCCTTTTGTAGTTGGGAGAGCATGGTTTGAGGGTAGAAGTGCAAGAAATGGAGAAGTAGTTGAGGGCATCCTTAATTACAGATGGGGGGGGGGAATGCTACAGCCCCTAATGTGGAGCATATCCGGGATGTCGTGAAGTGGAACGCCTCATCCTGGGAACAGATGTAGCAGATGCAGAGGAATTGAGAGCATGGGATAACAGTGTGGAGCTGGAGGAACTCAGCAGGCCAAGCAGCATCAGAGAAGCAGGAAAATTCACATTTCGGGTTGGAGCTCCTCTTCAGAAATGGGTCCCAACCCAAAACGTCAACTTTCCTGCTCCTTTGATGCTGCCCGGCCTGCTGAGTTCCTCCAGCTCCACACTGTGTTATGAGTTCCTCCAGCTCCACACTGTGTTATCTCTGACTCCAGCATCGACAGTTCTTGCTATCTCTGAGAGCATGGGATAGCGCTTTTGCAGGAGGGTGGGTGAGAGGGAATGTAGTCGAGGTAGCTGTGGGAATCAGTGGGTTTGAAATGGATGTCAGCGGTCAGTCGATTTCCAGAGACGGAGATGGAGAGATCTAGGAAGGGGAGGGACATGTCAGAAATAGTCCAAGTGAATATGAGGGTGTGGTGGAAGGTGTTGGCGAAGTTGATGAACTGCTCGAGCTCCTCATGGGAGCATGAGGCAGCACTGATGCACTCATCAATACAGCGGAGAAAGAGGTGAGGGATGGTCCCGGTCTAGTTGTGGAAAAGGGAATATTCCACGAATCCTACAAAGAGGCCCATGTTGGTGCCCATGGCCACCCCTTTGGGTTGCAGGAAGTAGGAGGTACCAAAGGAAAAATTGTTGAGGGTGAGGAGCAGTTCTGCCCGGCGAATGGGAGTGTCACTAGAGGGGGATTGGTAGGGCCTATGGAAGAGAAAGAAGCAGAGGGTTTTTAGGCCGCCTGTGTGGGGGTACAGGTGTAAAGCTGAGCGTTGGGGACTGGGGAATTGAAAGTTTTCTCAATTCTTCCACGTCTGCCGCATCTGTTCTCAGAATGAGGAGTTTTACTCCAGGACATCCCAGATATCCTCCTACCTTAGGAACCGGAATGCCCCCCCCCCCACCTCTGCAATTAAAGATGCCCTCAACCAAATCTCCTCCATTTCCCACACTTCTACCCTCAACCTCGCTCCACCCAACAGCAATAAGGATAGAGTCCTCTTAGACCTCACATACCACCCCTACGCCTCCCTCTCACTTCCATCCAAGGCCCCAAACAGCCCTTCCAGATCCAGCAGAGTTTCACCTGCACTCCCTCCAACCTGATCTATTGTACCCATTGCTCCCAATGTGGTCTCCTATATATTGGGGAGACCAAATGGGTCCCAACCCAAAACGTCAACTTTCCTGCTCCTCTGATGCTGCCCGGCCTGCTGAGTTCCTCCAGCTCCACACTGTGTTATCTCTGACTCCAGCATCGACAGTTCTTGCTATCTCTGAGAGCATGGGATAGCACTTTTGCAGGAGGGTGGGTGAGAGGGGATGTAGAGTCAGGGACCGGTTCACAGAGCATCCATGCTCTGCACACACCAACCAACCTGACCTTCCAGTTGTCATCCATTTTAACTCCCCCTCCCCGTCCCCTGGCGACATGTCCATCCTGGGCCTCCTTCACTGTCAGAGTGAGGCCAAACATAAACTGGAGGAACAATATTTCGCCTTGGGAGCTTTCAGCCCAATGGCCTCAACATTGACTTCACCAACTTCAAAATCCCTCCACCCCCAGCCTTATCCAATGTCCAGCCCTCCCCTTCCTCCTCCTCACCTCCTGACCTGACCCAACCTATCCATCTTCCTACTCACCTATCCACCTCTCCCTTCCCATTGGCCAACCACAATAACCCCCTACTTGCATCCACCTATCACCATCTCTCCTACTCTTCCACGAGCGCCCCTTCCCTGCCATTTATTTCTGGGCTCTCTCCCCCTCCCCAGTCCTGACAAAGAGTTTTGGTCAAAAATGTCAGCTTTCCTGCTCCTTGGATGCTGTCTGACCTGCTGTGCCATTCCAGCTTCACATCTATTGACAATGAAAGCAAAACGAAGGGAATATGGAAGCAGTTCAGGCCTCACTGCAACCTCCTTAAGTGAATTAAAGAACAGTTGGAATATATAATAGAAATCTGCTCCACTACAATTGATTTGAAACTTCCACAACAGTTAAATTTTACTATCTTTGTTCCTCATGCTCACTCCCTCACATCACTCCCTCATAATGCTTGATCCACCCCAGTTAGGAACCCATTGACTAACGCTAATGAACTGCCATTCTCTGCTTCTTTTGGAATCATCAGTAGTCACGCTTTCATCTATCACATTCCTGAACTCTGGAATTCATTCCCTAAACCTGTCTGACTCCACTCTGTCCCTTCATTTGCGCCACTATTTCAGAACCAACTCTTTGAGCATCTCTCCTAATATCTGTTTATGTGGCAGCTTGTCGGACTCTGATTGTTGACACCCCTCAGGACTATTGTTTTGTTAAGTGTGCAATATAAATGCAAACTGTTGTTGCTCAACTATTTTTCCTGTGTTTGTTCCCCTTATTTTCTCTGATAGCATGGCGCTCAGACTCAGCCCAATGCACTAAACCATTTACCCCATTCTCCACTATCGTTCTCTCCAAATAATTTCAGTAAACAGCAGCAACTCCACAATTTTATCACCCATCAGGCAGATCTTAAAGATGAATAGCTGAGCATTAGCTGTAATTCAGAGTGTCAGATTAAAAGCCAGCCTTTTTGGGCATCGTCATTAATAACAATTATTGTATTCAGTAGAAGTTCTGTTGTACCAGCTATTCCAGGGCCAGAAATGATCATTTTATGCAGCTTAATGACAATCTGATAGATGAGGCAAACCAAGCCTACGGCTGTTTAATTGTTGCTATAATTAGGTAAATTAATTTTCAAATCAGCTGGCCATAGCTCATATCTGTAAAATATAATTTTGGTTGAATGGAGACATAAGAGGATGTGATAGGACAACTAATAATTGTATCCATCATTTTCATCAATATTAACAGTTGTCAGCACTGATTGTATGAGCAGCCATTAACTCTCCCCTTCCTACCAAGTATTTTTGGATTGGATTAAATGAGTAATTTTGAAAGCAAGAGACAGACACAAGTGCCAACTGAATTCAGATATCTTCAGTCATGGTCACTGAAGTGCTTTCTTCATCAGTGTCTGCCTTTTGGAGCCAAAGTTTTATCCTTTCCTTTGGGGCAAAAATGTCATCATTTCAGATCTGGGGCTACTTGAAATCTGGAATGTACAGTCAGAGACAAGGGGAAAGTGGTTGACTCTTAGAATACTGTGTCCAATTTTGGGCTCCACACCTCAGGAAGGACATACTAGCCCTGGAGCGTGTCCAGCGGAGATTCACACGGATGATCCCTGGAATGGTAGGTTTAGCGTATGATGGACGGCTAAGGATCCTGGGATTGTACTCATTAGAGTTTAGAAGGTTGAGGGGAGATCTAATAGAAACTTACAAGATAATGTATGGCTTAGAAGGGGTGGACACTAGGAAGTTGTTTCCGTTAGGCGGGGAGACTAGGACCCGTGGGCACAGCCTTAAAATTAGAGGGGGTAAACTTTAAGCTGAAATGAGACGACACTTCTTCAGCCAGAGAGTGGTGGGCTTGTGGAATTCATTGCCACAGAGTGGATGCCGGGATATTGGATGCCTTCAAAGCAGAGATTGATAAATTCTTGATCTCACAAGGAATCAAGGGCTACGGGGAGTGTGCAGGGAAGTGGAGTTGAAATGCCCATCAGCCATGATTTAAATGGCAGAGTGGACTTGATGGGCCAAATGGCCTTACTTCCACTCCTATGTCTTATGGTCTTATGGTCTTAACTGCCCTTTGGGCAATTAGCCAGCAATGCCCACATCCCAATAAAAAAAGGATCAATCTGCATCTCCTAAACTGGCATCAAAACAGTTGGCTGAACACAAAAAAAAACAAGCATTTTAGAGCAGCAAAGCAAATAAAGCAAAAAAAACCCCTCCTTAATTTCCGCTTGCGTGTTCCTTACCCCTACCATGCCAAACTGGCTGACCTTTCACCTGTCCATTCTAGGAGATGCCGATGCTTATCATCACGCCCTTGATTCTTCTCAGATTGGAATTTGAAACTCTGCTTAGATCAGGCCAATCCATCACTGGATCAACACAGTGGGCCAGATCTGATTGATATTGTCAATGAATATGTGAACCCATTAGGGTCTTCAATTTAAAAACTAAAAGAACTGTGGATGCTGGAAATCAGAAACAAAAACACAAATTGCTGGAAAAGCTCAGCAGGCCTGTTGGCATCTGTGGAGAGAAATCAAAGTCACTATTTTGATCCAGTGACCCTTCTTCCAAACAGGGTCTTTAAAATAACTGGGTAACCCAGGATGAGAGATAATGAGGTGTGGAGCTGGTTGAACACAACAGGCCAAGCAGCATCTTAGGAGCAGGAAAGCTGACGTTTCAGGCCTAGACCCTTAGTCAGAAAACAATCTCAGGATGAGAGATTGTGCAAAAGCGAGTTGTGAGATACAAAATGTCTCCACAACTCTTAAACGTGCTGCATGATTTTTGGTATTAATGTTGGTGTAGGGTGTTAACAAACTCACTTTTCCAGGATTTTGACCTATCAGGAAACCTAAAGTTCCTCACTATTGAAGGAAATAGGGCTCTTTCGTTATGGTTTAGTTATTTGGTGCGGGCTGGGTGTTTGTGGGGAAGCTATATTTGTGTGAAGTGCCAAAGTCTAGAGTTCTACGTCACACTGTAAAATGCCCCTCCACACTTTGAACTTTATTATTCATACATTGTCTCAATATGGCCCCTTTGGATACTGAGTGCTCTTTCTAACCTTTGAAATATGGAGATATCCTATCAACAATGATTTCATGCTAATTTCTCAGATGTTCAATATTTATAGATCATTCATTCTGTGACACTTTTCTATCTGTTTCCATTGTTTTTTGGCTTGATATTGTATAGACCACCAACGTCAAAAGCAGTCTGCTTGGTCATTGAAGAAAAATTAATGCTCAGCGACTCCTGGCAAAAGCCAGAGTCGTGAGAATGAATAAGGTTTGCTATAGAAGTTAATGAGATAAATGTTGAAAATCAATCAGAGCTGACTAGGCACAGCTTTTGAGCTGCTTTCCATTCTAATAATACTTTCCAGTTTCCCACACTCCCTTTTGTCAAATGCTAAGTCTTTACACATGGGCTTCTGACTTCTGCTGCCTCTTAATATTTCAATGTGATGGGAAGCCTGAGAACTCCTGGTTGCTGCATAACCACAAAACTTCACTCTCAGAAGTGGGAGGGCCAAGAATAGGAGAATGTAGGATTGCAAAGTGCAGAAAGAGACCATTTGGCTCACCATGACTGTGCTAGCCCTTTGAAAGAACTATCCTATTACTTTTACTCACTTGCACTCTCCTTCCTAGGTCTTCTCTTGAAAACTACAATTCAATCCACTTCTACCATCTTTTCAAGCAATGTGTCCTAAACCACAATAACTCCCTAATGGCTCTTTTCCAAATTATCTTAAGTCTATGTCCTACGGTTACCAAATCTCTTGCCAGTGGTTGCATTTTCTCTATATTTACTCAACTAATAAGCCTCATAGTTTTGAACACTTTTATTAAATATCCCCTTGGCCCTCTCTGTTCCAATGAGAACAATCCCAGCTTGTGCAGTCTCTCCAAGTGACTGAAAACCCTCAACTCATGTGTCAACCTGGCAAGTCTCCCTTACAGCCTCTCCAAGGCCTTCACAACAGTGGACATGAGGGTACAAAACAATCCATTGTCTCACTTCTGAGGTTTCTGGGTACAAATCTGTACCCTGTAGTTGAAGCCTTAAACCCCGTGTTTTTGTGCACAGCACAGTCTGGAGTTTTCACCTGAAGCACATAATGCAGGTACACACTCTATCTAAGGCACTTAAAAGGCAGCAGGTAATATCTGCCACAGGGGATTGCCTGGTGGTATTAAATGTGTTCTGAGTCTATCCCTTCTCTCCTGGTTGAGGACACATTCAATTAGTCAGGGTCTTTCTGTAAACCTTCGTTTTAATCTTTCAATTTAAATATCTATAGAAACTGCTGGTGTAGTAAACAAAAATGGGCATATGCTTCAAAATCTGACAAAAACGATGGTACAATAGAGTGCAACATAAAGGTAAATACATCAATAACTTGATCCTTTAAGAAATATTGATGGACAAGTATTAATTGATATTTATTGATATGTATTATCAAAAAATGACAAAACAACATCTAATTGACAAAGGACAGATAGATGTATTTCAATGGGGTATAATAGGTATTAATGAATAACTGATGTATGATCTGCAGAAGGTATCTTTGCTGATTAGCCAACACAGCACAGTTTGGGTAGATTAACTCATTTGGAAATATATTTTTATTAAGAGATATTGATGAAGGTGGCAGATGCTTAATACATTGATACACTGAATAATTTGTCTTACTGAGGACTAATAGGCTGACAAATGGTTGACAGCTACTATCAGGTTAATGAGCTCAGTGGCCCCTCACAGCAGGAAGGCTAAGGACTGGTGTTATCTGATGTCCTTTCTTTTGTTCTGCAGGTATGAGGATACTGGTGACGCTGTTGCTGGACACTTTGCCTATGTTAGGCAACGTACTTCTCCTCTGTTTCTTTGTCTTCTTTATTTTTGGCATTGTCGGGGTCCAGCTGTGGGCAGGACTGCTGCGAAACAGGTGCTTTCTCGAAGAGAACTTTACAATGTGAGTATGTCTCACCTCAAAGCCTGGAGGCCACAGTTATCTATGTAAAAGGAATGACCATTTACCAGGTCAATGCACCTATCACACACCCAATCTTAAATCTGATGCTGTCCTACAGTGAGGGGGGGAGTGTGGGAATGCCAGCTCACGTACACAATGCTAGGCAGACCATTGAAACGTGACTGAGGTCCCTGTAAAAACTGCCCTTCCCTCTTCTCTTTGAAGTAGTTCTGATTGTCCTCAAGAGTCAATCACACCATAAGATATATAAACAGAATTAGATCGATTGGCCCATCCAAGTCTTCTTCCATTTGACCATGCCTGATATGTTTCTCAACCTCAATCTCGCACCTTCTCCCCATAATCTTTGATCCCCTTACTAATCAAGAACCTATCTATCTCTGTCTTAAACACACCCAATGTCCTGGCCTCCACAATCTTCTGCTGCAATGAGTTCCATAGATTCACCAACCTCTGCTTGAAGAAATTCCTCCTCATCACAATCCTGAAGGGTCATCACTTCACTGCGAGTCTGTGCCCCTGGTTCCTAGTCTCTACTCTTAGTGGAAACATTTTCTCCATATCCATCCATTCGGGCCTCTCAGTATTCTGCCATTTTCAATCAGCTCCCCTGTCATCCTTCCGAACTCCACCAAGTACGGACCAGAGTCCTCAACCACTGCTCATAAGACAAGCCCTTCATCCCCAGGGTTATTTTTGCAAACCTCCTCTGTACCCCCTCTAAGACCAGCACATCCTTGTTTAGATATGGGGCCCAATATTCCAAATGCAATCATTCCAGAGCCTCATACAACCTCTGAAGTTCGTCCCTACTCTGTATTCTAACTCTATCAAAATGAATGCTAACATTGCATTTCCTTCCTAACTGCCAACTGAGACGCCACATTAAACTTAAGAGAATCTTGAAATAGGACTGTCAAGGTCCTTTGTGCTTCGGATTTCCCATTGACTCTCCCTGTCTACATCTCTAATTTCATGCCAAATACATAACATTATGTTTCCCTGAGCATATTCCATCTGCCCTGTCTTCGCCTGTCCAAGTCCTTCTACAGCCTCCACACTTCCTCAAAATTGCCTGGCCCTCCATCTATCTTTGTGTCATTGCAACCTTGGCAACAATGCCCCCGGCTCTTTCATCCAGATCGTTAATGTATAACATGAATAGTTGTAGTCTCACTTGTTTGCTAGTCGCCAGCTACCATCCTGAGAATGACTCGTTTGTCCCTACTTTCTGCCCTCTACTAGTCAGCCAATCCTCATTCTATGCCAGTCCTTGCCCCATCTCCTTATTTAGCAGCCTCCTGTGTGGCACCTTGCCAAAGACCTTCTGGAAATCCAAATAGATCATATCCGCTGTCCCTCCTTTGACTAACTTGCTCATTACTTCTTCAAAGTGTTCTATTAGATTTGTCAGGCACGACCTCCCCACAACGAAGCCATGATAACTCAGCCATACTTAACCGTGCACTTCAATGTACTCTGCAGCCTAATCCTTAGTAATGGACTCTTAAACCTTACCTACAGCTAAGCAGCCTATAATTTCCCATCTTCTGCCTCCCTCACTTCCTAAACAGGGTAGTTACATTAGTCATTTTACAGTTCTCTGGGACCCTCCCTGACTCAGAGATCCCTGGATGATCACCACCGAAACCTGTACAATCTCCTCAGCTATCTCCTTCAGAAAGCTGGGGTCAAGTCATAGTCATAGAGTCATACAGCACAGAAACAGGCTCTTCGCTCCAACCAGTCCATGCTGACCGTAATTCCATAATAAACTAGTCCCACCTGCCTCCTCCTGGCTCATCTTCCTCCAAACCTTCATGTGTTTATCCAAATGTCTTTGAAATATTGTAACTGTGCCCACATCCACCAATGAATCTATCTGATCCAGATGATTTATCCACCTTAACCTGTCAGCTTCCCCAGGACCTTCTTCTTATTGATAGCTACTACTCTTACCTCTGTCCCCTAGCACTCTTGAAGTTCTGGTGTCCTGCTGGTGTCACCCACCATGAAGGTGATGCAAAGTGCCTATTCAGTTCCTCTGCCATTTCTTTGTTCCCCATCACTGCTTCCCTAGCCTCACTTTCCAGTGGCCCAATGTTCACTCACTTTTTATGTATTTATCTAAAAAAATTCTTGCAATCTTTCATTATACTACTAGCCAGCTTACCCTCATATTTCATATTCTGCTCCCTTATTGCTTTTTGAGTTATCTTGTGCTGGTGATTAAAAGCTTTCCAATCCTTTGGTTTCCCACTAATCTTTACTACATTGTGTGCCTTTTGCTTTTCTGCTGTCCCTGACTTCCCTAGTCATCCAAGGTTGCCTTGTCCTCTCCTTAGTATGTTTCTTCTTACTTGGGATAACTTTCTGCTGTGCCTCCCAAATACCATCATCTTCCCTTCTAATCAACTTTGGCCTACTCCTCCCTCATGTCTTTCTCTTAACCTTTACTCAATTGTAATATCATTACATCTGATTCAAGCTTTCTGCTCTCAAACTGCAGGGTGAATTCTGACTTATTATGGTCGTTACTTCAGCATAAGTTTCCTAAATCCAATCTGCCTCATTACACATCACAAAATCCAGAATTGTCTGTTTCTGAATGGGCTCCAAAAAACCATTTTGTGGACATTCCATGGATTACTTTTCTTGGGAACTGGCACCTAACTGATTTCCCTGCCATCTGCATATTGACGCACCCTAAGATTATTGTAATAGTGTCTTCCTTACATGCCTTTTCTATCTCCTCATTTATTTTCTTCCCCACATCGCAACCACTGCTACGAGGTCTGTATACAACTCCCATCAGGGTTTTAGATAACATGGTGTGAAGCTGGATGAACACAGCAGGCCAAGCAGCATCAGAGGAGCAGGAAAGTTTGACGTTTTGGGCTCATCCAACTTCACACCATGTTACCTCAGATTGTCCAGCATTGACAGTTCCTATTATGTCTCCCGTCAGGATCTTTTTCCCTTTGTGGTTTCTCAACTCTACCCAGACAGGTTCTACACCTTCCAACTCTATATCACTTCTTACGATTGATTTACTTTCATTTCTTACTGACTAGGCAACCCTGCCTCCTCTGCCAATCTGCTTGTCCTTTTAATAGGATGTATATCCTTGGATGTTTAGTTCCCAGCCCTGATCCCCTTGCAGCTCTGTGATACCCACAACATCATACCTGCCAATTTCAATCTGTGCTTCAAGATCATTTACCTTGTTTCATATACTGCCTGCACTTAAGTACAATACCTCAGTCCTGCATTGACCGCCCCCCCCTTTCTCATAGTTGTCTCCTTAGCTGCTGTGCTTGACGTAGATTCCTAAGCCTTTCCACACTCGTCCTATTACTTGTTCTGGAATCTTTAATAACCTCTGCCGAGCCCTTCTCCCGTAATTTTCAATGTGATTGAACCCAGCTCCCCCTGCCTCCCGATTTTCATTCCTGTGAAAATCAACTGTCCCTGGCTTCTTTTCAATTCCTAGTGCGTTCATTAGCAATTGAACACAATTAAAAAGCAACTAAAGTCACAATGGTTTGAACATTTTTATTAACTCAGTGTTGGAAGGAAGGCTGCAAGTGAAGTGATGATTCTTCTGTTTGGCTGGAAGGGTTAGTTTGCTGGATTTTTACCTGAGATCTGTGTTTCAGCCCAGTGATAGCCAACAAGATGAAACCCATTTGTGTCAGAGATAATGGGAACTGCAGATGCTGGAGAATCCAAGATAACAAAGTGTGGAGCTGGAGGAACACAGCAGGCCAAGCAGTATCTCAGGAGCACAAAAGCTGACATTTCGGGCCTAGACCCTTCATCAGAGAGGGGGATGGGGAGAGGCTTCTGGAATAAATAGGGAGAGAGGGGGAGGAGGACCGAAGATGGAGAGAAAAGAAGATAGGTGGAGAGGAGAGTATAGGTGGGGAGGTAGGGAGGGGATAGGTCAGTCCAGGGAAGACGGACAGGTCAAGGGGGCGGGATGAGGTAGTGGGTAGGAAATGGAGGTGCGGCTTGAGGTGGGAGGAAGGGTTGGGTGAGAGGAAGAACAGGTTAGGGAAGCAGAGACAGGCTGGGCTGGTTCTGGGATGCAGTGGGGGGAGGGGACGAGCTGGGCTGGTGTTGGGATGCCGTGGGGGAAGGGGATGAGCTGGGCTGGTTTTGGGATGCAGTGGGGGAAGGGGAGATTTTGAAGCTTGTGAAGTCCACATTGATACCATTGGGCTGCAGGGTTGTAGTTCAGTTTCTCCCCATCCCGCAGTGTCAATTCAATGGAGCCCAAGTTGTATCTCTACATCTCTCAGCAGTAACACTACTAAAAAGAAAGTAAAAAGTTCAATTTTCGTAGCACCTTTCATGTCATTTTACTGCCTGCTTTTGAATGGATTTCAACATTGTAATGTAGGAAATGTGAAAGACAAATTGTACACAGTGCTATGATAAGGAAGGGTTCAACTGTTGTGAGGATAACAAAGTGTGAAGCTGGATGAACACAGCAGGCCAAGCAAAGCTTTTGTGCTCCTGAGATGTTGCTTGGCCTGCTGTGTTCATCCAGCCTCACACTTTGTTATCTTGGATTCTCCAGCATCTGCAGTTCCCATTATCTCTGATCACAACTGTTGTGAGGAATTTGGAGAGATAAATATTATCTAGGACGGCAGGAATCACACCCCCAGTGCTCCTTGAAATCATGCTATGGGATCCGTTCTATCCAGTTGACAGCCTGTACTTCGCATCTCATTTGAAGTATTTTCCCTCTGACAGTGCAGCACTCCCACTGCGCTACACCGAAGCAAGATTTTGTGCTTCATTCTCTAGAATAAGACCCATGACTTTTGATCTTAGATGCAGGTAGTTACTATGAAGCCAAGAATAGAGTAATAAGTTATACTATGTGTACATAGGAGCATCGGGTCACCTTTCATTCCATTATTCACTGTTAGCATAAAATAATTTTACACCTATATTGCATTCCTTCTTCAAATTCTCATTCCTTCTCTCCTAAAGATAGTAGCTTGTCCTTTGCTATGGATTATCGGCCCAGATATGGGTTCAGAAAAAATATTGCCTGGAAAGGAGGAATTAATTTATTGTCATGTGCACCGAAGTACAGTGAAAAGCTTTGTTTATGAGCGGTACAGGCAGATCATAGTAAGCAAGGATTTACAGATCAAAAAGACTTAGACAGAGACACACGTTACATTGCACAGGGCGTGCACTAAGCGAGATCAATTTTATTTGATGTTATAGAGTCCATTCATCAGTCTAATACCAGCTGGGAAGAAGCTGTTCCTGAACCTGCAGGTTCGTGTATTCAGGCTTCTGTATCTTCTGCCTGATGGAAGAGGTTGTAGGAGATCATCACCAGGTGTTGATCTTGGATAATGTTGGCAGCCTTACCATGGCAGTGAGCCATATAAACAGAGTCTGTGGATGGGAGGATGGCTTCTATGATGTTCTGGGCTGTGTCCACCTCCTCCTGTAGTTTCTTACTGTCCTGGGCAGAGCAGTTGCCATACCAGGCCGTTATACACACGGGCAGTATGCTTTCAATGGTGCATCTGTAGAAGGTGGTGAGGGACCTATGGACATGCTTAGTTTCCTGAGCCTCCTGAAGAAGAAGAGGCGTTGTTGTGCCTTCTTGACCGTCACATCCTGTGGGACAAGTTGTTGGTTATTATCACTCCTAGGAAGTTGACACTGTCCACCCTCTCAACCTCAGTTCCATTGATCTAGATGAGGTGTGTTCTCCTCCTTTTTTTCTGAAGTCAATGATCAGTTCTTCAGTTTTGCTGACGTTGAGAGGCGGGTTGTTCTCATTGTACCATGCCACCAAGCCCTCTATCTCCCTTCCATGTTTAGACTTCTTGTTAGATATCCATCCCATATGGTGGTCTCATCAGCAAACCTGTAGATGGCACTCATTCAGAATTTGGCAACACGGTCACAGAATCATAGAATCCCTACAGTGTGGAAACAGGCCATTCGGCCCAACTCTGCCCCTCCAAAGAGCATCCCACCCAGAGCCATCCCCCTACCCCTGATTTCCCATGTCTAACCCATCTAACCTAAAGAGCCCTGGGCACTATGGGCAATTTAGCACGGCCAATCCGCCTAGCCTGCACATTTTTGGGCTGTGGGAAGAAACCCACACAGACACGGGGAGAATGTGCAAGCTCTACACAGACAGTCACCCAAGGGTGGGTCCCTGGCGCTGTGAGGCAGCAGTGCTAACCACTGAGCCACCGTGCAGTCATGGGTATACAGGGAGTACAGTCGAGGGCTGGGGATGCATCCCTGGGGGGCTCCTGTGTTGAGTGATATTGTGGAGGAGGTGCAGTTACCTATCCTCACTGATTGCTGCCTATGGGTCAGAAAGCTGGGGATCCAGTTGCAGAGGGTTGTACGGAGGCCAAGGTCACAGAGTTTTGAGGTCAGTCTGAAGGGGAGAATGGTGTTGAACGCAGAGCTGTAGTTGTTATAAGGAGAGGATGGATAGGCTGGGATCTTTCTCACTTGAGCGTAAAGGGTTGAGGGGCAACTCATATAGAGGTTTATAAAACCATGAGGGATATAGATAAGATGAATGGCAGATGTATATTTCCTACAGTCAGCGATTTCAACATTAGGGAGCATATGTTTAAGATGAGAGGCAAAGAATTTAAAAAAAGACATGAGGGGCAACTTTCTTCAACTCAGCCAGTGGGTCATTTGTGGAATGAACTTCCAGAGTAGAGCTACAATGTTTAAAAGACATTTGGATAGGTACATGAATAAGAAGTGTTTGGAGGGATATGGGCCAGGAGCAGACAAGTGGAACTAGTTTAGTTTGGGATTTTGGTCAGCATGGACCAGTTGGACCGAAGGGCCTGTTTCCATGCTGTATGACTCTATGATGCTGTGATAGTCTGCTAGGCAGGGCTGGATTGGGAATGTGGCTGTGGGTGACTGTAATTAACCTTCTTCTCACCCACTAGCCTGTGCAACATATTTTCCAGACCATACTTGCAATCCTCCTGTGGTCAGTTCAGTCAGCTCAGTCCAAAGTTTGGACCTAGAGGCCCCTTGAAATTTTGTGGTTGAGCTTGCACTGAGGAAATGTGTGTGTGAGTTTTTTTTGCCTCTCTCTCTCTCCATTTCTCTCTCACACACTTTGCAAAGTGCTCTTTACGATCTCCCACCTCTGGCAATGGCTCGTCCCCAGTGAGAGACCCTGCTGTGAAACACATGTGCACTGTAAAAGGTGAATCATTAGTGAACGGCCGTGGGCAAGTGACTGCTTGGATCAAGATAAGACACTTTGCAGATTTTGGATGATGAGGCAAGTAGGAAATAATTTGAATGGAATTCTATGCAAGCTCAGAAGTACATTTAGAACAGGTGTGGGTTCATCTGGAATCCCCTAATGAAGTTGAAGAAATGTCCTTGATGAAATGTCTTGTGTGGTTTTTCACCCATCCATATTCTGAGGATTGACTGCACTATGAAGAATCTTCCTGCACTGAATTCTCTACTCTGCTGCTCATAGATGCCAGTCCTTGGTGTGATATTATCCATCCATTTTGTCTTGTGTCTCCCTCCCCCTTGTTGCCATCTACTGGAGCTGATGATCACCATCTTCCTTTCCCCAAGCCCCACCCAGAACATTGAATCCAACAGATTCCTGAGGTAGAGATCAGTTACTGCGAAAATCTCCTAAAGTGCCACCTGATTTTTATTTTCCTACAGCCACTTAATTGTCTGGGGGAGTTCCTACTATGGAGCTGTCTTCTGGACCAATGGATAACCTGACAGGGAAAAAAAAATCTGTCGATCCAAAATGTGATCAGCTGTGACTCAGTGGATGGAACTCTCAACTCAATACATCACACCAGAGACATAATCCAGGCTAGCACAGAGAATCTGCTGCCCAGGGAGAGCCGCAGTCTTAGAGATAGGGAAACTAAAGTTCTGTCTATTCTCTCAGGTGAATGTAAAAGATGTAACAGTATTGAGAGGAACAGGGGAGTTGAACTCAGTGCGCTGACAAACATTTATTCCTCAAAATCACCCAAACAGAATGTCTGCTGAGCTATCCCATTGCCATCTGCTAGATTTTGCTGTGCTAAAATTAACTGTCATGCTTCCATATATTATAACATTGTCTACACCCCCAAACCTATTTGACTCCTGAGAATTTTGGAGCACTTTGAAGACATGAAAGTTTCTACACAAATGCAAGCTTTTTATCTCCTATTTAGAGGGACAATGTTTCTCTCAGTATTGTCCTCTCCTGTTATCAAAGTGTAAGTGCTTGCCAATCGCCTCATAGCAATTTATCCAAGGACTTTCTTCAGGATTGAGCTTTGTAGTAAATGTTGGCGTCTATGACCAAGGGAAAACCTCCCAGTTTAGATTCTGACCTTACTCCATGCCCGTATGTTCATATTGTAGCAGGAGTTATGACATAGTGGGGATCTAGTGGTGTAGCGGTAATGTCACTGAGCTAGTAATCCAGGAGCACTGGGGCTATGCATTCAAATCCCACCATTGCAGCTGATGGAGTTTAATTTAAATTCATAAATCTGGAATTGAAAGCTAGTCTCAGTAATAGACTATGATACCTATTATCAGCAGTTGTAAAAGTCCATCTGGTGAATTAATGTCCTTTCGTGAAGGAAATTGACCATCCTGACTTCGGACCCATAACAAAGTGATTGGCTCTTATCTGCTCTTGAAATTGTCCACAAGCCACGCAGCTGAAGGGCAAGACAAAATGCTGGCTGTAAAACAAAATTCCAAAACATGCGATGGTTCCATTCAGTGTAACCCTAGAAATAAGTGTAGTGGTCATACTGCAGTACAGTCCTGAAGTATACAAAACAAATCAAACCAGCACGTGTCATTCATAAGTTGCACTTCATTTTCCTTCCGGGGTCAGAGACCAGTGAAATCTGCCTTACCCTGTACTAATGTGTTCCCAAACTAAACAGTGAAGCCATCAACTAGTAAGCTGAAAGTGTGTATGGGGGGGATAGAAGCGTGGTGGTAATGTCACAGAATAAGTAAATCAGAAACTAGGCTAATGCCCTGGGAACATAGGTTCAAATCTCACCATGTCAGATGAATAAATCAATTATAATGCCTCATCAGTGAGGTGACCGTGGAGCCATAAATTTATGGATTGGTGATGGCCTTGACATTTTATTGCTAGTCTATTAATTCAGAGACCTAAATAATGTTCTGGAGACCTGGGTTGAAATCCCACCATGGCAGGTGATAAAGTTTGAACCCAATAAAAATCTGGAATTGAGAGTCTAATGGTGACCATGAATCTATTGTCAATTGCCAGGATAAACCCATCTGGTTCACTATTGTCCTTTAGGGAAGGAAACTGCCATCCTTACCTGGTCTGGCCTATACATGACTCCAGACCCACAGCAATGTGGTTAACTCTTAACTGCCCTCTGGGTAATTAGGGATGGTATATAAATGCTGGTCTAGCCAGCAATACCCACATCCAATGAACAAATAATTTTTAAAACCTTCAGGCAAATATGTGTAGGGAGTTCCCACTTTCCATTTCAATCTTTTTGGTGGAGCAAGAGGCAAAGGTGAGGCTACATGCCAAAAGAAGGAAGAAAAAGTCAAAAACATGCCAGACTATTCACAAGTGCCATCTTCTGAGCCGCTTTAACAGGGAGGATTAGGCTGGTCAACTTGCATGTGGCAACCAGGTGGATATGCAAGGGAGGTTATGATGTGAAAATACCATTACCCGATGAAGAAAGCAAAGAGTTTAAACTTAAGACGCAATAACTGATGCATTTTCAACAAAATAGGAGAGTGCACTATGGATGCAATGCCAAGTGGTGTCTCCAGGGGCAGTCTTTATCATTGTTATGGCATTGCTTCTTATCAGTAACACTCAGCATCTAATCACTAGCACAGACCTTTCATATCTTTAAAATCTAATTGTGTCATAGGTAAGAAGCTTTTCAAGATGATAAGAGCCAGAAAAAGTCCAATTCACTGTCTAGCTAGCTTATTATTATATCCTCTGAGCTTCTGAAGCCACCCTAATGTCAAATGTGTTTCTCTCTAATTCTCTGGCTTTTTCCTTTTGTTTTCAAAGACCTGCCTCTCAAGAGCTGGATCGATATTATCACACAGAAAACGATGATGAGAATCCCTTCATATGTTCCCTCCTGAAGGATAATGGAATGCGCTACTGTCGCAGCGTGCCCCAAAGAAGAGTGAACAACATCGAATGTACCCTAGACGATACAAGTTACTACCTGTTACTGAGTAACACCACAGACAATATCAGCTGTATAAACTGGAACCAGTACTATACCCAGTGCCAACCTGCTGATCACAACCCATTCAAAGGAGCCATCAACTTCGATAACATTGGCTACGCATGGATAGCAATATTTCAGGTACATTGAGCTGCTCTTCCTTCAGTCGGTTACAGCTTTTACTCTGAGGTGTCTAGCAGACTCGGTTCCTCTCTTTCTGATGAAAGCCAACAGCAGCCTACAAATAATTCACCGGAACCAGGGGTGAAAGAGATTTCTTTTAAAAAGAACAAAAAGCTCACGTTTATACAGCACAATAGAAATGTCAAGATAATAAACCAACGAAGCACCTTTTAAACAGTAGCCACTGTTGCTATGCAGCAAATGTCACAGCTGGTTTGTACACAGTAAGATTTCACAGATGACAATGAGATGGATAAGCATATGATCTGATATTGACATGAGAATGAGTATTGCCCCCTGACTCATCTTCTAAATAGTGCACTGGGATTCTTTAAGCCCACCTTAGGGGTCATTTTAATGCCTCAAGTCAAAGCCAGCCCCTTCAACACTCAGTACGGCATCGGAATGTCAACCAATAACACTCAACTCTCTGTAAGGAAGGGAACGGGAGATTTTGAGCTGATAGCCCCTGACTCAAAGCAACAAACACTGTCACCACACCATAACTGAAATCCTACTTCCCTTGTTGGTACTGGAGATAATTTTCCAAATTATATTAAAAACTCAAATTATACCTACTAGGTCTTTTACTTATGCTGATGGACAAAAATAGTAACTATGAAGTTGTCACTTCCAATTGTTCATAGCCCACAATGTGATAGATTACCAGATAACCTGTTTTTTAATGGTGTTGGTTTGAAAATGAATATTCACTTCAAGAGCGGTTGAATAGACTGGGTGTGTACTCCTTGAAGTTTGGAAGAGTGAGAGACAACCTCACTGGAAGGTGGCAGATACACTTACAATAGCAACATTTAAGAGGCATTTAAGCAGACAAATGAACAAGCACGGAATAGAGTGACCATGTGCAGACAGATGGAATGAGGCTCAGTACAGACATGGTGGGCTAAAGGGCCTGTTCTTCTGCCATACCGTTCAATGTTCTTAATCAGTAAGGGGGTCAAGGGTTATGGAAAATAAAGCAGGAAAATACAGTTGAGAATGATCAGATCAGACATGATCTCATTGAATGGCAGAGCAGACTATGTGAGTCAAAATGGTTTATTTCTGTTCCTACATCTTCTGGTCAGTCACGAGGAGGCAGTAAAAGAATGTTCAGGGTAGGAGTAGACCATATGGCCCCTCAGCATGTTCCAACATTCAGTATGATCACTGCTGATCTCTAACCTCAGCACCAGGTTCCCATCTGCTCCCCATCTCTCTTAATTCCAAGAGTTTAGAAATCTCAAGCTTCAATATATTTAATGATGGAGCATCCATAACCATTTGAGAGATAACAAATTCCAAATTTTCACAGCCCCCCCCAATCGAAGAAACTTCTCGTCATCTCAGTCCTAAATAGTAGATCCTTTCAATACTAAGATTTCATTTTTGTGATTCAGATACCCACTAAGGGTAAACCACCATTCAATGGGAAGTCTGTCCGTTTTCTTCAAGTTCAGCTCTTCTCTTATTTTCCTAAGCTCCAGAATGTATGGTCTCACTTTACCCACTCTCTCATCTCAGGGACCAACCTGTGAACCTCCTCTGCACTGCTTCCAGTAAAAGTATTTAATCATGATTACTGAAAGCACCACAGGCTTTAACAGTGCCCTATGTAATTGTCACAAAGCTTCCTCATCTTGTACAGCAAGAAACCTTGAAATAAAGACTATACCATTTGTCTTCTAATTTCTTGCTGAACCAGCATTGTAACTTATTTTTCTTGTTCAGTACCTCCAAATGTTTTAATAATCTACATTTAAAGTGTTCTTTTTGTTAAAAAACAAAGCAATCTGCTCTTCCATTCTTCCTTCCAAAATGAATAAATCCATATTGTCTACTTTTTTGGTTCTACATATTTGGGGCCCACTGATGTAGCCTTTCTATATCTCCTGGCTGCCGCATTATATCTTCCCCACGGTTTAGAAAGTCACATTGCTGCCTCACTCAGAAAACCAGCACATATTCCATTTATTTATCTAAGCAATGAAAATAGAATTGGAAATAGCTGAGAACCAGCACTGACACTGTGGGCTCCACCAGTTACTGCTTGAAAATGTCCTGCTTATCCCTGCCCCGCTTCCAGCCCATCACTCAATCCTCTACCCACACTAATTTATTACTCCCATTCTGTGTGTCCTTATCGTGTGCATTAACATTTTATGTGGCATTTTTTGATATGTCTTTTGGTAATCTAGGTACATTACATTTACTGATCCCCCCTATTGCAAGCCACCTCCTCAATAAAATCGCATAAGCTTGTCAAGCATTCTCTCGTAAAACCACATTGGCTTTGTCTGATCAAACAATAATTTTCTGAATGCATCGTTAAGAGTTCCTTACGATAGACTCCAGCATTACCAGCACTTTTCATGCTAACTGACTTGTGTTTCCCTGTTTGCTCCCTCCCACTTTTCTCAAATAGCAGTGTTACATTTGTTGATTTCCAATCTACTAGGACCATTTCGGTATTTGGGAAACTTTGGAAAAATCATAATCTCTACATCCAAAATCTCTTCGGCTCCTCATCCAGACCCCAGGCTGTTGCCATTAGGTCCTGGAGTTTGATGGCTTCTATACTCTTTGGTTTCTCAATTGCTTTTTCCTCTGCTGATGTTAATTATGTCAAATGCCTCAATCATATTGGCTCCTTAGTTGCGCATAATTTGGTGACATTAGACAATAGTCCTGAATAACTGAGGACATTAACCTTCAGTGCACAGCATCAGCAGGTAGTAATCTTCAGGTATCTGGACTTAACAGAATTGGCTATGTCGAAGAGAATCACTGAACCTTATTGTTTTGCAGTGAATAGTTTTGGAGCAAGACTATCAAGGCTTTGCTCTTTGAAATCATTTATTAATACAAGCATCAGTATTACCTGCAAATTCTCAAGAGATGAATGGGAACTATTTTGCTTTGAGAAATGGAAATGGCTTGGAGTGTACAAAAATGCTGCTGACTTGTTTAGTTGCAGTTTTTCTGAGTCACTGTTTAATTTTGAATTGAGTACAGTAGTTTCTCCGTAATGACCACCTACTGCAATAGGTCTCAAAATTACAGCTGCCCCTTTCCCTGCTGTCCATTCACTTACATTCTGGACCAAGAGTGCTGATCAATTTCCAGCATGCTAGTGAAATCTAGATTAGATTCCCTACAGTGTGGAAACAGGCCCTTTGGCCCAACAAGTCCACACCGCCCCTTGGAGCATCCCACCCAGACCCATCCCCCTATAACCCACACACGCCTGAACACTATGGGCAATTTAGCATGGCCAATCCACCTAGCCTGCACATCTTTGGACTGTGGGAGGAAATCGGAGCACCCGGAGGAAACCCACACAAACACGGGGAGAATGTGCAGACTCCACACAGACAGTGACCAAAGGCTAGAATCAAACCCAGATCCCTGTCGCTGTGAGGTAGCAGTGCTATCCACTGAGCCCCCATGCAGTCCCAACATGAACTTCATGAACAATTCATGAACAGAAGTCTTCTTCTGAAGCAGACCTCAGGATAAAGAATGACTTGCTAACACAGAGATAGTAAGAACTGCTGATGCTAGAGTCAGAGATAACACAGTGTGGAGCTGAATGAACACAGCAGGCCAGGCAGCACGAGAGGAGCAGGAGAGTTGATGTTTCAGATCAGGACCCTTCTTCAGAAATGGGGGAAGGGTAGTGGGCTCTGAAATAAATAGAGGAGGGGTGCAGCTGGGGTAGGTAAATAGGGTGGTGATAGGTGAGTGCAGGTAGGCAATGCTGAGGTCTGGTCAGTGAGGTAGGAGGAGCAGATAGGTGAGAGAGAAAATGGACAGGTCAAGGAGGCAGGAATGAGAGAGAGGGTTGGTCATAGGATGAAGCCGGGGTGGGGAGATTTTGAAGATAGTAAAGTCCACATTAAGACCATTGGATTGTAGGCTCCCAAGGCGGAATGTTGGTTTTGGGGGTCCTGAGACTGTGAGACAGTCCAATGCTGGATCCATATACTCAGGGGTGGGTAGTATTTAAAAAGGAAGGTGTGTGGGGTATGTTCTTCCACTGTCTCCATGTGGCCCTGTCAGAGACACTCAAATTGTTGGCACCTTCAGAAATACTTCTTCTCCAATTTGGGCAGCCCTTACCAATATGTAGCAGAGTGAGCAATGCCTGTCATCTTCGTGATGGGAGTGGATATAACTCAGAGAGCAGAACTCCTGCATCTGAGCTGAGCTGAACCTTCTCTGAGCTCACTGCTGATATTTTTTTTTGGCAACCTCAATGAGGACAAGCAAATAAAAGGAGCAGTTTAATTTATGCCAACTTGACCTGCTGTCATAGGACTCAACAGTGACAACGAAACAAATTTGTTGCACTGTACATTTTGGTGCTGGTTGCCATGGAGAGTGTGTTGTGTTTGATGCTGTCTCGGTACACAGTGACCCTGGATCTGCTGACTAATATGCGAGAGGTTGCTTTATGTCATTCAAAAGTGACGGAGGGAAAACATTTCTGGCTCTGCAGCATTGTTGCTGTTCATCAAACCCAAACGGTGGTGCTGGAAAAGCAGCAGAAGGCAAAAAACCAAGCAATTTATTTCTAGATGGGTAGAATCAAAAAGCAGCAAACTTTTATTCAATTTTGTTAGACCACGCACGATTATAGCTACTTCTTTTTTATTCACTCATGGTGCACTGACTGGTCCTGCATTTCTTGCCCATCCCTAGTTGCCCTTGAGTAGGTGGAGGCGAGCTCCCTTCTTGAACTGCTGCAGACCATGTCATGTAGGTAGACCCACAATGCCCTTTGGGAGGGAATTCCAGGATTTTGACCCAGTGACAGGGAAAGAACGACGACATATTTCCAAGTCAGGATGGTGAGTGGCTTGGAGGGGAACTTCAAGGTGGTGGTATTCCCACATATCTGCTGCTCTTGTCCTTCTAGGTGAAAGTGGTCATGAGTTTGGAAGAGGCTGTCTGATGATCTTTGGTGAATTTCTACAGAGTACATAATAAATATTACGACTGCCACAGAGTACTAGTGGTGAGGGGAGTGGATGTTTGTGGATGTGGTGCCAATCAAGTGGCTGTTTTGTCCTGGATGGCGTCAAACTTCTTGAGTGTTTGTTGAGGCTGCACGCATCCAGGCAAGTGGGGAGTATTCCATCAGACTCCTGACTTATAGCTAGTGGACAGGCTCTGGTGGGGAGGGCAAGTAGTGGGGTCAGGAATGCAGTATTCCTGTGAATTTTTCTGGTCTCTATACTTTGAAACGGATGCACAGGCACTGGGGAAAGTGCACAAGGATCATACGAGAGCTAAAAAGATTTACTCATCGGGAAAGGCAGAACAGACTGGGCATGATCTATCAAATGATGAGTAAATGGAAGGTCATCAAATGATTTGATAGGTTCGACATGAGAAAATAGTTCTACATGACAGGGAGTTCTAAGGTAGATATGTTGTACACAAGACCAAGTTCCTCAATATAAGTCACTCACGAGTTAATGCAGGAGAAATGTGATTACTCAATAATTTGTGGCAAAGTGGAACTTGCGGGAAGAGCAGCTGAGGTGACAAGCATGGACATGTTTGAGAGAAATCTGGATAAACATATGAGGCAGAAAGGAAGGGAAAGATATTCAGTCAGGTTCAGGTAAAGTGAGGTGGGTGTAGGCCTTCTTGAGGTATAAATGCAGGTTTGGCTGGAAGCAATGATCAGCTTCTGTGTGTTGCATTCGCAAGGTAACTCAGTAACCTTCAACATCACTTTAAAACTGAATGAAAAAAAAATCATCCAAATTCCTCTGCACAGCCCCTTGGAAAAAAAACATCCTGGAACACTTGAGGATCAAAAATTGCTGTCTGCAAACAAATTATCTTGAAGAGGATTAATTGATAAGCAGCTTATCTTTTTTTAATTTTACATTGTAATAATTGAATGAAAATTAAGTGCATGAAACAGGAGGTTAGGCACATGCTTTTATAACAGGGCTCGGTGTTCACGGCAGAAGGAGGCAGTAAGCAGGTAAATGACCTGCAAGGACATTACTACATATCCTGGGAGAACAGAAGCTCAGACTGAGCTCTCTGTCATAGTGTCTTTTCAGATTTGATGCTTGACACATTACGGAGCTAAACCTTGGGGTTTGTTTTATTTTGTTTCTCCTTTTTCAAATGGATTACTTGAAGAACAGGCGAAACTGAAACAAGCTCTCAAACTGGCATGCTCGGATTAGACGTTAATCCATGCGTGTGAGAACGTTCATGAACAGCTCGCTGAGCATCACAGTGCGTAGTTATCTTGTTTGACCTTCATCAGCCAGAGAGTTTTAGTGGACAGAGAGGAAGAAGCCAAGCACTATCTACCCAGGCAGCCCCCTCCCGCAATGTTAAGACACATCCTGCATCCCATGGGAGGCAGAGGGTCAAACGGCAGTTACTGGACCATACTGGATGGGAAATGTAATGTTTACAGCCTGTCCCATGTCACACACATTTTCCTCGGGCTCCCAACTGTGCATCAGTGTTTCCTTGATGGGCTTATCATATGACTGGCCCCCAGACCACTTCAGCCATTGGTCAACCAGCACACTGCCTACCTACATCAGTCAGAAAGCAAAATAATTACCAATGGATGATGCTTATCTATCAACCAGCAGTTTTCCCCGCCTCAGCAGTATCAATATTTTTGTAAATGGTAAGAAGAAATGTTCAGAGAAACCGATGCTCTCACCTACAAAGCAAAGCTTTTTCCTTTAACATCCCTGTGATTTTTTTATTTCTTCGAGGGTTGCATACAGCTTTATCTTGGAGATTGGTTCCTGGAGACTCCAGGCCAATTGTGGAGCGTTGGCACCTCCAGTCTTTGCTGTGGACCTTCCTAGTGCCAGTACTTACTAGAATCTCTGTGAAGCCTCTGCAGCTGTGAGGACTTTGAGACCCATGTAGTTTGCTTTACTGCATCACTACAGACGCTGGTCTGCAATGCAAAGACAGGAGGTCAATGGGTGACTAGTTTGAGACTTTCGTCCCCCCAATACCCTCAGCAATCCCTCAATTCATTAGCACCCACAATTACTTTCACACCATTTTCTCCTGTTGTTTCCTGTTCCAAGGGAAATGCCACTTTTCAACCTTGATGTAAACCAACTCAGTCTCACCAGGGAAACTGTTCTGTGTTTAGTGCCAGTGCATGATGCAGTAGTGCTACAGTCTCGTCTGCTGGTCCTGCGAGGTTCGTTTGCTCCACTTGTGTGGAGCTTCCCTGTTTTGCATTCACCCAGGGGATGTGGGCATCATTTATTACCCTTCTCATTTGCCCTTGGTGATCTGCCATCATGAAACGCTGCAGTCCATGTGCTGTCGGTAGACCCACAATGCCCTTCGAGAGGCAATTTCAGGATCTTGACCGAGCGACAGTGAAGGAATGGTGATATATTTCCAGGTCTGTCAGGAGGTCTTCTCTACAAAACAGGGACATGTTCTCCCTATGAATTTCCACCCATTAACCAGCGCCAGGACACTGTGCCAAGTGGCTCATCATTAGGCCGCAGCATCAGAAAACCCTTTCTGAAAATAAATTGCATCCATAAATAGTTCTCTTAGTTATACTCTCCCTTCTATTAACACTGAGACACAGAGGACCTGAAAATCATTTAAAACGATTCCGAGCACACTGTAGAATTCTAATAAGTAGTTCCAGATGCTCATGAGAACCATTTTCCAATTCCACACCCACACCAACACCAGTGTCCCCCCCTCTCAACCCAAGCCCCCACTCCTTCCTCCACACAATACATATGTTCTTTCAGGAGAGATGGTTCAGACCTGGTAAATGCAGCAGAAGTATTTTGTATCCAGCGTTTGGAATGTAAGGCAGCGGTCCAGGCAACTTGTGCTCTCGACCTTGCATGCAACTGCTTGGGCTTGCTTAGACACAACCCCACCCCTCCTCCATGCTCACCCCTCTCACTGCCATCTCCACCCCCCCACCCAGTCCGAGCCTCTCAACCAACAGATGTTGCCAGCCTTCCCACACGCTCTGCTTACTATAGCTGGCTTCGCTCCGGCACATAGTTGTCACTGTCCAACAGCTTCACTCCTTTCACTCGCTCGTTCACACAGCTTTATTTCTGGCCATTTCTTCCCTTCCTTTTCCCCGTTCCAAGTTACTTTTCCTGAAAGCATGGCTCTGCACACCAGCAAGTGGGAGTCCCGTCACCATGGAGCTGACCTCAGAATGGAGCTAAGGAATCTAACCTCGAGAGTCTGTTCCGATATTCATGGTGCTCAAGCCATGTAGACATCTTGTCCCATGTCCCAACCCCCACACGCCAGGCCTTGACGTCACATGGACTGCTACCACACACACCCCATTGCCAGCCATTAATGGTCCCCATTCGCAGCTATTGGGCTCTCCCGGCTGATCTTCACCCCTTTCCTTTGTCTGCCCAGCTGCTGGACTCCATCTTCACCCATTGTTTATCCTTCCCGCCCTCCTCCCTCACCTCGACCTCCGCGTTTCTACCAACCTTTTCCTCGCTACGCAGTCAGTTCTGAAGAAGGGTCACTGGATGCAAACTCAGCTTTCTCAGATGCTGCCGGACCTGCTGAGTTTCTCCAGCATATTCTTTTTTTTTGCACTTCCACATCTGCAGTTCTTTTGTTTGTCAGAGGGATCACAGAATTCTAGAATCATGCAGTGCAGAAGGAGCCATTTGACCCTTCGAGTCTGTACTACTACCTACACTCGTCCACTTTATCGCAGTAGACACATAGCCTTGATTGTTATGACATTTCAAGGGCTAATCAAGCACTTTTCAAAGGTTGTGAGGTTCCCTGCCTCAACTCTCCTCCCAGGCAGTGCCTTCTAGACCCCCACCACTCTCAGAGTGAAAAAGCTTTACCTCAAATCCCCCTCTAAACATCCTGACTTTGACTTTAAGATGACGTTCACTTGTTATTGACTCTTCAATTGAGGGGAACAGCTGCTTTCTATCCACCCTGTCCATGCCCCTCATGATTTTATACAGCTCTATCGGGAAGGAGTATGGAATCCTCTGTTTCAACACTGTTGCTCTGGGGAAAACAGCCCAAGCTTACCCAGCCTCTTTTCATCCCTGAAATGCACCATCCCAGGCAACATCCTGGTGAACCTCCTCTGCATGCCTTGAGGTGTGTGTTCACAGATACCTGAAGGTGGCAGGACAGGATCATGAAGTATGCATACGGGACACTCGCCTTTGTCAGTGGAGGCGTATATTATCGGAGCAGGGGAGATTCTGTTGGAGATATGCAGGACTTTGGTTAGGCCACAGCTGGAGTACAGTGTGCAGGTCTGGTCACCGCACTATAGGAAGGATGGGATTGCACTGGAGGGGGAGAATGTGCAAACTCGCCCAAGGGTAGAATCGAACCCGGGTCCCTGGCGCTGTGAGACAGCAGTGCTAACCATTGAGCCGCCCACAGGCCTCAGACAGTGGCCTTCCCCCGCTGTTCATTGGTGGCAATAACCCCATGCTTTAGTGCGTGCCTCAGCACATAGTCCTGGGCCTAAGAATGTACCAGTCTGCAACATCCGGTCAAGGTTAACAGTTTACACTGGAAGACCAACAAGTTTCGGGCCGAGCAAACAGCATCTTTAGGCGAGATGACGGTCCTCCAGGCGCAGTCAATGTTTGTCTCAGTGTGTGTCCCAGGGGAACAGACAGTGGAGCACAGAGTCCTGCGGCACAGAGCTGCTTGGGAAAGAACCTCGTTATGAGCCATTGCATCTTTCTCCAGACCTTCCTTTCAAAGGCACATTCCAGCAGGAGATGTGTGACAGTCTCAATCCCCCTCGCTCCCCCCACCCACAGCTGCTTCGAGGCAGCATGTGGTGGTGGGGAGAGTAACAAGTGCATGAAGGATCTGATTGGCAGTGCCCAGCCACTACCAAAAACAACACCTAGCAGAGGGCAAGAACTCCCAAACTACCAAAACTTTTTAATCAGGAAAAGTGACTGAGACCGTGTCAATGTAGAAAGATACACTGCTGTGTCATTATGAGTAATATCTGCAGATGCAAAAATAACCAATTTTCCTTATGTCATCATAGTTGTTTATTGTGATCTAGTAGCCTCATTCCACTATTAACGTATAAATGATAAAATTATCATTAATTCGTAAATTAGGTAAATCCTTGTGGAGCCAGACCAGATTAGAGGGGCAGGTATCCTTCTGTAATCCACATTCATGGACCAGTTGGGTTTTGTGATAATCTGATAGTCACTTGGTGCCTTTCACTAATTTTATTTCCAGATCATTTCTGGACCAATTATAAAATTGACAAATGTTTGTCCTGTCAGATTTCCGATAGGATTTTAACTCACATCAATTTGATTATTAGTCGAAGCTTCTGGATTTGTAACTTCTGCCAATGACACCAGTTCCCAAAAGATTGTGATCAAAGACAGTCTAGAACCATTGAAAAATGGGCAAGGGCGATCATTAGGTCTTGATTTTATTGAAGTTAAAATACAGAATGACTGGTCAAAGCACAACAACAAGCTCGGTGATGATGTCAAGCTCTGTGAATCTCTGAAATATCTGATTTTTCTCTCAGGTTATAACCTTGGAAGGATGGGTTGACATCATGTATTTTGTCATGGATGCTCATTCGTTCTACAATTTCATCTACTTCATCCTTCTCATCATTGTAAGTATTCCGGTCCACATGTTGTTGATTTTTTGTTTCTCTCTGGGGATGTGAGCATTAGATTGGCATCGATTGTGTGGCCCTCATTGTCTTGAGAAAACCCTGTTACAATGGAGTGGACTGTGAGACCATATCAAAAAACCAGTGTAAGTTAGCCACAAGTGAGCCCAGACCAGAATGGAGTGACAGTTTCCTAATCCATGTGGATGAACCAGTTGGTTTTAATGATGGTTTGATAGTTTCATGGTGATTTTTATTTGCCCCACCCCACCCTGTTTTTAATTTACAGGTCCTTTTAGACCGAATATAAAATTGACCCGTTTTATTCTGTCATATTACAGTGGCATTCAAACTCACCTTCGCTGGATTATTAGTCCAAGCTTCTGAATCACGAGTTTATTATTATCACCATGAAAGTACCATAGGTACTCAAGTTCCAGTGGAGAGGGGCCTTGGGAAGTTTCCGAAAAGTTTTCCTGAGCTCTGAATTGGGAAACGTAGTGGCTGCAAAATTGGGCTCTTTTCCCCTGCTGTTTGAGGGACTATGGGAACCCAGAGAGGCTCAAAATGATCTTGCTATTAATTTTCACTACGTCCTGTGTGGACGATCATGCTTGAAAGGGTAAGGGAACAGATAAGTCAAGAGTGCAACTGAAGCAAGTTGATTGTGAAAGTCTAGCACTCATTTGAAACTCAAGCTGTCAACTTTAACCATCTGTTACTGTTCTTTCTGAAACAATCGCACCTAGAAATGCCTTAAGATGCTCTTAGAACCTTCAGCATTCGTGCTACATAAGGGCACCAAACTCTCAACTAACTTGCTTTGGACTTTGTTGAGCAGACTTGTCGCGTATGCTGTTGTTGGAGGACAGGGTAAAGAATAGGTTTTTCATTCTGAGGCCTCTTCTTGGGGCTTTCTCGAGATCTACATTTTGATTTTCTGATGTTACTTTTTAGTTTGCAAAGGCTCCTCATGTACTGTCATCAACTTACTTATTAACAATATCTTCTTTAGATGTGTTGATGCAGAATATATATATTTCATTTGCACTCATTCAGAAGCAGAATTAGAAGAATTTAGCAATGCTCTCAATAACGATCAAGCCCATTTTAAACTTAAAAATAATACACACAAGAAAAGCATTAGTTTCCTAGAATAATTTAAACTGGCACAAGACAACCGGCATAAGTTAACAAGGTGTAGAGCTAGATAAACACAGCAGGCCAAGCAGCATCAGGGGAGCAGGAAAGCTGACGTTTCGGGCCTGGACCCATCTTCAGACCCCATTTCTAAAGAAGGGTCTAATCCTGAAACATCAGCTTTCCTGCTGCTCTGATGCTGCTTGGCCTGCTGTGTTTATCTAGCTGTACACCTTGTTATCTCAGATTCTCCAGAATCTGCAGTTTCTACTATCTCAGGCATAAGTTAACAAGGGTTTCTTTTCCAAATTTTTGACACATACTTCTAAACACAAAAGATTTTGATCATAATCATAGTTTCTACAGACTTGATGAGAACACAGATAATTTATTTACCTCGCATATTCACAAAGGTGGACCTTTAGCCCAGGTAATTATTACCATTTAGTTCATTGACCCAATCTAATTTAAATTTTACAATTGACACACTGTTCATAACAACATCACCCATTACAATTTTCTCTGCATATTAATTCTTAAAACAAAAACAGAAATTGCTGGAAAAACTCAGCAGGTCAGGCAACATCTGTGGAGAGAAATCAGAGTTAGAGTTTCGTGTCCGGTGACCCTTCCTCAGATCTGACAGTAGCGAGGAAAATGTAAATTCAATACCTCACCCTGTTCCCTAGCCAAAATCGCTGTCTCAGGCTTCCTGCAGTCCTACTGTGAAGCTCAGCAACTCATTTTCCACTTGGGAACCCTGTTGGTTCTGGATTCAAAATCAAGTTCAACAATTTTAGGGCTCAGGCTCTCCCATGCCCCCAGAGCTCACACACCAGACTTTGTTCATGATAGTCTGCTGTTATATGCAAGCCATTGTTAGTCACTAACAGTCCCCGTTAACAGCTATTCACCCTCCTTGCCACATAGTTATTAATTCCTTTGACTGTCCAACTGCTCTTCTGTCTGTTTGGGCTCTATCCCCACCTATCATTTACTCCTTACCACCTTCTCTCACCCGATCTTCTGCATATAAACCATTATTTTCCCAACTACCATCAGTTCTGAGGAAGGCTACACAACCTGAAATGTTAACTTTGATTTCTTTCCACAGATGCTGCCAGACCTGTTGAGCTTTTCAAGGAATTTCTGTTTTTATTTTTGATTTACAGCATCTACAGTTCTTTCCGTTTTTATTAATTCTTGAACCTGTGCAGCATAAGCTAGAGATTCCAGATTCATTACCTGAGTGATTTCAAGACTTCCTCACTCCAAGTTAGCTGAGTACTCCTTTGTTAATGGATATAAAAAAAAGTTCTGTCTCCTTTGCGGCCTTTCTCTCAGCTAACACCCTTTGCAGTTTCCCTGCCTTCATTTCTCTTCAAGCCTCCTGTTCTACCCACCTCCCGTCCATCCTCTTCCTCCATTCATTCCTGTTGAAGGTTTACTCATCCCCAGCCCTCTCAATGCATTCAACTTCTCTCCAGATTCAGCAGTCCTAATTTATGTTCATTCATTGGATGAGGACATCACAGACTAAACCACCTTCCCTCAGGGCAGTTCAGCGTCAACCATATTGCTGTGGGCCTGGAGTCACATGTAGGCCAGACCAAGTGAATATGGCAGTTTCCTCCCTTAAAGGACATTAATGAACTAGATGGGCTTTTCCTGACAATCGATTCATGGCCAAATGGGACTGATAATTACAAAGCTTCAATGAATTCAAATTCCACCAGCTGCAGTTTGGGGATTTGAACCTAGGTCCCCATAACATTACCTGGGTCTCTAGATTAATGGTCCAGTGATAATACCACGAGACCTTCGCTTCCTCATGTCCCCCCACACCCTGTGGCCCAGCAGATGACTCTCCCCAAACCTTGGCCCCCGATAACATTCCCGGCCTGAGGTCAGCGCTGACTCCACGTTTCCCAGAATTCCCCTCTTCGCCAATCCTTACTTGCTAACGGCTCGTTGCTTCTCCAGTCATGGGAGAGAACACTCCTGTGATTGAGGGAGCAGCCCCCCTCAGCGATTCGTTGAATTTTCTGGAAGGGGGTAGATGGAGCTGAGGGTGGAAAGTCAGTGGGGATGGGGTATGTTGGTTGTTGTGGGATTTTCCTGCCTCTCTTGATGTATGTCCAGCCCTGCTAGAGGAACTCACTCAGATTGATGGAATCAGCAGGGACTGATTAGATTAGATTCCCTACAGTGTGGAAGCAGGCCCTTTGGCCCAATTAGTCCACACCACTCTTTGAAGCATCTCACCCAGACCCATCCCCCATCACCCACACACCCCTGAACACTACAGGCAATTTAGCATGGCTGATCCACCTAGCCTGCACATCTTTGGACTGTGGGAGGAAACCGGAGCACCTGGAGGAAACCCATACAGACACAGGGAGAACGTGCAAACTCCACACAGACAGTCGCCTGAGGCTGGAATCGAACCCGGGTCCCTGGCGCTGAGAGGCTGCAGTGCTAACCACTGAGCCACCGTACCGACTGGTGCTGGGTTTTCGCAAAGACCAACGAGAGAAATGGAAAGTCTCCATCTCCCTTGGGCTGCAGTGTTTTGGGTCATTGGAGAATAGGCAGAGAGATGGAGTAAACTGTAATTCAGGCAGCTGCCATTTCTATCATCTCCCATGTCAAACTAAGCAGGAAGTGACAAGGGCTACCCATTCAATGTCCTCATCTAAATCCTTTGCAGCAAAATGAGACTGCCATGTGTCACCTGTGTTTTCCTAACCTCTTGCCCTGGCAGCGGCCCCCTCATCCCTGCTGACACACCACCCTGCTTCTAAACTGTCCTCTAAAATCAACAAGATGTCAGTATCTGAGCCAGGCCAGAAATCCCAATGTCTCCCCAACACACTGCTCACACTCTTCACTGCCACCCACCGCTGACTGGCAGTGGCACATTGCTCTCCAAAACGCCAAATGCATGGGGCATTTGGAAAGAAGAGCATATCACCCTCGCTGCAGCTGGTGTGTCGTGCCAACATGGATGATGATGGTCAAGTGAGACCTCAGAAGGTGCCAACAACAGGAACGAGCTGGCATCCCAATCACACTCAGCTACGCTGAGTGGCACTGCCTCAGAAACCATGGCACCAATAGTTCAGAACGCTCCAACAGGCTCAGGTAGAGCAGCCAGGCCTTGACCCCACTGAACACCTACTGCTGTGTGTCCCCTCCCCAGTTAGAGAGAAGAGGGATGAGACTGAGAGTGTTTGAGTGATGTGGTTGAACAGTAACCGGTATGTGGTAGCTGTGAGATATGCATGTGTGAGGTTTGCAACCATAACTGTGTCAGGGCGAAGTGGAGCAGGCACACCTTAGCCATGCATTCCGATCGTCAGAGGTTGCTGATAGTTACTGATGAGCTAGATTGCATTGAGTCTGGGTGCATGAGATTTATGCTGCACTGGGTCAGAGGTAACATTTGAAGGTTACCACTCACATGAGGTCATTCAGTGCTTTGTGGAAGGAGAGCCAGGCTCCTTGACAATCTGGTCCCATCACCTTTGCATTGTATGTTTCGGGGGCGCCCTGCCCCTATAATGTCTCTGTTCCAGCACCAGCACTGCACTCCTGAACCTGGGAACCCTGGTCTGGTCTGCTGTATAACACTGGCACTGTTTATCCCTGCCAACAAACTGCTCCAAACTACTGGAGCAAGTAGGCATCTGCCCATTAAGAGGTGCAGCTTAGCTTTAAGAGGTGCAGCTTAGCTTTAAGAGGTACAGGCTAACTCATGTAAACCACACCTGCACCTCAACCTCTTGCTGATCCTCAGCACGTACCTGCCTTGTCACATTTATAGAACAAAGTGTATGAAAGCTCTGTTGGTATGAATGCTCAGTGAGCGGTGCTTGTTTGAAATAAGAATGACAAGGAAAAGCTTTTTACTGTACAGTGAGACACTTATGCTTCAGCAGTTACCCTGTCATTGTTGTCACCTCATGATGCATCTTTAGCTTCTTCTTCCATTACCACATCCTTTGGCCTGGAGGCTCTGTCATTTTAATCATTCCTGTCCTCTGGCCTCTCATATTCAAATAAGGAAACAGGAACAGGAATAGGCCATTTGGCCACCTGACAGCCTGCTCCCCAATTCAATAGGGCTGATCCAATTGTGGATTCCACAGTTGTAAGTATTCCACAACTGTAAGTATTCCACTATTGGAATACTGCGTACAATTCTGATCTCCATGCTATAGGAAGATGTTGTTAGACTGGAAAGGGTTCAAGAAAGATTTATAAGGATGTTGCCGGAGTTGGAAGCCTTCAGCCACAGGGAGAGGCTGAAAAGGCTGGGGCTATTTTCCCTGGAATGTCGGAGGCTGACTGGCAGCCTCAATCAGATAGGGTGAGTGGACAAGGTCTTTTCCCAGGATGGAGGAGTCTAAAACTAGAGGGCATAGGATTAAGGTGAGAGGGGAGAGATACAAAAGGGAGCAGAGGGGTAATTTTTTCACACAGAGGGTGGTGTGTGTATAGAATAAGCTGCCAGAGGAAGTGGTGGAAGCTGGTACAATTACAGCATTTAAAGGGCATCTGAATGGGTATATGAATGGGAAGGGTTTAGAGGGATATCGGCCCAATGGTGGCAAATGGGACTAAATTAATTTAGGATAATAGAACATAGAACATAGAACATAGAACAGTACAGCACAGAACAGGCCCTTCAGCCCACAATGTTGTGCCGACCATTGATCCTCATGGATGCACCCTCAAATTTCTGTGACCATATGCATGTCCAGCAGTCTCTTAAATGACCCCAATGACCTTGCTTCCACAACTGCTGCTGGCAACGCATTCCATGCTCTCACAACTCTCTGCGTAAAGAACCTGCCTCTGACATCCCCTCTATACTTTCCACCAACCAGCTTAAAACTATGACCCCTCGTGCTAGCCATTTCTGCCCTGGGAAATAGTCTCTGGCTATCTGGAAATAATCTGATCGGCATGGATGAGTTGGACCAAACGTTCTGTTTCTGTTGTATTTCTCTGTGACTCTAAGTCCTAAGTCCTCCAAAAGTGTCTCCAATAACCTTTTCCTCCCTTGTGGTTAGTCAAGAATCTAGTTAGCATTAGCTTAAAAATACTCAATGTCTCCCACCCACCCTCCGTTGGTCCCTGGGGAGGGGAGGTCCGCAGTGTCTTAATATTCTGAGGGAACAAATTTCTCCTCAACTCCATGTTAAATGGGCAATCGCACAACTTTCCTTTTGTTTTTCTTTCCACCTCTTGCTCTTTCATTTTTCCAAAACCGGGCTGTGCCCCAACTTTCTCTTTTCTCTCTGCCCCGACCCTCAGCATTTCCCTTCGTCTTCGGTTTTTATTTCAGCCTCCAGCAACTGCAGTGATCTGAAACAAGCGCAGTGAATACTGGAGAAACTCGCCAGGTCTGGCTGCGAAACAAGAGAGAGAGACAGTTAATGTTTCAAGTCCAGCCTAATCCTTTCGAATTGAACAAGCAGAGCCAGTACTGAAGAAGAAACATTGGGTTCCAAATATTCACTCTGTTTCTCCTTTCTCCATGGATGCTGCCAGACCTGCTCAGTTTTTCCAGCATTCTCTGTGTTTGCTTCAGATTCCCAGCTTACACGATATTTTGCTTTCGCAATTGTGTTTCCTTTTATCTTCACATCGTTCCTTTGGGATTGGCTCCTGGCATTTATTGCTGAACGTCATCACCTTGCCATCCCCATTTCAAACCATTTTCCTGACACATTTCTGTCGTTCCCCTCAACTGTGGAAGTTGGGGTCAAATTGCAGTGCTCTTTTCCTAACTCTCTCCTGTCTATTTTCATTCTTTTCCAGGTTGGGTCATTTTTTATGATCAATTTATGTCTGGTCGTCATTGCCACCCAGTTTTCCGAGACCAAGCAGCGTGAAAGCCAATTGATGAAGGAGCAGAGGGTTCGGTTCATGTCCAATGCCAGCACACTGGCCAGTTTCTCTGAGCCAGGGAGCTGCTATGATGAACTCCTCAAGTACATTAGCCACATGTTGCGGAAGGCCAGGCGGGAGGTGGTGCATGTGTGCCACCTGGTGGCGAGCCGGAGGAGCCACCAGGCCGGCAGCTGGACTGGGCCAGGCCCACAGCCCCGCAAACGGAGGAAACGCAAGCGGGCGTCCTCCATCCACCACCTGATCCACCATCACCATCACCACCACCACTACCACGTCAGCAACGGGAACCTGCGAGCCCACCGTGCCGGCCCGGAGATCAGAGACACGGAGACCGACCCGGCCCGCCACGGTGCCGCCAACCGCCTCATCGTGCTGCCTTCGCCCCTGACCAAGCTGCACCCTCTCCCGGCACCCGCGGCTCCCGCTAATACCGAGTCTGTCCACAGCATCTACCACGCCAACTGCCACATTGAGCCGGTGCAGTGCAAGTCCTCCCTCCGGCAGGGGGCAGCAGACAGAGGCCAAAGGGCGGCCGATGCCAGGAGTTACCCGACCCTGCAGCCGAGCTCCCAGCACGAGGTGATCAACCTCAGCGGCAATGGGGAGAAGACCCTAAAGGACGCGACCATGAATCCTGACAACGCAATGGCAAATCTCAACATCCCGCCAGGGCCATACCGCAAAATGCATCGGCTCCTGGAAAGCCAGAGTGCTGGTGAGTGAGCCAGAGCATGACCAGAGCGGAGGGCACACTTTGTGGGTAGCAATGCTCTAAGGCAGACCCTCACCTAGAAAGCAGACTTGTTAATAACAAAGTATCATTGCCCTGTCACTCCAATACCTCCTGGTGAATCGGACACCACGAAATTAAAACGTCTTCTTATTTTGGGTCAGTAGCCCGTAATGATATGTTAGCCATTAAATACCAGCCTGACCTTTCATGTAGAGGTAGTAAGAACTGCAGAGGCTGGAATCTGAGATAACAAGGTACAGAGCTGGAGGAACCACATGCGGCATCAGAGGAGCAGGAAAGCTGACATTTCGGGTTGGGACCCTTTTTCATAAATACCAAACTTTCATGCCAAGCTATGCCTACCTCTTTGTAGGTTATGTGGAAAGGCCCTCCACTTCTTTCTGTCCCACAGGCCCAACCAACACCCCCTCCACCGACACCTTTATCCGCCTAGCCGAACTCGACCTCACCCTCAACAACATCTCCTTCAATTCCTCCCACTTCCTACAGACAAAGCGGGTGGCCATGTTTACCCACATGGTCCCAAGCTATGCCTGCCTCTTTGTAGTTTACATGGAACAGTCCCTCTTCCGCACCTACACTGGCCCCAAACCCCACCTCTTCCTCCAGTACATTGATGACTGTATCGGTGCTGCCTCGTGCTCCCAAGAGGAGCTCGAACAGTTCATCCACTTCACCAACACCTTCCACCCCAACCTTCAGTTCACCTGGACCATCTCCAGCACATCCCTCACCTTCCTGGATCTCTCAGTCTCCATCTCAGATAACCAGCTAGAAACCAATATCCATTTCAAGCCCACTGACTCCCATCGCTACCTGGAATACACCTCCTACACACCTTCCTGCAAAAATTCCATTCCCTATTCCGAATTCCTTCACCTTGGCCACATCTGCTCCCAGGATGAGGCATTCAACTCCCAAACATCCCAGATGTCCTCGTTCTTCAAGGACCACCACTTCTCCCCCGCAGTGGTCGAGAACGCCCTTGACCGTGTCTCTAGCATTTCCCGCAACTCATCCCTCACACCCTGTCCCCGCAATAACCACCAAAACAGAATCCCCCTCGTCCTCATGTACCACCCCACCAAGCTCCGGATTCAACGCATCATCCTCTGACACTTTTGCCATCTACAATCCAACCCCACCACTAAAGACATTTTTCCATCACCACCCTTGTCTGCCTTCCAGAGAGACCACTCTCTCCGTGACTCCCTTGTCCGCTCCACACTTCCCTCCAACCCCACCACACCCGGCACCTTCCCCTGCAACCGCAGGAAATGCTACACTTGCCCCCATACTTCCTCCCTCACCCCCATCCCAGGCCCCAAGATGACTTTCCACATCAAGCAGATGTTCACCTGCACATCTGCCAATGTGTTATACTGTACCCGCTGTTCCCGTTGTGGCCTCCTCTACATTGGGGAAACCAAGCGGTGGCTTGGGGACCATTTTGCAGAACACCTACGCTCAGTTTGTAATAAACAACTGCACCTCCCAGTCACGAACCATTTCAACTACCCGTCCCATTCCTCAGACGATATGTCCATCCTGGGCCTCCTGCAGTGTCACAACGATGCTACCTGTAGGTTGCAGAAACAGCAACTCATATTCCGCTTGGGAACCCTGCAGCCCAAGGGTAAGAATGTGGATTTCACAAGCTTCAAAATCTCCCCTTCCCCCACTGCATCCCAAAACCAGCCTAGTTCGTCCCCTCCCCCACTGCATCCCAAAACCAGCCCAACTTGTCCCCCCTCCCTAACCCGTTCTTCCTCTCCCCATACACTCCTCCCACCTCAAACCACACCTCCATTTCCTACCTACTAACCTCATCCCACCCCCTTGACCTGTCCATCATCCTCGGACTGACCTATCCACTCCCTACCTCCCCACCTACACTCACCTTTACTGGCTCCATCCCCGCCTCTTTAACTTGTCTGTCTCCTCTCTACCTATCTTCTCTTCTTTCCATCTTCAATCCACCTCCCCCTCTCTCCCTATTTATTTCAGAACCCACTCCCCATCCCCCTCTCTGATGAAGGGTCTCGGCCCGAAACATCAGCTTTTGTGCTCCTGAGATGCTGCTTGGCCTGCTATGTTCATCCAGCTCCACACATTGTTATCTCAAACTTTCACACCATTTGGGGACTCAGTGGTAGCGTCTTTACCACTGGGCCACAAAATCTGTGTTCAGGTCCCACTGCGCCCTGAGGGTGTGTCAGAACAGGTCGTTTAAAAATCCCCAGAAGGAAGTGATGGGGGCAGTGTTTCATAAGTTACTGATATTGGGTGGTTCTGCATCCCATGCAACGTAGTGGCAGTGTTGGGATTCTAAGTAAAATGTCTCAACACCACAAAGATAACAAAAATCCATTCAACTGAAGCTTGTAATTGACCTAAGTAAAATGCATATCCACTCAAAAATGCAGCAGGTCAATTATTTCCAGTTCCATGTTGTCAACCCTGGTTCATTTCCCACTCAGGAAACAGTGACATGCTGCAAACCATGACCCATTTCACCCCGTCCTGTAGATTAGGAAGGTGTATTACTGTTGTAATGGGGAGGAAGGAGAAGGTCACTGTAATGGGGGAGGGGGAATGGTCACTGTAATGGGGGAGTGGGGAATGTCACTAATGGGGGAGGGGGAATGGTCACTGTAATGGGGGAGTGGGGAATGTCACTGTAATGGGGGAGTGGGGAATGTCACTAATTGGGGAGGGGGGAGAAGGTCACTGTAATGGAGGAGGGGGGAGAAGATCACTGTAATGGGGGAGGGGAAGACGGTCACTGTAATGGGGGAGGGGGGATGCTCACTGTTTCAGGTGTTGATTTGCTCGCTGAGCTATAAGTTTGTTTGCAGATGTTTTGTCACCATACTAGCAAACATCATCAGTGCGCCATCAGTGAAATGTCAGTGTTCTGTCCCACTTGCTATTTATGTCTCGGTTTGTTGGGGTGGGTGGTATCACTTCCGGATTTGTTTCTTAACGGTTGCTAAATGGGGTCCAATTCTACATGTGTGTTAACGGACTTCCGGTTCGAGTGCCAGGCCTCCAGGAATTCTCATCTGAGTCTTTGCTTGGCTTGTCCTAGAATGGCTTGTCCTAGAATGGCTGCATTGTCCAGTCAAAATGGTGTCCCTCTTAGCCCCTGTGTACGAAATGAGTGATAGTTGGTCATGTCTCTTGGTATAGTTGGCGTTGATGAATCCTGATGGCTAGTTTCCTTCCCGTTTGCCCTATGTAATGTTTATGGCCGCCTTGATGTGATATCTTGTAAATAACGTTAGCTCTGTTAGTTATGGTTGTCGGGTCCTTTATTCTTGTCAGTAGCTGTTGTAGAGTAGTTGCCAGTTTGTGGGCTGCCACGATCCCCAGGGAGCGGAGTAATCTGATGGTGATTGCAGATATGTCCTCAATGTATGATAGGGTGGCTAGTGTCTGTGGATGTGTTGTGTCTTCCTGTTTGTGGTCTGTTGTATAGGTATTAACAGACTGTGCCTTTTGGGCAATCATTATTTCTAAAGACGCTGTGTAGGTGTTCTTCCTCAGGGTGCTGCAGTGCATTGTGGCTCGCTTCAACAGTGTTTTGATGCAGCTCCGTTTGTGGGTATTGAGATGATGACTGTTGTAGCTGAATACCTGATGGGTATGGGTGTATGCTGGTCTGGAGCTCACCGTTGGCCTTATGTTTGACCATTACATTCAGGAAGGGAAGTCTGTGGCTGTTCTCCTCTTCCCTGGTGAACTTTATGCCAGTGAGGATGTTGTTTGAGGAGATGGGTCTCCTCCAGTTTAGAGCATTTAATGATAACAAAAGGTATCATCCACATAGCGGATCCACCATCCAACCTGTAATGGGGGAGGGGGGGGAATGTTCACTGTAATGGGGGAGGGGGGAATGGTCAATGCAATGGGGGAGAAGTAGAATGATCACTATAATGGGGGACGGGGGTGAAGGCCACTACAGTGGGGGAGGAGTGGAATGGTCACTGTAATGGGGGTGAAGTGGAATGTTCACTGTAATGGGGGAGGGGGGAGAAGGTCCCTGTAATGGGGGAGGGGGGAAATGTTCACTGTAATGGGGGAGGGGGGGGGAATGTTCACTGTAATGGGGGAGGGGGGAGAAGATCCCTGTAATGGGGGAGGGGGGAAATGTTCACTGTAATGGGGGAGGGGGGAGAAGGTCCCTGTAATGGGGGAGGGGGGAAATGTTCACTGTAATGGGGGAGGGGGGGGGGAATGTTCACTGTAATGGGGGAGGGGGGAGAAGATCCCTGTAATGGGGGAGGGGGGAAATGTTCACTGTAATGGGGGAGGGGGGAGAAGGTCCCTGTAATGGGGGAGGGGGGAAATGTTCACTGTAATGGGGGAGGGGGGGGGAATGTTCACTGTAATGGGGGAGGGGGGAGAAGATCCCTGTAATGGGGGAGGGGGGAAATGTTCACTGTAATGGGGGAGGGGGGAGAAGGTCCCTGTAATGGGGGAGGGGGGAAATGTTCACTGTAATGGGGGAGGGGGGGGGAATGTTCACTGTATTGGGGGAGGGGGGAGAAGATCCCTGTAATGGGGGAGGGGGGAAATGTTCACTGTAATGGGGGAGGGGGGAGAAGGTCCCTGTAATGGGGGAGGGGGGAAATGTTCGCTGTAATGGGGGAGGGGGGAAATGTTCACTGTAATGGGGGAGGGGGGAGAAGATCACTGTAATGGGGAGGGGGAATGGTCACTGTATTGGGGGAGAAGTGGAATGGTCGCTGTAATGGGGGAGGGGGGAATGGTCACTGTAACAGGGGGGAGAAGGTCACTGTAATGGGGGAGGGTGGAATGGTCACTGTAATGGGGGAGGGGGGAATGGTCAATGCAATGGGGGAGAAGTAGAATGATCACTATAATGGGGGACGGGGGTGAAGGCCACTACAGTGGGGGAGGAGTGGAATGTTCACTGTAATGGGGGAGGAATGGAATGGTCACTAATGGGGGAGGGGGGAGAAGGTCCCTGAAATGGGGGAGATGGTCACTGTAATTGGACAGAAGTAGAATAGTCACTGTGATGAGGGAGGGGGGGATAAGGTCACTGCAATGGGGGAGGGGGGATAAGGTCACTGCAATGGGGGAGGGGGGAATGGCCACTAATGGGGGAGGGGGGAATGTCACTGTAATGGGGGAGGGGGGAATGTCACTGTAATGGGGGAGGGGTGGAATTGTCACTGTAATGAGGGAGGGGGGAAGAAGGTCACTGTAATGGGGGAACGGGACCCATCACTGTTTGTAAAGGGGTAGGGGGAATGGACACTGCAGTGGAAAGAGGGGGGAAATGTCACTGTTGGGGGAGTGAGGAACATCACTGTTTGTAATGGGGGAGGGGGGAATGGTCACTGTAATGGGGAGGAGGGAATGTTCACTGAATTGGGGAGGAGGGAATGGTCACTGTAATGGGGGAGGGGGGAACATCACTGTTTGGCAGAATGCCACTGTTATCCTTTGCAGCACATCACACATGGATTGATAGCTGGGTTTTGCCACATTAGGCAGGCAGGTTACACTCCTCATGTCATTCCCATTTCTGCTTATTACACTGTCCCCTCAGTTTTTCAGGTACCAGGCAGCAATCGTTGCAGGTAAGTTTGATGAGTGTTATCGGGCCACTTTAGAAAACCACCATTGTTCCTTCTCTGATGAAGGGTCTAGGCCCGAAACGTCAGCTTTTGTGCTCCTGAGATGCTGCTTGGCCTGCTGTGTTCATCCAGCCTCACACTGTATTATCATTGTTCCTTTTCCCGTTCGGCTCAGTATCTCCCTGATTACCTTTCCTAATGGTGGTGTCACTGACCCACACTTTTGAGACAAAAAAAATCCTGCTGAGACAGAGTGAGAAATGCAATGCTTTGCCAACCCTCAGCCTTTTGTCTTTGATGTTCTGATGGTTGCATGGTGGTGGTTGCCTCCTGTTATATCCCCTGGGCAAAAATATCTCACACACTCATTCTGATGGGGGTTAATTTACACGTTCTGGTGATTTGGTGTCAGGGCCATGTGTTGGTAAATGTGGAGCTTATTGCCTGGAACGGTGCCTGACCTGGGAATCCTATCCCAGCTGGAGGTTGTTCAGCAGATCCCACAATAATAAACAGAGTGGTGCTCAAAGGCAGCGCTGATGAGAAAATTCCAGACCCGAAAAGCTTGACTTTTTTTTTCGTCGAGCAGCTTTAGAAGAGGCAGAGAGAAAAAGATCAAACTCTGCAGGCACTGATTTCATAAACCAGTGCTGCATAAAGAAAACAGGCCCAGCACATTCAAATGTTCTGATAACCCAGGCTACAAATCCATGGGAAGATCATAGAATGGGACCAGACCCGTCAGCCCAATGCTGACCCTCAGAGCATCCCACCCAGACCCATCCCCCTAATCCACATATCCCTGAACACTACAAGCAAATTAGCATGGCCAATCCACCTAGCCTTCACATCTTTGGACTGTAGGAGGAAACCCGGAGGAAACCCACACAGACACAGGGAGAATATGCAAACTCCATGCAGACAGTTGCCTGAGGATGGAATCGAACCTGGGGACCTGGCACTGTAAGGCAGCAGTGCGAACCACTGAGCCACTGTGATGCCCTAAAGCTGATAGAGAATTCTATTCACACAGTATCGGTGACTAAAGTGCTGATCGATTCCAGTTTAAACAGTAACAATGAATTCCATCAGTACAAATAATAACAGTGAGCTCTGCAATTTGCAGTTAAATAAGTTGTGCTATAGTCTTCATCCTTTGTGAGAGCCACTACGCCTCCATTCTTTCGCACAGCAGCTACTCATCTATTAGTAATTATTGCATTCACATTGGAATTAATATTGAGAAGACTCAAGAATACATTGTAACCTCCAGTCCACAATTAAGCATTTTCTAATCACTGAAATTGATGTGAATTAATTGTCCAATTATGAATTGAATGGTGACCAAGGGGTAAATAGAGAGTTCTACCAAAGTCAGAGATTGCTGGAGTGAACTTTGAGGTTGTACGGTCTATAACTCAGTCTGGCAGAGTTTAGCGATGGACCAGAAATACTAGCTCTATCAAGGGCATGCACAGACGTACTTAGGGCCTCAGGGAAATGTCGAACGGAGAGACCTAGGGGTTCAGGTACACAGTTCCTCCGAAGTGGCATAGCAGATAGGCAGGATAGCGAAGGCGGCATTTGGCACACTTGCCTTCATTGGCAAGACCATTGAATATAGGAGTTGGGACATCATGTTGCCAGTTGTGAGGCCACTTTTGGAGTGCTGTGTTCTGGTTGCCCCGTTATAGGAAGGATATTATTAAATTGGAGAGGGTGCAGAAAAGATTTACCAATATATTAAAGGGACTGGGTGGTTTGAGACCCTGGATAGGCTGAGACTTTTTTTACTGGACCGTAGGAGATTGAGGAAAGACCTCATAGAGGTTTACAAAATCATGAGGGGCATAGATAAGGTGATTAGCAAAGATCTTTGCCTAGGGTCGGGGAGTTCAAAACAAGAGGGCATATGTTTAAGGTGAGAGGAGGAAGATTTAAAAGGGACCTGAGGGACAACTTTTTCATACAGAGGGTGGTTCATATGTGGAATGATAAACAATCTTGTGTTGTGTACTAAGAGGTGCAGGAAATTCTTTCAAGTCTGAGTCTGGAGAATAAGTTGCATTCATAAGTGCATGTAAAGAGATCAATAGCAAACCAATGTGTAGCATTAAAGCAAAGCTTCACCAAGACATTTGGTAATGTTTGACCCTTGCTCTTTTCCAAGTTAAAGCTTAGGTGGTTATATGGTAACTCAAAGCCATTCCCATTATAGAAGGTTTACAATGTTGTCATGGGTCTCTCCATGAGTACTGCCCCTAGGTTTTTGTAGGTAGAAAAAAGAGCCGAGCTTTGAATGGTGACCTCACAGTAACATTTACAGATGGCCCAAGGCTGAGTGGTTTGGGTGGATCTTCTCCTCCAGCACCTAGCTCCTGCTGGGATAGTCAGTGACATGCAGATCAATACCAGTGACAGCCTCTCAGCTTTGCAGAGTGAAGCCTGAGACCACAAGGTGTAGAGCTGGATGAACACAGCAGGCCAAGCAGCATCAGAGGAGCAGAAAGGCTCTCAGAAGTCAGAAGAAGGGTCTAGGCCCGAAACGTCAGCCTTCCTGCTCCTCTGATGCTGCTTGGCCTATTGTGTTCATCCAGCTCTACACCTTGTTATCTCAGATTCTCCAGCATCTGCAGTTCCTACTACCTCTGAAACCTCAGAGGCTGTTTATTTGGACAAATGTGATCCCAGTTAGATTCGGAAAATTTAAGCCATTCAATAAATTCATCATACTCCTTCTCTGTTAAAAAGTCAGTGATCTGTAATGTTAGAGATAATGGGAGCTGCAGATGCTGGAGAATCTGAGACCCATGATGTTACCTCTGTTTCTCTGTCCAGTGATGCTACTCAGTCTGTTGAGTGTTTCCAGTGTTTTCTGGTTTTATTTCAGATTAATCAGTATCTGTTTTCTTTTTGTTTCATGCACCTTTTATTTTTAAAGTATTAAACCTCCCAATGTGATTACTGTGTTGCCAGGCCATTGTAAAAGCTCCTGCAAGCTGTCCGGTCACTGCCTGCCATATGGCTCTCCTGGCGGAACAGCCGACATTCTGAACTGCGACCCACAAAGCTGCCCCATTTGCATCAGGGGCAGTGAATCCGAGGTGAGGGAGAATGAGACGCTGGATTCAGACAGCGAGGGAGTGTATGAGTTCACCCAGGACACCCACTACACTGACCAGAGAGACCCTCAACGCAGTCAGTTGCGTGTAACCACGGCAAACAAATGCTGGACATTTTGGAAGCCAGTCTGTGACACTTGCCGCAAGATTGTTGACAGCAAATATTTTGGCCGGGGAATTATGATCGCTATTCTCATCAATACACTAAGCATGGGGATTGAATATCATGAACAGGTGAGGTACAATAAGTTATTTCTGTAACCTTTGAATGCTTTTATCTTTCCTTTGTGCTTAAAATAAGCAAGAGTCATTTTACATTTCTATTTGCATGCTAAGTCCTGGAAATCCATTGTCTACGATGGATTGAGCACAATGTTACAATGCATTTCATCAAGTCATACTATTTGTGCTGATTTTCACTTTTAGATGAACCATGCTGCAGAGAGAGACAGGAACAAGACCAAAAGACAAGGGGGTGTTAACAACTTAAAACCCCCTGATTTTGTGTTTTGGCGTAAATAAGCAGGCTCCTACTTTTAAGTTTGACAACTTTAAGGGATGAAGTTGCACCAGGTCAGAATGTCAAGCCAATTGGAATTGCTTGCCCTGTCAGGGATATAACTGATGTCTAAATTGTTGGCTGGGGGATTGAATATCAAACAAGGAGTGTGAAAACAGAGAGGTTTTGCTAAAACTGGACATGGCGCCAGTCAGATCACAGCTAGAATACTGTGAACAGCTTTGGTTCTTTCACCTAAGGAAAGATATCCTGGCATTGAAGGTGGTCCGGAGAAGGTTCACTAGGCTGATATCAGTTATGGACGGACTGCTTTTTGAGGAGAAGTTAGGTATCTGGGGCCTGTACTCATTAGAATTTCGAAGAATGAGAAGTGACCTTATTGAAACGTACAAAATTCTTAGTGACTTGACAGGGTGGATAAAGAAAGGTTGTTTCTCCTTGTGGAAAAATCCAGGACCAGAGGGCATAATCTCACCACAAGGGTCGGGCATTTAAGACAGAGATGAGGAGGAATTTATTCTCCCAGAAGGTAGTGAATCAGTAGAATTCTTCGTTACACAGGGCCATCCAAGCTGGGTTGTTACATATACCCAGGACTGAGATAAGCAGATTTTTATTCAGTAAGTGAATCAAGGTCTATGGGGATAAGGCCTGAAATTGGAGATGAGGATGATCAGATCAGGTGTGATCCCATTGAAAGGCAGAGCAGATTTGATGAGCTAAATGACCTACTTCTGCTCTTGTGTGTTATGGTCTTATGTTGTACTGGATTTCTCCTTCAATACCATTGCTGTCTATGTCCAATTCGCCCTCTCAATATTCTCCACTTGTAGCAACTATTCCTCCGCAGGAACTCATCTCAAAATATTAAAGACTGCTGTTAGTTGATGATAAATTAAGAAATGTTACAGGAATAGAGGAGGAATACATATTTGTTAGTTGACATGATAGTTGAGCTAACCTGGCAGATACAAGCTGCAGAACCACTTTGGGACCATTTCTCCCTTTTAACACTCAACTGAGTCCATATTTCTGTGCTCGGGGGTGGTCTGTTGGAGGGAATTAGCAGCTATGAATATGAAGGGTTCCAATCACAATAACATACAATCCGCAGCATTTTTGAGGACTCGGACACTTGCGACTTAAATGTTTGAAATTCTATCTCTCCTCTCTCTCTGCTTAAAATCGGCTTTTAGACCTAACACTTGGTCAACCATCTTCTTGATCACATTTTTATCTGATTAAACACCTATGCATTAACATCTTAAGCATTAAATGCACTGTATAAATTCAGGTTGTTGCCACATAATTGATGAAAGGACCTGCTTTATCTCTTGTTTTGTAATTAAAGGTAAGGATGAAAATTATCCACACATGAACGTGAATACAGCACACATATTTCTGCAAACACTAACCTTCCTGGTTTCTCATCAGGCCAATACTGTATCCTCAAGGGCTGTTCCATAATTCAAACATCTGCATCATTCTCCCCACCCCACTGGTTGCACTGAATTCTCTCTGTTCTCTGAAGTTAGTAGAATCAATACACTGTAAGCTCAGGTGAGGTTGGAGATGACAAAGCTTCATACCAGTCATGTCAATGAATAACACTAATACCAATTACAACTGTCCAATGTGCATTTTAGACCTGGCTGAAGTGACAAGAAGGATCTCTGGGTTTGTCTAAATATAAGGTTGTATTCAAAATCATGTTGGGCCTTAATCTTTCATTCGCTGAGAATAACCTGAGTGGATATCCACTTCAAAGAGAAACTTCCATCAGTAAATTTACAGTCTTCACAAATGCCTTGAAATGAAATGCTGGGGTTTTTCCTTGACAGATCAGTACACAGACCTATCTTCAATCCTCATTTGCCCTGTCTTTGCTGGTAGTGTGACAGAAACTGTTCATATGTAGAAATATCATAAGCTTCATGAAGCTTCAGGAACAACAGAGTCTCTGTGCGATAAATCCCTGACAATCAGAGAATGGGTTGCCAACTCTGGTTGCTACATCCCTGGAGATTTCCTCTCCGATCACACTTCCATTGGTCCTCCCACAGTTGACCTTTCTTTCACATTCCCAGTTGGAGCCAGTCAGAAAGCCATCTTCCATAATGAATAAATTGATGAATTTCGATGGTCTGTCCACCCACCACTTTTCCGACCTGTGCCTTTGTAATGGTCGAAGTAACAAAAGTGAAAAATGAGAAGCAAAAGGAAAATCTTTTACTTTGGGGAAAGACATCTGAAATGCGTTTGGAATTATGCTGTTAAGTCACATTTCCATTTTCTGACAATATTTACATAATCACAAGTTTCGACAAAATCTTCCAAAAACCACAGCAATTGGACATAGCTAATTCCAAAGGATTTTCAGACTCTCCGAGAATTGCGGGATATGGAGAGTGGGCGGGAAAAGGGGAATTGTGGCAACAGTCCGTGGGCCTCATGATCTAGTTCGGTCCTATTTCTTATTTTCTCTCCTCATCTCACAGATCATAATTACTTCATTCCTCTTTCCAATAAAATGTGTCCCTGGTGAATTTAAGAGTGGTGACCAGGCGCAGTTTTAACAATGAATTGAAAATGAATTTATCTTGAAAATCCACATTTTTAATCAGTCGCCTTGGCCTCCACCTGTAAGGAATTTCATTTACAATCACTGAAAATGATTTTGAGAATTATACTGAATTATTTGCCACTTTTATTGCCTGTACGCTAATTGATGTGCACTGTGTCAGTTTTTATTACAAAATTAAATATTGCTAACAAGGCACATTTTGTCAAAGCCTTTTTATCTTGCACTCATCACAGCAATTCATAAAAATACAAATTTAAGTAAAATTTAAATTTTACAGATTTAATAGAATTTATTTTAACCCTCAATGCTTTATGAGAGGAGAGTGATGATTGATTGACTCTAATTAGTTGTCACAGAAACATAGAAGATAGGAGCAGGAGGAGGCCATACGCCCCTTTGAGCCTGTTCCCCCATTCTTCACAATCATGGCTGATCGTCCAACTCACCCTAATCCTGCTTTCTCCCCATAACTTTTCATCCCATTCGCCCAAAGTGCTATATCTAGTCACCTCCTATATTGAAGGATGCACAAGTTAATGATGATTGCTAATTAATTGGCAAACGTTACTTTTAAACTAGGCAGGTTGTCTTCCTTCCAGTCAGAAAGATCATGCGTATGAACCGCATCTGAATCAATGCAACAAAATAGGTGACAACCATTTGCTAGTGTAATTGTCCAGGCAATTCCTTCACCAATCAGAGTCAACCAGGATGGTTTCAAATGTTTAAAAAACTGATGGTTAACTGTCAATCATCATTACCTGGTGCATTCCAGTTTACATGCAAACAAATCAATATTGTCCTCTCATATATTATAAAAGTTGCTTTTCACCTTAAGCTGATGTTCTTACAAAATATCCTAATGAGTATAAGATGAAAAGCTTGGACACAATGTCTTTTGTCAGCATTACTAGCATTCTACCAAATGACCGTTTAAATTAAATATTTATTGATATAAAAAGCAATCAAGCTGCATCTGCTGTTGCCCGCTTGATGGAGGAAAATGATCTCAATGTGAACTCCGTGCAACTGGCAGAATCTCACAGTTTTGTCCAATGGACATGGCTCATTCATTTGATTCAGGGAAGCTGTAACTTAAACCATGTAAAGGATCCTGGGATACACAACAGTGATAATGGGAACCGCAGATGCTGGAGAATCCAAGATAATAAAATGTGAGGCTGGATGAACACAGCAGGCCCAGCAGCACCTCAGGAGCACAAAAGCTGACGTTTCGGGCCTAGACCCTTCATCAGAGAGGGGGACGGGGTGAGGGTTCTGGAATAAATAGGGAGAGAGGGAGAGGCGGACCGAAGATGGAGAGAAAACAAGATAGGTGGAGAGGAGAGTATAGGTGGGGAGGTAGGGAGGTGATAGGTCAGTCCAGGAAAGACGGACAGGTCAAGGAGGTGGGATGCGGTTAGTAGGTAGAAGATGGAGGTGCGGCTTGGGGTGGGAGGAAGGGATGGGTGAGAGGAAGAACAGGTTAGTGAGGCAGAGACAGGTTGGACTGGTTTTGGGATGCAGTGGGTGGAGGGGAAGAACTAGGCTGGTTGTGTGGTGCAGTGGGGGGAGGGGACGAACTGGGCTGGTTTTCGGATGCGGTGGGGGAAGGGGAGATTTTGAAGCTGGTGAAGTCCACATTGATACCATTGGGCTGCAGGGTTCCCAAGCGGAATATGAGTTGCTATTCCTGCAACCTTCAGGTGGCATCATTGTGGCACTGCAGGAGGCCCATGATGGACATGTCATCTAAAGAATGGGAGGGGGAGTGGAAATGGTTTGCGACTGGGAGGTGCAGTTGTTTATTGCGAACTGAGCGGAGGTGTTCTGCAAAGCGGTCTCCAAGCCTCTGCTTGGTTTCCCCAATGTAGAGGAAGCCACACCGGGTACAGTGGATGCAGTATACCACATTGGCAGATGTGCAGGTGAACCTCTGCTTAATATGGAAAGTCATCTTGGGGCCTGGGATAGGGGTGAGGGACGAGGTGTGGGGGCAAGTGTAGCATTTCCTGCGGTTGCAGGGGCAGGTGCTGGCTGTGGTGGGTTTGGAGTGCAGTGTGGAGCGAACAAGGGAGTCACGGAGAGAGTGGTCTCTCCGGAAAGCAGACAAGGGTGGGGATGGAAAAATGTCTTGGGTGGTGGGGTCGGATTGTAGATGGCGGAAGTGTCGGAGGATGATGCGTTGTATCCGGAGGTTGGTGGGGTGGTGTGTGAGAAGGAGGGGGATCCTCTTTGGGCGGTTGTGGCGGGGGCGGGGTGTGAGGGATGTGTTGCGGGAAATGCGGGAGACGCGGTCAAGGGCGTTCTCGACCACTGTGGGGAGAAAGTTGCAGTCCTTGAAGAACTTGGACATCTGGGATGGGCGGGAGTGGAATGCCTCATCGTGGGAGCAGATGCGGCGGAGGCGGAGGAATTGGGAATAGGGGATGGAATTTTTGCAGGAGGGTGGGTGGGAGGAGGTGTATTCTAGGTAGCTGTAGGAGTCGGTGGGCTTGAAATGGACATCAGTTACAAGCTGGTTGCCTGAGATGGAGACTGAGAGGTCCAGGAAGGTGAGGGATGTGCTGGAGATGGCCCAGGTGAACTGAAGGTTGGGGTGGAAGGTGTTGGTGAAGTGGATGAACTGTTCGAGCTCCTCTGGGGAGCTTGTAACTGATGTCCATTTCACGCCAGCTTGTAACTGATGTACATTTCAAGCCCACCGACTCCCACAGCTACCTAGAATACACCTCCGCCCACCCACCCTCTTGCAAAAATTCCATCCCCTATTCCCAATTACTCCGCCTCCGCCGCATCTGCTCCCACGATGAGGCATTCCACTCCCGCACATCCCAGATGTCCAAGTTCTTCAAGGACTGCAACTTTCCCCCTGCAGTGGTCGAGAACGCCCCTGACCACGTCTCCTGCATTTCCCGCAACACATCCCTCACACCCCGCCCCCGCCACAACCGCCCAAAGAGGATCCCCCTCGTTCTCACACACCACCCCACCAACCTCCAGATACAACGCATCATCCTCCGACACTTCCGCCATCTACAATCCGACCCCACCACCCAAGACATTTTTCCATCCACACCCTTGTCTGCTTTCCGGAGAGACCACTCTCTCCGTGACTCCCTTGTTCGCTCCACACTGCCCTCCAACCCCACCACACCCGGCACCTTCCCCTACAACCGCAGGAAATGCTACACTTGCCCTCACACCTCCTCCCTCACCCCTTTCCCAGGCCCCAAGATGACTTTCCATATTAAGCAGAGGTTCACCTGCACATCTGCCAATGTGGTATACTGCATCCACTGTACCCGGTGTGGCTTCCTCTACATTGGGGAAACCAAACGGAGGCTTGGGGACCGCTTTGCAGAACACCTCCGCTCAGTTCGCAATAAACAACTGCACCTCCCAGTCGCAAACCATTTCCACTCCCCTTCCCATTCTTTAGATGACATGTCCATCATGGGCCTCCTGCAGTGCCACAATGATGCCACCCGAAGGTTGCAGGAACAGCAACTCATATTCTGCTTGGGAACCCTGCAGCCCAATGGTATCAATGTGGACTTCACCAGCTTCAAAATCTCCCCTTCCCCCACCGCATCCGAAAACCAGCCCAGTTCGTCCCCTCCCCCCACTGCACCACACAACCAGCCCAGCTCTTCCCCTCCACCCACTGCATCCCAAAACCAGTCCAACCTGTCTCTGCCTCCCTCACCTGTTCTTCCTCTCACCCATCCCTTCCTCCCAACCCAAGCCGCACCTCCGTCTCCCACCTACTAACCTCATCCCACCTCCTTGACCTGTCCGTCTTCCCTGAACTGACCTATCTCCTCCCTACCTCCCCACCTATACTCTCCTCTCCACCTATCTTGTTTTCTCTCCATCTTCGGTCCGCCTCCCCCTCTCTCCCTATTTATTCCAGAACCCTCACCCCATCCCCCTCTCTGATGAAGGGTCTAGGCCCGAAAGGTCAGCTTTTGTGCTCCTGAGCTGCTGCTGGGCCTGCTGTGTTCATCCAGCCTCACATTTTATTATCTGGGATACACAACATACTTGATTTGAATGTAACTCACAAACTTTGTAAGCTTCCCAATCATACATACCAATGCCACCAGATTGGCTGATATTACTTGTAGTGAGAGTATCTGGCCATGATTTTACACCATCACTAAGACCACTTATTCCTCGCTCCACCTCTGCCTCTGTCATCTCCTGTTGACATCCTCATGCATATCTCTGTTATATCACAACTTGTCTATTCCAATGCCAGTCGCTGACCACCCACATTTCACCATTTCTGAATTTGAACTTATGCAAAATTCTGCTGCCCGTTTCCAGACTCAAGCCAAGCCTTGTTCACCCAACACTCCTGTGTTCACTGTGGTCTCAATTTTGGAGTTCTCATCATTGAATAGAGAATTTCCTCTATAGTTGTATTAACGGTCTTGGTGACAAGGTAAACCCTTTCCCATGATCCTTATGCCTCCCCTTATCTCTGTACCACACTCTACAACCTGTCCTGGCATCTGTGCTTCTCTAATTCTGCTCTACCTTAATTGGGCTCGATTGCATCCTGGGCGTTCATCTGTTTGGGCCATACATTCAGCAATTTCCTCTGCTTCCCCACTCCCTCCTCTTTTAAGATGCACCTTAAAACGAGCTTTGGTCCATCTGCCCCATGATATCCTTATGTCATTCAGTGTCATGTTTTGTTTCATAACACTCTTTTTGGAATGCTTTACGATTTTATTATAGATGCAGGCTCTTGACAAAAAGAAATCACGCCTCCTCACTTCTTTTTCATAGACATTTTCCAAGGCTTTTGGCCACAGTATTGAAGAGGTTTGTTTTTGGCATTGGAGCACTCTGGCATCTCGGAAATCCTACTCAACAAGTCAACTTGACATTAGTGACTTTTTTTCAGAATTCATTCATGGGATGCATTTATTACCCAGCCATGATTACCCAGGAGGAAGTAGCGGGAACTGCCTTCTTGAACTAAAAGAGTTCCATATAGGAATGCCAACACTGTTGAGTTGGCACAGTGGCTCAGTGGTTAGTACTGCTGCCTCAGAGCGCCAGGGACCCAGGTTTGATTCCAGCCCACAGTTTGCACATTCTCCCTGTGCCTATGTGGGTTTCCTCCCACAGTCCAAAGATGTGCCGGTTAGGTGGATTGGCCACACTGAAAGAATTGCTCCATAGTGTCCCGAAGTAGGCTAGGTAGATTAGCCATGGGAAATGCAGGGATATTGGGTAGGGGGGGTAGTATGAATGGGATGTCCTTCAGAGAGTTGGTGTGGACTTGATGGGCTGAGTTGCCTGCTTCCACACAATAGTGATTCTGTCTGATGTTGGGAAGAGGGGTTGGTTCCTAAAACGAAAAGATCATGACTTCAGCATGGCACTCAGAGTCATAGAATCATCAAGCATAGCAACAGACCCTTCGGTCCAACTCATCCATGCTGACCAGATATCCTAATTCAATCCAGTCCCTTTTGCCAACATATGGCCCATATACCTCTAAGCTTTTCCTATTCATGCACCCATCCAGATTTCTTTTAAATGTTGTAATTGTATCAGCCTCCACCACGTCCTCTGGCAGCTCATTCCATTCACACACCACTCTGTGTTAAAAAGTTGCCCCAAGGTCCCTTTTAAATTTTCCCCTCTCACCTTCAACCTATGCCCTCTAGCTTTCGACTCCCTCAACCGAGAAAAAAGACCTTGGCTATTTGCCCTATCCATGCCCCTTGTGATTTTATAAATTCTATAAGGTCACCCCACAGCCTCTGGTGCTCCAGGGAAAATAGCCCCAGCCTATTCAGCCTCTCCCTGTAGCTCAAGCCCTCTAACCCTGGCAACTTTTGAAGCGTAGTGACTGTTCTAATGCATGAAAACTCAGCAGCAGGTATGTAGTATCACCCTACTCTGTTCCTTGGAACACTTGACCTTCTGATTTAGTGGCAGGATCACGATCACTGAGGTAATACTAACACAAGTGTGTAGGTACTAGGTTACTCTTACAGGTAGTTCCAGATCTGATGTAGGAAACATGGTAATTTGTCTTTCATTTCTCAAGAGTTGAATTTACTCTCAAACATATATCTGTAAACCCTTTGACTGAATTTCCAAGAGGCCGCCAATGAAGTGATACTCCTAATCAGCTAGAATTGACTGCTAATCAGGTAGCAACTTCCCTGGGTTGATGTGTATAGAGCTGAGTGAATCACAGCTTCGTTGCAATGTCAGTGGGACTCGCTAATCTTCAGGACTATCCGATACTCACTTTGATGCTCCCCGAAGAGAATCAAAGAGTCTTCCCTGAGCTAATGGTCAAATCTCACTACAAAATCTTGCTGTCAGTAGCTGCCCCAGACCATAAGCCAATCACTGTGACATATTAACAGAGGCCTTTGTAGTGAGTATCACTGTTTATAACTACACCACAGTATCAGAAAGAGAAAGTGAAGTGTGAAGAAGTTGCTGACAATCATTTACCGGCCTTGGGATAGGGCCAGAGACTTCAAATCAATCTCTTCCGCAGCTCTGAGTGATGCAGTAGAATTAGAATGGAACTTTGCCCATGGATCAGCGTCACCATAAGATACTGTTCATTATATAAGAGTGTTGCCTCATGGAAGTAAGGCCTGTTGTTGAGGACCTTAAGTGTCTGTGTTGCAAATTAATCAGCAGCTGAGTGTCAGTGACAACTGTTAATGACAAATACTCATTCCGTTCTGATTGCCTGCTGCATTGCTTGAGTTTTACTCCAAGGTAAGAATATTTGATGACAAATCTATAATCATCCCCTCAACAACATTTTTGCATTCGTTCCCCTCGGCAATGGCCTTTCACCCTTCCTCAGCAATGCCCCTGCACCTCTCCCTCGGCAATGCCCCATACCCCTTCCTCAGCAATGTCCCTGTCCACTTTTCTCAGCAATGCCCCTTTACCTCTTCCTCACCAATGCCCCTGTACCTCAACCTCAGCAAAGCCCCATACCCCTTCCTCAGCAATGCCCTGTTCCCCTTCCTCAGCAATGCCCCGTACCTCTTCCTCAGTAATGCCCTTGTGCCACTTTCTCAGCAATGCCCCTCTACCCCTTCCTCAACTATGCTTCTGTGCCCCTTCTTCACCGATGCCACTGTACCCCTTCCACAGCAATGCCCTGTACCCCTTCCTCACCAATGCCCCTGTACCCCTTCCTCGGTAATGCACATGTGCCCGGTTCTCAGCAATACCCCTCAACCCATTCCTCAGCAATGCCCCTGTGCCCCTTCCTCTGCAATGCCCCAGTACCCATTTCTCAGCAATGCCCCTGTGCCCCTTCGTCTGCAATGCCCCAGTACCCCTTCCTCAGCAATGCCCTGGTACCCCTTCCTCAGCAATGCCCCTGTGCCCATTTCTCAGCAGTGCCCCTTTACCACTCCGTCAGAAATGCCCCGTACCCTAACCTCAGCAATAGCCCTGCCCCCCACCTCAGCAATGCCCCTGCACCCCTTCCTCGGCAATGGCCCTGTACCACTTCCTCAGCAATAGCCCAGTACTGCTTCCTCAGCAATGCCCCTGTGCCTCTCCCTCAGCAATACCCCAGAACCCTCCCTCAGCAATACCCCAGCACCCCTTCCTCAGCAATGCCCCTGTGCCCCTTCCTCGGCAATGCCCCTGTGCCCCTTCCTCAGCAATGCCCCATGCCCCTTCCTCGGCAATGCCCCTGTACCCCTTCCTCAGCAATGCCCCTCTACCCCTCCCTCAGCAAAGCCCCTGTGCCCCTTCCTCAGCAATGCCCCTGTACCCCTCCCTCAGCAATGCCCCGTGCCCCTTCCTCAGCAATGCCTCTGTACCCCTCCCTCAGCAATGCCCCTTTACCCCTTCCTCAGCAATGCCCCGTGCCCCTTCCTCAGCAATGCCTCTGTACCCCTCCCTCAGCAATGCCCCTTTACCCCTTCCTCAGCAATGCCCCTCCCTGTGCCCCTTCCTCAGCAATGCCCCTTTACCCCTTCCTCAGCAATGCCCCGTGCCCCTTCCTCAGCAATGCCTCTGTACCCCTCCCTCAGCAATGCCCCTTTACCCCTTCCTCAGCAATGCCCCTCCCTGTGCCCCTTCCTCAGCAATGCCCCTTTACCCCTTCCTCAGCAATGCCCCTTTACCTCTTCCTCAGCAATGCCCCTTTACCCGTTCCTCAGCAATGCCCCTGTGCCCCTTCCTCAGCAATGCCCCTCCCTGTGCCCCTTCCTCAGCAATGCCCCTTTACCCCTTCCTCAGCAATGCCCCGTGCCCCTTCCTCAGCAATGCCTCTGTACCCCTCCCTCAGCAATGCCCCTTTACCCCTTCCTCAGCAATGCCCCTGTGCCCCTTCCTCAGCAATGCCCCTGTACCTCTCCCTCACCAATGCCCCTGTACCCCTCCCTCACCAATGCCCCTGTACCCCTTCCTCAGCAATGCCCCTGTACCCATCCCTCACCAATGCCCCTGTGCCCCTTCCTCAGCAATGCCCCTGTACCCCTCCCTCACCAATGCCCCTGTGCCCCTCCCTCAGCAATGCCCCTGTACCCCTTCCTCAGCAATGCCCCTGTACCCCTCCCTCACCAATGCCCCTGTGCCCCTCCCTCAGCAATGCCCCTGTACCCCTCCCTCAGCAATGCCCCTTTACTCCTTCCTCAGCAATGCCCCTGTACCCCTTCCTCACCAATGCCCCTGTACCCCTTCCTCACCAATGCCCCTGTGCCCCTTCCTCAGCGCAGCCAGTTGTTTTCTTCCATTTACTCATGGAACATGGGTATCGCTGCAGGGGGCAGTATTTGCTGCCTGTCCCTCTTTGCCTTTGAGAAGATGAGTTGCTTTCCTGAGTCTATGATAGAATTACACAGAACATATCACACACAAACAGGCTGCTTGCTTCATTCCAATATTTATGCTCCTCATCTGCCCCTCTGACTGTATCTCTCCCCATCCCCTATCTGCACAACATCATATTTTTTTCTTCACTCAGGCTTTATCCAGCTTCCTCTTAAATGATGCCATAGGGTTGACTGCACTATTCCATATGGTAGCATGTTTCTTATTCCAACTACACAGTGAGTAAAGGCTTTCCAGTTCAGTTCACTGTTGGATATAGGAGTGATTTTGTGAAATTGGAATTATTTGTCAGCACCTGTCATGTCCTACCTTTTATATTTGCCCAGGAACAGCACCAGGCCATTCAGTCTGTTAACTACAGGTCTCTCAATTCTGGGACGAACCTTGTTAATTTAATTTTTACTCTTTAGCCATTGTGTCCGAGCCTTCAGTTTATGTGGAGATTGGAAGTGTTTGGTACTCAGAGACTGTAAATGAACCACAAGGCGATACACAGTTAACAAAACCTCTCAGCTTTTCAACTCTAACCCTTCAGAAATGAAATAGCCATCGAGTTTTGAGAAGATTTGTAGCTCAGGTTGAGGTTCTGGATGTGAAAGTTTGCTCGCTGAGCTGGAAGGTTAGTTTTCAGACGTTTCGTCACCATTCTAGGTAACATCATCAGTGAGCCTCCGACGAAGCGCTGGTGTTATGTCCCGCTTTCTATTTATCTGGTTAGGTTTCCTTGGGTTGGTGATGTCATTTCCTGTTCTTTTTCTCAAGGGATGGTAGATTGGCTCCAAGTCAATGTGTTTGTTGATGGAATTCCGGTTGGAATGCCACTTTCCTAGAAGCGTGGCATTCCAACTGGAATTCCATCAACACACACATTGACTTGGAGCCAATCTACCATCCCCTGAGAAAAAGAACAGGAAATGACATCACCAACCCAAGGAAACCTAACCAGATAAATAGAAAGCGGGACATAACACCAGCGCTTCGTCGGAGGCTCACTGATGATGTTACCTAGAATGGTGACGAAACGTCTGAAAACTAACCTTCCAGCTCAGCGAGCAAACTCACATCCATGAAATAGCCATCTTCGATCCACCTCCCCCTCTCTCCCTATTTATTCCAGTTCCCTCTCCCCATCCCCCTCTCTGAAGAAGGGTCTAGGCCCGAAACATCAGCTTTTGTGCTCCTGAGATGCTGCTTGGCCTGCTGTGTTCATCCAGCTCCACACTTTGTTATCGCGGATTCTCCAGCATCTGCAGTTCCCATTAGCACTGATACAACTCCAGGGCTTGCTTTATTTTTCTCGTTTAGGGAAATAACCATGGCCAGCGTCATTTAAAGGATTGGCTACAAGTATGTCTAATAATGTTAAGTTTCAATGATATTAGATAAATTCGTAGCTTCAAATTTGCTCCATTGTCTCTCTTTACACCTTGCTCAAAATCCTCCCCTCGTTTATCAATGCTCCATGTCATCTCCTCACTGTTCCAAAGCCAATGCCCCCAAACCCCACACAGCATTTCTTTGTTAAACCCAGGCCAATGCTCTGTAGTTATCCCATTGCTCGTCCATTCTGCCAAACAGCAAGCTGCCTTCTAACATAAGAACAGAAATTGCCCTAGAAACCCGGCAGTTCTAACAGTTTCTGTGGAGGGAGAAATCGAGTTTGAACCTGATAATTCACTTCTTTGGAATGGAAGGGACTTGGAAAGGTGATTGGTTTTGTATTACCAGGGGGAGAAAGAGGAGCAAATAGAACAGATAGCCAAGTTGCCCTGGAGCAAAAGTGTTATGGACCAGACCAAACCCCCTCAAATTATAAAGATAGCCTAGACGCTAACTTTTTCTTATTTTAAAGGTAAGTGCCAGGCATTGCGTTCCAGATGCAATTTGATTGGTCAAACTACCATATTTGAAGTAGAATGCACTTTATTCGTGCACTACGGCTAAAATATAACAAAAGAAAGAAGAAACTCTAACACCATGCACTGTAAGCCATATCAAATGGTGAAGGGGTGAAGAGGTTTTCTGAAGAAGGGTCTAAGCCTGAAATCTCAGCTTTCCTGCTCCTCTGATGCAGCTTGGCCGACTGTGTCCATCCAGCACTACACCTTGTTACCTCAAATGGCGAAGGTGTAGTTCAGATATACCAAACAAAATAGCAGGGGATCTAATTGAAATGAATGATTGATTGTATGCACATTTTATGAAGTGCTTGGTAGAAGTAAGGCATGGGACTTCTTTCAGGACAATATCTTTTTCTGTCTCTCCTCAAAAAAAGAACAAGTCAGCTCTGATGAATACCAAACCTCAGCAGGTCCCCACTTCTAACAAGCACATTCAGTAACCCCATTGATATGCTATTCATATTTTTTCAGCCCAGGATGAAGAAACAAAAAATAGTATTCTTGCAATCACACAGAAATAATTATGTGAATGTAACAGATAGGCTAAGAACAGTGCATTTTTCATTCCATGACAGTAGGCACTCTGGGAGTGGAAGGAAATGAGAGAAAACTAGAATAAATTAACACAAGTTCCAACTCATATCTGACAATAAAAGAGAAAGAATATTCAGCTGAACTGTCACAGAAATCTCAAATTGTTACATTTTTGTCTCATTTCAAAAGTTACTCTGGATGTTTTATCGGCTGTCAGATTTTAGACTGTTCTCATATATAAGTTCCAACTCCCTGTGTCTTCAAACCTTTCTACATCAGCCTTTGCTGAGCAGTTTTAGCAAAACTGTAAATGGGACCTTGCAGATTGGCAGCCACATTATCTACATGACAACAGTGACTAGTTTGGAATTGCTCCAGTGATACGCTGGCGTGATGGGCCAAGTGGCCTCAAGCTGGGCAGTAAACGTTCAGGATTATGTGGGAGAGTTATCTGTAAACAGCATTTGAGCCTTCCTCCCCAGGTTCTGTCAAAACCTGATGGCCTTTCAAATCTTGATATTTCAGCGTGCCTTAATGCAAAGATTCCCTGATGAAGACTAGAGTATTTGGTTAGGGATCTTTAGGTTTCTTATAATCAGAGTCTTCTGTACTTGCATGCATATTATGGAGATCCCAAATGGCTGTTTTGTCTCTGACTTCCATCCAAATGTAATACAATTAGTGCACAATGGAAATTGCCGGATTATTGGGCGTTGCAATTAGTTTTACATTTCTAACATGTCATAAAGCACTTCCAGCAGTGACGTACACAGAGCCTCGAGACTGTTGCTAGGTCAGTGAATGCAACATGATTCTGCGCTAGCGCTGTCCATGATTAGTAATGTGATCGATGGGCTTTGTGGTGTTTGTCCAGGAGTGAATGTTTTCCGAACGTCATAACAGACTGAAACTCAACCCTCTGCCATCAGTTCTGTAAGAACAATGACTGCCTCCTGTATGTGACATACTGCAGTGTGTCACCAATATCTGCAACAAAGTTATTCCTGGGACCCTAGCCAATATGTATCCCTCAATCAACAAAGAAAGCTGATTATCTGGTCACTGCCACATTGATGTTTATGTGAGTTTGCTGCACACAAAATGGACTGCCACATTCCCAACCTTTCAATGATGGTTATTTTTTAAAAGTACTTCATTGGTGACAAAAGAAAAATGTCACTTTTACTGCTATTTTCTTGCGTTTGTGCAGGATTAGTTTTTGGTTTATCTTTGTGTTTTCCATTTTAAAAATAGGCAATGATGCATTTCTCCAAATCCTGTTTCTGAAGTTCAGTTTAAGATGATCCACAGCAAAAACTTTAGGGTTACAGCAAAATGGTTTTTATTATTGTGTATAAACTGATGCGGAGATGGGGAATGGTTCATGACACATTCATAGAAAGGGAAGGAGAGAAGTAACTAATTTCAAATTACTCATAAGCAAAGATATCAGATTTCTCTAATTTAAAGTGTTCAGTAAGTAAATGTCAGGATTTGGAGAAATGCATCATTGCCTATTCTTCCATTGGCTGGGCACAGAAGCCCCTTTCATAGAAGCACAGATACAGTCAAATTGCTGGTGAAGGTCCTAGTTAAAGCTGGGAATCAGCTTACTTCACAGGAAAATACAAGAATCTTTCCAGAAATCAGAAAGTTGAGAGCAATTGATATCAGAGACAAGTGTTAGCTGAGCCCAGAGCTGCTTTCTCTTCTGATGCTACAAGATGACTGACAGACAAAAGTGAAAGCTGTAGAACTAACAGTGATTAAAACAAACCAGCTGCCCCAGTTATCTGACTGCGGCCTCCACCTTATCCTCTCAAATAATGACATGGGTTCTGATGTCCTGGCAAAAATGCAGTATGTTTTGTGGCAGGCATCTGTGGAAATGGTCATACAATTCAAAGATAGTGTTTTAATGATTTCAAATGCTCATAATTGGCTGAGATAACCATTGCTTTATTTTGTTAATTTGGCAGGACTGCTCATCCAATTGGGAAGTATGACATTCCAGAGGTGACACATTCATTTAATGCTGATAAATGCTGGAAATTTCTAGATGTAGCCAATTTTTGCATTCTATGCTCAATGGTAGCAGTTTTAACTTACTACAAGAATCCATTTTGAAAACATATTTAACAAAATAATATATCTTAAAAACAAAACTATTCAGGATCTCTCTCTTCGTTCCCCCTCTGGGCATTAGAGTGACAAAGCTTTTGAGTCATCCGGTGGTCATGAAAAACTCCATAAAAATGCACATCATCTTCTCTTTATCTTTCTAATTTATAATAAAGCTAAAAACTGTATCTCAATCAATAAATAAAAAAGTAATCCATGATCAAACTGTCACCCTCAAAGAATTTAATTATGAGATCATAGATTTGGAGTCACAATCCATTATGACATCAGTTGATTCTATTACTGGACAAGTTAGATCCCAGAATGAATCTGGCTTGATAGATCATGGATTTTTTGCTGTATTTACTGGGTGATCTTTCACTGGAACATAAGCATGCAATGCTTTGGTTTTGGACCTGTCAATAATTTGAATGCTTAATACATAAAAGAATTGAAGATAAAATAGAACAAACTAGACTATTAACATGTTCCACAATTTGAAAGATTTTGAAACACATGATAATGCAAGATCCTGTATATCCCAACTCCATCAGTTTACAGTACTCAAACCCCAAAGAGAATTCCTTTCTCTATCATACCTATTAGGTTGGCTTAATATTACTTTCAATTTCCAGACCTGAGAGTTTGATAGCCTTTTTCTGGATTATTCACACACTTCTGCTTAAACATTTTTCAGCAGAGAACCCTTCAGGGTTCCAACCAAACCCATCCAATCTGGAATTTTCAAATTAAAACCCTAACGCTAAGGTAACCTGTTCCTTAACTGTTCTGAACTAACTCCTTTCTCCAGGAGAAACTGTTCTTATATCTGACCTCAGTCAAGCCTTTTGAGAACTGAACCCAAAAGCTTTCCATTCTATGAGTTCTTCCAAAGGAAAATGTACAATCATTTCTTGTGAACCAAAGATAAGCTAATGCCTTTCCATATTTGCTTTCTCTGATCATAAATTCTTACAATACAAACAAATTCCCATTATCACTCCAGGTGGGTACTAGTCAGTTATTCACTGACATATTCTGATTTTAAGTCATGGCTCTAGAAATACTGAAAAGTTAATTATTAAACTGTTTCGTGTACACGCAACAAAACTTACATGCCACTAGTTCAAAACCTAAAATCTGAAAGAGATGATGGTACTATATATTTTGGCACAATTGCAATGTTCAAAAGACATTTGGATAAATGCGTGAGTAGGAAATGTTTGGAGGAATATGGGTCTGGAGCAGGCACGTGGGACTAGTGTAGGTCTAGGCCCAAAATGTCAGCCTTCCTGCTCCTAAGATGCTGCTTGGCCTGCTGTGTTCATTCAGCTCTACACCTTGTTATCTGGGACTAGTGTAGTTTGGGATTGTGATCAGCATGAACTGGTTGGACTGAAGCTTCTATTTCCGCACTGTATGACTCTATTACTATATAAAGTGCACACATACATCAGATAAGTTGTCGCTATATCTCCATCCCTATTAATGCCTTTTTGCTGGAATTCCAGAAACATGGAATTACCACATATATGGTATTTAAAAGCCAAAATCTTAAATGCTTTAAATTCCTGGCTTTCATTGTTGACACACAGATACAGACAGAAAAATTACTGCAAGATGAATGGATCAAGGAAGTGTCACAGATGTCCTATTATATCACTTGAGAACATTAATGGATGTTTATGACTGGCAGTCAGGAACTCTGGAAATGGGACAAATTACTCCAAAGGGACTTCAAGCTCCATTGAAATATAAGTGACAAAGAAAATGATTTGTTGTGTTTTGTTCAAGTCTCTGAGCGTTTGTGTGCAGACACTGCAGTGCAAATGTATTTTGTCAGTGTTAATTGAAATTGCAGCCAGAATGCCCTCAACATAAGCGACTTTAATTATTCAACCAGAGTGTTTGAGACACAGTGCAGGAGGAACAGGATCCTTGTGGACTAATAACTTGCTTATATCAGAGCTACAAAGCTGTACTGCTTCCAAATTCGCAGCATTATCAATCACCGTTCTCTAATCATGAGGAATGGGTGACAGTGTGGATTCAAGCACTGTTGTTTCTTACAGTCAAATTTATATCTGTGTCATGGAATAATGAGTAAAGTTCACAACTAGCTCGATAGCTCCATGTATAAAGTGCTGATAAAGTTATCAGCGGACTTATCTACAGGTTTGTGAACAATATGTGAGCTTTTGCAAGTGATAGGATTATCTACAAGACTGTAAACAGATCTCAATGCATCAGAGGAATGGGCCTGTCTTTGCAAATGTTTAAGCAATACACTGTTGGATGAGCTTCCTTGCCTGGTTGGCCCTATGCCAACCAGCCCAGTGATTCCAACTTGACCATCCTATGGCCAGACCCAGGCCCCCTACATTGGAAACTCCTCTCGGAAATGCTGAGCTCCCCTTGTTTGTAAAAAGCAGGCAGGTGAGAGATTGATGCTCCTTGGAAAATACAGCACCGTGCTTTTAGTCTTTCTAGGGATTGAGGTAACTGTGTGCACAAATCATAAAAAGCTGACATACAGATCCAGCAAGTAGTTAGGAAGACAGATGGTATGAAAGCAAAACCCTGCGGATGCTGGAAATCCGCAAGAAACACAGAGCCTGCACCTTAAGAACTGTGTGCAGTTTCCGTCGTTTTCTACCTAAGGAAAGATTTGTTTCATTTATTTATCGCCTCATGTATCTTGTGGAAAAAACATAATTAAAAAGTGATGTGTAGAATCGCCACTCTTTAGTGCCATCTTAAAATATAAACCAAAACATGGAATGTAAAGCCAAAAGAAATGAAGGAAGTGTCCAGCTTTGCAGTTCTCCTTGTTAAGTGCTCCGTCAACGACCTGGTGGCCAGGCACAAGTTGCCTTCTGTGCTGGAGCGAAAGCTGCTGCTCTTAGTGCCACCTCACCTCCACCGAAGCCCTCGCCACTATGAGTCCTCACCAATACAGATGCTACTGATGCTGCCAGGCACTGCACTGACCCAAATTTGATTCTGCTGCCTCCATGATGTACCTGTCTGTGGGGAGGTCCTTTGAAGGTTCATGTGACTGGTTCCCAGGTTGGGAGAGCTGTTCTATGAGGAGGCAAGTGAGGAGAATGGGCCTAGATTCTCTGGTAATTCAGTAATTCGCACGCTAAGTATTTCCAGCCCTGTTTCTTTCTGTTTCATGTCTCTGGCATTCACGGTGTATTAACCTCTTATACTTCCTGGAGTTGAGAAGAATGAGAGGCAGTAAAAGCTGAGAGCATATGCTTAGTCTCAGGATAAGGGGCTAGCCATTTCAGATTGTGATGAGACGACGTTACTTTACTCAAAGGGCAGTGAGTCTGCACAATTTTCTGCCCCAAATGAACATGACTGCTCAGGCATTGAGTATAGACAAGACTGAGATAGATAGCTCTTTGAGAATCATAGGAATTAAGGGAAATTAGGGTCAGGTGGTGAATGAAGTTGATGCAGAGGTTCAGTCGGAATCCTGTTGAATGATGTTGTAGGTTTGATGGCCCAAATGGCCTATTCTAGCACTTACAAAATCTATCTTCTGTTCTAAAGGGACTGACCACAGTCTCAATTTCATCACCAATGCATTGTATTGTTAGAAGTCATCATTATAACAGTATTTACTACAGTGATGTTGATTGAGAATATTTAAATGATGTAACAAAAATAGAAAATGTATGGGAAAATGTTAATATTTTCAATCTGTGAGTTTTCATTGGACCGTTATTGACCTAGAACTTTGACGTTTCTTCCTCCACAAATACTCCCTGACCTGATGAATATTTCCAGAATTTCTGGGTGTTATTTCAGATTTCAAGCCTCTCCATTAGTTAGCCTGTGTCACCCTGGAGAGTGTTACGGGTTCAAATTACACATGAGGGACTTGAACATATAACTGAGTAGATCTGACTGTCCTGTGCAACATCAAGGGAATGTGACACTGCAGGAGATATGCAAAACAACTGAGGCCACGTCTACCTTTCCAAGCGGGCAATGTTGATCCATCATCCACATCTTGAAGAAGAGGAGAGTTCTCTCCATTGTCCATCACTAAAAAGGTCTCCCAAGAATTATTGCATTGTTCTTTTGCAAGCATTGCTATGTTAAAATTGGTTCATGTGAGTCTTGCACAGGAATAGTGGCTATGCAGCCAGAGAACCTCATTAACTGTTGAGCATTGGGGACTTTGTGAAAGATTGTTGGCGGATACGTTTCCTTAGTCCATTACCATTCGACACTTATTATCTCAACTCAGCTCCAAGCATCAGACTATAGGTTCATCTGAGGCTGTGTTTTAGCTGAGGCCCTCTCATTAATCACTGTGGTTAACTTGTTGAAGATAAAGATCTTTGAGGTAGCATCCAGTTGGCAAGTCCACAAAAAGGTGTAATGGCTGAATAGGAGTGACATGTGATAATTGAACCAACTTCTATTAAACTGCTGTTTGCAGGAATATCTGTTTTTAGATGAGTGTATTGATGAGCTCTGAGCTGGCATGATGGTATTTCCAAGTGAACTTATTCAACTGATTTGAGAGCTTCCAATCAGTATAACATGTACTTGAAGTTCAGGCTTCCAAGTTTTATGTGATCTCTCTTTTTAATGAAGTCTCTCATGGTGATAGTGTGAAGTGCAAACACAGGAGCACTATCTCCTCAGGGGGCGTTGCTAATTCCCGCAGATATTCCATTTTTAACAAGCAAACTTTTTTTCTCTGATTTTTTTCTCTAAAATCCTATACTTGATCTTTGCTGCTGATCAAAAACCATAGTCCTCATCTTAAATTCTAATCGAAAAATGTATGTCCAATCTTTACCAATAACCAAAACTATTTACATAGCACTATTTTCCAATCAAAGACCAGGAACTAAGTCCTTTACTCCAAACAGACCCAGTCCTGACCTCCAGTCAAAGCCCATATATCCAATCCTAGACTCCAACAAAATCCCTTTCATATTTTTAGAACAAATCTATAGTAAGACTTTGGGTGATGTGTGACAGGGCTTGTGACCAAAGGAAACTTTATTTAAAAGTCCTCCAAGGGGACATTACCTCATGTTACTTGAACATTCAGCTGTTGCCCAGGTATTTCATGCAGAAATGCAACTTACAGGTGTCTGTATTGAGGCTCAAAGTTTACTTTATAATCTGCTTAATCCAGTCTGGATGGGACCAGATGCAATAGTGACTGGGGCTGCTGTTCGTCAACGAGGCATGAGATTCCTTCAGTTTGCAAATTATAGTCCTGCACATATTGTAATGGTTACATGTATTTCAAAATATTCTTAAACTTTCTGGGGTTTGCCCTCAGTTATTTAGATAATGAAAGCATTTCAAAATGGCTAAAATCCCTGGATCTAATTTTAACTCTGTGCAGATGACTAGTTGTCCATAGAGTTAAATTGTTGTCTGCAGCACTCGGTGATACTAATACAGGTTGTCTTATTTCTTTGTTCTTGTGATAGCAACAGATATCGGCTAATCCCAGTTTTAACACTGACAGCGATAATGGAAATGGAAATAATAGAAATGACAGGAGACTCCTACTAAATAAAACTGAGTTTAAGAGTCAAGATCACCAGGACATGCTCCAATTTTCTGGACTATTAGTCGTTCCATGACTGTGATTCTCTTAACAGTGTCCATGAAAATATTTCAGCCTTGGAAGTTTGCTACCCAGCTGTAAATGATCCAGAATATGGGACGCCCAACCTCTGAACAAACTCTTGTAATGACAAATACCAAACAGCAACAAGTGAAGCTATAGTTATTTTTTATTCACTTATAGGGCTTGCATTTTGCTAGCTGTGCCAACATTTATTGCCCATCCCGAGATGCCCCTGAGAAGGTGGCGGTAGGCTGAAGTCCATGTGTAGACCCACAATGCTGTTAGGAAGAGTATCACGATTTTGACCCCACAACACTGAAGGACCAGCAATATATTTTCAAGTCAGGATGGTGAGTCGCTTGGCGTGGAACTTGCAGGTGCTGGCGTTCCCATTTATTTGCTGCCCTTGTCCTTCTCAATAAAATTGGAAAGTTCTGTCTACGGAGCCTTAGTGAACTTCTGCAGTGCATCTTGCACATAGATCGTTCAAGGCAGTCAGTGTGAACGGGATGGATGTTTGTTGATGTGGTACCAATTAAGTGGGCTGCTTTGTCTTTGATGGTGTTAAGTTTCTTGCATATTGTTTGAGTTGAAGTCATCCAGGTAGAGAGATTGTGAGTTTGGAAGATGTTATCTGAGGAACCTTGGTGAATTTCTGCAATATATCTTATAAGTACTGCTGAACGCCTATGCTGAAGGGAGTGAATATTTGTGGATGTGGTGCCAATAAAGCAGTTGCTTTGTCCTGGATGGTGTCGAGCTTCTTGAATGTCGTTAGGGCTGCACTCATCCAGGCAAGCGGGGAGTATTCTATCACACTCCTGACTTGTGCCTTGCAGATGGCAGACAGGCTTTGGAGAGCCAGGAGGTGAGTTACTCAGCGGTGAGTGCTTTACAACATGTGGAAAATTCCCTTACTGTGTTGTAGATAGCTGTGAAAAAAATCAAGACTGACTTAAAGTTGAGGACATTAGAAGAGGTGGTCTCAAATCTGCTGAAGGAGCTGCATTTTGAGAAAATTGCTAAGGTTGAAGGAAGATGTTTTGGGGTATTTGAATAATTGGTATAGCCTAGCTTATCTTGCACAACATGTCAAATTGCAAAACAAAATTTCTAGCTGTTGAAATGTAACTTGGGTTTCTCACCTCTGTATTCAAATTCCTCCACATCCTCATCCTCCTTATCACTATACAATTTCTTCAAGATGTGCAGTCCTCCAATTGCTCCTCTAATTTTGAGCATCTTGTGCATCCTGACACTTTCACTTCACTGTTGTTGACCATGGCTTCAGCCACCAAGGCCCTAAACTCTTGACTTTCCATCCTAAGTCTCTCCATTTCTCCATATCTCTTCTGTTTTAAACAAAAACTTCTGAAAACCTCTCTCTAAGCAGGGGGATATTGTAATGAGGGAGGCAGTGGTGTAGCTTGTTACTAGTAGTGTTGATTGTTGTAAAAACGCATCTGAGCCAGTGATGTCCTTGAGGTAAGGAAATCTGTCATCCTTACCTGGTCTGGTCTACATGTCATCAACACATAACTAACCTCCAGGGAATGAGATTCGATAATAAATGCCAGCAAAGCCTACATCTCATGAACAAATGAAAAATGGTTGCCAATTTTGGCTCAGTATCATTATGCCTGATAGAGTGTCTTGGGATATTTTACTGTGTTAAAGATGCTACATAAATGCAAGATGTTGTTGTTGCATGGTCAATGCACCAATATATTGGAATTGTAGGAGAGAGAGAAAAAAATGCAGTTCAACATGAATTTCTGTTATTCTTCTTGAACGGAAAGCAGTACAGAAGGACTATTAAATAACTTCGACTTTCAAACAGCAAGAAACTCTCTAGCCAGAATTTATTGTGACAAAGCAGAGTTGTCTGACTTTTTTTTTGTTTTTGAAGGGCTTATCCAATTTAGTACAGATGTCAAGGGCTTGTTGGAAGCTCAGAGGCTTTTATCCAAGGGATCCTGTCTGTCAGCTCACTTAATCTTAATCAGTGGCAGCTAAACCTGCAGTGTTTTGTAATTAATCTTATCTTCAGCTGTTCACCTGTATCACAGGAATATTATTTTCTTGAAGTAGTTCACATTTCAGCATTGGTTGCTGCAAGGACCTTCAGATCAACAGGTCCTGACTCTGGGCAGCAGCAGGTCAGTGTATGTGAGCAGTCAGCTGTGCCAGTTATCCAAGGACTCAAATCCCACCATGAGAATTTGATCTAGAAGTAAACAGCCTGTATCAATAAGCATGATAACAAAACTGGTTTTGTGGAAGAATCCCATCTGATTCCTTCATTCTTTTTCATTCAGTCATGGGATGTAGGCATCGCTGGTTGGCCAACGTTTATTGTCCGGCCCTAGCTGCCCTTTGAGAAAGCAGTGATGAGCTGCCCTCTTGAAACCCTGTAGTCCATTGGCAGTAGGAATGCCCACAATTCTATAAGGATGTCAATTCCAGTCTTTTGACCCAGTAAGGATAAAGGAATGGCAATACTGTTCCAAGTCAAGTTGTGAGTAGCTTGGAAGGGAACTTGCAGATGGTGTTGTTCCCATGTATTTACTGCCTTTGTCTTTCCAGATGGTGGAGGTTGTGGGTTTGGAAGGTGAGTGGCCTTCATGAATTTCTGAAATATATCACTGATGGAGTGGGTGGATGTTTCTGGATGTGATGCCAATCAAGCAGGCTGGTTTGTTCTGGATGGTGTCAAGCTTCTTGAATGGTATTGGGGCTGCACCCATCCAGGCAACTAGGGAGTATTCCATCACACTCCTGACTTGTGCCTTGTTGATGGCAGATAGGCTTTGAGGAGTCAGGATGTGGATTACTTGTTGCAGAATTCCCAGCCTCTGACCTGTTCTTGTCACCACCACAGTTATGTGGCAAGTCAAATTCAGTTTCTAGTCATTAGTAACACGCCTGGATGTTGATAGTGGGAGATTTTTTTTTGCCGTTAACCTACCGTGCTTATAACTAAAGAGGAATTCCACTCACACAAACAGTGTAGTTGATCCTGAAATAATATTGAAAGGGTCCTAGCCAATCTTGAGACAAAGAAAATGGGTAAAAAAGTGATAAATACCAATCTTACCAACAAAGTCAGAGATAATGGGAACTGCAGATGCTGGAGAATCCAAGATAATAAAGTGTGAAGATGGATGAACACAGCAGGCCAAGCAGCATCTCAGGAGCACAAAAGCTGACGTTTCGGGCCTAGACCCTTCATCAGAGAGGGGGATGGGGTGAGGGTTCTGGAATAAATAGGGAGAGAGGGGGAGGCAGACCGAAGATGCAGAGAAAAGAAGATAGGTGGAGAGGAGAGTGTAGGTGGGGAGGTAGGAAGGGGATAGGTCAGTCCAGGGAAGACGGACAGGTCAAGGAGGTGGGATGAGGTTAGTAGGTAGCTGGGGGTGCGGCTTGAGGTGGGACGAAGGGATGGGTGAGAGGAAGAACGGGTTAGGGAGGCAGAGACAGGCTGGGCTGGTTTTGGGATGCAGTGGGGGGAGGGGATGAGCTGGGCTGGTTGTGTGATGCAGTGGGGGGAGGGGACGAACTGGGCTGGTTTTCGGATGCGTTGGGGGAAGGAGAGATTTTGAAGCTTGTGAAGTCCACATTGATACCACATGGCTGCAGGGTTCCCAAGCGGAATATGCGTTGCTGTTCCTGCAACCTTCGGGTGGCATCATTGTGGCACTGCAGGAGGCCCATGTCGTCTGAGGAATGGGAGGGGGAGTTGAAATGGTTCGCGACTGGGAGGTGCAGTTGTTTATTGCGAACCGAGCGGAGGCGTTCTGCAAAGCGGTCCCCAAGCCTCCGCTTGGTTTCCCCAATGTAGAGGAAGCCACACCACGTACAGTGGATACAGTATACTACATTGGCAGATGTGCAGGTGAACATCTGCTTCATATGGAAAGTCATCTTGGGTCCTGGGATGGGGGTGCGGGAGGAGGTGTGGGGGCAAGTGTAGCACTTCCTGCGGTTGCAGGGGAAGGTGCCGGGTGTGGTGGGGTTGGAGGGGAGTGTGGACCGAACAAGGGAGTCACGGACAGAGTGGTCTCTCTGGAAGGCAGACCAGGGTGGCGATGGAAAAATACCCTTGGTGGTGGGGTCGGATTGTAGATGGCAGAAGTGTCGCAGGATGATGCGTTGTATCCGGAGGTTGTTGGAGTGGTGTGTGAGAACGAGGGGGATCCTTTTTGGGCAGTTGTGGCGGGGGCGGGGTGTGAGGGATGTGTTGCGGGAAATGCGGGAGACAGGGTAAAGGGCGTTCTCGACCATTGCAGGGGGAAAGTGGCGGTCCTTGAAGAACTTGGACATCTGGGATGTGCGGGAGTGGAATGCCTCATCGTGGGAGCAGATGCGGCGAAGGCAGAGGAATTGGGAATAGGGAATGGAATTTTTGCAGGAGGGTGTGTGGGAGGAGGTGTATTCTAGGTAGACGTGGGAGTCGGTGGGCTTGAAATGGACATCAGTTTCTAGCTGGTTACCTGAGATGGTGACTGAGAGGTCCAGGAAGGTGAGGGATGTGTTGGCGATGGTCTAGGTGAACTTGAGGTTGGGTTGGAAGGTGTTGGTGAAGTGGATGAACTGTTTGAGCTCCTCTGGGGAGCAAGAGTCGGCGCCAATACAGCCATCAATGTAACGGAGGAAGAGGTGGGGTTTGGGGCCTGTGTAGGTGTGGAAGAGGGACTGTTCCACGTAACCTACAAAGAGGCTGGTATAGCTTCGGCCCATGCGCGTACCCATGGCCACCCCCTTTGTCTGTAGGAAGTGGGAATCCCCCTCTCTCCCTATTTATTCCAGAACCCTCTCCCCATCCCCCTCTCTGATGAAGGGTCTCGGCCTGAAATGTCAGCTTTTGTGCTCCTGAGATGCTGCTTAGCCTGCTGTGTTCATCCAGCTTCACACTATTATTACCAACAAAGTCCCTGTGCAGAAAAGAAATTAAATAGGGGAGGATCAATCTTTTATGTTTGTTTGAGCCTATCTATTGAGACAGTTGGTGCAAACTGTAACATTCACACACTATGCAGGTGAACATGAGATTTGTTCTTCCATTTCTTGTATAATTCAGTAAGGAACATTTCTTCTTCATCTTCTGCATGATTAGGTTTTGCAGACTGTGAACAGGGCCTTTCCAACACAAGCCCAATACTTCTCACTCAGTTCAGTTAGACAGAGCACTGATGTGTGATTAAAACAGCTGATTTTTCAAGTCATAGCATTGCACACTGTGCAATACGAATCGATTTTATAAATGTGTTGCACAAACTGAAATGCACTTACAGAACCAGTTATATATTGGCTGATGGCTAAAGCACAATGTCTTTCCTGATGCTTTGGAAAACTGAAACTGGCACTAGAGTTTGCAGAATATCCCCCAGCAAAACGATTGTCTCCCTGCTAATGCAATCAACAGATTTATACACAACTCAGTCTGAATGGTCTCATCACAGATTCCTTAACATGTATCTCACTGCCCTGACCATTTTTCTTGTGAGCATTGTCTGTCTCAACTTTGTGCTGAGGTGGGCTGTGACCTTGCAATGTTTCAGTTTATCACCAAAGCTGTCACTTTGATTCTAGCCAGTGAAAGTAGCGACACAATAAGAAACTATCAAATCTGTGAATCGAGGCTCCCACATCACCCTCCTCTTTCCTTGGATCTTGGGCTGATTTTTATGTCACTGGGAATAAACTGACCTGTAGCTGACAGTAATGACCTCCGTAGTCAAATCAGTGGCGTTAGAGTCAGTGGAATCCATGTACAAAATTCTGGTGAGACTGAACACTAGTGACTACGTCAAAATCTAACCATTAAGACATACAGAGCTTGGAAAAATCTACAATATACATTTCCAAGAGTGTGGAGGCCTCCTGGAGAGTGAGGAAAACCTGGGATGATTTTGCTTTATCCCTCAACCAACATTTAAATCTGATCTTTTATCCCATTGTCATTTGCTGGCTCTTTCTCTGTGTCAATTGGCTGAGATGTTTTCTACATTACGACAGAAACATTGGCTATGGTACTTTGGGACATCATCAAAATGTTGTGTAAATGCAATCCTTTTATTCTTTTCAGTGTTGAGAGGTTATCCAAGAGCTAATTTGACAGAGATTGATGGCATAGTTGATGATATGGAATAAATGTATCCAGAAAATTATTTTACACTAAATTGGAAGATTAGGACAAGCTGGTCTTCCAATACAGGTTTCAAATATTAATAAATACCTTGGAGCTAATATCAAGAAACAAAGAATTCTCAATTCATGAATAGACTAATGTCATTGAAGCCCCTGGCATCATATCCTAGCCAATAGGTTTCTGGAGTGATGAGCTGTGCTGGTGTTTTGCTTTTTCTGCGGGGATACAGAAAATGACAGGAATGTCAATCTTCATCGAGAGCTTTCTTGTTATCTAAAGCAATGAATGTTGAGCAGTTGTTAACTTCTTTAATAATATTGTTCCCAATCACTGGCTTACCTGTGACACTGCATGTCAGTAATCGCTATCCATCATCTGACTCACCACTTTCCTTTCTGTTGTCAATAGTGGACTTCCTTGCCCAGTTTTGTTGCTAATTCAGATACAATTATAAAATTTAAATCTGCCTTTCACAATCTGTGTCACAGCTTGCCGCATTCACAACTTGTCTCCTTCCTAAATCTGCAGATTGTTAGTGTTGCTGAGTTGTTGTGAAAACACTTAATGCTGCGCAAGCATTGGCAACATGCATTCAGTCGTGCACGATAATTTCGCTTGCACGGCATTACCACAAGCTCTCATTCCCCCAACTGCTCCTGTGCGCTCCTGATGATACCGAACTGTGAAAAGCTGTTTGCGGTCCCTCTCGGCATGGCTATTCTGTGTGTGTCATCCTATTCAGTGAGTATTAGCCAACTGCTCGACCATGGGAGCCAGCATCTCCAAACGCTCCCTTGCTAGTTGGACGTACCAGTTAACAATGATGTCTGGTTACTCTTTCTAATTTATTTTCCATTTTTGACAACCAATGCTGCCCAAAGTAGCTCGCAGTCCTCTGACTGAGATTAACTCACTAGAGAATACAAGACTGTGCTACATGATTTTTTTTTATTTATTCTTTCATGGGACACGGATGTCATGGGCAAAGCCAGCATTTGTTGCCCGTCCCTATTTGCCCTTGAACTGTTTGGCTTGCCAGGCATTTCAAAGCATGGTTAAGAGACGCGCATGTGATTATGGAGTCAAAATGCGCCCAAACCAGATAGAGACAGCAAACCTCCTTCCCTAAAAGACGTTAATGAACCATGTAGGTATTTACAACAAACACTAATGGTCATCATAGTCACCGTGAACGCAACCAGCTTTCAATTCCAGATTTATGAATTGAGTTTTCAACCTTGTGTCCCTAGAATACTAGGCTAAGTCTCTGAATTACTAATCCAGCAATTTTATTACGATGCTACCAACACAACATGACTTCCAACACCAGGGTATTTGTCATGCGCTGAATTTGTACATTTATCACCGTACCGCTTGCCAAATATTGCTTTGCACTTAACGTTTCTCTATTATTCTTTGAGTTTTCCTAAATGATATTCTTTAATGTTTGATTGATGTTGAATTAATCTGGTAATATATCATTTCCCTGGAACTGGATTTTTTTTTAAATTATGAGCTGTACTACTTTCCTAAAAGGGGTTAGTTAGTTCAGTTGGCTGGACAGTAAAAGAGAGTGACGCCAACAGTATGGGTCCAGTTCTTGCACAGGATAAGTTTATCATGAAGGACTCTCCTCTCACCTGAGGCCTGGTGATCCTTAGGTTAAACCACCACCAGTCACCTCTCTTTAGTTATACTATAGTGACCTTATTCTTTACCTTACTCTCTGAAACATTATCAGATCTCCGCTGTCAGATGTAAGCCATCAGCACCAAGTCACAGAATGGTTCTAGCACTGTACCCCTCTTGTCTGTGCTGGCCCATTCAAGGAGCAATTCACTTCATGCCACGACCGACCTTTTCCACATCACCCTGCAACTTTTTACAATTCACATAACGGTCCAATTCCCCTTTAAAAGCCTCAGCTGCACCTCCCTCGATCACACCATCAGGAAGAGCATTCCAGATCCCGACCATCCGCTGCTCGCTAAAGTATTTCCTTGCATTGCCGTTGCTTCTTCTGTCGGTTCCCCTATACCTGTGACCCCTTAGCTTGATCTTTCCATCACAGCAAAGGGTTTGCTCCCATCTATTCTCTCCCAATTGCTTGTGATTCTGAATCCTTTGAAACACTAAAATCAGCCTGGGTGCAATGCACTTAAGAGAGCAGGTTTTATTAAAAATAAACTTCAGAAGGACTGGACTTAGAATTGGATTTGCTTGAATGAGCTGTACTTTATGCATAATTGAGTCAGAGGGTAAATCTGTACTGGCTCGAAACCCGACCTTAATCAGCACATTCAACCATACAACCCTGTAACAGGGCAGGGCTTAGGTATGGTCGAACCTCACCCCACTCTGAATAGTTTTACTCATGGTTTACTCATGATTGAGTGTGGTTAAGGGCATCCCTAATGAAAAGCATTAGCTTAGACTCTGTTTTCTGTCTGGACCCTTATGATGCACTGGTATTGCCTCTACCTCTAGGCCAGAAGGCCCAGGTTCAGAGCCCAGATGCTCCAAATCTGTCTTCTGACATGTCTGAACTGGTTGTTTAGAAATATCTAGCACTGATTGCTAAACTCTTCCACGCAGATAACAGCTGGGTACTGTTATCGACCAGACCAGACACTACTCCTCTCCCAAGCATTGTAAGGAAATACACTAGATGCTAAATTTAAAAGTTATTTAAAAGCAAGTCGACATTGTTGTATTAAAGATGTGATTCGATTATCTGCCCCTAGTCTTTAATCAAAATATACTTTACTTTTACAACATAGTTAAAATATAACAAAAAAGAAGATTGACATAACTTTACTCTATTGAAACACCTAACAGGGTAATGTATTATTTAAATACTAACTATCTACTGTTCTAATATAGGCAGCATCACATAAGCCTGCCTTTTGGCAAAAATACGAGACAGCAAAAGAGTAATGATTCTCCCGTGCTGTCTCTCTCTAGTCCAGAAGGAAGAAACAATCTGCCCCTTTTGATTTTTAGGAGGAAACCTGTCTTCACTTGGGCACAGAAGCAAAAACCTACCCACCACGCTGATATTAAAATTAAAAGCCATCCTGAACCTGTGTGAGCCCTGACCCTGGCCACTCACGATATTTTGTCTCATTGTCTCATTTTCTCTCAGGGACAACTCAAAAGGCTGTCTACCACCTGTCTGCCTGATAAAGGCATTTAGCACCATTGTGACAACACCCCTCTGCCAGAGAAACAGCACAGACACCTCTCTTAAAGACAGTATTGTGAACCACATTCATCAGGTTACATTAAGAAGGAAATGTGCTAATGGCTACATATTTAAGTGAATTACAAGCAGCCTGCTCCATTACACTGTAGTGAAACTGAGCAATCCATTGCTTTGGACTATGATCAGTCCAATGGTACCTTCCACGTTCTCTTTCACTCCTGTCTGACCAAATATGAGCCCCCACCCTCACAGTAATACCTGTACACACTACAAATTTCCATCTTCGGCCAACTGTGGTCCTCATCTACATGGGAAAGGTCTTACAGTTAAGAGGTTAGGCCCACTCCAGGTCATAGTCCAAGGTGGCCCTTCCGTGGAGTGCTGAGGATGGCCTACGTTGTCAGAATGGCCATCTTTCAAACCGAGCATTATAAGCACTGTTCAGTTGGACAGAAAAATACCCACTGCACAATACCTACATGCTAAGTTGTCCATAATGTCTAGGGATGTGCAGTCTAGGTGGATCTTGATGGGTCAAATGGCCTGCTCCCACACTGAATGGATTCTAAGATTCCAAACCACACTATCAAGAATGGCTTGACTTCTTATTCATCTTATGTTCCTCTTTGTGGGATCTTGCTGTGTAGTAATGGGCAGCCATGTTTGTACATATAACATTTCAAGAGCTCTTTCAAAGTGAAAGTCATTGAGATGTTCAAAACTAATGGCATCCAAAGGCAAGATTTATTTTTTCTTCTTTAGGTCGAGAGGCTACCTCAGCTCAATGGGTTCCTCCGGTGGACCGATAACACCCCAGCTCTACTTCTCTGCCTTGAGACTGAGTACCACTGTCCCATGAAGCTGTTTGCCCACCATGTGATGGATGGGCCTGTACTGTTTCCAATCTGATATTATCCTTCTTGATTCAAACAATTTCCACATTGAGACCCTGATTTCGCCTCTATTTCTCGGATTAAAGTCAAACTTCAGGGTCCATTTTCAGCCAAGCTTCAAAGCCATTATTAAATTTATCACAAAGACCACCTCTTTCCATTCCTAACTTCATCTCACTCAGGTGTGTCTTTATCAAGAGCGACAACTTCAAAGTCTCCATACCAGGTTGTGAAACTGAACCCGATAATTTTCCAGCATTGTCCAGAATTCAGCCCATTATACCAGAGTGAGGTCAGTGTCCCTATTCCGTAACTGCATTGACCTCCACTGCTGGTGCATACCGCAATGTAATACCCTGAAAATCTAAGCACATGTTTAAAAAAAAACTCTTAAATGACTTTTACACACTATAAGCTTGGAGCAGGGTATCCTTGGCAGCAGTGCAGAATGATGCATCAATGAAAAAGAAACTTTTTTGAAACGGGCTACCAGTCATCTCCTATTCAAGATGATCAGTGATAATGGGAGCTGAAGATGCTGGAGAATCCAAGATAACAAAGTGTGGAGCTGGATGAACACAGCAGGCCAAGCAGCATCTCAGGAGCACAAAAGCTGACGTTTCGGGCCCAGACCTTTCATCAGAAAACCTTTTTCTGATGCAAAGGTCTAGGCCTGAAACATCAGCTTTTGTGCTGCTAAAATGTTGCTTGGCCTGCTGTGTTCATCCAGCTTCACACTTTGTTATCCTATTCAAGATGATGTTTGCCATGACTATACTCCCCCAGTCCTGGTGTGTATGTGCCCTCAGGGTCCACTGATGTGGAGGTGCCACTGCTGGAATGAGGTGAACAAAGTCAGAAGTCACATGACACCAGGTTATCGTCCAACAGGTTTGTTCAAAGGCACAAGCTTTCACAGCACAAAATCCTTCACCAAATGAAAGAGCTTCTGATTTTAATCACACTGACAAAGCCTTCACACTGCTCAGCGCTACTGTGCTGTTCACCACTCAAACCCCTTTCACTCATAGAATTCCTACAGTTCCTACAGTGTGGAAGCAGGCCATTCAGCCTACTGAATCTGCATCAAACTGTTGCAGAGCATTCCAACCAGACTCAATCCCTGCCTTATCCCTGTAACCCTACATTCTCCATGGCTAACCCACATAGCCAGCACTTCCCCAGACGCTATGGGTGATTTAGCATGGTCAATCCACCTAACCTGCTCGTCTTTGGACTGTGGGAGGAAACCGGAGCACCCAGAGGAAACCCATGCAGACACAGGGAGAATGTGCAGACTCCACACAAACAGTCACCCGAATCGACCCGGGTGGAATCGAACTCTGGTCCCTGGAGATGTGAGGCAGCAGTGTTAACCACTGAGCCACCGTGCCTCCCCACTTGCTCTCTCCACATTAAAAATATCTTCTTCAAAGATAGTGAGAGTAACCACTCCACTGGATATTTTTAGTAATTCTTACTGCAGATCCTGTATGTTAGAAGTGCTTTATAAATGTAATATGCTGTTATTTTCTGTCCGCAGCAATGTTAGCATTTTGCCTGTTTCACAAGTCTGTTCAAACACTCCATTGTCTTTTAAGAGTCTTTGCTCTAAAATTGTTTGACGATAGTTAATCCTACCTGTTGTGGAGTGAGGAAGAATGTTACTTTTCTATCACTCCATGATGTGGAGTTTGGCACCTTGTAATTGACTTCCCTTTGACTGTCATAGAAGCCACAGCTTGTAATTAAGTTCCTCAGTTTCTAGTGTTGTGCTAATTCTGGAAGCAGCTTGTCAGCAGCCTTCCACACAATTCCAAAGCCCGAAAATCATTGTGAGGAATAATCCTAAATCAGCTTATCTCAGCACTTTACTCTAAGGATATGAGACCATTTCCATACTAGTACTAAGCTCACCTCTCTCTTCCTAACATTCACATTGAGTGTCTCAATTTTTTCCACATGGCCGTTATCAATTCTGGGTTTTGGAATAGGTGTATGAAGCAGTGATAAATATGCACAACTTGGTGATTAGCCCAATTTCAGTTCATTTTTCCAGCAGTTATTTAAGTGAATATTTGGTTGTATTGCTCCAGCTCCCTCCCCCAACCCCGGGGAAAATAGCACTTTCTCTGTATTTGGAACATTCTTCCTGTTAAATGGGATAAACATTGAACAGACCTCACATCTGGGCATCCATCAGGCGCTGTGGGCCATCAATTGCAGCAGCATTGTACTCGAGCACAATCCGTAACCTCATGGCCCAGCATATTCCCAACTCAACCATTACCATCAAGCCAGGGGATCAACCCTGGTTGAATGGAGAGTGCAGGAGGGCATTCCAGGAGCGGCACACCAAAAATCCAGGCGTAAACCTGGTGAAGCTACCAAACAGGACTACTTGTGTGCCATAAGCAGCAAGTTTAGACAGAACTAAGCAATCCCACAACCAGTGATCAGATCTCAGCTCAGCCGTCCAGCCGCATCCAGTTGTGAATGATGGTGGACAATTAAGCACCTCGCTGGAGGAGGAGACTCAACAAATATCCCCACCCTCAATGATAAGGGAGACCAGCACATCTGTGCAAATGATAAGGCTGAAGCATTCGCAGCAATCTTCAGCCAGAAGTGCTAAGTGGATGACCCATCTCGGCCTCCTCCAGTAGTCCCCAGCAACACAGGTACCAGTCTTCAGCCAATTTGATTGACTCCACGTCGTATCAAGAAACAGTTGGAGACACTCGATACTGCAAAGGCTACGGGCCCTGATGACATTCCAGCAATAGTACTGAAGACTCGTGCTCCAGAACTTGCCGCGCCCCCAGCCAAGCTGTTCAAGTACAGTTGAGCGGCATGGTGGCTCAGTGGTTAGCACTGCAGCCTCACAGCGCTAGGGACCCGGGTTCGATTCCCGCCTAGGGCGACTGTCTGTGTGGAGTTTGCGCATTCTCCCCATGTCTGCGTGGCTTTCCTCCGGTGCTCCGGTTTCCTCCCACAGTCCAAAGATGTGCAGGTTAGATGTATTGGCCATGCTAAATTGCCCATAGTGTTCAGGGGTGTGTGGGTTACAGGAGAATGGGTCTGGGTGGGATGCTTCAAGGGGCGGTGTGGACTTGTTGGGCAGAAGGGCCAGTTTCCACACTGTAGGGAATCTAATCTAATCTAATCTAATCTTACAACACTAGTATCTACCCGCAATGTGGAAAATTGCCCAAGTATGGGCTAATCAAGCCAGACAAACCAATCCAGTCAATTACTGCCCCATCAGTCTGCTCTCGATCATCAGTAAAGTGATGGAAGGTGACATCAACAGTGCTATTGCACAGCACCTGCGCAGCTGTAACCTGCACCCACCTCCAGCCATTCCCATCACCATTCTCACTGGTGTGTCGGCCTGCTCAGCCCTGCACGAGCCCCACACATACCTTCCATTTCCCAATGTAACAGCTTCGCTACCAGCAATGGCCAGTTTTCCCGGCCGGAGATGTACAGGGTTACAAGGGAAAAGAGTGGGAGTGCCTTTGGATAAATTGTTCTTTCAATATGTTGGTAAAGACACAGTGAGCCAAATGGCCTTTTGTTGAACTATAGCCAGTCTGTTGTTATATTCCTGACTGAGATGACATTAAGTTCAGGTGCAATTCAGTCTCGATGGTGGATGTGCTAATCTGAAAAGTGTCTGTGCTGTGTTGCTTATTGTTGATTGATCAGCCTGGCTCGCAAGTGGATATCAAAAGGCTGTCCTATGTCTGACCTCGAGACCTTGAGATGGGGTGACACTGGCAGGACAACGAGTAGATATGTATCTTGCTGGTAGCTGGTTGAGCTCCAACAGTTATAGTGTGCAGACGTGGGTGGTCTGTCTATTCCCCTGGACGAGCAGTGAGAGGGCAATAGATTGTGTCGCAATGGGAAAGGGGCACACCTTCCACATTCGCAAACAGAAACCAAGTGATGAGTATCGATTTGACCTAAACGCCTTGACCGCCCAAAGCTAGACTGAAGGTGAGTGTTCTTCATCAAGTGAGAGGTAGTGGGTTCACATATCAAATGTATTACACCCAGGGTTCGCAGATTGGAGAGTTGCTGATAAATGAGCAGCTGAGATGATCTTAGATGTGTTGTTTGTTTGAGCACACCATAATTACCTTGTTTAATTTTAGTTATATGTCTATAATGTAAAACATAGGCCCAAAACATTCAAGAGATTTCAAGGAGGTGGAACTGAATAGTGTGTGATGACTCCTGCAAACCTGGCTTGTTGTCAGTGCCCATTTATGTTTGGCAGTTAAGTGGCATTGATGAAATAAATCTTAAGAAACAATAAGACTGGCAAGACCTGTTCATACTCGGTCATGAAGATGTACTGTGGTACGCTCACACTGAATATAACAATACACAGATTGCGCCATTTACAGGTTTAACGTCCAAACTCGTTGGTGCAAAGCAAACTTATGCAAATTTGCTCTTTTGTCTATCTTAAACCAGAAAAGACTCTACCAAAACATGACTGTCTATCAGCTAAAGGAACCTTCGAACAGCTGAGTTTGTTTCACCAGTCAGTGAATTGTTCAATAAGTACAAATAAGAAAACTTGTCTTTGGATTACAACGATCTGCCATTTAAAGGAACTGTTGAAAGAAAAATTTGTACAATTGGTCCTATTAACCTGCCCTCACATCATGCCTAAATGCCACCAACTTGGCTCAATCTCAAATTTTGCACAATTACATTGTTGCAAGCACCTTGAGATATTTTACTAAGTTAAGGTGCTATATAAATGCAAACCGCTGCTCACTCAAAGCACTTGATTAATAACTGAGGATATGGTCTGTGATAACGAAAAGTATTGATGTGTTGATGAAATTAGCGATATCAAGCGGCCTATCACAACATCAGTGCCTTAGCAATACTCTTTTGAGGCCCAACTTTCTTAACAACAGCAATTGGTCTATAACTATGTCAGCGGTTTACTACTGTGTATCAGTATCGCCAGGTATCAACTCAGCTTGATCATTTAATAAGGTTCTGTAGATCTGTAGCCCCAATGCACTTTCTTCATCAAAGTCCATCACATTGATCCTAAAGTTGCTGTACATTCAAAGAATTGGCCAGCCTTGATCCTCTAATTTAGTTTTCCCAATGGAAGGGTAAAAAATTGGACCAATCCAGCCAGAATATTTTTAGGGAGTAGGCAGATGAGAAAGGTTGAGATCCAAGAACCTCATGTCATGGATAAAACAAAGCGGATTTCAAGAATCTGAATAAAATTGGTTGTAAACACGCTTAGTCTGATTTTTGTTAACAACCATAGTATGTGAGCGGGCCATTCAGCCCATCGAGTCTCACCGATCCTCCAAAGAGCATCCCACCCAGACCTACCCCACTATCCTAACCCCGTAAACTGGAATTTCCCATGGCCAATCCACCTAACCTGCACACCCTTGGACTATGGGAGGAAACCAGATCACCCAGAGGAAACCCATACAGACACAGGGAGAATGTGGAAACTCTACACAGACAGTTGTCCGAGGGTGGAATCGAATCCGGTGCTGTGAGGCATCAGTGCCAACCACTGAGCCGTTGTGCCACCTCAATTTTGCTGGCCTTTTTATTAGTTGGTGACTTTTCTCAGTTATATGAAACATTGACCACCTTTTTACTGTAACATGCTCGGAATGCTGGGTTTATACCTGATCAATGTTGCAGTCTTGTCACTCCAGTGGAGATGAAATCAGGTAGGGTGTAAATTAGCATTATTACTGCTCCCTAATCCACCCTGCCCCATTCTCAACAAATTAGGATAGAAATGGCCACAGTGGCGTTGGATATGATATTGCTAACTTGTCGTCGCTCTGCCATGACTCATTGTTAACGCCGCGATACCTGCTCTCTGTCTGCTTATGCTTCTAAAGAACGACAAGCCCCGCAGAAAGGTATCAGCCGACTCGTACGTAAACACTCAAAGAGAGGTGCCCTGATCCCACTGCCAAATAAATCATTCCCATCTGTAGAAAGGCCATGTTAGCAAACCTGACACAAATGCCAGACGTCAAGGCCCAGTTAACTTGAATTCAGGGTGGGTTCTTCAATGTGGTGTATCACCTAATAACTGCTGCTGAATGAAACAGGACATGCTAAAGAGATCAGCAGCTAAGCTTCCATATGCACAAGGATGCCAACCACCATGTCTGCAAGCCCTAGTGCATCTACCTAACAATAATCACGTGACATTATTTCAGGGATACATATTAATGTACACATTCAAATAATGCCGGGCAATCTATTTGCAACCACCTAAAAGTATCAAGGTTCTCACCAGAAGATGGCACCTCCAATAACGCAGCTTTCCCCACTGTGCCACTGCAGTACAGTTTAGACTGCAGAGCGGTCACAGAGTAAAGAAAGTCAAATTAGGACTTCATTGAAGTGCATACAGTATTTAAATATGCCATTTAAAATATATAATATTGAAGAGGCCTGTCTGCAAAATGTTCAAATTCAGTCAAATTTGTAGAAAAGGCCATAATTTTCAGCAAATTTTAAAATAAAGTGATCAAATAAATTTTGTTGCTCAAATATTTCAAGCTGTCTGCCAATTTATAAAGTAGATACAATTGAGAACATTTAAAATCAAAATGAATGTTTGGAAAGAAAGATTGGACAAGCACAATATGCAGTAAAGGGTTAATTATGCTTTTAGTCTAAAGCTATCTACTGAACATGTGCTGTAAGAAGTTACACCATAGTGAGATCAGATCACATGGAACTGAAGCCTGAGTCTATAGGCTGTCAGCAAGATGTCGTCGCTGACCATGCCTTGTACATTCTTATGTCTAATAAAAACCTGTTAATGTTGACTCACAAAAGTGTAGACTTCATCTTCCTACACATGTAACGACTAACTAAATTTCATGTTTTGATAAAAGACCGAAAGAATTGTGGATGTTGTAAATCAGGAACAAAAACAGAAGATGCTGGAAAAGCTCAGCAGGTCTGGCAGCGTCTGTGAAGAGAAAATCAGAACTAATGTTTTGGATCCAATGACCTTTCCTCAATTCTGACCCGCAACGGTAACTCGGATTTTTTCTTCGCAAATGCTGCCAGACCTGCTGAGCTTCCAGCAACTTCTGTTTTTGTCCATCTTTTTATGTTGTTTTCGCGAAGAGCAACAATTATAGATGCACGCTGGGATAGATAAAGCACCCTAATTTACTTCCAACTCCTGAAAGTAATTGACGAGCAAACAAAAATATTAATTCAACTTTGCAATTCATTCTTGTTGATTTGGTCTTCAAATCTCTGATTATGCTTTTAGTCTAAAGCTATCTACTGAACATGTGCTGTAAGAAGTTACACCATAGTGAGATCAGATCACATGGAACTGAAGCCTGAGTCTATAGGCTGTCAGCAAGATGTTCTCTGATTTTAAAAGGACCCATGTGTTGCTACTTTGTTAACCAGCGCTCATCATGTAAGAGGCCGGTTGTATATTTCTGCAATGAATGTTGCGTAAACTTACTTTGAAAGAAGTATCAGACTCTCAATAATTAGTAGTCGCGTGACTCTTTGAATCAGAGAACACACAGAAGTAATCCAAGTGAGGTAAACCTTTATTTATTGATTAAAGTTCTTCATTAAGGCTGTTTGTAACTCTCTTTTGCAAAACAGATTTAATGAGCAGCACAGCACTTAACAAAACATTCATGAGGTTCATGCCTTATATGCTTAGACATGTGCTTTCAGCCTGCTGCAGAGTCCTGTGGAGGAGTTTTCAAATGTTTTCTGTGTTTTAATGAATCCAGCATTAATAGCACCAGCAGGCAGTAATGCAATATTTCAAAACTAAATCTCAGTTCCATCTGGGAGGCTGAAAATGTTACATATCCATATTAATCAATTAAAACTTTCTAGCTGATTAAAGATTTAACAGCACCTTAGGTTTGTTTAATGCATCCTCATCGGTTGTGCAAGCCTTTGGTCTTCTACTTATACATTTTGTGTTCCATGTGCTTCTCGCTCACTTCACTACTTCACTTGACGAAGGGGCTGTGCTCCGAAAGCTTGTGTTTTCAAATAAATCTGTTGGACTATATCCTGGTGTTGTGTGACTTCTGACCTTGTTTGAAAAAGGAACTGAGAGTTTGAGGCATCTGAGCTGATGCAACATCAGTTGATGTTTTCAGCTTTGGACTTAGATCCAAACTTTGCCAGGATAATTAAAGTGACAACTACAATATACTAATTTCAGTGTTCTTTCTATCATTTCTTTCTGACTCGTTCATTTATTAATATTTGATGTATTCTTTTTAACCTTTTAATTACACTTCGCATTTTCTCCTTGAGGAGCTAGAGACTTAGAAGATGGTGAGGGTGAAATTGTTCTACTTTAGCAACACTAGAAAGGATGATAATGAGATAGCCAGCCTTTTTTAATACTGTACACAATTTTCATTTGAAGCTAATGGAAAAGAATGTTATGCATGATATAAAACAGATTACCAATTCACCATAAGTATGTTTCTCAGTATCAGGGGGACCTTGGTGTGCAAGTACACTAGTCTAATCAGGTATCAGGACAGGTGGATGTAGTGGTTAAGACGTATGGTATACTTGCTCTATAGAGTTTAAGAGCAGGGAGGTTATGATGGAGTTATATAAAACGTTGATTCGGCCATAGCTGGAGAATTATGTGCAGTTCTGGAATCCACATTATAGGAAGGATGTGATTTCATTGGTGAGTGTGCAGAGGAGATTTACCAGGTTGTTGGCTGGGCTGGAGACTTTCAGTTATAAAGAGAGATTGGATAGGGTTGGTGTTCTTAGAGCAGGGGAGACTAGGAGGGGACATGATTGAGATTTACAAAATTACGAGGGGTTTTAGATAGGGCTCTATTATCGGAGGACATAGATTTAAGATAAAGGGTAGAAGGTTTAGAGGAGATGTGAAACAAAACTCTTTTTTACCAAGAGGGTGGTGGAGAATCTGGAACTCACTGCTTGTAAGGGTGGGAGAGGCAAACACCTTCATAAGTCCGATGGTTCACTTGAGATGCCAAGGTGTACAAGAACTATGAGCCAAGTGCTTGAAAATGGCATTGGAACAGTTAGGTGGCTGTTTTGACTGTCACGGATGTGAGAAGACAAACAGCCCATTCCAATGCCATTCATCTCCGTGACCCTTTCTGAACTCTGCAAGTGCATGTTATTAAATGATCTTCAAGCTTAAGAGACAGGCTGACCATCAATGGGTATTTATACTTTCTGAGAGATTCTAGATTCACTCACTCACCAAAGCAGAGGAAGAAAATTTCAGACAAGACTGAGATAGGAATGTTCAGTTGGTTTGCCTGGCTTTAGAAGAAGGGAAAGTCAATTTGTGTTCCCATTGCTAATAATCAACCCCATTGTGTTTACCTGCCTTCTACACAGCGTGATAGGGGAGAGGTGGAGAAACACCAACAAGACAGAATCAGAACATTCTTTTAGAGTCTTTGAGTCACACAGCATGGAAACAAACTCTTTGGTCCAACTCATCCATTCTGACCAAGTTTCCTGAACTGAACTAGCCCCTTTTGCCTGCATTTGGCCCAAATCCCTCTAAACTCTTCCTATTCATGTACCCACCCAGATGCCCTTTAAATGTTGTAATTGTACCAGCCTCCACCACTTCCTCTGGCAGCTCATTCCACACACACGCCACCCTCATGTGTGAAAATGTTGCCCCTTAGATCCCTTTTAAATCTTTTCCCTCTCACCTTAAACCTCTTGTTTTGGACTTCATTACCCTGTGCAAAAAGACCTTGGCTATTCACCCTATCCATGCCCCTCACAATTTTATAAATCTCTGTAAGGTCACCCCTCAGCCTCCTACACTTCAGGGAAAGAATCCCAGCCTGCTCAGCCTCCATTTAGCTCAAGCCCTTCAATCCCGGTAACATCTGTAAATCTTTTCGACACCCTTGCTTCACACATTGGTAATGAATCTTCGATTCAGTACATGCTTAGCACCAACTCATTCCCCTAACAACTCAAATACCTAACTACAGTTTGTGGTCAAGGCAAATGATAGCAGAGAGAAAGATAATATAAGAGTAAATGGATTTTAATTTCGAATGGCATTCACCTATTATGCCTGCACTGGCTTGTTAAATGAGCATCATTACCCACTGCCAATCTTCTGCTTTTACCCCAAACTCTTGCACATTATTGTTATCCAGACAACTACCCAACTCCCTCTTGAATGCTTCAATTGAACCTGCCTCTACTACATTTCCAGGCAGTGCATTCCTGAATGTTCAATGAACGGAAAGATTTTTTCTCACATCACCTTTGCTTCTTCCAGATGAGACCAGTTTAATGTGAGATTTAAGTGTCTCTCGCTGTTGGTTCCAAAGGTCTTAGCTGGGATGAATCTTTTGGCTAGGGTATTTTCTACTGAGCAGGGGTATTGTTGGGCACTGTGTCACTGGTCTTCAGGAAGAACATCGGGATTTGAAGAATCTGTGCTAATGTAATGTGCTGTTGGAATGTTAAAACATGTTGTTGAGGCAGATTAGAGAGGGCTTTATTCTACATGTAACCACTATTCATTGGAGGACAGCACTTGAAACAAATGCTGTACTCACATCCTTCACTTGCAAAAAGAAAACAGCTCCCAAACAAAAATGAGGCAGAGCCTTGAAGCTGGGATAGGCACAAACATTTATCCTGTTTTCATTCTCATGTATTTTTCATTTTCTTTTTCAGCCAGAAGAACTCACGAATGCCCTGGAGATCAGCAATATTGTCTTCACCAGCCTGTTTGCACTGGAAATGCTTCTGAAGATCCTGGTGTATGGGCCATTTGGCTACATCAAGAATCCTTACAACATTTTCGATGGCATCATTGTCGTCATCAGGTAAATTGTCAAGGAGATGCAGAATCTGGTCCTGAAGGCATCAAACAGTAAAGTATCACCATGGAGATCTTTGAAAAGACGAGCATTAGAAAGTAAATATCAGCAAAAATATAAACTAGGCTGACAATTGTCCATTTTACATTCTTGTACAAAATCAAACCCTAAACCCCCAGCTCTCCCTTTCCTGAATCTTTCATTTCCTCTCTTTTTCTTGGCTTACTCATTCCCTGTCTCGCATACTTTATAGAAACCAGTATGGTCAACTTACAGGATGCTCTCTACTTCAGGGGATACCTATTGCACAAAAAGACATAAAGCAGATGGAAATTGCTCAGTAACTGTTTGCCAGGATGAGATCCTTTCCAGGTTTTGGAATGGCAATGATTTTTTTTCTGCATTTCACACTTCGGGATGGAGTTTGAGCTGATGATCCTGGGCACCCATCTCATGAAGTTCACCATGCACGCAGCATAACTGAGTCTCTCCACTCAACAGCTCTCACCTGGCTTCCCACGCTTGCAAACAGCAACGTCCCACGCCTCTGGCAACTGATGAAAACCCACAAGCTGGTTGAAACCATTAGTGCTGCCTGTCATTCACCCAATCCGTGATGACCTACTGACCGTCTCAGCGCCCGAAAGCCAGCAGGACACCTTTCAATCAAGGAATGGTGGACATGGGAAGCCACTAACAAGTTTCTTGTGACAAAGCCCATGTTTTGAATGGCAGACTTTAAACCCCCCTTTAAACAATGAGAGTGGTCCTTGTTAAACAGGTGAAGGACAAGTCAGGACGTGTGTGCAGCTGACCCCCAGCACGGGGACCCCAGTGAAAAGCCCTTTGGCTCTTGCACACAGACATCAACAATGCTGCACATTACTGAGCAGTGTCCCCTCTATATATTGATGGGGCCCTTCACCTTAATCTGAAGAAACACTTAACTGCAAGGAATTGATTCTCTGCCAGTTCTGTACATCACATTTGAGAGTCCAACTTTCTGAATTAACTAGAGCCCCAGTTTCTGCATTTGCACTCGTTAAAATGTCTGCCCGTTACCAGGTTCAAGTGTTGAATGGTAATTGATTACAAGTTCTCAAACTAATGTTACGCCCCTCGTTTAATTTGATCTGCCTTTCTCTGCTCCTCCCAGTGTATGGGAGATTGTAGGACAGCAAGGTGGGGGCCTGTCAGTGCTGCGGACCTTCCGCCTGATGCGAGTACTGAAGTTGGTACGGTTCATGCCAGCCTTGCAACGCCAGCTGGTGGTCCTGATGAAGACAATGGACAACGTTGCCACCTTCTGCATGCTGCTGATGCTTTTCATCTTCATCTTCAGGTGAGTGCGAGGCAATGTTTTCTCAAGCAAAACTCCAGAGCCTTTGAGTACACTGGAAAACCTCATCGAATGGAGCAGGGCAGAGAGGTAAATGGGGAAGAGTATAGTCACAGCCTGCCATTTCGATCAATGGGTGGGAAATTATGCAGGTTCCCCTCGCAACATGCAATCCTCCCTGCCTCCTGTTCTTCTCTGTGTTCCACCCAGATGATGCTTTATACCAAAGCCATTCACCATTTGGCAATTGTGAAAGGTCAAAGCAATAGGAAAATAGATACAAAAATGAAAGGAGTTGGCAAATATGCCACTAAACATTTCAAGGATTCTTGGTATAGAGAATTTTCACTCAATCAGAAGCTCATAGCTTGAAACAAATACATTAGACCTCCACCCTGATTACTTATTTCTGTTTTGTAAGTGCACGCTAAGCTTCATATCAAATGCAGTCAAAAGGTTTGGAATAAGATTCACAGTAAACAAACTTTTAACTCCACGAAACTCTTTCATCGACAGAGTTAAAATCACCCCAATAATTAAGATGCAAATAGATCAGGATGCATTTTGCTTACATTGAGGAAATAAAGACAGAGTTAAGCACCACAGAGCACAGTACTGGTTTTAAGAACATACTTGCAGGAGTAGGATGTCACTCTTCAAAACTAAGCCACCATTCACTTAGATCTGCATCTTAACTCCACATAGCCATTTTGTTCAATATATTTTAACAAACCACTATCAATCTTTGCTTTAGACATTGTAGGACAGGATACAAGGCAAACCAGGGAGTTAATGGCTCTGGGCCTAGACCCTTCATCAGAGACGGAGTTAGGGAGAGGGAACTGGAATAAATAGGGAGAGAGGGGGAGGCGGACTGAAGATGGAGAGAAAAGAAGATAGGTGGAGAGGAGAGTATAGGTGGGGAGTTAGGGAGGGGATAGGTCAGTCCAGGGAAGACAGACAGGTCAAGGAGGGTAGAGAGGAGAGTATAGGTGAAGAAGTAGGGAGGGAATAGGTTAGTCCAGGGAAGACGGGCAGGTCAAGGTCTCCTTGACCAGTCCGTCTTCCCTGGACTGACCTATCCCCTCCCTACCTCCTCACCTATACTCTCCTCTCCACCTATCTTCTTTTCTCTCCATCTTCGATCCGCCTCCCCCTCTCTCTCTATTTATTCCAGTTCCGTCTCCCCATCCCCCTCTCTGATGAAGGGCCTGGGTCCAAAATGTCAGCTTTTGTGCTCCTAAGATGCTGCTTGGCCTGCTGCGTTCATCCAGCTCCACACTTTGTTATCTTGGATTCTCCAGCATCTGCAGTTCCCATTATCACAGTTAATGGCTCTGTATAGCAGTTGTTGAAGGTTAGCATAGACTTTCCCTAGGGATAGGATAAACCCAAGAAATGTTTAAGGTGAAAGAAAAGCAGATTTGGAATAAAAGTAGGACAGAGAGAATCTCTTTAATATAATGGGAGGAAGGAAATATTTGTAACAGTATGGCAACTTTCACAACATCAAGGGTGTTTCCAAAGCATCCAGCAGCCAATTCAATAGGTTTTGAAATGAAAGTTACTTTAATGTAGAAAACAAAGCAACTGCCAGTTAAGCAGTTTTAGTGATGCTGACAGGATGATAAATATTAGTCAGGACACTATGGGGAGTTTTCTTGCTCTTCGTCGATGTAAGTATCATCAGGTCATTTACACCCAAAAGAGTAAATGAGACCTTGATTTAATATCCCAGCCAAAACACAGCAACAAGTGCAGTGTCTGCGTCGCTCAGCACTGCACTTGTGTGTCAACCCTGACTTTAATGTTCAGATCTCTGGGATGGGACTTGAATTCACATTTGACATGGAAATGTATGTGCTATAAAAATTTCCTCTTCAACGCCTTGGGCTCAGTGGAGCCACTCACTTCAGGCACATGCAGCGTAAATGGATGATCCAACCAGATCGCCCATCTAATAATGTCACTTTTCTTAGTTTCACACATGAGCTGTGCAATGTGGTAAGAACTGATTCATTCTATTCTGTGGTTGCTTCCGGTAACTGATTACAAGATGGATCAGATAACTGACAAGGCGAAATGCACAACAGCATTAATGCAAAGCGGTAAAATGGTTAGCATTGCTGCCTCAAAGCACCAGGCACCTGGGTTTGATTCCAGCCTTTGGTGACTGCCTATGTGGGTTTTGTCTGGGTGCTCTGGTTTCCTCCCACAGCCCAAAGATGTGCAGGTTAGGGTGGACTGGCCATGCTAAGTTGCCCCATAGTGCCCAGGGATGTGCAGGCTGGTGGGTTAGCCCTGGAAAATGTGGGGTTATAGGGATAGAGTAGGAGGGTGGCTCTGGGTGCGATGTTCTTCAGAGGGTCAGTGTAGACTTGGTGGGCTGAATGGCCTTCTTCGACTCCGTGGGGATTCTATGGATGAAACTACATAAAGAAAGGGGAATTTAGCATGGCTCTGGGATAAGAGAATAAAGGTTTGTCCTTTGATGTCGCCACCATTGCCAAAAATTCTGTAACTGTGTGCCATTGTGTTTTACTACCAGTGAATATATTATTCTGTTTTTCCTTACAGTATTCTGGGAATGCATCTTTTTGGCTGCAAGTTTGCCTCAGAGAAAGGAGGAGACACTCTTCCCGACCGAAAGAATTTTGACTCGCTTCTCTGGGCTATTGTAACAGTCTTCCAGGTACTCAAAGTTACCCTCAGCCTTCAATCTTAAATGTTCAGTTGACTCTGGGCTAAAATTGTCAGTCTTGCACTTTAGGAAAGATGTTAAAGGTGCTGAAGATGACATTGAACAGATTTACTCAAATGGTACCACAGATGAGGAACATGCAGAGAGACTAGACTGCGCTGTTCTCCTCGAATAAAGAAAGTTAGGATCAGATTTAGCAGAAATGTTCAAGATTTTGATAAATAACGGGAAACTGCACACATAGCCAAGTGGCAACACAGATATAAAATGATTGGTAACAGAACCAAAGGGGAGATGAGGAGAATTTTTGTGCAGCAGCCTGTTGCGATCTTGAATACTTTTCCTGAAAGAACAGCTGATACCGATTCAAAAGTAACTTTCGAAAGGCAATTGGGGATATAGCTGAAGAAGAAACCATTGCAAGGGCCATGAGGAAAAGACAGGTGTTTGGAATTACTTAGTGAACTCTTTTAGAGAATCAGCACCGGCACAATGGACCAAATCTCCTCCAATGTGGAATCATGCTGTGCTTTTTAGAAAGTCACTGAGGTGCTGATAAAAGTGTACAAAATGTTTCCCAATACATCCATTTCACACTGCTAGAAAGGCGGCAACTTTTCCTAATTAATTTTCGATGCCAATATTTGCTCTCTTGCACCGGTTACACTCTGTAGCCAGTCAAACTACCATAAAATGAGAGCAAGTGTAATGCAGGAATGAGAAAAAGATTTCAGGAGAAACATCCCATCGGCTCAGGGTGTTCACATAGGCCTGGTCCCTATCCTTTTGTGATGACGTCCTTAGGCACTCCTTGGCGCTTCCTCTTATTAATACGGCTGACATTGATCAGTTAAGAAATTCCTGGATAAAAACAGAAATTGGTACAAAAATAGAAATTGCTGAAAAAGCTCAGCAGGTCTGGCAGCATCTGAGGAGAAAAATCAGAGATCATTTCAGGTCAAGTGACCCTTCCTCAGAAGAATCAGGGCATGAATCTAGTCTCATTCCGGAAAGAATTGGCCTGGATTTAGAACAGAGGGGTGGAACTACTGTGCTAATTGACTGATGAAGCTTTTCCAAGCGCAACTGTTAATTATGTGCACAATGCTATCAGTTCGACAAGCCTGGCTTCCTCTTAGCATTCAGTCAGAACAGTCACAATATGACACTGGCATGAAAATAGTTTTCAATTTTTGGAATCTGCAGAAGATCACATCTGTACTCGTCCTGCTCCTTGTGTTCAAATCATTTTATGACTTAACCTTTATCTCGACCACATCCTGCAACCCCAGGATTTGTGCATGCCATCAACTTTAGCCTCTTGTGTATCCCTGTTTTCAGCACTTGAAGACTGTGTCTTCAGTTATTTTACTGAATAATCTGTCTCTAAATCTCTCTGCCTGTCCAGCCCTCCCTCTCCTTCTTCAATCCGTTCCTTTCTGACCAAACCTTTGACCATTTGTCCTAATTGATCCTTCTTTAGTTTTGTGTCGAATTGCACTTCTCACCAGGGGATGTTTTTAACTACAGCAAGGGTGTTATATAAATGTAGCAGTTTGTTATATTCCTCCTGACAAAAAAAAATTCTCACTCTTCCACCAACATGTTACCATAGCTGCTGTAAATATCTCGTTAAATAAACAAAGGGCTTCATCACAATTAATGCTCTGACAATGCGTTTCTCGAACATTTATGTGGTTAAGTGAAAATACCTGCAGGGATCTTTGATGTGGAGGATACTGGGTGGACAAGGTCGGAAATCGCCTGACATCAGGTTACAGTCCAACAGGTTTATTTGAAAACACAAGCTTTCATAGCCTCAGTCCTCCTTCAGCTGTTAGTAACCAGAGCTTGAAGAAGGAGTAGTGCTACGCAAGCTTGCGTTTTCGTATAAACCTGTTGGACCATAGCCCGGTGTCGTGTGATTTCTGACCTTGCAGGGATCTTGTTAATGGTTGGAAAGGCTTTGAATCTGTGGACACTATTCAGTTGATGAGGGGAGAAGTGCAGGAGGTGACCACAAATGTAAAGTTTCTTTTGGCCAGTAAACTAAACCCACACAAAGTTCACCCAGCAAGTGTCATTTCTTTGAAAAATGACAGAAAAGCAAATAACTTTATAATATCCAGATTGGACAACTAAGAAGCAGGCTTTTAGGAATGGTACTTTTAGGAGGGTATGCAGTTCATTGATTCCCCACAGTAAAGATTGAGGCCATTCAGTCCATCAAGTCTACACAAACCCACTGAAGAACATTCCACCCAGCCCTAGCCCCACAACCCTATTCCTATAATCCTACATTTCCCATGACTAACTCACCTAGCCTGCACATCCCCGGACACTATGGGCAATTTAGCATGGCCAATCCATATAACGTGCCCATCTCAAACAGTGGGAGGAAACCGGAGCACCCGAAGGAAACCCACACAGACACGGGGAGAATGTGCAAACTCCACACAGACAGTCACCCGAGGCTGGAATCAAACCTGGTCTCTGGCGCTGTGAGGCAGCAGTGCTAACCATTGAACCACCGTGCCGCCCAGTTCTTCGTAGAACTCCACTCAGTATGGTGACATTGCAGCTTTATAAGTTGAAATACAATGGAAAGAAGGGACTTGCCAAATCCCAGGTGGTGACTGCATTCAGCAAGCTGCTAGGTGTCTTTGCAGCTCAATCACAAAGCTGCATTTGCATTTCAAACACATGTTGCTACATTCTGGGTTGACCTGACACCAAATGACCTATGCGATTCTCCTTAATGGAACCATTTGAGCTAAACAAGCTGACTTTACAACAAAGATAATGGGAACTGCAGATGCTGGAAAATCCAAGACAACAAAATGTGAGGCTGGATGAACACAGCAGGCCAAGCAGCATCTCAGGAGCACAAAAGCTGATGTTTCGGGCCTAGACCCTTCATCTCTCTCTGATGAAGGGTGTAGGCCCGAAACGTCAGCTTTTGTGCTCCTGAGATGCTGCTTGGCCTGCTGTGTTCATCCAGCCTCACATTTTGTTGACTTTACAACAACCCATGTTTACATAGTGCCTTTACTGGATTAAAACATCCCAAGGTAGTTCACAGGAGCTTTCATTTGTTTTGGTGGAACTGGTGCACAGATGGTGACAACGTTACTCAATAGGGGCTGCCAATCTCCCACAAACAAGTAGCATCAAGTCATTTTAAAAACTCGTTTCTCAAAAAGAGGAAACTCTACTGTTCATAATTTTTCATCAACCATCTGCAGTTGAGTCTCTTTTTATCCATGCAATTGCACCTTGTACAATGCTCTGAATGCAGCTTTCTCCAGTTTAGTGAGCCTATACAGTGAAGATTGGCAATAACTAATCACAAGACCCTCCTATACTTGCATATGTGGTTGATCATGGCCCTGAACCAGCTTGAGTAACTCCTTTGATCTGACACTAACTCCCACAATCACTGAAATCAGCAGAGGGCCAGCTAGCACTCCTGACGACCTAGAGTCAGCATCCACACCAAAGTTTTGTCAAGAGGAATATTAAGCCCATTGCAGAAAGTTTGGGAACAGGAAGATGCCAACATTCATTGGCCAGTCAGAAGTTAGACATTTTCTCTGGGCAAGTGGGTCGTGTTTAACACCAGATCCTAGCAATGCACCTGAACTCTGGGAGCAGCTCAAAGGCAGACCCTAAGCAAAGGCATTCTGGCCACAAAAACACAACTAACTTTGGCGAACTCAGGGAAGCCTATCGCCAGAGAATCCAAATATGTCTTCTGCTCATCTCAGGCTCATATTAAAGACCAATTATAACACTACATGGATCTCAGACTGGCTACAAGGATGAGTGGAAAATTGACAACTTAGCTAAAAGCTTGTTTCCGTGATCGATGTTCACAAAGCCCAGTTCTTTGAATCCTGCTCTAGTATATATAGATTGGCATTGCCTTAATTTATGGAAAAAAGTAAATTTGGATGTCTGTATACTGGGAAAATGATAAATTGATGAGCCTGTTGTGTAATGCATTTGGAAGTTTATATATGTTATTTCATAAAAGATTTTTTTTATCTTCCCAGATATTGACTCAAGAGGATTGGAACAAGGTCTTGTACAATGGAATGGCCTCCACCTCTCCATGGGCTGCTTTGTACTTCATCGCCCTCATGACATTCGGCAACTATGTTCTCTTTAACTTGTTAGTTGCCATTTTAGTGGAAGGATTTCAGACTGAGGTAAAATACAATGTGATAAATCTTTGAATAGTGCATGAGAATTACAATTGGATAGTACCCTCTGGCCGCTATTTGTGATTGCTAAGTGCACTTTCTAATGTTCACTGCTACTTAATAAATATGCAGCACACAAGAAAACAAAGATAAAGGAGCCCTGTGTCACCCAGAACAAAGACAGAAGAATGAGAGAAAAGGTTCCATAGAAACAAGCCATCTATGGCAATCACCAATGAATTTATTGACATTCAAACGAAAAAAGTCATCAGTTACAAAATGCATTCAAATACTCAATTAGCATGCTATTAATTCCTGTGTCCACAATTGGGATATAGAGGGGCTGTTAAATAGCATATTTGTTCTTTGTCAACTAAAACCAGTTCCACTGATACCTTAAAAGCATGAGAAATTATGATTTTTTTCGAACGTGTTTCCGTGTTATGCTATAATATTCCACTGTATACAATGACATGCAGTTAAATGCTCTGACACATTGTGATATACAATGATAAAGTGTGACATACAGTGATATGCTGCAAAATACTATCTTGCAGAGCTGCCCTACATTGAGTTGTGCTGTTTCATGTTATCTATTAGCCATCAATAAAGAAATAATAGGTTTGCCAGTAAAAACCCATCTATCTGTCAGCACGTTGTTAGCAACACTGCTGTATTCTGCCCTGTAATAGGTTAATCTGACATTAATAATGGGATCTGACAATTTAATCTGATGATCTAAGTTGTTCATTCTGAAGTTGAACATTTGCTGTACGTAACTATTTGTCAGAATTGGCACATCATGCTATGAAATGATATAGAGTCAGAGAGTCACACAGCATGGAAACAGACCCTTCAGTCCAACTAGTCCATGCCGACCATAATCCCAAACTAAACTCATCCCACCTGCCTGCACTTGGCCTATATCCCTCCAAATATTTCTTAGTCATATGTTTATCCAAATCCTGACATACAGTGTTTCCCTTTGATATTCTTTATATGATTGTTTTCTTGTGTTTCACAACTTGCATTCAGAGGGTGATTTAAAGCAGAATGCATAGTGCCCCTCAGTTATGTTTTCCTGTTCTGCACTTGTGACACATACAGGCAGAAAGCAGACTTTTCAAGTGTTAAGGCTGCAATTTCGGTTGGTACAATCTTTTAATCTGCCTTTTATAGAGTACAAGACTTGCAACAGCCCAAATGTAAGTACTTTCCCTTTAAGAAGACCTCATGGCTGTTTGAGCCATAAATTGAGATTGGGGTTTTGAATATTTTTTGAGAGTTAATGCAGCCTCACCTTCACTTTGTTTTCTCTGTGATCAATGATAAATGTCTTGAAATAAGAAGGTAATCATTTTGTTAATGCATTGGATTCATCATCATCTGATTGTGAAGTCCATTTCAAAGTCCCTGTGCTTTTTGTTTTTGATTGGAGATTAATCTTCATTACTGTGCCCCAAGTTCAGACGCATAGTCCTGTGTAATATGATTGTGCATTGAGTCTTGACAAAATCTTCATTTGGAAATTTTTAGTTGTGCCAGGGAAGCAAAGTACTGAGTTTAAAACCACATTCTGAGGTCAGACAGTTGATCTTACTCTGCACTAGGGAGGGGCAAATTTTAAAATAACTATTAGGATAGCAGAAGGAAGAATTGGCCAACCCTGGCCTTCACAATGCAATCCAGTGAATCCCTAACAAGTAAGCATGTGGATATACGAAGTACCAGAGTGATTGCTGGCGAGACTCTGTCAATCTGTGAGTGGGAGGTGAGCTGGAACATAGGGCACAACAATCAGAATCTGTTTTACAGCAACTGTAGTGTTTATTCAGCAATAGAGCTCTTCATAGCAGCTACCCCAATTATTCAGTAGAATTTGTTATAGGAACAGTCCCATTTAATCAACAGACTCGATAGCAACCATCCCAATTACTCAGCAGAGTTTATGTTATAAGAATAGTTCCAGTTCTTCAGCAGAGTCTATTTTATTGCAGCAGTCCCAGTTACTGAACAGCTTGTTTTGTAGGAACAACCCCACCACCTAACAAACCATGCATATAGAGAAAAAGCGGAAACATATTGTTGAGATAGAGGATCAGCCATGATCATATTGAATAGCAGAGCAATCTCAAAGGGCCAAATGGCCTGCCCCTGCTTGTAGTTTCTGTGTCTATTTCAATAGAGTCTCTATCCCCTACAGCAAACACACCTTATGACGGAAACTATTGCGGGGTGACTTTTCTGTGAGTAAAAGGTGGAGGATAGTTATATGCTGTAGATTAAGTCTAGAAAGTCATGCACAGTCACAGGCAACTGTGCCATCTCCAGAAGTGATTCAGAATACCATTAACACCAATCATCTCCCTTCTGGTCAGGACTCAGACTGGCCCTGTATGCAGTTTGCAGATTGAATAGATAGCTGTCTAAATTCACACTGCCTGACTGAGATCTTGGGAAATGAGGGTATTCCTGGAGTCAGCCACTTGAGAAGCAAAGGTGATTTAGACAAACCCTTCCTGTCAAACACAGCTTTTCTTTCATTATAAGCGTGGTTCAACGATGCTGAAAGGAAGGTTAGATATAGCTTTGGTTGCGTCTTGTCTCAGTAATTCTAAGCACCATGCACAAGTTACAACTGAGCACACAGTGCACATGCAGCAAATTACGTTTTTTGGAGGTTGATTGCTGTTAAACTCTTTAAGATCCTCAAAATTAAAGCAGTCAGCGCTGTTTTTTCACAGACGGTCCATGAGCTTTCATGGCTTTGGTGGCACTTTAATGTAGAGTAACCAAATAAAACTCTGGTGTTATGTTACTGTAATCTGCTACATTAGGGACACATCAATTTCCAAATATCTCACATCATCAGGCAACTGTCCACTTTTGACAGGATTATTTTAATTCTTTCAAATAATTAGCTTTTAGCTTCAGATTTGAACTGGCTATGTTTCTCACAAATTGTTGGAAGTAACATTAAAATAAAACTATAAATACCTTCCAGTTCCTCTCCCACATTCTCAGTTAGCGATCTGTAACTTGCAGCTCCAAAGCCTCAAGCGTCCTATTAAGGACCTAGACTTGTGCAGGTCCCCACCTCGATCAATCAAACCCATTTTGTTGGTAAATAACGAGTTTGTTTTATGTTTTGGACACTTTTATGAATAATGCACTTAGAAGAAAATATCATTCAATTAACAAATCCTTAGTAAAACGCGTTAAAATGCTGTTATAATTTTCCCTCCATTATGTTTGCAATTTCTGTAACAACGTTGCATGAAGATATTGTGTTTTTGACTAACTTTTTTCAAAACTTGGCACTTCCTATGATGAAGATTGCTGACCCCTTTTGTGCCATCTAGAGCAGTAACATCGGTGGGTGTGGGGTTTAGAGAAGGGTGTAATATTGTCAAAAGGGTCGCACATCAGTAATACTGGGGACCCACCAAGTATATTCCCTTACTCCAATCATGATCGGGTCAAAGCCAGTTTGAAGTAATGTATTTTAGAAGAACAAGTGATGATAAATCAAATTGCGCAATTTTAAAGTGAGTACAGGAACAGCGGGCCACTGAAACTTTTTCACAAATGTCCCCTCAAGAAGCATCCCTTTTCTCATCAGGTTAAGACATTGGTTGTTAGAAAGCACTGTCATATTCAAGAATTAATGCAATTACTGCCACTCATGAGCAGATTAACCATCCCCTAACAAGAGACAAATACCCTCATAAAAACATTTAAAAAATGAACAGAAGTCAGAAATTTGACCATCCCAGCCTGGTCTGCACCCTGTTCCAGCTCTGTCCTTTGATCACCTTAGCCCTAAGAATTATATCTAACTCCCTCTTGAAAATATTTAATGTTCTGTCTTCTACCACCTTCTGTGGGAGAGAATTCCACAAGCTGACCACTCGCTGGGTGAACCCATTTCTCCTCATCTCAGTGCCAACTGGTTTACCCTGTATCCTTAGAATGTGATCCCTGGTTTTTGACTTCCTGATCATGAGGGACATCTTTCCTGTATTTACCCTCTTTAGCCCTATTAGAATTTTACAGGTTTCTATGAGATCCCCCGTCATGCCCATTTGATCATTCCATGAATTGAGGTATTAGCTAGCTGTTTTGTGATCCATACATATGAGGAGTGGACACATGCCAAGTAATATGTGTTTAAATATTTCCATTTTAATATGGCTTTCTGTGCATGAGCAAATCCTTTCCCACTTGCTTCACTCTGGATTACTGGTTAGGCCAAGCTTGAAATATAGGTTGTCTATTCCCAACATTGCTGCTAAACTGAGGTCTTCATTTTTATTCAGAGATAGTACCTCTTGGATTCCTCATGGTTTCAGAGATGCTTAACATTCAAAGTCAGCCAAAACTATCAATTCTAACTTGGTCCCCATGTGGACCACAAGATCTTGGATCCTCTCCATGGAGAAGGTAAATCTGCAAGGTTGGAGAATGCAGTGGAGTTTTGGATGTGGTAATGTGATAAATAAAGGGACATGTTTTAGCATGGAGCACTTTTAAAGAATTCAGTAGTGAGAATTATAATGTTGGAGTGCCTGGAAGGGACCTTAAAGGCAGAGCAAAAGTATAGGAATCGAAATTGGAAAGGAGTGACAGCAACAACAGCAATAAAATAAAAACAGGAGATTGAATTAGTCGTAGGCTCGGAATTCCAACCTTTGGAGAAACAAAGCCGCATCCTGAAAACAATTTGCTTTCTGTACCATTTATTTGTAGCGTTAAATAGACGATTGGAAAATAAATTTGATGTGGTCTAATTAGCAATGACAGAGCATGTTAACAGCAATGTCAAGTGGTAGATACATGGGAGTGATCATAGGTCTATAATCTAATTAAGGCATTCCAGTGAGAATATGTATGAAATTAATGGAGGTGAAAGGCTCAACACCTGAACCCCAGGACCAAGTAGCTGCCTTGAAGTCACTCCCTAGTATCTGGTACGTCTTTTCATAACATGTTCTGCTTTAATCCTATCAAACAGGGTTCATTTCGCTTCTAATGTGTTGAATCAGTGGTGGCCCATCAATGCGCAGTGTCATCAATGTGAATTATTGTCCATTTCAGGGAACACATCGTTTTGAAGTATTTTTTAAAAATGTAGAGCCGACTAGCATTTCCCACATCATATTACAGATGAGACAATCAATGTTTTCTTTCGATAAGAACCATTTTATTCTCTACCTGATCTTTACCCCTGCTTCATTCACCACCTATTGGTGATCACAGCTACATTTGGTAGTAGCCTTTGAGATACCCAATGTGACCACAGTTACTGGTTATCATGAATGCCTACATAAATAAGGGAAATTGCAGACTTGTTTCTGGTTCTAAGAGAGGGTATAGTTGATTGGCTTTCCCTGAATATGAGGTACCAATAGTGCTCACTATTGTATTTGCATCAAATTGGATCTACAAACAATAAAGGTTTGCTGTAGGATGCCGCCACTGCCGCAGACTCACATCTGTACCTCAAAAAAGTTATATTGTACCTGTGTTATCAAGGTTGTCAAACATTGACTTAGGGAAGTGTTCAACTCTCCCAAACAGCATAATTTCATGAAAAGTATTTGTTCAGGTCTACAGTAAGATGGTTCTTGGTGGAGTGTTGGGAAAGTGATTCTTACAGTAAGTATACTGTTGGGACACTCACCCTATCCAAGCCATTTCCATTTTCCATTCAGAGTTCATCACTTGAGCAAATTGACAGTTATGCTTTGTTTATTTCTCTGGTCCAACAGTGATTTGCAGAACTGGAAAGCTTTGCGTTAATTATAGTGCATGGCTTCACTCGCAATGCTGGTTGCTAGGTAGCAGCAATAGCCTGAAACTGAAGCAGATCTATAAACTGCTTTGGCTGCTGCATGACATCTGGGGGAATTCCTTTTCATAAAAGATGCGCAGACCTTTATCCTGTTTTCCGCCTCTGACTGCTGTTGTATCTATTCAGAAGCTGGTGGCTTTACTGCTTTCGCAGAAGGTGGCACGTGATGGTGTGTGAAGTGATAGGCTACTTGTGTGTTATCTCAAAATAAATTAAATCACTTACATGTGGTGAGGTGCTTTTGATGTCCAAAAGGAAGTTAGTCAGTTATTGTTGACAGTGTTACCCTTGGGCATAAGAATCAACTTGTTAGAAATTTTCCACATTGTCTAAAATCACCATTGAAGAAAATATGACTTGATTCTGCCATCGAATGCACTACTTCTTACGTATACCATCCCCAGCTCCTTTCAAAAGATACTTTCCACGCTGTTCCTGGTATCCTTATACCACACCTTCTGTTACAATTCCCCAAGCTTTGTCCTTCATTACTTTGAAGATGCTGTTTAACTGTAAGTTGTCATTACCACTGGTGTCACCTCTCTGTTATAGATGCCGTCTCTCATCCCCCCTTCCCCTCTCTTTCTGACAATTTTCCTTCATTTTAATTAATGTTAGGTTTCAAAACGCAACTACAACGTAGTGATTTACCTCCAATAAAGGTATCTCTCCCTGAGCCAGACCCATCCTGACAGTATCATTGTTCACGTCCTTCAGTTACTAATCCAGCACAATGAGTATTCATCCCTAGCCCAGAAATACACGTGTTTGATGCAAACACACAACTTATTTACATTCTCTGATATTCAAGTGTATCTATTCTTGCCCTATTTTAATGAAGTTACCCATTTCCATCAACTTCTTATATCTACAGATTAAATCCTTACAGCTGCTTTTGAGAAGAGGAAGCCACATTGCAATAGAGAGAAACCTAGGGTCCTTTTTTAGATATAGTGGAGCCCTCTAAGGATAATTTTTATTATGGCAATGAGTATTGATACTATAACTGCTAGTTTTTCCCTTCATTTCAATTATGTTTCTGAAGACAATAAAGTATTTCTATCCACAATTGGAAAACTCTTAAAACACTGTTCAGACATAACCAGTATCCTCCTCTGAAATTTCTTTTTCTTAATGTTGCACATGTTAAGTTGTGCATTAATTATTGTTGATAAATGGAACACTTTGCATTTTGGTTACTCAGAGTTGACCATTTGAAATAGAGTTGTTACTGAACTCTTGTCAATGTACTTTTCCTGCAACTGCACAATTATTTTTGTAACTCTTTCACTAACCTCTCTGATTGAGACTGGTGCCAATTAAAAACAGATTAGTGCCAATTTAATCCTGCAGACTCAGTCTCGCTGCCCACTGGGACTGCATTTCACTCATTTCTCTCGCCTGATGTTCATTATGAAGTAAATCCAAGAGATGGCTATAAACTAAATCAAAACTGCAGGAGGAAACAAGACCTTGGTGACGTGACTGCACCTCTTACAAAATAATGATTCCAAAAACAAATTTACAAATGGGAAAAGGATGGTTTATTTTGCTACTTTTAATTCACATTGGCTTTGATTTTAAATGAATTTCAGAAGTCTGTATCAATTTGAATTGGAAACTTATTTACAAGGTGGCCAATACAAATCATTGTAATTTTTTTTCTTGGAAGGAACAAATTATTCAAGATCAACCACAAAAACAGAAATTGCTGGAAAAGCTCAGCTGGTCTGGCAGCATCTGCGGAGAGAGATCAGAGTTAATGTTTCGAATCAAGTGACCCTTCATCACGGCCCCTGAGAGCTGCTGTTCTGAGGAAGGGTCATTCGACCTGAAACGTTAACTCTGATTTCTCTCCACAGATGCTGCCAGACCTCCTAAGTTTCCCCAGCAATTTCTGTCTTTGTTTCTGATTTACACAGTTCTTTTGGTTTTTAATTATTCAAACTGTTGCTCATTTGTGTAAATTTCTGGCACTGATGAGATATAAAATCTACCTGGTTACATTTTTCTTTCAAGTAATTTGTATCCTATGTCAGAGGTATTGGTTACCACAATATTGCTGTGTGATACAAGTAGCTGCTACACTTAGTGCAAAGATTTGATGAAACTTAATTATTTTTAAAGCATTTTTTCCGCAATTAACTGTGTCTTTTTCACTGTGTCTGAAGTATTTAAGTTGAGCTTATTTTAGTCACCTCAATGTCGACACCGTGTTTGTTTCACTTCAGGAGGTCCAGAAGCGGGAGGATGCGAGTGGGCAGTTAAGCTGTATTCAGCTGCCTGTCGACTCGTCTGGGGTACGTAACTGTTCACCATCAATTCACATCCACAGCATTTCTACATGATCGCAGCAGAGACCGGAGGGTGGGGGAGGGAGCAAAGTTCAGCAACCTTCTGAGCTGCTGTGTAAGACGGAATTGTGTTTGTCCATTGATTTTTCTCATATGCATTCCTTTAATAGATCTGAGTGAAGGCTAAGTCATTTTTCTCTGGCTGTGGAAACAGTCGAGGATTGACTTTCTTTCCTGATTGAAGATGGTTCCCTCTGCAGGGCTCCTTCCAGAGATTTATTTTGGACAGGCTGAGAGGATCAATGCTAAAGAAATAGTTTTTTTTTCAGGTTGAATGGTCATGATGCTGAATTTGATCTGAATGTGCAATCAAACAAAAAGCATATATATCAGTGATTACAATGAGACAGGCCATTATTTTCTCAATTTTTAAAATAGTGTTCACCTTGATGGCCAACTTAAGGGTAAATACCTCACAAATGGTTAGCCTGCTGGCTTGTTCCCTCCAGCATGCAGGAGACCCAGGATTTGAGGATTTTGTGGATTGCAAGAGGGTGACAGAGTGAATTAGAATGCAGAAACTAGGCTTATACTCCCATTGTATATAAAAGGAATGATGTGATCAAGGTGGTTAAAACATTAGAGTGATTCTATAACTCCAATGCAGTGGAAGTATTTGCTAGGGAATCATGAATGATGGAGTATTGTCTTAAAAATTAGAGTGAAGCCATTCAGGAGAGAATCAGGTAAAGCAATTTTTAGAGTAAAGGCAGTCAAAATGTTGCAGATGAAAAATAGAAGTGTCTACTTGAAAAAAGATTGAATGTTTTGGGACAATTTTAAGCCACTGGGCCAGAGATTGATAGATTTCTGCTGGGTACGGGTGAAGGTAAATAAGACTGAGATGCACATTTGTCGCAATTTAATTGAATGGCACAGCAGGCTTGAGGGGCTGAATGGCCTCCACTTGTCCTGATGTTCTAGCATAGTAAGGTAACTGTACAGCACTTCTTTTTCCTTGTCAATATATTTGATGACATAATGGAAGGTTGAACACTACTGTAAGAGAGAGGACATCTCGTGGCAGGTACCAGATTCCCCATAGTCTGAAACATGCTCCTTAAGCACTGGTTCAGAATTAGATGTGAAAGTGCCCTCTACCACAATGACATACATACCTTCCTACATCAGCTCAATTTTTTTCAGTCATAACAGGGGTCATTCTGTGACCTCCCTGAGTAAGATTGCTTCAGTTGATGCTAAATGAATGCATATCCACTGGCCTATGTTCACTGACATTTAATTGTGGCTGTGCACATTCATTTCACGTAGTCAACTTGCCTTTTGAATGTAAGAAGACATAATGTGCAAACACTGGGTTTTGTTGCTTGCTTGCTGTGTATGGACTTTGGATTGGTACAAGACATTGTACTGTAGGTGAGGTATCTCTTGTATAATTGATATAAAGACAGAACTCTGACTTGAGCACTGACAGCTCCTGCAGCGTTCTGTTGGCCATTCTTTTGAGGTGGATCATCCTCAGAAAGCACACTGTGTGGCATCCACCACCCTCAGCATTTCCTCCCTTCCCACAGAGTCACAGTGGGAGCAGCATGTTCAACTCCAAGCCTCCTCCTACGGCGCCTTCCAAACCAAGACCACTACCACTCAGAAGGTCAAGGGCAGCAGATACATGGGAACCATCACCATCTGCACGTTCCCCTCCAAGCCACTCACTGTCCTGACTTGGAACACTTTTATTCTGTTTGTTCCTGTGAATGCTACTAACTGGGCTAGCATTTGGTGCCCATTCCTCTTTGCCGTGTGAGCTGACTTCTTGAACTGCCACAGTCCATGGGGTATAGGGAGACCCATAATCCATAAGAAGTTCCAGGGTTTTGAGCCAGAGAACCTCCTGCCCTTAATCCAAATTACACAACCTTCTGTGGCCTTCAGTTGGGATATAGTAAACAAGTCACAAAGTTCAATAGAGATAATGGGAACTGCAAATGCTGAAGAATCCAAGATAACAAAGTGTGAAGCTGGATGAACGCAGCAGGCCAAGCAACTGAGATGCTGCTTGGCCTGCTGTGTTCACCCAGCTTCACACTTTGTTATCACAGAGTTCAATAGTTCATTTATAAATATTTCTAATCAACTTGTTCAGAGATATTACTTTGACACACTCTAGAGCAGGTGGAGCTTGAGCCCAGGCCTTCTGGCTTGGAGGGAAGAACAATATCACTGCACCATAAGAGCCCTCTTAAGAATTAAGCACCAGTTAACAATTCTAAACCAAACTGAAGAAGAGCCATACCAGACTCATATTGTCAACTCCGTTTCTGATGCTGTCAGATCTGCTGAGTTTCTCCAGTGTTTTCCAATGTTGTTTCAGATTTCCACTGTCTGCAGTTTTTTTTTATTTCTTCACCAGAAGGGCTCACTAGGTTTGACATTAAAAAGGTATTTATGTTTGTAGGGAATCCAAAATGAGAGATCAGAAGAATAAGACAGACAGACATGCAGTAAGGAGCCTTGTCAAACGTTATTTATCCAGAGACAGATGAGAACTCAGAGTTCGCAACCACTTGGAGTCTGTTGAAAAAATAGCATCAATGGATTAAGAGGAACCCAGATAAATACAGGAGGAAACAAAGAATAGAAGGATCTGCTGGTGGAATTAGATAAAGTTGAGTGAGATGGGTCTAGTATGAAATCTAAGCACTGGTATGGATCACTTGGACTGAATGACCTTTCTACTTTTCTATAAATTTGATGTAATACATGTATGTCAACATTGTAACCAGTCTTTCTCTAAAAATGGTCATCTAGCTCAGTGCCAAAAGTCTTATTTGTTCATCTGCCATGTTCTATCATCACTGCCTACAGTGATTCACTTAGCTCTTGACTTTAGGTCATAGAGTTGACTGCATTGTTTTTAATCAAAAAGATTAATGTCACACCAGTGACAATGGTTATGTTATTAGTGACAATGAGAAGCTGAAGGTCAGCTGGACACAGTTATGCAATGTCCCCCATACAGCTTTTTGATAAACAGCAAATGTCCATTTCTACAATTGCCTCATCTGCAGCAATGACCTATCGTTTTACCAGCTTACCATGTGATCACAACCTTATCACAAAGACTACAATACCACACTGCATCAAAGATTCTAAGAATGTTTCGACTCTAAGTTAGACTCCCAAAGGAAAAGAAGTCCTGTCTTGATCCATCAGATTGAAAGTATCAAATGTCAATCTATATAGGCACCAGACTGATGACTGAGAACAATTGGTTGAAGGTTAATTTCCATGAAACTTGGTAGGAATGAGATAATGGCCTGTGTTTACCAAGATCGGATTTGCACCATGCTTAGAATGAAACATGTGTCTTTGGCTGATTCCCCACAATTATGCTTGTCAGGTACATTTGAATAAATGAGCCAGGAAAATCCCAGATTACAGTAGAAATACACATGGCACTGGTGAGGTCACATGTTGGGTACCACATGTAGTATTGGAGGTAGGTCAAAGAAGGCTTATCAGCAAATATTTGGACTGGGAAGGTTTTCTTATGAAGAAAGGTTGGACAGACTAAGCTTGTAGCAACTTCTACATGGCTAATTCCTACTCCAAATTATTATGTTCGTGCATAAGATCTCCCTTAACCTCACCTTGTTCCTCTTCTACAAGTCAGGTGGCTTGACCAAGACCCAGTAATGGATGAATCAGTTCCATCCATTTAAACACTGAGAAGACTGAAGTCTCCATTATTAACTCAGGGTCTCATCATTTAATGCAGCCCCTTCTTCCCCATCCTTTGGCACAGGCTGAACCCACACTACATGAAATTCCAACCTCATATTCATCCATCACAAAGACTATCTACTTTCACCTGCAGGTCATCACCTATCCCCGCCCCTGACTCAACGAATCCACTGCCACAAATCTCATTCATGCTTTTCTTACTTGCTAGCTGACCATACTCCAATGATCTAGAAGAATGTATAACAAGCACAATGTATAATTATGTAATGACATCAGCCTCAGTGATTACATTGAGGCATCAGGATAAAAGTAGAAGTTCCAACAAACACTAAGAGAATGTGTCCACCCACTAAACTATCAATATAGATTTCTTCCAGAAATGATCATGTACTTAAGCAGAAGTATGCAGGAGACCAAGGCTAGTTTAAACCCACTGGCATTTTTTTCATACATTCACAGGATGCTGGCATTACTGGATCTGCCAACATTTATGCCTGACCCTAGTTGCTCTTGAGAAAGTGATGGGCAAGTGCCTTCTTGAACAACTTGCAAATTTCCCAATCGTGTCCAAGGATGAGCAGACTGGGTGGGTTAGCCAGAGTAAATGTGGGGTTACAGGGATAAGGTGGGATGATCTTCAGAGGATCAGTGTGGACTCAATGGGCCAAATGGCCTATTTCCACACTCTAGGGATTTTATGGTTTTATAATAAGACATAGAGATATTAACTTCACATTGGAATGCAGAAAGATGGGACATAAGCATAAGTTGAAACCATGTTGATTTGGAAAATGAACTTGCAAGGCTCACATCTGAAAAACATTTTAAAACTAGCACCAAGAAGCATTACTTTTCTGAGAGTAGTCAGTTTTCAGGCTAGCTTTTCAAACTTAAGTTCAAGATCAAAGATAGTGTCGGTTATAACTATTGGGTCTTTTGGAAGGATTATTTGGAGCAAGTCTTCTTTCTATGCTTCAACTTTTGTTACAAACCTTTGAAATTTAATGTTTTAACTTCCTTTACCTATCCCCATATTAAGTATCTCTTACCCTTCCATTGCCTGTCTAACATCCCAAAGCAATTGTAACATGGCTAACTAAGTTACTCCAGTTCAGTGACACCTTTGACTTCAAGTAAACCTCCAGGGAATATGAAACCTGACACAATTTGAAGGTAACATAGTGTGTAGCTGGATGAACACAGCAGGCCAAGCAGCATCTCAGGAGCACAAAAGCTGATGTTTCAGGCCTAGACCCTGATGAAGAGTCTAGGCCTGAAACGTCAGCTTTTGTGCTCCTGAGATGCTGCTTGGCCTGCTGTGTTCATCCAGCTTCACACTTTGTTATCTCGGATTCTCCAGCATCTGCAGTTCCCATTATGTCTGATCACAATTTGAAGGTGTTTTTTCATCCTTAGAGCACATTATGAACTGAAAAGATTGTTGTTGACTTTACACTTTTATCCCTGATTACTGAAGCTTTATCTTCTACTGGCACTGTGCCAGAAATTGGGCTCCCTGTAGTTACCATTGTGTCCTCGGTTTTAATAAATATCTCAGGACACCACACCATAACTTAATTAGCATGCATCCGAGGGAAACTGTGCATCTGTTTGCTAACAGATCACTGTTTTCTCCTTTGAACCCTCTCCTTTGAGTTATCATGCAATCAGACAATACAATTGGTCTTCCTTTCAAGATAGGCTGTGTAAAAATAGTATTCACAGTCATGGCCGAAACACATGCTGAGGAACACTCATAGTTTATTCCAACGTGTTAATAGCTACATTTTGGCTGCACAGTAGGTCCTCCATTCCTATTGATTTACCTTAGAGAGAACAGAGGACAAGTAACTAAGAGATTAGATGGGAAAGTATGGAAAAAATAGCTTTATTATCTTGTCATAAATTGTCCTTGCTGTTTTGTAACTGGCTAGAAAACAGAACGGATATTGTTAAGGAGTGAATGTGAAGATGCCAAGGCAGAAGGTAATGCCAATGTTACACATTGTGCACTAGTAATCAGAATAAAAGGGAGACTTTAGCATTGTATGAAACACCATCTTCCAGATCTATTACAGTAAGCTACCCACTGCATTATTTAAACCAGTTCTTAGTTTTGTAAGAAAGAAAACTTCACTCTGATGACCAGATGACTGTCTTCATACCAAGGTTATTTGCTTCATGATTTACAGAGAGCTCTTCTCCAGGCATACAATTACCAAAGATCCTGAAGAGATGCAGGTTGCTTGATTCTTGTCACAGTCCTGTCTGCCATTAGTTTCTGGGCATTTGTGATCACAGAATAGCTTGAAGTTGTCCATAAATCGCAGATAACTCTGACAAAAGAAAGAAGTATAGAAAAAAATCCATCTCTAAGTATTCAGATTAACCATACAAGAAGATGATTGATTATATTAATTGCCTTACACATTTGAGTAAATAAGAGGACCCTAGAGAGGATTTAGAAACATTTGATAATTCAGTGTGGAGCTGGAGGAGCACAGCAGGCCAGGCAGCATCAGAGGAGCAGGAAAGCTAATGTTTTGGGTTGGAGCCCTTCCAAAGAAGGGTCCCGGCCGGAAACATCAGCTTTCCTGTTCCTCTGATGCTGCCTGGCCCGCTGTGCTCCTCCAGCTCCACAATGCATTATCTCTGACTCCAGCATCTGCAGCTCTTACTATCTCTTTAGAAACATTTGAAATGTGTTTTGAAACCCAACAGTGCAGGGGTATTCACCTTCCTCATTCCTAACCAAATATGGTCGTTTCCCTGTTGTGCTATTGTTCCATTTGTTTTTCTACCAGCACAACAGTAGAGTTCTGTCAGTGCAAACATGACACAGTCCTCTCTGAGCACTCAGATTTCTTGTGCGCTTTCTGAGTCATTCATAATGTAAAGGACCGAGCAATCGTATTGCATAAATAGTTTTCTGAGCACTGACTAAAATTTTGTTTCCTAAATCCTTTTGCCTTGCTCAGAAAGTTGAAGAGGAACATGGACCTCAGGTAAATATTTTAGACTGAGTGCATTCCTTCCCTGCTTGCCAGCTAAATGTAGATCTTAGTTTGACATGGGTGTGGGGAATGTTGACTTCTTGCTGCCATGGTGTTCCTGCATTAGTTAGAAAGGGACCATTGGTTCTCTTGGATGAGGGTGGCTGTCATTCTCTATCTCACAACTTTCCTCTATCTCAACTCCTCGGCCATGGAAGTCTGAGGTCCTACATCTCTTCTCTTGCCCTCATGCTTGAATCACAAGTGACCAAAGGTCACAACTTACCCAGTTTCTTCTAAACTGTAATAACTGATGCAACAATTATCCTGTCAGCAGTCATACACAACTTTATGTTTGCAAAGAAATTATGATTTTACTTGTCTGAGAGCCCATAGGAAACAGGCCAGCAACTGCAACTAAGGTAATTGTCAGAATTAACATGGAACAAAAAGCTGGTTTTGGTCATAGTGATTGTAAAACTATCATCGATGGTTTCAAAAATCTGTCTGGTTCACTAATCTCCTTTAAGGAAGGAAATCTAGTGTCCTTACCTGGTCTGGCTTGTATGACACTCCAGACCCATGGCAATGTGGTTGACTCTGAATTGCCCTCGCAGATGACCTTGCAGGCCACTCAATTCAAGGGCATTTAAGGATGGGCAGTGAATGCTAGCCTTTCCAGCCACACCCATAGCCCATGAAAGAATTTTAAAAAGTCAGAATTCATGATGAGCCATTAACTCTAAATTGAGTCCTGTACACAAATTCCAAGCAGATTGACAAATTAAATTTAAGCAAAATTAACTGTAGCAGTATACAAATAAACCCAAATCATGGTGAAAGATAATTGGATACAATGTTTGTTGGTTATATCACATGATATGACAAACTGAAAACTCGAAGTAGTTGAATTTGTTTATTGCAGCTCAAATCCTTTGAATTTTGGGTTCTATGCTATCCCTCTAAACAAGTCCTAGTCGTTGACTATAGCTCCGCCTTCAACACTATTATGCCCTCCAGGCTGATCTCAAAACTGCATGACCTTAGTATCAGCCCTGCCCTCTGCAACTGGATCCTCAGCTTTTCTGACCCTTTGGCTGCAATCAGTGAGGATGGATATCTGCACCTCCACCCCAGTAATACTCAACACTGGAGCCCCCCAGTGATGCATTCTCAGCCCCCTACTGTGTTCCCTGTACACCTACAACTGTGTTGAACGAAGCTTTTCGCTGTATTTTGACACAGGTGACAATAAAATCAAAACCAAAATGGTGAGTATACAGAGGGCTTTCCTTTCTGTGGAATATCGATGGTGCAGAGTTATGCCAACAGCGCAGGTTCAATTCCTGTATCGGCTAAGGTTACCATAAAGGCACTGTCATCTCAATCTCTCCCTTCGCCTGAGACGTGGTGACCCTCAGGAATAACTCACCACCAGTCATCTCTCTCTAGTGAGAGAGCACCCCTGCGTTCCTCTGGGACTGTGGTGCCTTTACTTTTATTATCAATAGCATAATCGACACCCTATCATTTGTAACAATGTAGATTTGATCAGTGTCAATATTAAAGATTGATGTTTGTTTTAAAACAAACCTTTTCCTTGATTTACACATTTTTCTTGCATTTGTCTATCATTAATCTAATGAACAGATTGCTTGTGTGAGCTAGAGAGGGTCAGTACAGAGTTTGGGAATCTCAGAGATGCATTGGTGTGAGAGTTCAGAGAATTGTCACACCTCACTTGGTTAATGTGCTGGAAATCAAACCCTGCTATTTCTGATTCATCACAAATATTAAAAGTTTTAAGACGAGTCCACAATATTCTCCAATTTACCTAATTTTCAAGTACAGGTTCATAGACAACACAGACACATTTCTGTACTCAATGAGAAGCAGTCTTTACAATAAGTAATTAGACCCTAGCTACAGGTAAACAATTATAAGGTATTGCCATTAAACACTACTATTGAAAATTCGAATCTTGTTGAAAACATTGCCTCACACACATGCAGACAGACAAGGAAGGGGACATGCATGAAGAGGAAATACTGAAAAGACAGCTCGGTATTCTTTGTCTACAATTTGTGAATTGCCTGTGTTTGAACTGATTTGGTTCTTGTTGATCTGAAAGATTTTTCCTGGCTCCCTTTTTATGAATGCTTCCACTGCTATGCAAAGTGCACAGGGTGGCTGGTTCATTTATAAAATATCCTGGACGTGTCCATTAAAAGTCATATTAATTTCTGAAGGAAAGATTAACTAGTTTTCTTAGATTTAAAGTGAGTGTTGACTGCAGACAACAAAGAGACAACACCTGTGCTGGTGGGGATCAAAACTTCTCTCTGAAATTTGTTCCCAACTCCAAATTGTTCGGTTACCTGAGGCCCTATCTCAATTATCAGCAAGCAAACAACCCTTGTCATCAGTTTAATGCCCTCAATGGCTGAAATCACCACAAAGGTCCTGCCTTCCCCTCGCCTGAGGCATAGTAATGCTCAGGAGGTGACAAGTAGCTCTCTCCCTCTAATGAGAGAGCAGCTGTACGGTCTTCTGGGACTTTGGTTACTTTAGCTTATTTGAATTCTATAAAAACCTGGAATAGAAAGTTACTGGTGACCATGCAAATTGTGGTAAATACCTATCTGATTCAATAATGACCTTTAAGAAATGAAACTGGCATCCTTACCCATACTGGCCTGCATGTCACTCCAGATGCAGAACAATGCAGTTGACTCTTAACTGCTGTCTGGGAAATTAGGGTTGGGCAATTAATGCTGGTTTAACCAGCACTGCCCCCATCCTATGAACAAATTATAAAAATAACAAAACAGCGGTAGAGCTCACAGAGAGATAAACCCATCACAGAACTTGGCACAATAAATAATTAGCCTATTTTTGGTAAGATTGTAATAAGTGCAGATGGTCTTCTATGAAAGCTGCTGACTTGACAGTACAGGGAGGAACACTGCCACTTTGCCAAGGTATCTCTGACATCTGCTGGAAGACACATCCAATTGCGTTGCCTGGGGAATGTAGAGTTATTAAAATGGGGAGATGATGGTAATGTAAGTAAACAGCCAAAAGGTAAGGTAGAAGGAAGTTGGGGGGGAGATTGAATATGATTCACTTAATGTGAGGTTCTCTGCAGAGTGGCATTGTTACAAGACCAAAGCTTCAAATGCATGGCACAGGAACATTCAAGGGATGTTAAGTGGGAGAGACAATGATCTTAAACCAAAATGGAGAAATAAGATGACACTTAAATTCATCATGGTCATCTTCTCAATGCACAAAACAAAACAACTGTACTCCATGTAGATAATTCCTAACTTAGCCATAACGTATGGTGCTAGCACAGATATTAAGTGGTCAGAAGTTACAACAAAATCAACAGAAATGAAAAGAAGGAAGTAAAAAGCAACACTGTGTGATTTCACTTACTGCAAGATGTTTGTTTCTCATCCTGAAATTTTGTGGAAATAAACACAAATTCCCTACTGTGGCTGGGTCTCATTCTCACTGAAGCTACAGCGAAATATTGAGGGTTCAGGTTTCATGACAGAAGCACAAGTATAAAATCCAGGCTGACCTTGACCAAGGAAGGGCAGGACTGCCTTTCTGGCAAGATATTAATCTCTTTGCCCTCTTAATTGGATGTAAAACTTCCATCACTATTTCTAAAAAGGGCTGAGAACTCTGAACAATATTGATCCATCACAAACATTACTGAAAGAGGTCAATTTCTTTTTGTCACATTGTTACTTGTTGGATCTTGCAAGATACAAATTTGCATACAGCAGTGACTGAGTTTCAGTGGTGTGTCATTAGCGTAAAGCACTTTGGGGCTTCTTCAGGTTGTGAAAGATGCTGTTTAAAAGGAAATCCTCTAGCTGTATGAATCTATCTTCTCTGTCAGGTAAAGAATTTTTTGTTTACTTTATTTGCTGATGGGGATGTGAGCATTATTGGACAGAATTAGTACTCATCCCTAATTGCCCTGGAGAACGTGGTGGTGAGCTGCTTTCTTGAGCCACTGTAGCAACAGTGCTGTTAGCCAGGGAGTTTCAGACCTTTGACCTAGTGACACTGAAGGAACAGTGATATATTTCCAAGTCAGGATGGCGAGTGTCTTGGACGGGGACGTACAAGTGACTGTATTTCCATGTATCTGTTGCTCTTGTCCTTCTCAAAGTTACGGTTTTGAAAGGTGCTGTCTGAGGAGCCTCATCGAGTTCCTCCAGGGTCTGTTGTAGATGTTGCACACTGTTGCCAATGCTGTCAGTAGAGAATGGAGAGAATGATGTGTGAGACTACTTTCTGGAAAGGCAGGAGAACAAGGTGTCCAAAAGAGAACTAATAAAAACAAGAATTCTTCTCTTCAGTTATATCATTAACATGAGGTTAACAAAAAACACCTGGTGCTGCATGAGCTACTCACAATTAGCATGCTGTAATAATTGTTGCATGACTAAAGTTAAAATCAAACAAACTATTTAACATCTTTTTCTAAAGATGCTTCCAATAATTGCACTAAGGACCGTGGGAGTTCATTTATGTTATTGAATTGAACTTTCTTCTAAGACTTTCAATAAGCATAGATTTCTGTCAGTGACTAGGAACATGTGAGAGAATTGTGCCCGAGTTCCGCACCATGTTGTGTCTGCAACTTAAAGCCTCTATTTCACTCTCACTCAAGGGAGACGTCTCAAAGTCGGACTCAGAGGCTGATTTTTTTTGTCAGAGCCTTGAAGATGACAGTGGGAGCAAAAAGGACCTTCCAAACACAACCTGTAAGTTCAGTTGCTGCATACATTTTCAACAAAGACAGAGATTTGTGTGAATGCTTTAGGTTTGTCAAGCATGGTGACAGTTTTATGAATGCACAAATTTTTGATAGCAGTATCCAGGCAGCAGTTTTTCAATGTGATTTAGAAGGTTTATTGTATTAAAAATTGACGCTGACTCGTGTTTTCAATTCCTTTAAACTAACAATCAATCTTCAATGTCGCTTAAACTCCTAAAACATTCATCTACATACATTGTGTTTCCTATTCATCTGGGGGATATGGGCATCTCTGGCTGGGCCAGCATTCTTTGCCCATCCTTAAATGGTCTGGAATTATGTATTTTATCTGTATATTTAATTGCATGCAGGAAGCTGCAGAAAAATTGCTTCCCTATCTTCCCACAATTTGAGTGAGATTTTTGTGTCAGAATTTGCAAATGTTAAAACATTGGAACTTGCTTGACATTCCAGTTCTACTCCATTAACCTGTTTGGATTCTCTAACCTCCTTCCACAATTCTGGGTCTATACTTCCTGCTTTCTTCCAGCCCCCCACTGACCCATCTGGTGCCTCCAAAGTGCGAAGTCTTTTTGCCACATCACATTGGCCAGTGCACTGCCCAGGGCAAATTTCCTTAGTCAAACTAATGAATGGTAGCTCAATGATTAGATCAGCTTCACAGCATCAGGGACCCAGGTTTGATTCTACCTCAGGTGCTGTCGGTGTGGAGTTTGTACATTCTCCCCGTGTCTGCATGGGTTCCCTCCAGTTTCCTCCCTTAGTCCAAAGATGTGCAGGTTAGATGGACTGGCCATAGGAAATGCAAGGTTACAGGGATGAGGTCAGGGGGGTGGTCCTGGGTGGGATGCTCTTCAGTGGATCGGTGTAGACTTGATGGGCCAAAAGTGTGAGGTGATGCACTTTGGTAGGAATAATCAGAAGGCAAAGTACAGGGCTAATGGTAAGATTCTTAGCAGTGTAGATGAGCCGAGAGATCTCGGTGTCCATGTACACAGATCCTTGAAAGTTGCCACCCAGGTTGACTGGGCTGCTAAGAAGGCATACAGTGTTTTAGCTTTCATTAATAGAGGGATCGAGTTCCGGAACCAAGAGGTTATGCTGCAGCTGTACAAAACTCTGGTGCGGCCGCACTTGGAGTATTGTGTACAGTTCTGGTCACCGCATTATAAGAAGGATGTGGAAGCTTTGGAAAGGGTGCAGAGGAGATTTACTAGGATGTTGCCTGGTATGGAGGGAAGGTCTTACGAGGAAAGGCTGAGGGACTTGAGGCTGTTTTCATTAGAGAGAAGAAGGTTGAGAGGTGACTTAATTGAAACATATAAAATAATCAGAGGGTTAGATAGAGTGGATAGGGAGAGCCTTTTTCCGAGGATGGTGACAGCGAGCACGAGGGGGCATAGCTTTAAATTGAGTGGTGAAAGATATAGGACAGATGTCAGAGGTAGTTTCTTTACTCAGAGAGTTGTAAGGGAATAGAACGCTTTGCCTGCAACGGTAGTAGATTCGCCAGCTTTAGGTACATTTAAGTTGTCATTGGACAAGTATATGGTCGTAGATCGGTATGACAGGTCGGCACAACATCGAGGGCCGAAGGGCCTGTACTGTGCTGTAATGTTCTATGTTCTATGGCCTATTTCCACACTCTAGGGATTCTATAATTCTAGCTTTACAAGGATCCATAGCACCAGTGGGACCTTAAACATGCGAACAGCTTCAGGGCTGGTGCCTATCAACATGGAAGGTTAGTAAACCACTGTTATACATAGAGATGAGGTAATGGGAACTGCAGATGCTGGAGAATCCAAGACAACAAAATGTGAGGCTGGATGAACACAGCAGGCCAAGCAGCATCTCAGGAGCACAAAAGCTGACGTTTCGGGCCTAGACCCTTCATCAGAGAGGGGGATGGGGTGAGGGTTCTGGAATAAATAGGGAGAGAGGGGGAGGCGGACCGAAGATGGAGAGAAAAGAAGATAGGTGGAGAGAGTATAGGTGGGGAGGTAAGGAGGGGATAGGTCAGTCCAGGGAAGACGGAAAGGTCAAGGAGGTGGGATGAGGTTAGTAGGTAGATGGGGGTGCGGCTTGGGGTGGGAGGAAGGGATGGGTGAGAGGACGAACAGGTTAGGGAGGCGGACACAGGTTGGACTGGTTTTGGGATGCAGTGGGTGGAGTGGAGGAGCTGGGCTGGTTGTGTGGTGCAGTGGGGGGAGGGGACGAACTGGGCTGGTTTAGGGATGCAGTTGGGGAAGGGGAGATTTTGAAACTGGTGAAGTCCACATTGATACCATTAGGCTGCAGGGTTCCCAGGCGGAATATGAGTTGCTGTTCCTGCAACCTTCGGGTGGCATCATTGTGGCATTGCAGGAGGCCCATGATGGACATGTCATCTGAAGAATGGGAGGGGGAGTGGAAATGGTTTGCAACTGGGAGGTGCAGTAGTTTGTTGCGAACTGAGCGGAGGTGTTCTACAAAGCGGTCTCCAAGCCTCCGCTTGGGTTCCCCAATGTAGAGGAAGCCACACTGGGTACAGTGGATGCAGTATACCACATTGGCAGATGTGCAGGTGAACCTCTGCTTAATGTGGAATGTCATCTTGGGGCCTGGAATAGGGGTGAGGGGGGAGGTGTGGGGGCAAGTGTAGCATTTCCTGCGGTTGCAGGGGAAGGTGCCGGGTGTGGTGGGGTTGGAGGGCAGTGTGGAGCGAACGAGGGAGTCACGGAGAGATGGGTCTCTCCGGAAAGCAGACAGGGGTGGGGATGGAAAAATGTCTTGGGTGGTGGGGTCGGGTTGTAGATGGCGGAAGTGTCGGAGGATGATGCGTTGTATCTGGAGGTTGGTGGGGTGGTGTGTGAGAATGAGGGGGATCCTCTTTAGGCGGTTGTGGCGGGGGTGGGGTGTGAGAGACATGTTGCGGGAAATACGGGAGACGCGGTCGAGGGCGTTCTCGATCACTGTGGGGGGAAAGTTGCGGTCCTTGAAGAATTTGGACATCTGGGATGTGCGGGAGTGGAATGTCTTGTCGTGGGAGCAGATGCGGCGGAGGCGGAGGAATTGGGAATAGGGGATGGAATTTTTGCAGGAGGGTGGGTGGGAGGAGGTGTATTCTAGGTATCTGTGGGAGTCGGTCCTACAGACTAAGGGGGTGGCCTGGGCACCCGCATGGGTCCCAGCTATGCCTGCCTCTTTGTAGGTTACGTGGAACAGTCCCTCTTCCGCACCTACACAGGCCCCAAACCCCACCTCTTCCTCCGGTACATTGATGATTGTTTCGGCGCCGCCTCTTGCTCCCCAGAGGAGCTCGAACAGTTCATCCACTTCACCAACACCTTCCACCCCAACCTTCAGTTCACCTGGGCCATCTCCAGCACATCCCTCACCTTCCTGGACCTCTCAGTCTCCATCTCAGGCAACCAGCTTGTAACTGATGTCCATTTCAAGCCCACCGACACAGGCCTCCAGTCTGAAAAACAAACCTCCACCATCGCCTTCTATCTTCGAGCCAGTTCTTTATCCAAATGGCTAGTTCTTCCTATTCAATGTGACCTAACCTTACTAACCAATCTACCATGCCGAACCTTTTCAAATGCCTTACTGAAGTCCATATAGATCACTCTTACTGCTCTGCCCCTATCAATCGTCTTCATTATTTCTTCAAAAATCTCAATCAAGTTAGTGAGACACGATTTCCTGAGCACAAAGCCATGTTGACTATCCCGCATCAGTCCTTTCCTTTCCAAATATATGTAAATCTTGTCTCTCAGGATTCTCTCTAACAATTTGCCCAGCACCAATGTCAGGCTCACTGGTCTAGAGTTCCCTATCTTTTCCTTACCATCTTTCTTAAACATTGACGCCACAGTAGCCAAACTCCACTCTACCCACACCTCACCTGTGGCTATCAATAATACAAATATCTCAGCAAGGGGCCCAGCAATCACTTCCCTAGCTTCCCACAGAATTCTGGGGTACACCTGATCAGGCCCTGAGGATTTACCCAGCTTTATGCATTTTAAGCTTCCTAGCACCTCCTCCTCTGTAACATGGATATATGTCACTACTTATGTCCCTATGTTTTATGTCTCCCATGTCCTTCTCCACAGTGAACACTGATGCAAAATGCTCATTTAGTATCTCCGCCATCTCCTGCGGTTCCACATGAAGGTGACATTGCTGATCTTTAAGGGGCCTTATTCTCTTCCTAGTTACCCATTTGTCCACAATATATTTGTGGGATCCCACTGGATTCTCTTCAGCCATATTTTCCAAAGATATTTCATGTCCCCTTTTTGCCCTGCTGATTTCCCTCTTAAGTACGCTCGAACTGCCTTTTTACTCTTACAGGGATTCACTCGAACTCTGCTGCCTATACCGGGCACATGCTTCCTTCTTATTCTTGATCAAAACCTCAATTTCTGTAGTCGTCCAGCATCCTATACACCTACCAGCCTTGCCCTTCACCCTAACAGGAACATACTGTCGCTCGGTTCATTACCTCATTTTTGAAGGCTTCCCATTTTCCCAGCATCTTTTTATCTGCAAACATTGGTCCCCAATCAACTTTTGAAAGTTCTTGCATAATACAATCAAAATTAGCCTTCATACAATTTATAAAATTAACTTTCAGATGCATTCTATCTTTTTCCATCACTATTTTAAAACTAATAGAATTAAGGTCACTGGCCCCAATGTGCTCCCCCACTAACATTTCAGTCACCCTCCCTGCTTTATTTTTCCCAAGAGTAGGCCACGCTTTGTACCTTCTCCAGTAGGTCTATCCACATACTGAATCAGAAAATTTTCTTCCACACAATTAACAAATTCCTCTCTATCCAAGCCCTTAACACTATGCCCACCTACTTCAGAAATGAGTAATACCATCTCTGAACAGGTTGATCAGAAAATGACTAGTTTTGTCAAAAATATTTAAATTAAATGCAGGGAAATGGAATAATTTTGAATGCACTTGTGATTTTTGTTCAATGGTTTTGCTCACAATAGTCCCCTAGGTAGTCCTTGATTGCTGAAAACTGGGGACACAATGCTTTGGAAGATTTTGTCCAATATTTTTCAAACGTCTCGATATTACAGTAATGCCAGATCTGTGCCAGCATCCAAAAGTTTTTAAAAGGGTCAAATGAGAATTGGCACGTGTCAGGTGGTGAAGATCAATGCAGTTTAATGTCACTTTTGTCCCCTGCAGTGATGGCAGTGAATGGCCACGTGGACGTCAAAACTAGTCTGACTCCACCGCTCATCATCCACACCAATGCCACGCCAATGCCAACCCCAAAGGGAATGCTTTGTGGAGATTCTGCACATTTATACAACGAGTCCCGCAGAGGAAGCAACGTGTCAATCGATCCCAACTTTTATGAGCAGAAGTCACCAGTGAGTCTTTATTTTGTGCTGTGTCTGACAGAGGTTTGTTTTAACTTGATGTTTTTGAGTACTGCACTGTCCACTCGGGCTGGGCCTACCTCAATGAACCGGCACTCTCTTAAAGTTTCAAAATGAAATTTCTAAACATAAAATAGCCATCCGGCTGTCAGTCCTTCCACGCACTCTCCATGGACCATCCAAGACAACCCATGCAACATCATGCTCTGTACCCAGACCCTATAACCTCACATATACTCCATGTCAACCTACATCGCTCATAGCACTAATTTCCTTGTATCCAATTTCCAAGGCCTCTGCATGTCAATCTATGCCCCTCTGCCTGCCCCTGGACATTTATGGCACCTGTGGCACTTTGTGTCACTTCATGCTAATCCATTCATCTCACCCAGCATCCTTTGCAGCACTGATCCTGCCAACTCACCCGGTAACCACCATAGGCCAATCTCAGAAACCATATGGAAATGAACTGAAATAAAGATCTATTAAATGAAGGTCTAAGCACATATCACACATTTCACTATAGCAGAAAAAAACCTCATTCATAGCAACCCAGTTATTACATTTACATTTCTTCAGCTGCATTATTCCTTGCAAAATCAAACATTTCATTCAAGTACATAATCCTTTATAACAATAAGCACTGGAATTAACCTACAGCACCACTTCAAAAATACAATGACAACATGGACTTAACAATGTAAATGTGGACAAGGTACATGGCTGAGGCAATGGCATGGTGGTATTCTCGCTGGACTGTTAATCCAGAGACCCAGATAGTGTACTGGGGACCTGGGTTCGAATCCTGCCATGACAGATGGTGGAATTTGAATCTAACGATGATCGTGAATCCATTGTCGATTGTCGGAAAAATACATCTGGTTCGCTAACGTCCTTTAGGGAAGGAAACTGCCATCCTTACCTTGTCTGGTCCACACTTGACTCCAGACCCACAGCAATCTGGTTGACTCTCACCTGCCCTCTGGGCAATTAGGGATGGGCAATGAATGCTGCCTAGCCAGAGATGCCCCTCATCCCATGAATGATTAAAGAAAAAAAGGTGAGAAGTCACATGACACCAGGTTATAGTCCAACAGGTTTACTTGAAAACACAAGATTTCAGACCATTGCATCTTCACTGGGTGCACCGGAAGAAGGAGCAGTGGACCAAGAGCTGGTGTTTTCAAATAAACCTGTTGGACTAGAACCTGGTGTCGTGCGATTTGTGACCTTGTCCACCCCAGTCCAACACCAGCACCTCCACGTCAATCTAAATGTGAAATGGCAGGGACACGACTGTGATGATGGAACACTGTGAAATCAGTAACGCAGCAGTAGTAGTAATGGGAGCCCTTACAATCAGTGATGCAGCATGCAGTGATCTTCTCAACACTCCAGGCTTTTGTTTTCGGTGAATAGATGGAACTATTGAGAAGGTCTTTTAATTCAGTGTCTCTTTCCTTTCAGACTAGTGCACGTAGCTCCCCTTATGCACCCTGGAGCACGGCCAGCAGCTGGAACAGCCGACGCTCGAGCTGGAATAGCCTTGGCCGAGCTCAGAGTGTGAAGCGTAAACATCAGACAGGCGAGCGGAAATCCCTCCTCTCGGGTGATGGCAAAGAGAGTTCCGACGATGGCGAGGGCTCAGAAGATGAGAGATCCAGTCATGCAGGTAGTGGGAGGGGGCCAGGCACTCAGCGTGTGGAATCCCTGGAGATGAGGGGCTCTTTCGACCTTCCTGACACTCTGCAAGTACCTAGCCTTCACAGATCTCCTAGTATCCAAAGCAGCAGGCTCACGCCAATGGATCGCCATGACTGCAATGGTAAAACCTCCCCGACTGCCTTGCCACACCAGGTCCACACGGATGAACAGAGAGCTGAGTTTGAACATACTGAAGATGATATTGACATGGTGAGTGACTCCAGGGGGTGAAAACATACAAGAAATCAATGTTTGCTGGAAGTCAGTGCATTTTTTGAATATCATCTCTGGGGTTAAGAGTTTGAGCTTGGTTTAAACAGAGGGAATGGAACCTCTGTCACTCTCCGTCTATAAATTCCTTCATCATCACATAGAGTGAGACCAGTTCTGAGGAAGGGTCATCCGACCCGAAGCGTTAACTCTGTTTTTTCCTTCACAGATGCTGCCAGACCTGCTGAGCTTTTCCAGCAACTTCTGTATTTGTTCCTGATTCGCGGCGCCCGCAGTTCTTTCAATTTATTTTTTATATAGAGTGAGAGCAAACTGGAAAATCCTGACAAGATGCTCCCTTTTTTATAAGAACTCTTCGACCATCAGATGCAGGAGTGGAAGTAGGCCATTCAGCCCATTGGGTCTGCTCCAACAATCAATGAGACCATGCTGATCTGATAATCCTCAACTACACTTTCCCACTTTTATCCCATAACCCTGGATTCCCTTAATGAAGAGAAGTCTGTCTGTTCCAGCCTTTACTGTACTTTTTGACCCAGCCCTCTGCTGTCATGAATTTCACAAATTTACTACCATCTGAGAAGAAAATGTTCCTCCTCATTCCTGTCCTGAGTAGGTGACCCCTTACTCTTCCTGATTGTTTCTGTCTCCATCTTTCCCTCTTGCTCCCTCTTGACCTCCTTCACACAATCTTCAACCTCCTCTCTGATCCACTTGCCTGCATGGCTCTCCTAAAAGCATTTCACAATGAAATAAGCTTTTGGCTGTTCCACTCCTTCGTGAACATGCCTCGGTCGAAAATGAATGCAAGCTCTGTCATTATTTCTCTGCAGTCTACATAAAGATAGTAAATTTGAAAGCCACTTGGGATGCAGCAGATGTAGATTGTCGGGTCAATCAGATAAATCAGTCGGTTTTACAAAACCAAGTGCGTTAGCAGTAAGGCATGTTCACTGAGTTTGCTCCACTGTGCTACACGGCCAGCAGATGTTTCCATATCAGAAACAATTTGATTGAATTCGGATCACTTTGTTCCGTGTTGTTTTACAAACTTTTTTGGAAGTTTGAAGTGCTTACTAAATTCATCACAAATGCCTGTATTTTGTGTGTACACGGGTTTATTAAGCTCATTGCTGCTTGTGCCCATGAAAGAAGGAAGGACCTCTACCACAGCAGTGAAACTTTCCGTTTTCAGTGAGAGGAATTCAAATGGGACTGATGGGTGCCAACTTGTTTCCACAGGGTAAAAGAGCACGTTTGCGGGCGTGGATTCAAGCCAAGTTGCCACCCTGTTTCAGAGAACGAGAAGGCTGGTCACTTTATCTGTTCCCTCCACAGTCCAAGTAAGAGACTTGTTGCTATGAAATGAAAGTCGGAATCTTACGTTAACATTTTGGATTTTTTTTCTTTTGAGAAAGCAAAACATAGGGTTAGAAAACTAACAAATCCTTGGCCCGCTCAGTATCTAAAGTTCTTTATTTATTTATTCACAAGATGTTGCCATTGCTGTTTGGTCCATCAGCTGTTACCCATTCTTTGAGAAGAAGATAGTGAGCTGCTGTTTTGAACAGCCACAGTCCATATAGTGCAAGACAAACTCTTCCGCGCATCCAATTGAAATTCATTTGGTTACCTTTAATGGTGTCAAATGACCCAGTGCGAACGTGCCCAAACAGAATCTGAACTGATCCGCATCAAGAGACATTAGGACAGAAAACCTGAGGTCAAAGAGATGGGATTTAAAGAGACAGAGATTGGAACTTTGAGTTGCAAGGGCATACAGATTTCAAAAGGGTATTCCAGAGACTTGGGGGCCCAGGCAGCTGAAGACTTGGCCGCAAATGGTACAGCCATTAATTATTGCGTATAACATGGGAATTACTGGAAGGTAGATATGACAGGGAGTTCTAGGAGGTTACAGAGAAAGGGAGGGTAAATCCATGGAGGAGTTTGTAAGCATAGACAAAATCTTTACAATCAAAGTGATGCTTAACTGGGAAACCAGTGTAGCTCAGCAAGCAATTGGAAGAAGGGCGAATAGGATAGGGCGAGTTTAGATATGGGCATTAGTGTATTGGATGACCTCAATTTTAGGAAGGGTAGACTCCTGGAGGATGTCAAGACTTCCTTAGAATCGGCAGGTTTGGAGCCAACCAAAATTCCGGAGAGGTTCAACAGCTGAGGTCCTGAGGCAAAAACTGAATCTGACAATTTAGCAAAGGTAGAAGTAGATATTGTTTCTTTTGTTGATATCAATTGGTTGATTTACAGCAAAAACAAAAATTGCTGGGGAAACTCAGCAGGTCTGACAGCATCTGTGGAGAGAAAGCAGAGTTAATGTTCCAGGTCCAGTGACCCTTGTTCAGAACAGTTCCAAACAAGGATCACTGAATCTAACGTGTTAAGTCTGCTTTCTCTTCACAGCTGCTGCCAGACCTGCTGAGATTCTCTAGCAATTTCTGTTTTCATTTCCAATTTCCAGTATCTGCAATTACTTGTTTATTTTTAGTGGGGGGGGCGGTGGGATTTATAGGATAGTCACCCTGTTATGTGGGCATTGTGCCAAGGTGCAGAGTACAGTACAATCACAGCTTTCAAGTCAATGCTCAGAAAACAAGTTCAATTTTGACAAATGGCATAAAACCAATGTAAAGATTCTGAGCTGCAAGTCGTTTGTTTCCAGATTTGGGAGCTAGGTTTTGAAAAGGTCCCAGATGTTTGTTTATCAAAGTTGCTTACCAGCCAAAAACAGCAAAGTCAGCATTCCATGGGCATTCTAAACATTGAAGAGTTCTGTGCAGTTCCGTGGTGATAGAGTCACCACTTTTGAGTCATGGATTGTGGGTGGAAGCCAGCACCTTAGTTAATTAAAGCTTGACAGCCCTAAATTTGGGACGTGGCTTCCTGCCTCTGTGGAGGTGAGCTCACCTCACAACTTTTCAACCAGTGGCAAGAGCCTCTGAGAAATTCCAGTCTTGGAAAGAAAATCCAAGCCTGCACTGGGGATATCAGTCATGTTGTCTTTTAAATGAGACATTAAGCCAAGGTCATGTGTGTATATAAGAGAGCTAATGCGAAGAAGAAAAGCTCTCCCTGATGTCCTGATCAATATTTATCCTTCAACCCCAGTACCCAATACAAGTGATCCTACCATTTATTTTGTTCTAGTTTGTGTTATTTCTCAAACATAGTTGCCTTGTTCTGAAATTACAACATCAACTGCTCTTAAAAAAGCAAAAGCAGAAATTGCTGGAGAAACTCAGCAGGTCTGGCAGCATCTGTGGAGAGAAAGCAAAGTTAATGTTTTGAATCAGTGATCGTTTTGAGTTTCTCCAGCAATTTCCGTATTTGGTTCAGATCTTCAACATTTGCAGTTCTTTGTTTCATTTTACTCTTAGAATAGAACCTATTATAGTGTGTGTTATGAGATATTATGAGATTCTGGATGTGAGGTTGCTCGCTGAGCTGGAAGGTTAGTTTTCAGACGTTTCGTCACCATACTAGGTAACATCATCAGTGAGCCTCCGACGAAGCGCTGGTGTTATGTCCCGCTTTATATTTTTCTGGTTAGGTTTCCTTGGGTTGGTGATGTCATTTCCTGTTCTTTTTCTCAGAGGATGGCAGATTGGCTCCAAATCAATGTGTTTGTTGATGGAGTTCCGGTTGGAATGCCATGCTTCTAGGAATTCTCGTGCGTGTCTCTGTTTGGCTTGTCCTAGGATGGATGTGTTGTCCCAATCAAAGTGGTGTCCTTCCTTATCTGTATGTAAGGATACGAGTGATAGTGGGTCATGTCGTTTTGTGGCTAGTTGATGTTCATGTATCCTGGTGGCCAGCTTTCTGCCAGTTTGTCCAATGTAGTGTTTGTCACAGTTCGTGTGGGCTACTTTGGCAGCATTATGAGTTTGTGTTCACTTTAGGCTTTTATTACTTAGCAGGGTACATCCTTGTGAAAGTTTGTCATATTATGAGATTGAGAAGGACTGCATATCGATGCAAGCATGTCGTTTATTTGTACATTTGGATGTACCCAGTCCTCCACCTTGATTACTGGCAATTGGATTCTTCAGTACGGGCTCAGACAGTACATTCATTCGTCAAGTAGACAGCTGCGATGGCAAAGGAGCTTAGCAACAGAGATTATTAGCGATAGAGGGACAGTATCTCAGCACTAAAAACAAAGCTAATCTGTTTACGCGGAGAAACCCAATGCGCATTCAATTGGTGACTCAATACAAATCCAGAATGTACATATGGTGAACTGGAAATGCTGGCAGGATACATAGAAAGAGAGGAATGTGGAGGCCCACTTAAGATTTAGGATTGCTCCAGGGCTTAATCACTCATTTTGCCTTTTCGTAAAGTTAATCCACCTCCCTTTGAAAGTTGTATTGAATCTGCTTCCACTACCCTTTCAGACAGCATGGTGCAAATATAAGCCATTTGAATATTCATTTCAAATTTGCCTTTGGTTCTTTAGCCAGTTATCTCAAATTTGTGTGCTTCTGCAACTGGAGAGAGTTTCTCCGTACTTACAACATACCACAAGGTTTTGAACTTCCTGAGTACAGCAACATCTGCTCGGCTTGGTCACTGCTTACGAGATGATGTGCATGACTTGTCATGTTTGTTCTGCGTAGAAGGTCAATGGATCATTTTCTCTTTTCAGGATCCGCCTCATTTGCAGCAAAATTATTTCACACAAGATGTTCGACCACATTGTTCTGGTCATTATCTTCCTGAACTGCATTACTATTGCCATGGAGAGACCGAAGATTGATCCTAAGAGTGCAGTAGGTTTTATTTATCCAAATAATTCTTTCTGGCCTGTTTCATTTGCAATGCTTGCAGTTAGTATAATTTACGGCAGGTTAGCGGGCTAAAATCTAATTATAATGTCAGACATGTTTCCCAGTCCTCCCTATGGCACAGCCAAACATGCACTTTAACAATGAATTTTGAAGATACCAATTTGTATTACGCCACTTTTGATCAGGTTTTATCTGGAATTTGAGGGAAGGGTAATTCTGTGGCTGACTCTATTGAATGGCTCAAGGAGCTCCACACACTACATCTGTTTTTCATGTCCCTATATTTAGGCTGCCTTCCCATCCTGAGATTATAATGCAAACACAAACTTGGTTTCTGTTTCCTGCCTGAATGGTCAGTCCCATGGCAATGTCCAATGGTGGACAGAGACTTTGCCAGAGAATCCCTTTAGAATTGCCACTGAAAGGAAGAGAGAAAGAGAGACACAGGATGTTATGATCTCAGCTAATGTTATCAGACTGGACATGTTAAATACCAGGCTGAATTCTGGCTTGATAAGCCATATTTTGTTTTGCTTTGGTTTTAATGAGGTGTCTCTCACTGAAACACAAGCACATAATATTGCAGCTCTTGCTTTCGCAATAAATCAGAAATGTGTTAAGTGAAAGAAAAGAAGATAAACTGGAAAAATCTGGTCTATTTACTTATAAGGTGAAGTCAATGAGTTTGGAATACACAGTAGAAGTATAATCCAGAATGTTTCAAAACAAAACATTTTCTTGTAACACCCCCACCCCTATTGGTTTCAGGTAACTGGGATTTTAATTCCTAAAATAGGACCTCTGCTAACTTATTCCTGGAGCTATCATATACCTTCACGTAATCCAACCCAACTTCAAGTCCTCTTCAGGGTTTTATCCTAACATCTCATTCTAGAATTAACATTAAATACTTAGTCTAAAGTAATCTGGAGTCACCATATTCTCTCCTTCACAAGAGCATTCTTTATATATGCATCTCACTGCAAGGACTACACAGAACTTCCCAAAACAAAGAAAAACTCGATCAAAAATTCCTTCCTCAAAGCTATAGATGGTTTCCATGATCTTATAAAAAAAAAGCCTTGACGCACAATGATGTACCCTGCTAAGTAATAAAAGCCTAAAGCGAACAAAAACTCATAATGCTGCCAAAGCAGCCCACACAAACTGTTTGAAAAGAAATCACCATTGCTACAAATTAATTACTAACTTTAGAGATGCAGAAAACTCATAAATTATTAATTCAAAATGTGAACACAAAGTAAATGAAATGCAAAATAAATCAGGTACATCAAACAGCTTATATCAAAAGAGAGATTTGGGGACAGAGGTAGATTGATACAGATTGATATTTGGAAGAGTGAATGAGGCATATAGAGCCGGCAATAGATAAATAGGCAGAGAGAGAGAGATGGAAAGACGGACAGACGGGAAGGGTTTTATTTGTAGAAGAATTAAGTAGATAATCAAGTGTGTAGACAATCAGAGATAGATCTTTGTATAAGTATATCAATAAATGCAGATAACTCTTTCAGCCATCCTGTTCTACCTGCCCATAAAGAAAATTGTAAAGCCACAGTGCACAGTGTAAAGTGCATAATTATAGTGGCAGTGTGTGACTGACTCATACTAACCAAAAGATCAGCCAGAGTCCTTGCTCCAGATTATAATTTAGTGAAGTTATGCTGGAAAATGCCAGAAGCATCAAACATCTGTCTTCCTTCTCATTCAGCCCTCATCAAGTTAATTTGCTCCAAATGACCCACCTCCAAGATGCTCAATTCAATCCCAATCCAACCCCTAAGCATAGCCTTCCCTTATCTCATGAGAGATATTCTTGCCATTGAGGGAGTGTAATGAAGGTTCATCAGACTTGTTACCTGGATATTTAAACTCTCCTACAAAGGGAGATTGGACAAACTGGGTCTGTATTCTCTGGAGTTTCAAAGAACAAGAGGTAATCTCATTGAAACTGACAAAATACCTAAAGGGATATTTAATACTCACACAGAATAAATGCAGGTAAGAAGTTTCCCCTGGTTGGGGTTCTGGAACCAGAGTGCACAATTCAAACATAAAGGGCATGCCATTTAGAATTGAAATGAGAATGGATGCTGGAAATGGTGCTAACCCTTTGGAATTTTCTACCGCAGAGAGCTACACAAGCATGGTCTATGAGTATGTTTAAGGTAGAGTTTTATAGATTTCTGATTTTCAATGGAGTAACAGATGATTGGATAGGGTGGTTAAAATGTAATGAAGGGTTTGGGCAACCATGATTGTATTACATGGTGAAGCAGGCTCGGCTAGCTGAATGGCCTATTCCTGTTCCTATATTCCTAAATACAGAGTAACTGAACCAGAAAATAGGCTGTAATCACATGCACATCACTTGTCAGGCGGCGTGGGTCTTCTCCAGCTCCTTAGACCATTGACTGGGAGCCTATGCCACAGAGTCACTTCCCAGTTTGACATGTGTTTCTTAAAACCAAGAACAAATAAGTAGGAAGTTTTAGAAAATGTCAGAGTGGAGGGCAATGTTGTCCATTCGCAGAATGGTAAAAAACAGAAAACATTCTGGGCCAGACCTTTCAAAAGGAATGGAGTTAATCCCATTTGTTAATCCCTGCTGTTTCCCCCTTTTGCTGCCTATTGCTCTACTTAAAGCATTTGTCTAATTTATTTTAGATGATTACGATTGAATTGTTTTCCATCACTTTATTAGACAGCACATCGAAATCCTGATCACTCATTATCCCAAATCATTTTCCCCTCACGTCTCCTCAGCTTCTTTCGACACGCACCTGAATCTGTACCCTCTGGTTATCTATCTTCAGGCCATTGGAAACAGTTTCTCTTCCTTAACTTGACCTAAACCTTCATGATTTTAAACACTTCTACCAAATCTCTTCTTATCCTTCTCTACTTGAAGGAGAACAAGCCCAAACTTCAATGTCAGAAATCTCTCTCCCTTCAGCCCAAACTTCCTGCTGAGCTACAAGGAGCTGGTAAGTTGGAAGTGATAAATAAGTGGATGTAGTTTAGTGCTATAGTAACAAATCTCCTAATATTTAGTAATGTCAGTGATGATCTTGACTTCATAGTATATGTATGTGAACAGTGTAGTGTCAACTGAGCATAGGAGACAACTATGTTCAGAGATATTGGGAACTGCAGATTCTGGAGAATCCAAGATAACAAAGTGTGGAGCTGGATAAACACAGCAGGCCAAGCAGCATCTCAAGAGCACAAAAGCTTTTGGAGACAACAATGTGTTGGCTGCCAATGGGTTAAAATGAAACCACATCATTGTGCAGGGATGAGAGAGCTGAATGTAGAGGTTTATGATCCTAGCTCAGTGTTTATAATGGCTCATCAGCTCTTCTTGTATAACAATCCCTGAAACCTCTAAGCAGGTTGCAGTCCTGCATGTCTCATTTTACTGAATGGTTACTAGATACAGTAGTTGATACAGCAATTACTTTGATGAGAGATGTGTTAATTATTTAAAATGCTGGAGGATTGGTAAGCATAGGTCAGTGTTTTATTCAGTTATCTTCCTCTGGCTGACACTTCAATCAAGTAAGACATGAGAAAAAAACTATTCTGTATAAAGAAAGAAATAGATCGATTAGCATAAAACATTTGGAATGCAAAGTGAATTTTGCAAAACACAATTTTGCACCTCACAGAAGCCAATTAATAAACACCTGTATTTAATGTAGAAACAAGGCTCAGAGAGTAAGTAATTCTAGGGCCAATGTAATATAAACAAGTCTCAGAGAATAATATTGCCCTCAATGTTATTTAACCAAGGCTCAGAGAATACCTCTGCATTGTGTTCCATAAACAAGGCTCAGGGAGTCACTGTCTAGCCAGTGTTATATAAACAAGGCTTAGAGACTATCTCTGGGGCCAGTGTTACAATAAAACAGGGCACAGAGTAACTCCACGGTTAGTTATATAAGCAAAGCCAGAGATTTGCTCTGGGTTTGGTTTCATGTAAACTAGACTCAGAGTAATTCTGGGGCTGACAATCTAAAGTTGCAAACGGAACCATTTGCCGTCACTGTTGTGAATCTATCGCTAATACGATTGGTTCAAAGTGTGAAGTCTACCAGCCCCATATTACAGAAATACTTGCAGTTGGAAAGAATTTTCAACCTCAGATTATAATTAGGCAGATTTATTGCATCACTCCATGGTATACAAAAGCTATCAGATGGGACTGTGATGATGCTGTTTCTTATAAATAAGATGTTGAACAGAATATGCCATGGATCCAATTCAGGAATGCGAAATTATTATGTTTTATAGCTGCAAAGTTTAAGTGATAATTAAACAAGCCTGCAGTATTATGCTGTACCTTATATGCATAGCTATATTACCATGTAATCTGACACGTTTCCCTGTAGTATAATCATGGTATTAGACAGTCTTACAATCCTGCCCTGCACTATAAACTTTACGTTAAACAGGTTTCCAATCTGCATGATAAACAGTATTTCACGAAGCTGAGTGCGTCATGTGAGATGATATTGCGGATCTTATTAAAAAGGCCATTCTTTCTCCGAGTGCGGAATCCCTGGCGTTCTGAGGCAAACACTGTTGTTCTTTTGACCTTCAATTGAAATATCAGTTTTTGGCATTTTTGTGCTTGCCAGCACTAATTTATTTGTTTCAAAAATTGTCTTTGGGTGCTTAAAAATGCCCATGGGTTGCATCTGTACTACTATTTTACATTCTGTTTGTTGACTGAACATTCTCTGATCTGTGGCCCACTGTGTAAATAAAGAACATGTGAAAAAGCTGAAGTTTACCTAAACATTCTGATGGCTTTTTAATATGGTATTTGCATACAAGAGTCATGCATAGAAATGTTTCTTTTTCACAAAATGTGCTCTGTTCAAGAGACTTATAAAACTTGTAATCCCAGGCAAGGCCACCAATTCTACATTATTAGATTGCCATATTATTTTGGTATCCTAAACCCTCAGATTATGCTACAATCTGATTAGGAATCAGTAATATTCATTTAAACAAAAGACAAAAGCTGAGACCCAGGAGATTTACTAAACAAACAAGATTCCAAACTGTAGAACAATACATTTCCTGGCTTCACAAGTCAGAACAGTCGTTGATTCTGTATTGATTGTAATGAGGTCAGCCAGCTGGACCTCATAGAATATGAGTTCCTGAATGGGGCTGTTAATCTGGTCCAATCAGGGAGCCCTGGCTGACAGATAAAAGAAAGGGAGTGTCAGAGATGCTGACACACAGTCTGGTACCTGACTCTGAATGAGGCAGTACTAAAGTGAAGAACTGTTCTTGTGTAAACAAAGTGGTGGCTGGGTGATGGGTCTCTGTGGAGTTATTACAGAATCTACTTTATGTTTAAACATATTTCTCATGCTAGAATTAACATGCGGTAAATTTGGGTGATAAGCTATGGTTGGACCCTGCACAGTGCACACCAGGTAGCAAATGTGATCAAGACCAGTCCCATGAGTGCCTCAGTCTCCCATCTAGATATTAATGACATAATAGGTCATTAGATCACATTGAATGTCACAAGGGATTACAATTTTTCCCTTATATTGATCTGACCTTGAAACTCTGTCTTGATAGCTGTGCCATTATGCATTGTCTCAATGATTGCTCCTGTTCCCTGGGAAATGGGCAATTCATAGTGCTACCGGTGTGATTGGTGTTCAATAGAGCATTAATATCTATACAGATTACATACTACATTTTACAAGTAACACTCTTGCACTAGCTTTAACTTCAAGTCATACAGTCATGGAGATGTGTAGCACAGAAACAGACCCTTCAGTCCAACTCATTCATGTCAACCAAATACCCTAAATTAATCTAGTCTCATTTGCCTACATTTGGCCCATATCCTTCTAAACCCTTCCTATTCATATATCTATCCATCCAGATGCCTTTTAAATGTTGTAACTGTACCAGCCTCCACCAACTCCACTGGCAGCTCGTTCCATACACGCACCACCCTCTGTGTGAAAACGTTCCCCCCATGCCCCTTTTGAGTCTTCCCCAATCATCTTAAACCTATGCCCTTTAGTTTTGGACTCCCGAACCCTGGGAGAAAAAGACACTGGCTTTTCATCCTATCCACTGCTGCTCACGATTTTAGAAATTCTCTATAAGGTTACCTCGCAGCCTCTGACACATCAGGAGAGAAAGAAGTCACAGTCGATGCAGCCTCTCCCTGTAGCTCAAACCCTCCAGCCCTGGCAATCTACTTGTAAGTCCTTTCTGAACCCTTTCCAGTTTAACCACGTCCCCCCATTCAACCTGAATTGAATGCAGTATTCCAGAAGTGGCCTAACCAGTGTTGTGTACAGCTGCAACATGACCTTCCAACTCCAACACTGACCAATAAAGACAAGGGTACCAAATGCCTGTCAACTTAGCTGCACCATGTTATAAAGATAACTGTTGAACAGAACTGGTAGTAATGTATTGCAGATTTAACCAAATGGCAACAGATGATGAATTGGATTTAAAATACTTCTCTACAACTTGACCTCAGCCCTTTGATTGCCTCTCTTGATTTCTAGTTTGAGCCGAAAGTGATTTGCTGAAATGTTTGATTTGAATCAGTCAAAAAAAATTATAACAGTCCATGTCATCCAATATCCTCAAACAAATTGAATTCAGAGGCTTTAATCATAACCATAGCAGTTTCCATTCAAAAAGATGCAGACTGGAACAGTCACAGAAAGAAGTTATACCTTTGAAAAGAATCAAAGAGGTACTGAACATTCAGGAGAGGTTAATACGTCTGAGGGATTAAGAAAATACGTGTAAGTCTAGTGCTTTAAAACGTCCTTGCGGCACTGTGGTACTGTTCTTACCTCTGAGCCAGGAGACCCAAATTAAAGCCCGTCTACTCCAGAGATGTGCAGTCACATTTCTAAACGGTTGGTTAGAAAATATCTGTAGGAAGGGTGGTAACTTTATGACAGAGGTCATAGTGCCACGTTCTGTCATTACTTGTGGATTGGGAAGGCAGGAAACTCAATGGGCTGCCTGGCCTTATTCTCTTTCTAAGCGGGCATATAAGTGGGCTTCCTTTAGAATTACAACGGTTTCAAACTTTGAAGGCTAATTCTGAGCAGCAGTCTGTTCAATGAATTATGGATGATTTGCCCCTGTGTTATACTTGTCCATCGGGAACCCCTTTGAGTGACCTTGATGAAATGAGAGTTGTAGCCCACGCCCAATGATTCAGTTTGCCATCCTCTCTAATAAGCCTTAATGTGGAACATGTAGACAGGCTAAAGGAAAATGATTGCGTTTGGGAGTCATTGACTGCCTGCCAGTTTACAGTTCGACAGCAGCATTTCCCTAGAAATTCCTCTAATACTTCCCTTGGTATTTCGAAGGGAATTCTCCATGGTCTGCACGCAAGCCTCTGATAGATTGCCAGACTTTTAAAATCTGACATGCTCAAACATAACACACTGGATTAGGAAGCCAAGTCGTAATTGCTTACAGCTGAATGTTCTTTCATGCAAGCAAAGCTTCGATGAAACTGGTCATCAAACCCTTCCTTCTATTAAACGATGAGGGCCTTAGATTTAGAAATTCAGGAGGATTTGATTGCATGTCTTTGTTCTCCCCAAATCCCCAATCTGCTTCCTTTCAGTTTTCTCTCTCTCTCGCTCTCCTATTCTGAAGGCCAATTTTCATCTGGTTGCACTAACAAAAAGAAGGTGTTACATTTATAAAGTCCCTTTCACTACTTCACTTCACCCATGGTAGCTTTTGAAGAGTGCTCACAACCTTAAATGGAAGGGATACACCAGCAAGTTTGCACACCACAGGTAAAAATCTGAAATAACCTGAGGGTTTATTATGGATGAGGAATAAATATTGGCCCAGAGATGACAGTTCAGCGGCCTCCGTCTGTGCTGTAATCCTTTCTAAATCCTGTGCTCTTCTTTGAAATTGTATCACGGGATCTTGGACATCCATTCGAGCAGGTAGTCGGAACCTCAGGTTAACATCTGGCCTGAAAAGCCATACTTCCATCAGTAACATTACCTTTAATTAGTCTTCCAGCCTCTGCAAAGACCTCCGGTGTCCGTGTGCAGTAGTGGATCCCAAAACCAGAAGTCAGTGCTGGGAATGGTGTGGACATACCGATCAATACAGTTTTGTTGCACCTGACATACTGCACTCCCATAGTACTTGTCTGGCCTAACAGCCTTGCTCAAATGGTGATTACTAGGCTATTAATCCAGAGACCAAGCTAATATTCTGGGGATAACAAAGTGTGGAGCTGGATGAACGCAGCAGGCCAAGCAGCATCTCAGGAGCACAAAAGCTGATGTTTCGGGCCTAGACCCTTCATCATATTCTGGGGACCTGAGTTCAAATCCTGCTATGGTAGAATTTAAATTTAATAAACATCTTGAATTAGGATTGCACATTGGCACAGTGGTTAGCACTGCTGCCTCACTGCGCCAGGGACCCGTGCTTCATTCCAGCCTTGGGTGACTGTCTTTGTAAAGTTTGCACATTCTCCTCGTGTCTGTGCAAGTTTCCTCCGGGTGCTCTGGTTTCCTCCCACAGTCCAAAGATGTGCAGGTTAGGGTGGACTGGACATGCCATATTCACCCATAGTGTCCAGGAATGTGCAGGCTAGATGGATTAGCCGTGGGAAATGCAGGGTTGCAGGGAAAGAGTCGGGGGTTGGGTCTGGGTGGGATGCTGTTTAGCTGACCGGCGCAAACCCAATGGGCTGAATGGTCTCTTCCTGTACTCTGGGAATCTAAGCGTCTAATCATGACCATTATCAAATGTCAGGAAAAATGCAACTAGTTTTGTCCTTTGGGGAATGTCCTTTGGCCATGCTCACATTGTCTAACCTACATGTGACTCCAGACCTACAGCAATGTGGTTTATTCTGAACTGCCCTCTGGCCAATTAGGGATAGGCAAGATGAATGCATAAGAAAACTATTCTACGTTTCTGTGTCCTCACTGAGGGTGTGAGCCCCTGAGTAAAAAGGCCATAGTGTTTCCCACTGAGCCACAGCTGACACTTGGGACATTGCCTGACTTTGAAGACATACCACAGATGCAAGCTGTTATTGTTGAAGCATTGCATTGCGCAGGAGCTGCTCCCAAGCACAAACCCACACAATCAATTCTTGAATCCATACCCTAGCAGGGTATCCCACAGGAGTGAAACCAGCTCCAGGCTCACCCACTGTCACTTCCCGGTTACAATGAATGAAGGCTGATGGAGGTCATTGACAAGGTCACCGACAACAACAGTATGCAGGTGAAATTACAAGAAGAAGTTGCAAAGTGACAAGGTAAAACCAGCGCCCGATTCAACAAGCCAACACCACACATGATATGAAGCGGGAAGTGGGGGTTACTGGGATGTAGAGGGTGGAGTTGGTGGAACTGTTATGACTCAGTTCTGAGCTCAGTGCTGGAAAAGTTAGTAAAGTCACATGTGGAGTTGATTCGACTGTGGTTCAGGGTTTCAAAAATTAATGCCATGTTATGGGGGATGATGTCACACACTTGCTGACAGGTCTGAGGTGGAGTTAGAAAGCCAGCCTGCTTTCTGATTCATTCAGGGAATGTAGGCATCCCTGGCTGGCCAGCACCTCTTGCCCATCCCTAGTTGCCCGTGAGAAGATGGTGATGAGCTGCCTTCTTGAGCCATGCAGTCCACTTGCTGTAAGTTGACTCACAATGCCATTAGGGAGGGAATTCCAGGATTTTGACCCAGTGACGGTGAAGAAACGGCGATATATTTACAAGTTAAGATGGTCAGCAGCTTGGAGGGGAACTTGCACAGGGTGGTTCTGGACAGGGCACTGGGTTCATAAATAAATGCATAAACTAAGAGAATTGGAGCAAGATTTGCCCTTGATGGTGTTGAAATTAATCCAAACTATTAACATGATCTATGCCGCATAAACTTACCTATAATATATTCTGAAGGATCAACACGCTTCGTCTAGTCCAACCAGTTCCTGCCCTCTTTTAAAGCTTCCCTAAGCTGTTCTTCTACATTATATTTCTGGTTTCCTTCATGAGAGAACTGCTTATTGAGTCAGCTGGAAGAAAAACCTTTTCTTCAAAATCTGCTTCAGTGGCAGGAAGACGACAGTAATCAGCGGGGGAAGCTGAACTTTAAATAAGTAATGTTGGCAAGTGATGGGGAAGCCTTCAAGCCCTGGATTTGCAATCTAAGCATTTTGCTGCACACCATTGTTATTAAACTGACAGCCAGTCACAGGAACTATTTTCATTGTCACCGTGGTGATAATTCAGTCATCAGGGGCAGGATTTGGAAACACTCTGAAACAACAAGCAGGTCTACACGTGACTGGTTACCAACTAATGCGAGTCGCTGAAATGAGCTCCTGATTGCGGAATTTTGGAAGTAGGGAGCTGGGAAACTCGTGGCAAAACTGCCCTCTGAATGAAGACTGAAGGAAAGTATCAGTTTGTGCTCGCATTAATAGTCAGAATCATAAACTAGGAATTTCAGCTTACAATATCAGCCTGCAGAATCTTCCATGTGCGTTTAGAAGCATTCTTCTGCTATTTTGTTGCAAACCTGATTGCTTTAAATGGGTAAGTGGGTAGTTGCACATTTTTCAAAGAGTAGCTGGTTGCCTTTGAGAAGTTGTGGTGAACTCTTGAGTCCTGTTATTTTTATTAACGTGCATCACTGACAGTGAGGAAAGGCTGTCAAGCTCTCCAAGCCAAGCTTTGCAGCATGATAAAGCAGGCCTCACTCCTCTCCCCGGTCGTCCCTGTCCAGTCATTTCTAGAGAGAAGGCATTAGGCAAACAGAGGAACACTGCCAAGGCTGAACTAAAGGGAAAGGGTCCCTGGAAAATTCCTCACCTTCCTGGACCTCTCAGTCTCCATCTCAGGCAACCAGCTTGTAACTGATGTCCATTTCAAGCCCACCGACTCCCACAGCTACCTAGAATACACCTCCTCCCACACACCCTCCTGCAAAAATTTCATCCCCTATTCCCAATTCCTCCGCCTCCGCCGCATCTGCTCCCACGATAAGACATTCCACTCCTGCACATCCCAGACATCCAAGTTCTTCAAGGACCGCCACTTTCCCCCCACAGTGATCGAGAACGCCCTTGACCGCGTCTCCCGTATTTCCCGCAACACATCCCTCACACCCCGCCCCCGCCACAACCGCCCAAAGAGGATCCCCCTCCTTCTCACACACCACCCTACCAACCTCCGGATACAACGCATCATCCTCCGACACTTCCGCCATTTACAACCCGACCCCACCACCCAAGACATTTTTCCATCCCCACCCCTGTCTGCTTTCCGGAGAGACCACTCTCTCCGTGACTCCCTTGTTCACTCCACACTGCCCTCCAACCCCACCACACCCGGCACCTTCCCCTGCAACCGCAGGAAATGCTACACTTGCCCCCACACCTCCTCCATCACCCCCATCCCAGGCCCCAAGATGACATTCCACATTAAGCAGAGGTTCACCTGCACATCTGCCAATGTGGTATACTGCATCCACTGTACCCGGTGTGGCTTCCTCTACATTGGGGAAACCAAGCGGAGGCTTGGAGACCCCAAGATAATAAAATGTGAGGCCTCACATTTTATTATCTTGGAATCTCCAGCATCTGCAGTTCCCATTATCTCGGAGGCTTGGAGACCGCTTTGCAGAACACCTCCGCTCAGTTCGCAACAAACAACTGCACCTCCCAGTCGCAAACCATTTCCACTCTCCCTCCCATTCTTTAGATGACATGTCCATCATGGGCCTCCTGCAGTGCCACAATGATGCCACCCGAAGGTTGCAGGAACAGCAACTCATATTCCGCCTGGGAACCCTGCAGCCTAATGGTATCAATGTGGACTTCACCAGTTTCAAGATCTCCCCTTCCCCTACTGCATCCCTAAACCAGCCCAGTTCGTCCCCTCCCCCCACTGCACCATACAACCAGCCCAGCTCCTCCACTCCACCCACTGCATCCCAAAACCAGTCCAACCTGTCTCTGCCTCCCTAACCTGTTCTTCCTCTCACCCATCCCTTCCTCCCACCCCAAGCCGCACCCCCATCTACCTACTAACCTCATCCCACCTGCTTGACCGGTCCGTCTTCCCTGGACTGACCTATCCCCTCCCTACCTCCCCACCTATACTCTTTCCACCTATCTTCTTTTCTCTCCATCTTCGGTCCGCCTCCCCCTCTCTCCCTATTTATTCCAGTTCCCTCTCCCCATCCCCCTCTCTGATGAAGGGTCTAGGCCCGAAACGTCAGCTTTTGTGCTCCTGAGATGCTGCTTGGCCTGCTGTGTTCATCCAGCCTCACATTTTATTATCTTGGAATTCTCCAGCTTCTGCAGTTCCCATCATCCCTGGAAAATTCCTGTCACCTTCCTTCTGCCTGCGCCCCCAACAAGATCACATAGATCAAGTCTTACTGTAATAAGCCCCTTGCCCTCCCAATGACAAACTTCCAGTCATCAGAAATTGGTCATTCCCTCTCAAAGTTACCATCCACCATATATAATCTATCAATTCTTTTAATGATACATATTCTCAGTTGGCTTCAGAACATTTGGGTTGGGATCATCCTTTGCCAATTTGCATGTTCCCCAAGAGTAGGATTGGGTATGGATTTTTAGGCCTCAGTGAAGGACATGCACAGAGATGACTAGATGGTCATTTCCTTGGCCCTGAACGACATGTCATGGCGAGATTTGCTAAGAATTGTGGGCAATCTGGCAACCTGTCTCAGCTTTGTTGCATCTTTTATGCATTTGCTGAGCGGCAAGGGTTTTTTCCTTGGTAGGGAGTGAGGCATTGCTGATTAAGGGGTTTTTCAGCTCCTTAAACTCCTTATTAACCGCACAACTCATACCATTAATATTTAGCTTCCAATCTTACCAAATGCTCCGAACTAGCTAAACGTCGTGAATTTGGAAACCAGAGCAGGTACCTGAAGACTTTAGCTCGCCTCTTGATCCAAAGGATCGCCATACTGGACACCGGGCACCAACATCTCAGGGCATGACCACACACCGCCCACATCCATGGACATTGACACCCTACTTGTGCCAGCCTCAGTGAACCCTCATGCCACATCTCTGATCCACTTTACTGGTGCACCTGAGGCCACATTGTCAACTATCATGGTAATGCTGCAGCAAGGACACTATTTGCTCAGAGAGACACATCCAGCTCATGGATTGAATCTCTGGGCTCTCCAATTGCTGTAAGAGGGTTCACTCACTCTGAGCCTACTTAGATTCTTCCAACATCCCTGCCTTATGTGGCTTTGCCTTAATCTTTTGAGCTTTGCCCCTCCAGCCGAAGATATGAGGTTGATATTATTTCTGCATTACCACACCATTTAGCACAGGCGCAAAGAAAGGAAGCTACTCATGGTTATGAGCCGGCCTCAGAAAGATCAGGAGTACAGCCTTTGATTGGGAGTCCCTGGACAGTAAGTCAAGGGCAACCTCTAATACCAGTCCAGGGCATTCGGCACTGTCAATCAGTGCCTCAGGGTGGTCAGAGTCAAGATGTTATCTACACGAAGGGTGAGGAACTGAATTTCTCGGAGCCCACCACTCATCTTGATTCCTCCTATCCTGTTCTCCTCCTAAAATGAGAGCGAGGCAGGTCTTACTATAGAGACAATAGATATAGGAACAGAATTAGGCCAATCAGCCCATCAAGTCTACTCGATCATGGTTGAACTGTTTCAGAGCACCATTCCCGTGCCTTCTCCTTATAACCCTTGATTGCCTTACTAATCAAAAACTTACCTATCTCTATCTTGAAGACACTCAATGACTTTGCCTTCACAGCCCTCTATGACAATCAGTTTCACAGATTCTCCCTCTGGCTAAAGAAATTCCTTTTCATCTCAGTTCTAAGGGGCCATCCCTTCACTCAGAGGCTGTGCCTCCAGGTGCTCATCTCTCCTACTTGTGGAAAAATCCCAGGTTTCTCAGTATTGTGTAAGTTTCAGTGAGATCCCCCCTCATCCTTCTACGCTCCATCGGGTACCAGACCAGAGTCCTCAACCGCTCCACATGTGACAAGCCCACCATCCCTGGAATCATTGTTGTTGAGCTCCTCTGGGCCCTCTCCAACCCAGCTCCAGACTGACAGTGCATGTCCAGGTGCACAGTGACCTATTAAAGATGGTTTGATTTGATTTGTCCTGGTTTATTTATTGTCACATGTATTTTATTACAAAATGTCGTGAAAAGTGTTGTACGGTGAGACTGCTCGCCGATACCATCTTCAGACACAGAAAAAGAAACCAGAACATCGAATATGAAGGCAGAAGAATAAAGAAGTAAAGAATTTTTAAAAAAAAGTAAAATTCAATCAGCTTACTATTATTAATCAAACAAGACTCTTCCAGTTAGATCAGGGAGATGGCAACTCTTAACTGCAGTATTACCACATCAAGAGGGAATGAACATAAGAGAGACCCTGTGATAGGGTGGAAGGCAGGAGTGATTAAATGCCATAAGAGATGATGCAAAAAGTGGGTTCAACACCAGCTTCAAAAATTTTACATCAAAACCACTCCTCCCATGTTCCTGTGCAGCAGGTATATGGAATAATTCCACTGTTACACTGAACAGCTCTTCCATCCTCTGCTACTTGTCTCATTGCCATCCTATTTTCATTATCAAATCACTCCTGCTACCTACCTTATCTCAAAGCTTCCCCATTGCTCTTTCCTTCACTCTGCCCCTCCCTTGCTCTGAAAAACGAGTTACCCCTGCAGTTTTCGCTTTGTGGTAAAGGCTCAACAGACTGAAAGATGGTACTGTATTTTATGTCTCTTTGACAATGAGTTTGAAGTTGGGGCTTCTTAAGACACAGCACCTGACCAGTCTACCAACAGTCTGCCAGAACTAGGGGTCACAGTCTAAGAATAAGCAACAAGGTATTGCGAACTGAGGTGAGGAAGAATTTCAGAGTTGTGAACCCTAGGAATTCTCTAACACGGAAAGCTGTTGGGGCCAATGTATTCAATATATTCATTCGATATATTCAAGAGGGAGCTGGACGTGGCCTTTGCAGCTAGAGGAGTCAAGGGATATGAAGAGAAATTGGAAATGGGACACTGAGATTGCATGATCAGCCATGATCATATTGAATAGTGGTGCAGGCTCAGAGGGCTGAATGCACCTAGTTTCTGTATTTCTGTTTCTTGCCACCTAAAGGAGTGTGGTAGAGATGTTGTTTGGCCCTTGGGTATGTGATGAAAGGCGAGTGATTTATGACTATAAACATTTTTTCTTGAGTGTTTGGGTTTTAAACTGGTGGCATATGGGCATCAGTTTTTTTTTCTGAAACAGTTAATAATTAATGAGGTAAGTCTTTTAGGAACCATGATTTTAATGCAGCATGTGCCTTCTGGAGTGTTAATGAAAGTTTTTCTTTTGCGAGGTTTTAGGACTGGAAAGAAAAAAAGAGATGAGTTTACTTTTGGATTTAGAATAATCAAAGGTTGATTTCAGCTTTTAAAAACCCAGAAATTGGAAAGCTTATGCGCAATTCAAAGGAAAACTAGCTGAATCCAGATGTCAATATAATATCTCCTAGAAAAACGGGATTGGGGAATAAATTACCTCAGTGAAAGAATGTAATTTGTGAAATTTCCAGACCAGGAGTGTTTGGTTAAACTGGATTGGATATTTAAAGCTGAGAAAGTCTGTGATCTCAGTTGTGTGAGTTTTCAAGGAAAAAGACTTCACATTTCACAGGGCCAAAAGTAAAACAAGGACCTAACTAATATCACTACATTAGATAGGGAAGGGAAATTTCTGAGGATTTTGATGGTGTTGAGAATAGTTGGGATTGTGATTATCATGTGTCATGAAATCTTTGTATACGGTAGCATGGTTTGTTTGTTTTTTTCTCATTTCCTTTGTATAATTAACTTCAGTTTTATTGTTAAAACAAAATCTGCAACCTGGGATGCCCATGTTTTATATAAAGACCACCACATTAAAATATGATCTGTCAAGCCAGATTTCATTCTGGGATCTGAAGTGTCAAGTGGTAATGTCGGCTATTACCACATATTGAGGCCCCCGTTGGCCAAGTGAGTGCATCATCCCACCCCCTCATTATTTTACCTGCAACAAGACAGGCCTAGGCTCAGGATGTAGACTAGCAGCGCTATGTGAGCTGGTGTCAGGTTAAAAGTTGTGTTTGGCTGTTGGGGGGGCTGCGGGGAGCGTGGTGGTAAGGTGATGCGGTTAGTGGGAAACTCCTTTTGGATGCTCCTTGTTCCCATTAGAAGCACACCACCTCCAAACTCTTCAAATTCAAACCCCACTCCCCTTAAATCCTCATCCACCAGCCTCACAAACAGATTCTTTCCTACCTGGTATCCCAGACTAACCTTGACATCCAGATCCATTACCTCCTTATCCAGGGACTCCCTCACATCACAGCACTACTGGAATGACAGGGCCACCAGCCAACCAGACTGACCAGGCAGTTTCATAATGAGGAACCAGCCCAGATGAAGGAGGAATCCTCACCATTGGCCAACTAAACCCCAGCCAGACATACCATGGCTTCAGATTTCCCATGGTGCAATTCCCAGCCAACATTTTAGTTGGTGGAGTGGAGGGGCGGGGGTGAATGCAGGCCCCCTAAAACTTGCCACTGACTCTGCTTCATTCTGCCATACCCATGGAGTGTTTCCCATTATTTGTTATTTCAGATTCTGCACTATGTTGACTTTATTCTAATCTTGAAACTTCTGTTCTCTTTAAGGAGCGAATCTTCTTGATATTTTCGAACTATATTTTCACAGTGATCTTCTTGACTGAGATGGCAGTTAAGGTAAACCTCAGAATGAGATTCTTTTTATTTTGAAACAGCCAGAACAATGTCACACACTTTGCCACCTTTAATGTGATAACTGAAGCCCTCTAGTCCTGACTGTATAAGCTGCTCGCTGCTGTCCAATCTTGCTCAACGAGGATTTAGATCAATTGAGGGCTGGTGATATCACCCACAAAATGATGACATTGGACAAAGGGCTATCGTGGGTGCACTTACTAAAAATAAGTCTTACTTGTTAAAGATTGCCACCAGAGGGTGATTGAGAGAATACCTGAAGGAATCCCCACTGTCAAAGTTCTCAAAAATGGGTTGGAACAGTGGAGTCACACAGCTTGGAAACAGACCCTTCAGCCCAACACGTCCATTCCACCCAAGTTTCCTAAACTGAACAAGTCTCCCCTGCCTGCATTTTGCCCATATCGCTCTAAACCTTTCTTGTCTATGTACCTGTCTAAATGTCTTCCCTCTGGCAGTTCATTACATATACTCACCACCCTCTGTGTGAAAAAGTTGCCCCTTGGGTCGCTTTTAATCTTTCCTCCTCACATTAAACATATGTCCTCTAGTTTTGGATTCCCCTACCCAGGGAAAAGACTTTGGCCATTCACCTTATCTATGTCCCTTATGATTTTATAAATCTCTATATGATAATCCCACATTTTCCTACGTTCCAGAGGAAAAAAGTCCCAGCCTATCCAGCCTGTCCTGAGAACTCAAACCTTCAAGTCTCGGTAACATCCTTATAAATCTTTTTTGCACCCTTTCCAGTTTAATAACATCCTATGTATAGTTTGGCAACCAAAATTGTATGCAGTGCTACAATTGTAGCCTTACCAATCCTGTATGCCTCGTACAGCCATAACATGATGTCCCAATGCCGGTACTCAACGTTCTGACTGATGAAGGCATGCATGCCAAATGCCATCTTCATGCCTGTCTACCTGTGACACCATTTTCAAGGAACTACATACCTGCATGCCACATTCTTTCTGTTCAACAACAGTCCCAAGGGCCCTACCATTGACCGTGTAAGTCCTGACCTGGTTTGCCTTACCAAAACACCTCATGTTTATCTAAATTAAAATGCACCTGCAATTCCTTGGCCCACTGTTGATCAGGATCCCATTGTATTGGGAATGAGAAACTATCCAACACTTACCCTGACTGATGTGACCACTGGGCACTTGCCAAACCCAACTCCATGACTCATTCACAGCATGGGTGAAGTATCGATTGAATCTCTCTCACACTCCCTTCTCTGAAAAGCGTCCCCTCTGATCTCCTTCGATAAGAGATGCTGATAGCTCAGTGCTCTGTTATTGGTGTTCTACATGTGAGCTGGCTGTATAACAAAAAAGTGTTCATTCTGCTGTGAGGATCGTTGTTTAGGTCACATTCATCTCTCATTCCTGGTTACAATGACACAGCATGGTGGGACTTTGTGTTTTTTATTTGTGTTTTTCATGGAACGTGGGTGTTACTGATATGCCCAGCATTTTTCACCCCCACTGCCCCAGTTGCCTTCGCAGTGTCTAACTTGCTAGGCCAATGAATGGTCACCCACCTAATCTGGAGGAAGACCAGGTAAAGATTGCAGATTTCCATCAACTGATGGATTTTCTGCGACTACCAAATCACTACTATCGCTGAATCAACCTCTCCCCATCCCCGACCATTGCCAGAGCTGTCCCCTTCTGCCCTTTCACCAAAACCCTCATTGACCGTTAGGGATTATCCCACTATTTCCCAATGATACTTACTGCTTCCATCTTGTAATAAGCCTATGGACAGGCTGCCCGGAATTCCTCAGTTATGACCTTGCTGTTAAGGCCAGTGTGGTCTCTGTGCCCTCAGATTGACGTTGCTGTTAAGGCCAGTCTGGTCTCTGTGCCCTCAGATTGACGTTGCTGTTAAGGCCACTGTGGTCTCTGTGCCCTCAGATTGATTGTCAAGTAAAATATGGACCTGCTGAGGTAATGGCCCAGCAGTAGTGATCTGTTCCCTGCTCTCCTTTGCAGTTGGTCGCAATGGGCCTTTGCTTCGGTCAGCGAACCTATCTAAAGAGCTCCTGGAATATCCTGGATGGGCTGCTGGTGATGATTTCTGTCATTGATATTCTGGTCTCCCTGGTTTCTGACAGCGGGACAAAGATCCTCGGAATGCTGCGAGTCCTCCGTCTCTTGCGCACCCTTCGGCCGCTCCGGTAATCGAACCTGCCACCTCCGACCCAAGGGTCCCAGCTCAGTGCGACCTGGTGAAAAGCAGAACAGGCCGTGTAGAAACATCAACAGAATGAAGGGTTATGTCACACACATAGCTGCCAGGGAGGAAGAAGTGCTGGTCAACAGCATCAGTGAGGAATTAACTTAGGTCTCCTCTACATTTGTGTGTCTGCATCAGTCCAGGGGTAACTTCCATGTTTCTGGCTTAGAGTTTGCAGATTGAAGCCTCACATCTAGAAATGTTCAGCATAAAATCCTGGTTGAAGCTTCAGAGCAGTACCAAGCAAAACCCACTCTAATGTTTTTGCGCATGGCCCAACCATTGAAATATGGGGGCTCTTTAAGACAATTTGAGTAGGTGTTGCATGGGCAGTAAATTACAGGGACAGATTGTGCTGGGCTGTGCAGGGTCCATGGTCATAACTGCTGCACAGTTTACGGAGAACATTATACTGAGGGAGAGCCACATTGTCAGGAGAGCAATGCTGCTGAAGTGCTTCACTGTCAGAGCTATTGTCTTTCATGTGAATTGGCCATATCTTCTCTGCTTACATCAAAGTAAAAAATCCCATGGGAATCTCTTGAAGACGTCAGGGGGGCTTCTTTGACTGGGAAGGGGTTAGTGTTATATGAAGAGCAGTAGGTGAGAATCTATTCATGGGAATGTATTCTTGGGGTTATCTAACTAGTTTTGGGTATCAGATTTATTTATACCCATGTTTTTATTAGACAGTAAAATTATGACATTAGACAAGGTCATACATCCTTGAGTGTAGAAAATTAGTGAATGATCTAAATGAGCTGTTTTAATGAACTAAAGAATTTGGTTGAGTAGAAGGAAAGAAATCATTTTCTCCAATTGGAATAAAGACAAGTAATAACCATCAAGTCAGAGTTAGGTAATTCAGGGTTGATTCTAGAAACATGTTTTCACATAAAGGGAGTAAAATCAGGAACTGTCTCCTCCAAAAGGTGGCTAAGGCTGTGTCAATAATTAACTCCGAAACTGAAACTGATAATGTTTTGTTGGACAAAGGTACTCCAGAAATAATTTGGATTAGTGAAGTTAGATATAATTCAACCATGGTCACATTAAGTGATGAAAAATGCTCAAGCAGTCCAATGGTCTACTCTCATTGTGATGTTTGAAAACTAACAGCTCTTGCTTGGGAATAATCTTCATTTCTGTGGCATTAATGTAGTCGGGAGACAGCCCGGTGGATCACTGGAGAGTAAAGGGATTGGAGGAGCCTAATGAAGATAAATTTGAGATCTTGAGAAGAAAGTTCTTTACCCAGAGAGTGACAAGCCTATAAAATTCTCCACCAAAGAATGCAGCTGAGGCCAAGATGTTGAATGTTTTGTTAGATATAGCTCTTAAGGCTAAAGGGATCAAAGGCTCTGGGGAGAAAGCTGGAACAGATGGATGGTCAGCCATGATCATATTGAATGGCAGAGCAGGCTCAAAAGATTGAATGACCTACACATGCTTCTAAATTCCGTGTTTCTTTAATAAACTAAAGGACAAAACAGGCTTTTTGCTGTTTTTGAAAATTCTGATGATGCAGTTTGAGCTGCTGAGCTGTTGCTTAAATAAAATCATTTTAGGGTCTGCAGTTAGTAGCTTACCATAGATTTTCTAGAGTTTCTTTGGAAACCATGGCGATGTCATTGACTGATGAGTTGGTTGCTATGGGTCCAATTTTGTAGAGCGATTTAGCAGTTTTGAATGTGAAACAGGTCACCGGCATTTATCATTCTACCACATGCTCCATCATGTAAGAACAATCTAGGAGGGTGTCACCATCTCAAGTGTCCCTCAAAATATGCAAACTGCGTAAAACAAAGGATAAACAGCTCAAAGCAGATTTGTAGGCAAGAACGTCAAGGCTTTTGTTTTGAAAGGTAAACTAACTAGCATTTTGGGAAACTGAACCATTCACATTGTCAGTTTCAGAAAGCAATTGCAATCACGTGTCATCATCTAGTTAAAGGATTTGCTAGCCATCGTCTCCAAGGAAACCTTCACGAGTTCTTGGCTTTACCCTGACAGCATCTTTCCTGTAAAGGCTGCATGAGATTGTAGTTTGCAAATGCCCAGAAACATTTCAAGACAGAAAAGCGTTCTACACAGTTGAAAAATAAAAGTGCCTCTTTTTCTTAAAGGGTTGGAGTAATGTACGTGGAGAAACAGGGCGTGTTCTCCTTGGAACAGACAGATATTTAAGAGTTTCTCACATCTACTATCCAAAGTAAGACAGTCCAAAGATGTACAGGTTAGGTGGATTGACCCTGTTAAATTGCCCCAAAGTGTCCAGGGATGTGAAGCTAGGTGGGTTAGCATGGGAAGTGCAGGGTTTCAGGGATAGGGTGGTGGGTGGGTCTGGGTGGGATGCCTTTCAGTGGGTAGGTTTGGAGTTGATGAGCTGAATGGCCTGCTTCCTCACTGAAGGGACTTTATGATTTGTATTTATGACAAGGGCATGCTTACATCTGCTTCTGTAGTTAGTTTTTACTGGAACCAGTTGCCAAAGGCTGTAACTTGACATTTCTACTCCACATCGTATGTGGCTGATCCCACTCTCACTGCTTGACACAGATGTATTGGGAGGATTTGCAAATCCTTTACTCTGCCTATTTGGAAACATTATGAAGGTATCTTCTGTGCCCATCAAACCCTGGAGTGGGGCTCAAACCTGAAAACCTTCCAGCTTAGAAGCACAGTCTCTACTCATTGCACCTGAAGGCATCCACCCAGAAGGGTAGATACAGCCATTCAAAATGCTGAAGGGTTTTGATTGTGTAAATGAGGGAAAACTTGTTTGCAAGGCCTGGAGAGCCAGAAAGCAACTGTCACAGAGTGAAGATCAGATGTGAAAAGACCAAAAGGGAGAAGGGGACTATTTGTTTATGCAGTGAGTAATGAGTCAGCCTGATGGTCGTTCCATGGTTGATGACAGTTTAGATTAGACTAGATTCCCTACAGTGTGGAAACAGGCCCTTCGGCCCAACAAGTCCACACCGCCCCTTGAAGCATCCCACCCAGACCCATCCCCCTATTAGCCACACACCCCTGAACACTACAGACAATTTAGCATGGCCAATCCACCCAGCCTGCACATCTTTGGACTGTGGGAGGAAACTGGAGCACCTGGAGTAAACCCACGCAGACAAGGGGAGAATGTGCAAACTCCACACAGACAGTCACCCGAGGCTGGAATCAAACCCAGGTCCCTGGCGCTGTGAGGCTGCAGTGCTAACCACTGAGCCACCGAGCCGCCCAAAGTTGCGGGATATCGATGAAACATTTCTGCTGTCCTCATCTATTCAAGACCACATCAGGCTTGAAAGAGCCCACAGATATAACATGGTGAGCAGCAGAATGTTGCCAGTGGTAGGCATCCTACAATGGAGTGAGCAGCAGTTATCATCATTATTTCTAAATGGTGCCAATAGAGAGAAATTAGAAATTAAATGGAAGGCCTTCAAAAAAATAATACTGTACCAAATAATAGAATATACAGAATATACAGAAACTAAAACATGCTGGTCACCCAGGATACTACAAGACAAGCACGTTACATCTGATTGTTGATAATAGCAATGATACAAGGCAATACAACACAGAATTATACTTCAGACAATAATGCCGAAAGCATTTCAGAACCTACAGAGATGTTCTGGAACAGAAGAAATCTACAGGTCTAATGCAGGGGCACAGACTATAGGAGCAGGCTTGAGTCTAAGTTCAGTCCAGACATTCGGGATAGTGTGTGTTAACTCGAGAGAATCCCTTGTACCTAACAGTAAATCTTAAATGGTCTAGTAATTCAGGCTGAAACAGCAGTAATTAGGAAAAATAAGTTGTGGTTCTTATCAAACACATAGGTACAACAATGTAGGGTTGAAAGATTGAAGCTAAGAGAGAATATGTGTGTATTCCAGGAGTGGAGAGTCAGGAAATCTCTAACTGAGTAATTTAAAGCAGATTAGCCTTGGGCAATTTAAAATACTCAATTGTGGTTGAACACAGAAATATTTTGTGAGGCAAGATGAATGCAATAGGAATCTTAGTGAACTATAAAGCACAGGCAAATCGATATTACAGCAGCAAAAGTGAGGGTGAACTTCCATTACTGCAGAATAAAAAATATCCTTTAAAAAAGATAAATTTTTAATCACTTTAGGAAATATATGCACCATAAATAGCATTACTAAAGAGATTTAATTTCAAACGTTGGCCAAATAGAACATCAATTTGGACATACTGAAGAAAATAATTTTTGACATATAGAACAGCATCTAAATCTTAATAATTAGAAGCTATACATGTAAATACACTTCTGTACATAATTTGAATCATAGCAGATAATGTTATTGCTAGCCAAGGGGTAAATGAAATATCAGACGAATTTGAAGAGGTATTGAAAGCCTCTGAAAATTATTTCAATGTCATAACTAATGAAATTCTTTAAAGGGCGAGATTCAACAAAGAATGTCGCACCTAGATTAATTCAGATATGATTTCATACATGATATATACAGATTAGCAAAGAGATGTGACCAGACTTAAAGTAAGAACCCACCAGTTATAGGCATTACAGTTGAGTCTTTATCAGATTTAGCACATTCCAAAGAAGACCTAACTCTAGGGAAAGCCATTCATGTGGTGAATGAAGCAGAGGCTTAGAAATGAAACAGATCAATCCCAAGAGAATTGGATAAAACTTGGCATAGGATAGCCACTGTTGTTCCAAATGTCAAGAAGAGTGATAAAGATAAATTAATGAATTGTAGACTAATGAGACTAACGTCAGTGCCAGGGAAACTACTAGAGAAAATTCTTAAGGAGAAGAAAGGTTCAGTCAAAAGTAGTCAATATGCCTTTGTCAGACAGAGATCATACCTAACAAATTTGTTTGAATTTTTCAAACAGGTGACCAAGTGTGTAGTTGAGGGTGGTGCAGTTTTTGAAGCTTATATGGATTTCAGCAAATCCCACATGGGAGACTGATAAAGGAGTTAGAAGCACAATGGGATCCAGGGTAACTTGGCAAGTTGAATCCAAAGTTGGCTTCATGGCAGGTGACAGAGTGTGGGTGTTGGAAGGTTGCTTATGTGATTGGAGGTTGGTGCCCAGTGGCGTACCACAGGGATTGGCACAGAATCCCTTATAGTTTGTGATGCATACAAATGATGTTGATGAAAATGCTGGGGGCGTGATGAGTAAGGATGACATGAAAATTGGTCAGAGAAGTTTGAGGGGAAACCTGATAGGGGTGTATAAGATTATGATGCGCGCAAAGAAAATTAATTGAAAGCTTGTTTCTCTCAGTTGGAGAGTCTATAACAAGGGGGCATAATTTAAAGGTGAAATTTAAAGGTTTAGAGGAAATTGGAGAAAAACTGTTTTCTCCCAGAGGGTGGACGGTTCTGGACTGCACTGCCAGGAAGGTAGCTGAGGCAGGTAACCTCACAACCTTTAAAAAGTACTTAGTTGTCATAACATTCAAGGTTATGGGTCTAGATGGAAGGTGGGACTAGTGTAGATTTAGTGTAGCTTTGGTGGTACAGACTTCATGGGTCACAGAACTGAACTGTATGAATCTGTAGCCTATGATCCCAGAAGATCATCAAATTTATTTATTTCTTAACTAAAACTACAGAGGCCACACCAGATAAGTTAAGAGGGGAGGAGAGACATCACAGTCCTTGCCAATACTATGGACCAAAGAAACCTCACAACTGCAAATAGTACCCCTCTTTGAAACCACATATTGTAAGCTTGTAGATCCCTTCCAGAAAATGTGACAAAGCGCGACAAAGCACAAAAGAAGCAAAAGACCCAAGAAATACATGCTCTCGGAGAAAAATTAAGTGAAACAGTCTTTAGTAGAAAATAAATCTAAGGTTTTCTAAGAGAAAATCAGTTTTCCAAACCAAATATTTTGGCATAAGACCGTAAGGCATGCAGACATTTCAATGGACGACTCACAAATTTCAAGTTAGACACAAGACCTAGTGTCACGGTATCAACAGAGAGCAAGCTTTGGTTAACAAAACATTGCTTATAGCTGACAAAAGTTAAGCTATGTGATCTAGGGTCATTGTGTTTAACATTGCACGTATGCTACAATCTCCAACTTGGTGGATACCAAATATTAGAGAACCCATGTATACTATGCAACCAAATATTTGCATTCCTGTGGAGAAGAGGTGTATCGGCTTCAATTTCATTCAAGAGGTAGAGTTTAGACAACAAAATATCAAGGAAAAGCTGGGCTCTGGTAGCTCTTTACGAAACCCAAATAAAAAGCAGAATCTTCTAAGCTTAGTTGCATCAAGTCAAAAAATATTGTCGCATTTTGTAAATGAGATGGAGAAAAGTGACTAGAGTGGTTTGGCTGAAATGTTTTCCACCACTGTCAAAACAAAAGAGAGTTTAGATTCTCAATGGCAATAAAGTTGGAGGCAAAGCACAAGCAAAGAGACAGCAACTGAACCATCCACCCCACTCAAAAGGGTATTTCATGGCAGCTGGATAGTGGAAGCATCAGCAACTAAACTGAATGAAATTTCTACACATTGTAATGACCATCTACTCCCAAATTAAAGCCTGCCATTAGTGGCTAAGGTGATTAGGATTTCCCAAGGAAGAATTCCCGCAACAAAATGTAATAATGAATCTTATGGTTGAACAAGCAAATTGATTTCACCAAAAATTCACAGAGAGGGAAGGAGAAAAACCAAAACACTCAAAAAGTTGACATTGTCTATTTCAGCACAGATCTACAGACAAAATGTGAAATTAATCCCACTGACAAAAATTTAGAATGTGGTGCCAATAATACCAAACAAGACACCACGAAGAGCAGAAAAACAACATGCCTTTCTACCATGATATTACCTACAAAAAATTCACTTGCTATATCAGGGTCTATAGTTGCAAAGAATAGATGTACATCAACAAAGTACTCTGCAAAAGAAATGCAAGATATTAAAGACCTTCCAGTTGAAGAGAGAAGCACAGAATTCAGACCTTCATGGAGACTTTCCAAGTCAGTGGTTTCTACCAAACAAACTAACATTCTTACAAGTCCAAAGAAAATACTTTGTGGAGAACAGTAAAAACCTCCAGATTGTCTCAATTTGTAAAATCAAAAACTCATGAGGAGACGGGGTGGAGATAAACATAAGTATATAAACAAATGCATAACAATAATACTATGAGGGGAAAAAAGGCTTGGGTAGACATGTCATAAATGAATCTGAATTTGCTAATATGTCATTCAGTGAAGTAAGTACTACCCACTGTGATGATATAATTGGTCAGAGTAAAGAAAGAGCTTGTAGGAGGCAGGCCTAAGGCTACTGTGCCCTTAACATTCACAGATGTACACACACACACTCAGTCACTCACTCACTCACACTGTTCTGCAGAATCCCAATGGATTCCTATCTTTATCATTCAATAGGTCCATGACCAAAACCAAGCTCTTTACATTGGCCATAAAGGCTCCGTTATAAGGCACTGAAAGGATTTGTAAAGGCAGAGACTCTGATTAATGTTCCATTAAAAGGTCGTACCTCCAAAGGTGCAGCACCCTTGCACTGGAGCCTTAATTGTTGTTTACCAATGGGACTTGCCCCTCTGAGTCAGCAGTGACAGTGATATCTACTGAGCTACGGCTGGCACAATATGTTGCAGAAGTGTTAAACTGAATTGCCAACGTATAAACAATACTTACAAATATTCACCCACCACTTATTCGTTTCCTAAGGTGTAGAAAGTCATACACCTCTAGAAATATACATTGAGTGATTTAAATTGTCCAGCACAATATCCCAACTTCCTAACTCCCCATCAGAAGTGCAACTTCCTTAATCTTCACGATGCATTCCAACAATGCACCAGAGAATGATGTCATTAACATTATTCCACTGCATTGTCAGTTACAGAACATATTATCTGGCCGAAACAGGTGATCTTTGAATATCTTGACCCTTTTACCCAAACTGCCCTCTCATCTAAGTAGCAGGCGTTCCCATAGCTCACTTTAGGGCTTAGAGCCACCAGCAATTCAGTAAAAGGTATAATGGCAACATAACTGCGATTAAGCTAATTTTATGAATGTGTGTGTCTTTTAGCTTTCTCAAGCGCTGGATAGCTCATCCATTATCTGTGAGGTAATAAAAGCACAGGATGGAATAGAGATAATGGGAACTGCAGATGCTGGATGAACACAGCAAAACATCAGCTTTTGTGCTCCTGAGATGCTGCTTGGCCTGCTGTGTTCATCCAGCCCCACAGGATGGAATAGATTTCTTGAAGGGGAAATAGGTGTACAAGGAAGACAGGAATAGATGGATATGTTGATACAGTGAGATGCAACAGACATGTATAGTCTATAAGCATTGACATTGACCAGTTAAGTTGCCTCTTTCTGTGCTAAAGGTTCTATATAATTCCATGCATCTTGAGTTATTCTGTGGATACTTTGGTATTTTGTCATGAATACCCAAGTGAAAGGATTAATTAAAGATGTCTGGGGAAAGCTGCTACATTTTGACATGCCCAGACCGCAGGCTGACTCAATGGACAAACTACAAAATTGCAAATGATTCACAAGTGACCTGTTTTAGTAAACCAAAGCTTACCCTGGGCTAGAGGAGACTCTGCATCAGCCCTTCAGCATGATTCATAAAGAGATCCAACCCCTTCTAATCTGTTGTAGCAGCAAAACTGAATGCCATCAAATTGAGTAAGGGAGAGCTTCACTTGGCAGTTTGACATCATTGTTCTGTTTGCAGTGCTTACCATTTCAATACTCCCTGTTTAAAATCAGCAAAAACATCTGAAAGAGCATTAACCGTTACCTATTCACCATAACATCAGTTTCTCAGCTCCCGGTTATGGTGAATCCAGTGTAAATAACACTTATCAGAAAATCCCTATAATCACCAGAGGCTGGAATTGAATCCAGGTCACCGGTGCTGTGAGGCAGCAGTGCCAACCAATGTGGCACCCACTTTGCTGCTGTTCAATTATAATTATTGACCTAAACTTTTCTGAGCCCCACTCAGCATTGTCGCATTATAGTATGCATTGACTACAGTTGTTTATTCAGGTTAAAAGGTGTTAGTGAGCCCTCTCGATCCATGAGGGTGGCTTTATTAGTACTTTGATTATGAAGTTACGGTTTGAGCTACCAATGAGAAAAATATGGTGAAACATTTTTGATTCAGAGTAGTTTGCAACATGGAAGAGAAGTGGAGCTGTTCTTGTCCTTTGAATGTTATTAAATACTGCTAGCCTTAATATAATGTTGCTCCGATTTCTACTCTTATAACAGCTTATCCAGTGAGCAGTCTGCTTTAGCTACATTACAACTATAGTGTTTGCCAATATGGGCCTTTTGTTTTTGCTTTGTCCCCATGGGGATTTTATCTCAAGGTACAGTTCTGCCTCCTGCTTCCCATGTGCAAAGTGTAAATTCAATGTCAGATATTTATTGGTATAAAGGTTATTCAGCTCAGTCAGACTCATAGGAATTCTCCTGCTCTTAACAGCGTCATCAGCCGAGCACCGGGCCTCAAACTTGTTGTTGAAACACTGATGTCATCTCTGAAGCCCATCGGGAATATTGTGGTCATCTGCTGCGCCTTCTTCATCATCTTTGGCATCCTGGGAGTACAGGTCTGTATCTTCAACCAGTCACAGGCCTGAATTCTGAGGGCGGTGGCCTTGCGTATCTGAAAGTGTCGGGGTGGGGGTGCGATGTGTGTCTAAGGGTGGAGTTTCTATGTGATCTAGAACAAGTGATTTCTCTGCCCCGAGATGGGGTTTCTTTGCGTTCTTGAATGGGGTCTCACTATCATGGGTGGGGGGGGAGGAGTCGGGCGGTGGAACTTGGTCTGGGTTGTGGGCTCTGTGTGTCCTAAACTGGGGCTCTCACAGCCCAAGATTGGGGCTTCTCTCTATCCAGTGGCATCTAGAATTTTCTCCAACAAAACAACCCTGACGTACAAACACAACCAACATATGGGCATCATTTTTATTTCAGCTCTTCAAAGGCAAATTTTACGTTTGCGTTGGTGAAGACACCAGAAACATCACAAACAAGTCAGATTGTATCCAAGCCAACTACAAGTGGACCCGTCACAAGTACAACTTTGACAACCTGGGGCAGGTACAGCAGGATTTGAAAGATATGTTTCACAGGCTCATTCTCTGAACTGGCCAAAGAGGTTCTGGGGCTGATGATGCCCTCACTGGGCAGGAGGCATGCCTTCTACCTTGAGTGATGGTAGGGAGCACCTGACACCCCAGGAGTGCCACGAGAGGTTGTTGTCCCAGCAGGACCTGTGAAGCTCTGACCATTTTTTGGAGAGAGGATACTCAGTGGAGCTTTTGATGTGTAAAGACATCCCACTCCCAAAAATGGAAAGGAACAAATCCTTAAGGAAGATTTGCTGTTCAGTCCTTGTCAGTAACATACACTGTGCATATGAGACACTAATCAGCCATGTTAGAGACAGGCCAGTTTATTGATATAATTGGGAGGATTTTAATGCGTTTGCACGCTATTTGCACAGTATGCCAAGTATACAGGAGTTCTGAGATCACCATTACATTAGCAGTCCTCATATAGTCTTTTATAAACTGAAGATGTCAGGCAGGAGTCAGCTGCTAACCCCCTTCCCTCTAGGTCTGACGATTATGGGTTCAAACCCCATTCCAGTGTCTTACACTCAGGACCCAGGTTGATACTAAATTGTCCGTATGTCTGACTGATGCCACATTATTAGAGTAGCAGGGACCAGAACCCTAAGGTAATTGTGATGTTGCTGATCCTGTATCATGCAGCGAGATGGATTTGAAGGATATTTAATGTAACAAACAATTCACAGGAGCAGTATTAGTGTAATTCCGGAGATTTACTGTTATGTCCCATTGTCTTATTTACTTTAACAAACGTACTAATTCCTTCAAAGTTTGGTCAGCTATAGCAGTTAAATTATTTTCATCATTTAATTTATTGCACTGTGCTACTTGTTTGTTGTTTTTAGTCACTTTTTTGTTTTTAACACTTATCAGTACTAGGTGCTATTTGTTTACTTATCATGTTTTCATGAATTTCTTGTGCTTTAAACATTGCTTTACTTAATACTTTAATTCCGACAATAGATTTAGACATTCTACTTCTAATGGCCATTAGATCATTAATTGTTATTGAGAACAGCACGTTCCAAGACTGATCTTGTGAGACTCAACTAAATGACTCATACCAAACTTGATGTGCTATGTTGGACCAATGCCCTCTTCCTTATTATTCAGTCAATTAGATATCCAATATGTTATGGTGTCCTTTATCTTAGGTGTTTTCTGTTTAAGTAAAAAATGTTCTCAAACAGCTTTTTAGAAATTAACATCTATAACACCAATGCCTAATGATACACCATCAAAGTCTGTTCATATTGTAATCTTTGTCGTTTGTCTTTAAGCAAAAATGCCTCAAAACACCACAAGCTACTTTGAAATGCATTGATTGAGGCAATGTGGGCTAAAGCAGCAGCCATTTTGTACCCTCAGCCACCATTTTGTACCATCAATACGTGACAGGCCCCCCAGTGAGATGATTCCCATTCGGGAAGGGGTGCATTGACCAAGAAACCAGCCAAACTCTCATATTTATAAGTGCTGTAGCAGCTTTAACATTCATTTTAACTTGCCTTAGTTTAACGTTTTTATTAAAGGAAAGCCTCTCTGTCAAGCTGCAGTACTTTGTGACTGTAATGCCATGCCAGGTTGAGATTATGTGCTCAAGTCTTGATGGAGGACTAATGCAGAAGTGAAAGCTCTCTGCCAATGAGCCAAGCTGACGGAAGATAAATTTGTTCAGCACAACCTGGCTTTGAGTTGGAATTATAATTTTTTTTACTGTTTGTTCTGAACTATCTATATTTACAAAGTTCAATTGTTTTCCTACTGCAAATATTTACCAAGCAGGTCAACAATTGTCTGCAGCATCCTTCTGACTTGTGTTTAAAATCAGAATGTGAGTAGTTATTTTCTGATTCACCGGTACTAATGCTGCATGAGCCAAGTAAGTTCAGGAGCAGAATTTTTCAGCTGCTAATCCTACTCCTTTAGCGTATTTCTCCTCAGTCGATGCCAAACCTAAACTGTATGTTGTTCACATTATGAAACATGATGTAAAGCAAGTCTAAATTCTGAGCCATTCATCTGTTAGTTTTGTTCTTGCATTTAGCACACACTGCTTTGGAAATGAAAGAATTATAAATGTCAGCATACTCGGTGTTTATTCAGGCACTGAGAGATAGGGTTGTTTGCTGAAAGCCAATGTTAACAGTGTCATTAACCTGTGCGGCCCTGGGTCAGACCACGTGATATTTATGTCTGTTCAAATGAAGCTGATTAATCTTGCTGTCAGTGCTCATTTCAGTGATCACCCCTGCATAATATGTGATTAATAACATGTTGACACAATCCATAAGTTTATTATCTTCTTCTAACAGGCCCTGATGTCCTTGTTTGTTCTTGCATCGAAGGATGGCTGGGTCGACATTATGTATGATGGTCTGGATGCAGTGGGAGTAGATCAACAGGTAACGTCAAATCTCAAGATTGTTCTAAATGCAATCCCACTCACGGAATAGTGTTCTCATTCTGGTTGCTCCTTGAATAATCATTTCCAGTGGTCCAGGAACCACTGTTTCCAGTGGTTCAAGATGTACTGTAGCCCCATGGACAGGAATGAACCATCCCAATGGTGTAGGCATCCCCATTCATAATGCTCAAGTCATTTATGTTCCAGAGAGGGGTTTTGCCATCCATTCTTAATGGAGAGTAAAACCACCTTCCAATTGGAAGTGACAACAATTATCGCTCAGGGTAAGTGGAGTTGGACCGGATTGGAGAACATTGTTGGATTATTTAGCCTGAAAGTGAAAGAAAAAGAGCTGTTAGATTAGTCTGAAATGAAAGAATACAATAACAGTAGCAACCTATAACTTCTAAATGTGTCCCTTCTCCCTGCATATTTGGTGGTTAGTAACTCTAAAAAAATATGAAGCCAGTATGTCACTCCATCTTTGTGGGGGTGGAGGGTGGGGGGCGTCGGAGATGCTGTGGGTGATCCATTCCAATTTAGGTGGTGCATTGGCTGAAGATGCACAATCAGCTCAGTGTGAAAATAGACTGTTGTCTCCACTACATCAGTTCTGGAAAACTGAAAGCTGTAGGGCAGGCTCTCCAAAGGCCTCTACCAGATATTATGCTCAGAAGACCATAACCCTCAAAAGGATTATAAAATCATGAGGGGCACAGATAAGGTGAATAGCCAAGGCCCTTTTTTCCAAGGGTAGGGGAGTCCAAAACTAGTTGACATAGGTTTAAGGTGAGAGGGGAAAGATATAAAAGGGACCTGTGCGGCAACCTTTTTACCTACAAGTTGGTGCCTGAATGGAACAAGCTGCCAAGGAAAACGGTAGAGTTAAGTGTAATTACAACATTTAAAAGACATTTGGACATGTACATAGATAGGGAAAGGTTTAGAGGGATATGAGCCATAAGCAGGCAAATGGGACCAGTTCAGTTTGCAATACTTGCTCAGCATGGACAAGTTGGGCTGAAGGGTCTGTTTCTGTGCTGTATGACTCTGTAAGTGCCCCAGAAGTCCAAACTGCTGTCTCCAGCAACTGGAAACAGCCATAAACTGACCCATCACCCTCATGGTGTCTCCTGTTCCATTAACTCAATAATGTTCTCTGTACTTCCCTCATGTTTGCACCTCCTCACTATTATTGACAAGATCACTACAGGGTTAGATTGGTGAGACAATGGTAGAGAGGTAATTAATTCTAGGGGCCCAGAGCACGCCTTGGAATATGGGTTCAAACCTCACCCCAGCAGCAAGTGGGTTACAAATGAAAGTCAATGAGTAAAAACATTTATTGAAAGGTAGTCTCAGTAATGGTGACCACAAAACTATCTAGCTGTCAAAGAAACCTCTTTCGTTCACTCATACTCTTTAGAGAAAGAACCTGCTGGCCGACAAGTGACTCCAGACCAATTGCAATATGGTTGTCTCTTAACTGAGTCTGGGCACTGCAGGGGCTGTTAAGAATTTGTTACTGATGCCCATAGAGGCATTCAAAGTGAAGTAATATGCTGTGCGATACGCAGGTTCCCCACTTGTATAAGTGACTCAACTTCCTTTGTCATAGCTGAAGAACCAGAATAGGTATCAGTGATGGGGTAGGCAACGGCCTACTTGTATAATCGCTGGACTGTTAATCCAGAGACACAGATAACATTCCGGGACCGGGGTTCAAATCCTGCCACAGCAGATGGTGGAATTTGAATTCAATAAATATCTGGAATTAAGAATCTGATGATGACCATGAATTGATTATCAGAAAAACCCATCTGATTCACTAACATCCTTTAGGGAAGGAAAGTGCCATCTGCCTACATGTGACTCCAGACCCACAGCGATGTGGTTGACTCTTAACGGCCCACTGGGCAATTAGGGATGGGCATTAAATGTTGCCTGGCCAGTGACATCTCTCATTCCATGTATGAATAAAGGGAAAAAAAATGTTTCAGTAGAAACTGAAATTGTTTTTGAAGCAGAGTTGGTTAATGGGATTTTGAACAGAACTGTTAAAGTTATGAGTAGTTTTGAAAGAGTAAAGAGGGCAAAATGGTCTTCATTAGTTGGAGTATCAATGACCAGATGAGACAGATTTAAAGCGATAGCTAAAGGTACCCAAGGATTTCTTTTCCTACAGTCATTCATGGCCTTGGATTCCATTGCATGATAGGGTGATGGAATCAGATTCAAAAAAGGAACTGGATACATAGCTGAAGGGGAAAAGAAATGTAAGGCTATGAAATAAGGCCAGAAGAGTAGGACTAATTCAATTGTACTTCAAAGAGCTGACACCAGCATAATGGGCCAAATATCTTCCATCCGTGCTGGACAAATCTGTGATTTTAAGAGTCTTATTAAGTGACTGTCTTTGTGTTTCCAGCCGATAATGAATTACAACCCGTGGATGTTACTGTACTTCATCTCCTTCCTGCTGATCGTGGCCTTCTTTGTGCTCAACATGTTTGTGGGCGTGGTGGTGGAGAATTTCCACAAGTGCCGGAAACACCAGGAGGTGGAGGAGGCCAAACGGCGTGAGGAGAAGCGCCTCAGACGAATGGAGAAAAAGAGACGGAGTAAGGAGAAACAGCTGGCTGGTCGGTAGTCCTTCCTGTATCTTTCTGAGTCGTGCTTGACCTTTGACACCACTCCCTCAGTGCCTGACAATTAGGATATCCCATAGCATGCCTGTTAGGCCTCTGCATGGCCCAGAAGTAAAATCCCATTGGCTCAGTGAACAGTTGCCCTATCATTACCTCGCTTGCATGTTTTGGCAGCAACTCGTCCAGAGGGCAAACTGTCTTTTACCCAAAGCATTCTCATGAGTGTAGTACACACTGGTGCAAAGATATTAATGGCTCCATTCTGCCATCAGATGGTTGTCTCTGCTGCACAATACTCTGCCAGCTGAAGGGCCCAATGTCTTGCACAATTGACCTGGAAGGTGTGATCACTGTTACATTGGGTTTTGGGGTTACCACGTACATCACGACTGCTTCTCAGCCCTTAGCCAGGCACATTCCCGTGCAGCATTCTCTTAAAGCAATATTTGTTTAGTAAAGGCAAATCTCAGAAACCAGGCAATACCCTCCTGTTTGTGGAGTTAAAGGTGCATAGTCTGTTATTCAATCTGTAAAGGGGACACTCCTCAGTAACATTGCAGTATTGTTTGTGTCTGACTACAATGGAGAAGGAGTCTGTACTGAGGCCCACTCACTGGAAGTCAGCTGCTAAGAGTCCCTTGCATGTCCTGAACCTGTGTAGCAAAGACTCTTTTACTGTGGTAGTTCAATAGATAGGATTAGCTCAGTTGGCTGGACAGTTGGTTTGCAGTGCAGAGTGATGCCAACTGCAAGCATTCAAATTCTGTGCCAGCTGAGATTCTCAACGTCATCTCTTTCCGGTGATACAGTGACCCTCAGGTTAAAATCATCACAAGTCATTTCCCTCTCTCTCTCTCTCTAATGATGTGGAGGTGCCGGTGTTGGACTGGGGTGGACAAGGTCAGAAATCACACAACACCAGGTTATCGTCCAACAGGTTCATTTGAAAACACAAGCTCAGGACTGAGGCTCCAAAAGCGTGTGTTTTCAAATAAACCTGTTGAACTATAACCTGGTGTCGTGTGATTTCTGGCCTCACTCTCTAATGACAGAGCAGGACTTTGTTGACTTTACCTTCAATGTAGAACAGTGGGTTATATGGTTGGTGTAGTACTGTGCTTTGTGGGTTTCTAAAGTGTGCTAACAACCACATAACACAATATTTTTATGTAATAATCTGCAAACCTTACTGTGGTCCGTTTTAATCAAGTTGTTTTAGTCAGCACATAGAGAAATCAGTAACTCATTAATTCATCAACTGTGCCGTTGCTGATATATGTGAACATATCTCCAATTTCATTTCTAATTCCCAACAGACTGCAGTTTTGTAAAGAACAGGTTTCTAGCAATACTGTTTGACTGAAACACTCCTCCTTTACCTTCCTGTCAGCAAACATCACTCACCTACACATCCTGCAACCCACAAGCTGGTTTACTTCCACTAACGCTGCCAAATCACATCCTTTGTTGTGAATAATCCATATATCCAATCAGAGTGCCTCACATTCAGATACAGTGCCTTTCATTCTAACTTTGTAACTCTATTCCATCACTTGCCGCTGGCTGATGCTTGGAATTATTTCTGCTGCTGACCACTTTCGCTTGCGGCTTTTCAAATTCCCATAACTGGCTTTTTTTATATCTCAAATCTGGATTCCCTCTCAAGATCCCGTCCAGTTGGCAAATCTTCCTCTACAACTCTAGGAAGTTTTGCCACAAAGAAGTCAGCCAATCTCAATCCGCAGTCAATATGTAATCACATCAATTATGGCCTCTCCATTCTAGCAGACCTCTTGCACGCACCTCCTAACCCTCAGCCACTTTTCTGTTCTACAGATGTACAAATATGACAGACGGGAGATGACCTGCTTGGCCCTGCAAGCTTGCCTCAAGATGACTAGACCATTTCATCCCTACCCAGGGTACCCTAAGCTCATCCCTCAAACCCATTCCCAACAGGTATGCAATGCCCTGGGAAACTTGACTAGAACAGCAAAACACGTCTCCAAGTGCAAAACACACAGGAAATGCAGGGAATTAGGGATGGGCTGCCCTGTCAGGACAGTGACACACCTGGGATATTCTGTGGCAAAACAACACACTTCCAGGCTGTGATTTTCCAGTCATTAAGGAAATCTTTCATCTCTTTACAGTTGGATTAATTGATCAAACAACTTCAGACACCCCCCCACCCCCGCCATTCACAGATAACATCAAGCATCTTATATCGCACAAAACAGCATCACCTAAATCCTGGCTGCTCCAAGATTCAAGTCTATAGACTCTAAGCCCAAACAAAGCCACAGACATGGCCATTTATAGTCAAGTCTGAAACTGGGTTGCAGCTTTGCTTTAAGAGACAGCAGAGATTATGCCAGGCACTGTAAATCCCGTGCAATGTCATGCTGCCATCCGAGATGTTAGAACGTTGAGACACTCTTACTGCCCAGGTTAACTCTGGGGTCACAAAGAACAGCTTAACTCAGCCAGTAGCTGTGTGACACAGGATCAAAGCAGGATAGCGCAGGGACAAGTAATGTGTGACATTAAGACAGCGAAGGGGCGTAGCACGGCACTTTGATACAGTAGGATCAGAATCATCGGTATGACCCCACAATTGTGCTTGACTGCAATTATCAGTGATGCATGCAGATAGTACTATGACTAGACACACAAGAAGTAAATGGAGGCCAGAGGCAGAAATGGATTCCTTCATATCTTCAGTATCAAGTTCATAGCTCAGTTGTTTTTCAAGAGCCTGGTCAAAAAATCAGGCTTTCAGAGTTTAAAAAATGCCTTAGATTTGGAGATAATGTTTAGTATTTGTTCTCTTCCATCTTTGAGTACAATGACTTCCACACTGTTGTGACACAATCAGGCTCATGAAAATTGACTAGCAGTCTTTTGCAAAACTATTGATGAACTTTATGATTGTGGACTATAGGAAAATACCAGCATTGCATTGTGTCTTGCGTTCACGTGAAGATGAAATGGCACCAGATAATTGATGTTTGTGGATTAGTGATCATTATCCCACAGCCTCATATATGGAGAAGTCAAATTGTTTTGTGCCTTGTCCCTTTCCAAAATATGCCACAGGACGAGGGAATTGAAGGACACCATCCAATACTGAAGCAGTCATGCTCAAGGTGGTAACTCAAGAATCCAATGAGTCAAACAGTGCATAAAAAACAAAATTTAAAATCTATCAAAAATCCTTGAGAAATACAGATAAAGGTCACACTCTAGATGCAACAGCTCACTATACTTCTAAATATTTAAGTAGGGCATGGAATGTCACATTTGTGACAGCTAATCTAGAGGCAACACTGCTATTTCATATATTTGTTGCAGTCAGACACAGCAAACTGCATTTCACTGGTGATAAATTCTTTTAAAATTAACAGATTCTACCTTTTTATAAAGTGTACCATAGTCTGGCAGATATTTCTGCATTGATTTTAAACTTGTTTTTGACAGCTGTCGAAGTGAGATGTGAAAAGTTCCTTGTTTTTATCAGCTATTTCCAAGAGTAGAGGTGCTTCTGCAGGGTGTGTTGTAATTTGATTTGCCTGTAAATCAAAAGTTGTCTCTTTGCTTTGCATGCCTCCTCCTCCTACTCCTCCTCCTTTCTATCTATTGTCGGTTCCTTTCTGCTGTTGTTGCTCAGCTTTCCTCCAGTCTACGTCTCTTTCCATCCTCTCCACCTTTCTACACTTTGCTCTCTTTCCTTCACTTCTTCCACTGTTCAATGCAATTAGCAAACTTGGAGCCTGAACTTGGAGCTAATCTCTCCTTTCCCCTGAAAAACAATCTGTAGTGTGGACACCAGAATGTTTAAAAAGAAAAGCAGTCCTTCGAGATGGCTGCTTTTAAATTTGCACATCTTAAAGTGTTCACTCAAAAAGCATGAAACTTCGAAAGAGCAAATCTTTCAAGCTACAAGGAAAATCATGGTAGCTATCTCGAATTAATTCAGCAGCGTTGCAGTTCTCCAACTACTCAACTAAAGGGTCATTTGTTTGACAAATTTGTTCCTTGTAGATGTATCACTGGAAGAATTTACTGTGGCCAGTTCAAGCAGCACAAGCTGATGCTTAAAGATAGAGGATGCCTGTCTAGAGTCAGGCTGCATCAGCCCCCTTTATTCCAACTTCTAATGTGAAACATCATCCTTTACTATGTGTCCCTGCTAAGCTTTCAGAGTCATACGGCAAGGAAGCAGACCCGTAGGTCCAACTCGTCCATGCCAATCAAATTTCTAAATTAATCTAGTTCCTATTCATATACCCTTCAGATGCCCTTTAAATGTTGTAACTGTACCAGCCTCCACCACTTCCTCTGGCAGCTCATTCCATACACGCACCACCCTCTGCATGAAAAAGTTGCCCTTCAGGTCCCTTTTAAATCATTCACCCCTCACCTATACCATCTAGTTTTGGATTCTCCTACCATGGGGAAAATTCACCCAATCCACGCCCAACAGGATTTGATAAACTTCTATAAGGTCGCTCCTTAGCCTCCGACACTCCAGGGAAAACAGCCCACTACTATTGAGCCTCTCCTTATAGCTCAAACCCAAGTAACATCCTTGTAAATATTTTCTGAACCCTTTCAAGTTTCACAACATCCTTCCTATAGCAAGGAGGCTAGAATTGAACGTAGAAATCTAAACAGAGCCTAACCAATGTCCTGTACAGCCGCCACATGACCTCTCAACTCCCATATGCAATGCACTAACCAATAAAGAAGAAGCGTAGCAAATGCCTCCTTCACTAACCTGTCTAACTGCAACTCCACTTTCGAGGTCCATTCAGTACACTGCACAAATCCAGTCAAATAGTCAGGTGAACCAAACTGTTAAAAGGCGAGCCATTGTCTGGCTGCCGCTGGCTCTTTGTAAGTCCCAGTGTTGACAGTCCCTTCAAAAAGGAGGAAAGTCACAGTCTTTGCACTGAATCAGTCCTGAATCAGTGCCAGAGTATCTAAGGGGAGAAGTTATCGAAGAGCAGGTCCACGGTTAATTTGAGGCTCTCAATGAGCACCAAGCAGAGAACATGACCAGTAGATCTAAGCAGGGGATTGCTTCTGGGCTCCTAGGAGGGTTGGGTAGAAACGGTGCCACTCATTCAATTTCAACTTGATGCCTGATGAAAGGACACAGCATCGGGGGCCAAAAACCTCTGTCTGGGAGGCAGGAATGCTGCCCACAGCTCCATAAAGTCTCCTTGATCAAAGCCAGTCCCAGCAAATGAAATACCTGTAAAGCAAACTGGCAGAAGGGTTAGCGAGGAGCTGAGGAGAACAATGCTCTCACCCAGAGGGTGTTGGGATCTGGAACACACTGCATGACAAGGTGATAGGGGTACACCTATGAAGAAACATAAGGGCATGGAATTAGGTTACGCAACATAGGCCTTTGATCACCTGAGGATGGCCAATAGAATCCAGATGGCCTTTGAAGCAATAATGGGTCACTATTCCACCCCACAGGCTGTATGGCCCTGATGGTACCCAGCTTCTTGGAGGAACTGACCCACGATCAGGTGCTATCCGACCTCACGTTTTAGCTGATAATCTGCTGCCCTCCAGCTGGGATGTAAGCAGCCCCATTGCAGAGATTTCCCTCCTCCCTGCTCCCTACCATGATGCCGCAGACAAACATACAAGTCAGGAGTAGGATGGGCTGAATGGTCAACTCAAGTCTGCTCTGACATCCAGTAAGATTTTGTCTGATCTGTTTGTAACCTCAAATCTACATTTCTGCCTATCCCTGAAAAGCTTTGAATGGATCAACTGTTAATTTTATCCTCCAAACCACAGTCAAGCTACAAGACCTTGATACACACTTGCTAGAGGAGTGCAGCCTCTTACAAAATATATGTGGAGACTGGTTGATGCATCGTCAAATTCACCATTTAAATAGAAGTCTCTCCTAGAGATTATTATTAAATAACTAAATATAGTACAGGTTTAGTGAAGTGTAGGCAGCCTTCTTTTCTTCTCTACATGTCTATATTATCATTGCTCTTGTGACTTTTCCAGAATCTCTCTTCTCCTGCTCTTTTCTTGTGTCAGCATCGAAATTTCACATTTAACTGTAACACATTCGAGAGAGAGCCTGCCAGCATGTTTTAGTTCTGAATCACTTGGGAACAGTGAGCGATTTTGCAGAAAAAATTAAGTCAGATTTATGTCGGTCTTTTTGCTGAGCTGTTTATCTGCTTCGATGTATCGTCATAAATGCCCTGACCTTGACTTTGTTGGCCACTCTTGAGAACAGTCACAGCCAGTGGGCTCACACAGCATGTGAGAAACGGTGCTGGTCTGTCACTGAGCACCTAAGAGGAGGTAACGGCCTAGTGGTATTATCGCTGGACTGTTAATCCAGAAGCAGGTAATGTTCTGGGGGCAGCTAATGTTCTGAGTTCAAATCCCACCATGGTTGATGGAATTTGAATTCAATAAAAATCTGGAATTAAGAATCGAATGATGACCATATATCCGTTGGCAAGAAAAACCCACCTGGTTCACTAACACTCTTCAGGGAAGGAATCTGCCATCCTTACCTGGTCTGGACTACATGTGAATCCAGACTCATAGCAATGTGGGTGACACCTAACTGCCCTTTGGACAAGTAGGGATGGACAATAAATGCCAGCCCAGCCAGTCATGCCTCATCCCATGAATGAATGAAGAAAAAACCTTGAGTGAGAGAGTCCACACAAGTTGCTCACTTTGGAACCCAGTTTAAACAATTGGGAAATCACTCTGTACATGCGTTGGATGTCTAGGGTAATGTGGGCTTTGCAAGCTGTCCACAAAGACAGCAGAGAGTTCCACCCTTCATCAGCTGGAGGCTGGAGTTACTAGGAAAGGTGACAAGCTTTCGCAAGCATTAAACTTCCAGCTGATGTAAAGAGAAGGGGAACTATGGCCTTGCTATCACGGAGCCAGTCATACAGTTCACAGGGATGGATTGGACAAAGGGTATGTTACTTATAGTCAATGACAGGGAGAGCCCAGACTGTTAAAAACCCCATCTCCCAAAATACATACCAGAATTGTCACTGGAATCTAGTGTACTCTCACTTAGATCACGTCTAAAAACATTTACAGCCAAGGAAGTGATTTGTGATTGTAGTCACTGCTGTAACAACAGCAGAACACAACAACCAGTTCACACCCAACAATACAATAATGACCACATCATCCCCACTAGTGAAGTTGTACAAATGTCACATACTGACCAAATCATCAGTGCTAACTGCTATGCTTCTCTTCGGAATTGTACCATGGATCTTTTGTGTCATCGCAGGTGGTAGGCAAAGCTTCATATCAATGTCACTTCCAAAAGTCAACTTTCAACAGTATAGCATTCACTCAGAAATAAACTGGGCTGCTAAGTGTAGATTTTGTGTGCAGGTCCCTGGAGTTGGACTTGAACACATGGCCTTCTGATTCAGCATCGAGGATTGGGCGGACTCACTTGGGGACCAGTCCCTTGCAGCACAGTCAAGCACATTTTAGAAAAAGATACAAACACAAGTTCTGTGATAGCCACCATATGCAAGACCTTCACAAATACACAGGAATAGCTGCAAAGTTTATTTGAAGTTAGCATCTGAGTTGAACCACAGTAAAAGAGGAAACATAGCTGCCAATGTAAACCCTGGACATTAATCCTAAAAATGCCTCAGAAATAGATCAGAACAGATAGACTTCAATCCACATAAGTCTGACTTAATTTTTTTTAAATGTAAAACCGACTGTAACATCTAAGTCTCAGGATCGGAAACTCTTCTCCCAGATGTTCAAGTGTGGGTGGAGTTGTTCCTTGCATTGATGGTGAAACTGAACAGCATAATTGGCTCAAGGAATAAGTTGTGTTCATCAGATAAAAGACAGCTGCCAAATTAGATTGACAATATAATAAAACAAATGAGAGAAAATTATTTCGCCTACACTACCAACTGTGCCATTATCCTCCTGATTCCTAATGGTTTTGTAATTTGGTGGTTACTATCCTAGACTAATAATGTAGGCAATGAGTTTATAGTACCATGATAGGGGTTTGGTAATAATGAATTATAGCACGATTTAAAATGATTCAATAGTGTTCTTTAGGGAAGGAAATCTGTTTATCCTTGCCTGGGCTGATCTAAGTGAGATTTCAGTTGTATCAAAACTCAGTCTAAAAGTGGTTTTGCCATCATAAGAAGGCATCATCTTCTCCTCAGGATAACTAGGGGTGATAATAAAGGCTGGACTTTCTGAAGATTGATCAAGAATTGATGTAAACAAACCAGCTTAACCCACATCCACCAATGGAGTGCATCAGTTCTTGATCCACCAGGAGATTTGTGCCAGACTTGTTTTGTCCAAATTTAATTTTCTTATCCATCCCCATTCCCACCCACCACATTGGAGTGCGTCTAGCAAACCTGCCAAAATTGGAACGTAGCTGATGGAGAAAATACAAACATCAACAGGAACTGAATATGGTCTCTGAATTTTCCAGCCCAATCTGATATTGAGGAGTCACTAGTGCTAGGGACCAGACCAAACCCCCTCAAAATATATTAAGCTAGACTAGACCCTAACTTTTTCTATAAACAAAATAATTGGTTCAATTGTAACTACTGAAACGCTTAACTAATAAGTGACTGTTCCAATGTAGTAACATCCCATACATACACTTTTGGCAAAGGTGAAATAGATTGTCTGACATGTAATTCCAACAGCAAGAACAGATTTTAGTTGTAACAGAGATGAATAAGAAATTCCATATCCAACTCTAAGACCTCGATAACAGCAGAGAGCTGAAACTAAAAATCCTGGTTCTGTGGAAGCCTGATGGCACCCATTAAGGTTTCTTCTATTGTTCTAACTTTTAAAAAAACCTTAAGGCCTCACAAGCTGTTTACATTACTAGCTGTAAGCAGATGGCTCAGCACCTCTGTCTCAACCTTTCTTCATAAAAGACCGGAACAAATTATACCTCTTACAGCCATAATATCATCACACTAGTTAGACCAAATACTTATTAATGTTTCAGTTTCTTTGCTACATGTAATTTGAATTGATCATTGAATGTTCTCGAATTTCGCCAATTGTTTATGTACAATCCCTTGCAAATTGCTTACAAGTACAAATATCAACGTGGAATCTTTTAAAAATGTTGCATGATGAAAGACCATTTCTATCTGAGAGTTTACACAGTCACCCTCTGTATTCAATTTACTAATCTCTTGATGCAATGAAATTTCTCCCTAATTCCCCAGGTCATCAAATAAAATCTCAAGGATATTGATCCAATATTGCAATACGTACTATTCAACCTTGATCAGCTGTATTCTTTAAGAAAACAGGATTGTGGTATTCCTTAAAGTAACTGGGAGTTCCACTGTTGTTATTGATTGAAACATCAGTCAGCAAAATAACCAATTCCCAATTTGACTGCCCATTATAATTAGAATCTGAGAGGTCATGTTTACAAACAACTTCCAATGACCATTTAAATGTAAGAACATTTTTTAAAAGTGCAGAAATGAAACATAATTTGATGTATCGAGGCTGCTCTTTCCGAACTCTCTATAGAATCTGCCCTGCCAACTGTTCACATTTACCTTCCTGAGGAAAACTGTGCATAATTCCATCCCTACAACTAAAAATGGTTAAGATGAACACTAAATAAAAATTTACTCATTTTCATGCCTTGTGATTTACCACTGACCTGCACGATTTTCCCAGATAATGCTTTACTTCCTTAAGTTTCAACCTAACCGCAGCCTTTCAAATTTGTGATACAGATCATTATGATCTCAAATACGGCGTGAAATCATCAATGCCCTTAATTGCACACAGACAGACAGAAAGCTCCAGGAAAGGGAATGACCTGCACTTAACTGATGCCATATCAATAAGATTACGTTTTGGGTAACGTAAGATTTTGGGTAAGATTACGTACAAAGCCAGTATCTGTAAGTACCAAAGTTAATTGTTTGGTATAATCTGAAGAGTCCCTACCAAATTCAACTGTATTCTGACCTGACAAGTGTCAGGTGAGAATATTCAATTCACTACTGCTCTACTCTTCAGGTTGAGACTTTTCCAACTAATACCGATTAGCTAAAACATACAAGAAAATCAGAACTGGTACATTCACTCTATTGGTGTGCATTTGTAATAGGAGTGCTATCTGCTGCTCCTGCGGCAATATGTCTTTTCTTCTTGTGTCAGGTAATATGAAGATTGATAATAGACTTTGATAACAGTGTTCTAAGTGAAGATGATGCTCACTTCTCAAAAGCACTCAACTGGCAAAATCATGTTCAAGCTGGTTCCTGTACAATAACGTCCCAGTGTGAGTAGGGAATGAGATTTCACAAACCCACTGTTAAATGTTAATGAAATTAAATAGTGCAATAAAAAGCTTTCTTATAAATTAAGAAATAGGTGTGGATTTTACCCAACAAAGATTTAAATAAATATTAACTTTAAATGAGTGGTAAATCCAGTAAGGCAGCTGTCTGATTGCTAGATTCATTGCTTCTCAATCATTGGCTGATATGGCAAATTATTATTTTGTTAGAAAATTGAATGTTAATTTCACCTTCAAACTGACTTTGTTTCCTGTTCACTTCACAACAAAAAATGTTTGCAGTCTTAGGAACGTCATCTCAAATCTAAAGAAAATGCTCTCTGTGTAACAGTTCTGACTTTCTCGTCTGTTTCGGCTAATCGGTGTTAGTTGGAAAAGTCTCAACCTGAACAGTACAGCAGTAGTGAACTGAATATTCTCAGTTCATTTGTGAAATCAGGTCCAAAACTCTTTTTCTTGAGTCATTCTGAGGGTTTTCCTTGATATGTTGAGATGTGCATACTTCTGCCAACAGTTCCAGAATCAAATGAAAAATAATCAAAAGACAGACTAGCCCGATTCTCTCTGTCAAGAGGGCTGTGCCAGGGGTAGTTGTTAGAAAGGTGATGGTTCAAAAGGTGATGCTGCATCTCAATGGAGTCACCTCCTAAGGGACTCGACAGTGACCTTCCTGTGTCTCCAGTGAGACACTTCAGCTTTGAACCTTCAAGTTCAGACATCATAGCAAAAGAGAAGGTCGCCATTTTGAGGGGTAAAAAGCATCTCTTTGACAATCCTCTCTCATCTGCAAAGATATGCATCAACTCATTTTGCTCACCTTCACGTGATGTTAATGTGTCAGCTGAGCTTTTCCAGCTCTTGTCAATGTCCCAACCAATGTCGGTTTGCCAGATTACATTTTCCCTGGATAGAAGTCGGAGCAGAATTGCACAGGCAGTTTGTGGAGGCGGCCTCCATCTCTTCCCGATAGTTTCAGCAGGAATCAGGAGGTGCTTGTTCATGCCATTTCTCCAGTAAGGTCGGGCGCCACCACGGTGTTTGTTTATTGTGAGTGAGGGCTCCGTTAACGTTAACTCACTGGTAAATCTGCTTCTCTAACTAACAGGTTAACCAGGCTGACGCTATATAAAGTTGAGCCCTGTGCTATCGAGCAGCATGCATGTGGTGTTGCGTTGCTGCTAACAAATGACAAAGCTTCACCTTTGGAGTAAACACAAATAAACATGTACATCATTAGTCACAGAACAGATTGCTGCAGCCACGCAGAGATTTGTCTTTATTCAGCAAGGTAAGGTTCAACTGGCATAAAACAGTTGAACTTATTAAAATCATTATTATACCTTAAACTCCCTGCCTTGGAGTAATCCAATGCCAGTTGAATCTTAAAACTCTCCTTGAGATTAGAACAGATCAAAAGAGTAAGAAGAAAGTTTGCCATACATTGGCACAAATGAACACAAGGTTCAGCTTGGAAAATGGTTGTAAGAATCCAATTCTTTTGGTTCCAGTTGCTATTGATAGTCTCATTGGTAACACTGATGCTGCTGCTGAATTGTAATTTAAAAACCGACCCTAAAAAATGTCATCAATGTCCAAATTAGTACTGCAAAAATTCTGCATCTAAGTAGAGTACTACTCTGAGAAAGGCATCGAGCGGAGTTTGCAGTCAACTTAAATCACCTTTATATTTGTTAAGCCTGAACAGTCGTACTGAGCTAGAAACCCCGTCATTATAAGGTAAATTCAAATGGGATACAATCCCCCAATCGGCTGGTAAGACAACTGGAATACTATCTGATTGGTTAAAAATTACAAGGCTCCTATAATTTATCTCCATTTGTTCATCCCAAAGATTCCCACTCTTCAAATGCAGACTCAGAAAGACCACTGTGGTTTGTCTCCATGTGTGTTTGTCAGGTTCTTTTTTAATTATTTAATACTGTCTGTGTGAAATATGTGTTTGTACTGACTCCTCATAGTTTGTTCGACTGTCTGTTGTGTCGCAATGTTTTAGTATCCACTTGCCAATATCCACTAATGATTTTTGAAACTAGGGAATAAAAGTGAGGACACTAACACACTTTGTGGTTATCAATGCAGATGTCTGTTTCCCCAAAGCCTTCAGAGCATTACATGCTGAACAAGTCAAAACTTGACCCATTTAGCACAAATTACATTGACATAAAAATCCTGATATCTACAGTGTGTTTTTTACATTTTATAAAATCGAAATTTTCTTCCTTTAGGCATTGGCAAAAGCACATCCATTATACATAGTGAAAGAAAATCTGCCTTATTTTGGGGAAAATTTGTTTTGGTTTTGAGAAAATAATGGTAAAAATATAGGCACCTAGAAAAAGGCACCTACATAGATCTGTAAGTTAAGAAATGAGAAAAGAGGCAGTCAAAAAACAGCTAACGTTCAGCACTTCTACTGCCCAGCTGAATGATAATGGCCTGCGATTGAATTTTGTGTTTTGTTTAAAATCATATTCTGAAGCATTCTGAAATCCAGGCTTTATCAATTACTATCAGATCCAGGACCTACAAAACACAAAACCAGCACTCTAAACATGTAGTCAAGGAGTTCCACACATAAACAACAAATTGCCTTTATTTTTATACTTTTAACAAAGAAAATTATCCAAGGCGCTTACATACTCACACACATCACGCTCCCAAAATCTTACGGTAATAAGAATTTAATACTGTAAGGATTACTCGTGAAGTTTCGAGTCTCCATCATGACGTTATGGGGTGCAGTGTTGCTGAAGGACGTTTTTGGTTGAAAAAGACATTCTGCTCATGTGTCACTGCAAAAAGCTGTAAAATTAGCCTTAACCTTAAACCACTCGGCTCCCTCTTACTTGCAGCCTACCTGATTGTTCAAACACACACAATAAGCAGACTCAAATCACCTGACTCTATTTTGAAGATATACCTGAACACAAATTGGGAATCCAAGCATTCAAGCCTATGAAGTACAGGAATTTGAATTTTTCTTCACCTTTGAGTTGAGCCTAAGAAAACATTGTAGAGAGTTCGGTCATATCCATAACCCCCATGACATCACCCCATCAACCCCCTCCACCATCAGCAAGCAGGATTCCATGAATTCTCAAGGAGTCAATGATGTACCAGCACTCTCTGTTTTTACAACAGATGTTCCTGTTCATCAAGTAAATAGACGTGCATTCTCCCACCATATAAGAAGCTGTAAGTTATATCCCTGGTTTAGCAATACACTGCTTCACACTAAATTCACAATTTAACATTACGTGCTGATGGCTATAGAGGGAGAATGTAGAAAAATCCATTACTTCTTTTCCTGTGTTCAGAATATCAAGCCAAACTTCCTACTTTTGTTGTCTAATGGCTGGATTTACAGCTTGATTGTGTCCAACATTTATGTTATGACCAACTGTGCAATTTTCATTTGCTAATTTGTTTCCTGTTCCCCACACATGTTCCAGGCCATGTGCTCTAACATTTGATTATCTGTTAGGTTTGGTGTCAGTCAGTCTAATCCAGTCCAATCGGAGTTTTAAGGACATCAATGTGGTCCCCCTGATTCTGATCCCAACTCTCTGTTCTTTGTAGTATCTTTTGTTGGCTGTGCCAGCGTGTGTATTCTGATGCGTGACAAAGGCCACAGAAGTTGTCTGTATTTCCCAAGACTAAACTGTTTTCTCTTTTAACCGCGGGACAAACAATAAGGAGTCATGGACTACAATCAAAAATCTTTTGTGAATTTCAAGCAGAGAATGATCTCATTGAACATATTTCAATTTCATTTGGATGGTTCTGTTTTATTGCACTGCACAGCAGAATGTCTCCTAGCGACAAAGTGACTGTGTAGATATTTTTAATCAAGCCGTTCAGAGGTGTTATGGCACACCCCTGGTGTTGCCTTGTGCTGTGCTTTCACCTCTGAGACCATTGCATCCTGAAACCGGCATGGGTGAATAGGATAGAAATCTCCTCCTTATCTGGGCTGTTGCAATTCAACATGATTGGGCCATCTTTGCTCAGTACCTCAGAAGGGTCACCGGACCTGAAACGTTAACTCTTTTCCTTCACAGACGCTGCCAGACCTATTGTTAACATAGTCTACTTCTCCCATTACCAAGGCCTGATCCAAAGTATTCTCCAGATTCACTGCATCATAGAAACATGTAACATAGAACAGGCCACTTGGCCTGTCGTGCATCTTCTAGCACTTTGACCATTGTGCTTAGCGCTACATCCTCACTTTTGTTCCATTCGTAACCCTGCACATCCTGCATCCTCAAAAAAATTGTTTAAGCCTCTTGCAGTTATTTGTGGAATCGGCTTCCACCAACTTTTCAGATCCAGATCTGACAAATCTCTGACAGATAAGATTTGTCCTCATCTCCCCTCTAGATCATTTGTCAAGCATATTAAATCTATGACCTCTGTGTTATTGACCCACTCACTAGGGGACAATTTTCTTTATCTAATTTATCGTCACCCTGAAACCCTTTGTTAGTCACTTCTTGACAAACAGTTCGAACTTTTCTCCTTAAAGGAAGGCCTTTGTTTTTGGTAACAACTCAGTGAACCTTCCTCTGTGCTCTAAGGCATCTCACCTGAAGCTCAGTGCCAGAATTATCCAGGTTACTCCAGTGGAGGCCTGACATGTAATTTTTAAATTCCCATTTGATCCTTTCACTTTTATTTCTACAAATTGCCAGAAAGTAATTACGTGAGTAAAATATACTGAAGCCATTGCAGAGCCAATCTTAGTCTGTCCACACTCCAAAATGATCCTATGTTCAATCTAAAATGGATCCATGCCTCCTTATTAAAGACTGTCCATGAAGATTGTCTTATAATTAACTAAGCTTTACCGACTGCATGAAGATGTATTCTACTGTTAATTGCCAAAAGAAAAGTAGCTATTAATGATATATTCAGCTGCATGATCAGCATGTTAGTTTTTCAAAATGTTACATTGGATTGGTGAATTTTACAAGCTATTTCTCGTTAGCCAATCACTGTATGAATTATAAAAGAAAAAGATGGACAATCTGAAAGCACTAATTATAAATTCTCGGTGTGACTGAAGGGACTGTTCAGTTCATCAAAGCACGCTGTACAGAAAGATTCGAAGGATAGACAAGATTTAACAATCAGATATAATGGAACTTCTTGGGTAAAACTATGGTCTGGTTGTTTATTTTGCTGATCTTGTTCCCTTTAATTTACTTAATTTCCCTCGTTTATTGCTATTTTGCTCTCCTTAGAACCAACCATTCTCTTTCAAGTTGAAAGGGGTGACATAAAGGTGTGGAATAGTCCCCCTCAATGCATTGGTTTTCTATTCCCATGGAAACCATTGGGTTGTAGCAAGGTGCCACTATAAAATATTTGCTGCCTCATTGATTAGCAACATGTATGAAGTCTGCCATGCAGTGACTGCCTAATAGTCCTCTTCTTAACTCTAATACATGCAGGATATGTCACTCCATCATGGATGCCTTGTGTCCATTACAATAGCCTACATTGTTTCTCACCCTGCGAATCACTGTGGAAAGTTTCCAGTTCATGTAGTACAGTTGAAAGAGATTATATAAATTCCATGGCAATTATTGAAATTTACAGCTAAGTAAGGTGCCTTTCAGCTCTTTGAGTCCATGCTGACAACAGCTAGCCTATTCCCAGTGTTCAGCTCTGAGGGCTTCAGCCTAATGGCCCACAATGTAACCAAAGCCCTTTTTAATTGTTGCAAGGATTTTTGTGTCCACCACAATGCCATACAGTGCATGCCAACTCCTCACCAGCCTTCAGGTGGAAACATTTCCCTTCGACTCCCCTCTAAACTCTTTCAAGTAATGCCCAATGGTTATAAACTTCTCAACAAAGGGGAAAAGAGTAATTCTACCCACTATCCCTAGAGCACTCATAATTTTCCACACTTTAATCTGATCTCCCATCAGGTCCTCAGTTCCAAAGAAAGCAAACCCAACCCTAAGCAATCTTACACATGACTAAAATTCTCCAGTCTAGACATCATTCGATATTCTGACATCGGCATTTGATCCAAATGAATTCTCGGGTGTAGTGTTAAATCGGGAATAGTATCTTTCAATATTATTATTCTTCTAGGAATAACATTACAAATTAATTAAATTTAGGTCTGGTTTGTAGCACATACAGAACTGTATTTCTCCAAGGACTCAATTTGGAAATACCACAAATATTTTAAGACAACCGAGAAAAGAATTCCTTTTAAAATCTAAATATTTAAGGAATGGTGATTTGACATGTGCCAAAATCTGTCAATAGTTTAAAATAACATCAGCCTCCATTTATAAAGTGTCCTCGATGCAACAAACATCCCAAAGCACCTCCTCAGTGGAACTGTATCGAGCAGTTTTGATGACATGTCTCATAAGGTGGTTATTGAATAGATAACCAATACCTATGTTTCAAGGGGTGCCATAAAGAACCACAGAGAGATGGAGAGGCACAAATGCTTAGGACTTTGACAGATGAAGACCAAGCCCCCACAGTGTAGTGATTTAAAATTGGGGACATGCAAGAGGCCAGAAATGGAGATGGGCCGAGAACACGGTGGGTTGTAGTGCTGGATAAGTTGGAGACCCGTGACAGAGTAAGGCCATGGAGCTATTTGAAATTAAGGAGGAGAATTTTAGCGATCACAGGCCAGCAAACACTGGGCTGGTAGTTGATTAGGTCTTGTTACTAGTTAAAAAATGGCAGCAGGATTTCAAATGACATCATGGTCATGTGGAGGGTAGAAGATGGCAACCTACACAGGAGATCATTGGACCATTTAAGCCTGGTGGTAACAAAGACATGGTGAAGGGCTTCATCTGGAGACATGGTGAGGGAAGGCTAGAGTCAAGTGAGGTTATAGAGATGAAAATAAGAGGTCTCAGTAATGGAGCAGATATGCGGCTTGGAAGCTCACCTCCACATCAAACGTGGCACAAAATCTGTGAACAATCTAGTTCAGCCTCAGACAGTTGCATGGAGAGGGATGCACTTGTTTGACATCGCTCTTATCATAGAGTCAGCGTCATGCAGCATGGAAACAGGCCCTTTGGTCCAACCAGTCTATGCTGACCATGTTCCCAAACTAAACTAGTCCCACCTGCCGGGCTTAGCCCATATCCCTCCAAACCTTTGCTACTCATGTACTTCTCCAAATTGCTTTTACAAGTTGTAATTGTAACTGCATCTACCACTTCTTCTGACATTCATTCCACACACTATGTAAAAAAAGTTGCCCCTCATATCCCTTTTAAATCTTTCTCCTCTCATCTTAAAAATATGCCCCCCAGTTTAAATTCATCCACCCTAGGAAAACAATCTTTGCTATCACCTTATCTATGTCCCTCATGATTTTATAAACTTCTATACCGTCAGCCCTTGACTCCTGCACTCCAGTGGAAAAAGTCTCGGCCTATCCCACCTCTCCTTAGAACTCGTCTCTGGCAACATCATAATAAATCTTTTCTGAAAACTCCTTAATTTAAATCCTTCATTTATCTTTAATATCCTCCCTATAGCAAGGTAACCAGAACTGGACACAGTACTCCAGAAGAGGCCTCACCAGTGTCCTGTACATTCTCAACATAATGTCTGAATTCCTATATTCAAAGGACTAAGCAATGGAGGCAAGCATACTAAATGGCTTCTTAGCCACCTTATCTACCCATGATGCAAATTTCAAACCATGCAACTGAACCCCTAGTTCTCTCTGTTCTACAACACTGCCCAGGGCCGACCATTAATTTTATAATTTCTGACCTTGTTTGTCAGGTTAAACCACCACTAGTCATCTGTCTCTAATGAAAGAGTACCTCTATGGCCTGGTTGGATCATGGCAACATTATCTTTCACTTTACTGACCAGAGCCAAGTTTGCAGAATTCAGGTAGCCGGGCTCTCCATGAGATGATTTGGGGTTCGACCCCATTCTCATTTGATATTATCAGTTGGGAATAAGGCACACTTTTTTTTTCTGGTATCAACCACATTATCTTAGCAAGGGGTGAGGATGCTTGACCCGGTGATGGTTGAGAGAGTGTGGGGAGGGGGAAATGTAACCTCCCATTGCTGACAGTTCCTGCAGTGGCTTATCCACAGGCATTAATGGTATTGAGGGTCAAGTCATACTCTATGCGCTCAATCTCTGCTGACTAAGGAAAACATTCAAGGTATTAGAACGGCTGATAAGCCTCTTCAGCTGATCCCGTCACTTATTTGATCATGATAGATGGCAACCCAGATCCATCTGTTGTAGTTCACGGTCATTTAGCTTGGAAAGAGAAATAAGCAGGGAGACAAGTTCAAATAATTGATATTTTTTGAGGGTATAGAAGCAAAATAGTGGTAAGATAGTAAGGCAATACATTTTCATTGTAATTTCAGAAGGCTATTTGTTGACAATGAATTTTTTGGAGTTACCTTTTCTGTATATTGTGCTGGTGATTGTATTGAGCAGTCCCTTGTAAAACATTGAATCAGAGTCCTGCTGCTTAAAAGTGTTGAGAGTTTCACAAAGCTAACAAGCTAGAGTCACGTCTCTTGTGAGACTAATTATGCCTGCACATTACTCATGATTACCACTTCAGATTTTCAGTGTCAAAAGAACAATCCTGTCAACATTGGTGCTTTAACAAGAATTTTGCATATTTATTTTAAGAGAAATAGAGCTAATCGGTTAAATAATATACACAAATAGAAGAATTTATTTAATAAAATATGTGACTTGTGCTAAGTACTTGAGGAACGTAAAAGCAAGGTGCCCAAACTAAAATGAATAGTCTTTGACCCATGAGTGTAAAGCTCCCTCATATTTTTGTCCTATTTAATCATTGGTTGCTTGCACTATAATTTTCTGAAAACCATGATTAAAAGAATACTCAAATGACGTGATTTCTAACAGTTTAGATTAGAAATTCTTAGTTACTGATAAGCCCCAAGTGAACTAAGAAATCAATGTGCCTTCTGGTTTCAAAGTGTGGTTGACTAAAATATTGAATCATCCATTTATGAATTGACCTCAACTTTCTTGAAAGCTAAGATAGTGAGACAAGACACCCTAAGTTCAGGAAACATTTACACCACTGGGTCATTGCAATGCATGCAAGGAGCTAAACCTCCTAGAACACAGAGAACAGTGATCTTAAAAGATCTTAATGAATACCTGTCATCTCAAACTGATGTACTTTTCAGACCTGACCTGCAATGGATGGATTCCTATCTGTTTGTTTGCTGGCTGCTTTCGACACTGAATATATCTGGAGTTATCCTGGCAGGAAATGAGCTCTATAATGCATGGAAAAATATAACATCTCGCAGAAAATGACATTGTTTTAAAACGTAAATTTCTTTTGTTTAATGTCTTGCCTCCATTTAGAAGCACAGTGTAAACCTTATTACTCTGACTATTCCCCTGCTCGGCTTCTCATCCACAAAATGTGCACAAGCCATTATTTGGATTTGTTCATCACTGTAGTGATTGGGCTGAATGTAATCACCATGGCAATGGAACATTATCGGCAACCAAAGGTAAGAATGATTGTTTTCTCATCAAACTACAAACCCTAAAAATTGCCTCAGTCACAGTTATGAAGCTGACCACCCTCAGCTTCATAAAACTGACTGCTTTTAAAGTATTGGCAGGGAATATGACTGGAGCCAATAAATTGCAAGTCATCTTGAACATCAAAACATCTTTGGGACTGAAGAGCCTGCTGGTGTTGATCGCCTAAGTAGGTGATGCATCCAATCGGGCTTCAAGAGTTCATGGAACAAAACCATCCAATCGAGTGGTACTTCTGGCAAGCTGGTCACTCATATTGACTGCACTGAAGTTTAGTACTGGGTACTCACAACCACAGTGCAACTCTGACAGTCTGAGACATAATTGATTGTAAAACTGAATAAAATACAGTGAGCACATTTATTGAAAAACCACATTGTCAGCTCTCTTGTTTGTAGCAACACAATCCCAACTTTTGATAACTGACATGGTAGACTAACAGGATTCCTAAATAAATGGTAGCAATTATTTTGAAGGTGAAATCTATTGGAATATTAAGATTCTACCAATTGTGTAATATAATCATGACAAATTTTGAACACATAATTGGCTTCTTCTCTGGCCACTGTCGCCCAGTCAGAAGTATTTCTCAACTCCCAAATCTTGCTGTCTTCCAAAAGGATATTTTTGCAGCAATCCCGAATTGTCTAACAACTCCAATACTCACTATTCCATTATAACCGTTCCAATGGACTCACAAAGCCTTCTGTCACAGTAATAGTTACCAATATATCTTAGGAATCAACATAATATACTGGATTAAAATGTACACATTTGAACTGTAAATTTTAACAGGACAAAAACAGGTGAATTTCAAAACAAAATAAATTAGAAAAAAATATGAATTACCAAATTCAACAACAATTTTCAAAAGAGAAGAAAGGGATAATGTTACTAGGCAATGCGGAAAGAGCAGTATTAATTGAATAGCCATACCAAAGAACCAACAATGATGGAATGGTCCAAATGATCTCCCTCTACACTGTACCTTATAGCGTCAAACATCAGTTGGTATCCACAAAAAGGCAATTCTGTCATTGTTCTAAGGTAATACTTTACATGTAATCATAATCTCTAATGTTCACAGGTTCTGGATGAGGCTTTGAAGATCTGTAACTACATCTTCACGATTATCTTTGTCCTGGAGTCTGTATTCAAACTGGTTGCCTTTGGTTTTCGCCGATTCTTCAAGGATAGGTAAAATTCCATGACAGTACCAAAGTTGGGAGGTGCAGTGGGGAAGATGAATGCTTCACGCTTTCCTGAGTGATAGTTTATTTTAGTTGGTACAGAGGAGAAAAAGCCTTTATCTTTCAAGCCCTACTTAAATGGTGCATTCTCCAAATCCAGTGAAAGACTTGGATATGAAGGTATTGGTCCACCATTCTGAAGTGTACAAGACAACCCAGTTTGTATCATTCACCAGTTTTGCTGGTTTTCCTCCTGAATTACAAGAAACAGAGTCTGCTGACACCTGAAAGCAGGGGACACTCTGCACATGCTAATCAAGAAATGCACATGTGTACTGTTCCAGGTCAAACGTCATCTCGTGATTGGACGTGTGACGTCCTGGCAGTACCCCAACTCAGGTCCCAATCCCCCTCCCCTGCACCCCCCAACTAAGGTCCAATCCCCCTTCCTACCTCCCTACCCAACTCAGGTCCCAATCCCCCTCACCCCCCACCAACTCAGATCCCAATACCCCTCCCCTCCCCCCAACTCAGGTCCCAATCCCCTTCCCCCCTCCCTACCCAACTCAGGTCCCAATCCCCCTCCCCCCTACCAACTCAGATCCCAATACCCCTCCCCTCCCCCAACTTACGTCCTAATCCCCCTCCCCCCCACCCAATTCAGGCCCCAATCCCCTTCCCCACCCCCTACCCAACTCAGGTCCCAATCCCCCTCCCCCCCACCAACTCAGATCCCAATACCCCTCCCCTCCCCCCCAACTCATGTCCCAATCCCCCTTCCCCCCACCCAATTCAGGCCCCACTACCTCTCATCACCCCCCCCCACCCAACTCAGGTCCAATCCCCCTCCCTACCCCTTACCCAACTCAGGTCCCAATCCCCTTCCCCCCCCCTACCAACTCAGATCCCAATACCCCTCCCCTACCCCCAACTCATGTCCCAATCCCTCTCCCCCCCACACCAACTCAGGTCCCAATACCCCTCCACTTCCCCCCACCCAATTCAGTCCCAATCCCCCTCCACCCCTCCCCGACTCAAGTCCCAATCCCAATCCCCCTTCCCCTTCCCCCCCACACCTCAGGTCCCAATCCCCCTCACCCCCACCCATCTCAGGTCCCAATCCCCCTCCACCCCCTCACAACTCAGGTCCCAATCCCCCTCCACCCCCTCACAACTCAGGTCCCAATCCCCTTCCTGCCCCAACTCAGATCCCAATCCCCCTCCCTCCCCACCTGCTTGTGGATGGCCTTCAGTTGCAAAGAGTCAGGAGAGATCGGGAGATCCTGGTGAATTGGAGAGGGAAGGAAGAGTTTCCCACTCCAACTTCCCATCCTTCCACATCCCCATACTACAGGTCTCAATTACCTCACACAGCCCTCCCCCAGTTAGGCCCCACGTGCCTGTTCCACACCAGCCTTTCTCCCCAGGCCCAATCTCCCCACTGCTCCCCCTTCCGTCTCAGGTCCCAGTGTCCCTGCACCCCCACTGAAGTCCCAATGCCCTTGCCTCTACTCCCAACCCCATTCATGTCTCACTGTCCCTGCCCCCACCCCTGTATCTCCACTGAGAACCCAATACCCCTACCTCTACTCCCAATCCCATTCAGGTCCCAAAGCCTCTGCCTCTACTCCCAGCACCTCGCTCAGGTCCCAATACCCCTTCAACCTCCAATCAGGTCCCAATACCCCTGCCACCTCCCCCACCTACTGCTCTCTAGTCCCAATGCCCCGATCCCCCTTCCATTCAGGTGCCAACGCTTGTACACCCCCCCCCCACTCAGGTATCAATGCCCCTTCCACCCTCCATATCCTCCACATAGATCCTAATTCCCCCCACTACTCTCAGGCACCAATGCCTCTGCCCCACTCCCCCACTCAGGTCTCAATGCTCATTGCCCTGCCACATTCAGGTCCCAAAGCCCCTGCCCCTTCCTTCCCCTCTCCTACCCCAGATCCAATTCCACCCACCCCGCTCAGTTCTTAATTCCCCCACTCCTGTCGGGTCACAATGCCCCTTACCCACCCATTCAGGTCTCAATTCCCCTCCCGCCCCACACAACTCAGCTCCCAATTCCCATCCCCTTCCCCCCACCAAGTCAGGTCCCAATCCCCATCACCACCCCCAACTCAGGTCCCAATCACCCTGCACCCCTCCAACTCAGGTTCCAATCACCCTCCACCCCTGCAACTCAGGTGCCAATCACCATCCACCCCTCCAACTCAGGTCCCAATCCCCCTCCCCCTCTCCCCCAACTCAGGTCCCAATCCCCACCCCCCCCAACTCAGGTCCCAATCCCCCTCCCCACCCCCAACTCAAGTCCTAATCCCCAGATTCCCCCAAATCAGTTCCCAATTCCACCCAGTCCCCTCAGGTCCCAGAGCTTTACATTCCTGACCCCTACCCCAACTCAGGTTCCACATGACCCACCCCTCCCCCATCCTGCTTTCCCTTGGACCCTATCCCTGCCTAAGTTACAGCAATGTCCCCCAGAACTTTTTAAATGTGCACACACACTAGTGTCGGACAATGCAGTTATTATGAAAACATTTCTGCATTGTCCAGAGACACAGCAATCTGACATAGGGATGGCATGTTGCATCATGCCAGCTTCACCCATTCACTCTTCTGAGTCATAGACTCAGCAACACAGGTATATCGAGTACAACAGGTAATGAGTCCACTGGTTTCCAATTGGTTTGTAGTAACATTCAGGTCCCACATCATTGTAACGTCAAGTATGGAGCAGTTTAACTTCCCATAACCCAAAAGTTTTAATGAGGTGACAACAGCCTCGAAATATGGCGAATCGACTTTTCACAGTGTTCACAAGAAGGGTCACTGGACTTGAAATGTTTACTCTGCTTTCTTTCCAGAGGTGCTGCCAGGCCTAAGTTTCTCCAACAATTTCTAATTTTTTTCAGATTTCTAGCATCTATAGTTCTTTCTTTTACATTAGACTGTTAACAATAATGCCCCAGATATTTTCTAAACAACGTGTTCAGAGATATTATGACATAGCTCTGGAGCGGATGGGACTTGAAACCTGGCCTCCTAGTTTGGAGTGAGGGATACTATCACTGCACCACAAGCAGCGATGTGCTTCTGAAGCTTTATAAAGCTCTAGTTAGGCCCCATTTAGAATACTGTGTCCAATTTTGGGCCCCACACCTCAGGAAGGGCATACTAGCCCTGGAGCGTGTCCAGCGGAGATTCACATGGATGATCCCTGGAATGGTAGGTTTAACGTATGATGAACTGCTAAGGATCCTGGGATTGTACTCATTAGAGTTTAGAAGGTTGAGGGGAGATCTAATAGAAACTTACAAGATAATGAATGGCTTAGAAGGGGTGGACACTAGGAAGTTGTTTCCGTTAGGCGGGGAGACTAGGACCCGTGGGCACAGCCTTAAAATTAGAGGGGGTAAACTTTAAGCTGAAATGAGACAACACTTCTTCAGCCAGAGAGTGGTGGGCTTGTGGAATTCATTGCCACGGAGTGGATGCCGGGACATTGGATGCCTTCAAAGCAGAGATTGATAAATTCTTGATCTCACAAGGAATCAAGGGCTACGGGGAGAGTGCAGGGAAGTGGAGTTGAAATGCCCATCAGCCATGATTTAAATGGCGGAGTGGACTTGATGGGCCGAACGGCCTTACTTCCACTCCGATGTCTTATGGTCTTATGGTCTAACCCGTCAAATTTGGAGGAAATTTTAACATGAGTCTTTGTCTATGAAAAAGTGCTCAACCATCTAAACCATCAGACCGATCAAAGCCTCTTTATACTCTTGAAATCCCCTGTGTAACAGACTGTAATCAATTTAATATTGCATGTGGAAATTTGACAGCATTTAAAATTATTATTGATTGAATAAAACTCCTTTAGCCCTCAACGTGATGTTGCTAAGGTCGGAGATTAAAAAGCTCTCTTCTCAAACAGTCTGTTACCAGGGAGATCTGCATCTTACAACCATGAAGGAAATTTACAATATCTTTAATATTTTATCAGGCCCTGATGACACTAACTAGAGATATCAAACACCTAGGTGCTCGATATCATGATGCCCCATCACCCTGAAAAATGAAGACACAATCGACATGTTAAAATGAGTTTCTTTATCATTGTGCTTACCTACTGCTCTGTGAGTTTCAAATGCATGTTAGTTTTCCACATGGCCACAGGACAAAGGCAATTTTGCAAAGCCACTGTAGCTGCTAAGTTTTGAAGATTGCTCGTGATACCTCCTTTGTGGTTTATCTACAGATGGAACCAGCTTGACCTAGCTATTGTCCTGCTGTCCATTATGGGAATCACCCTTGAAGAGATCGAAGTGAATGCTTCCCTGCCAATCAACCCCACAATCATCAGAATCATGAGAGTTCTCCGCATTGCTAGAGGTCTGTAAAACCGGTATTAATTATTCACTGCAGTCGAAGTAAAACTCCTTTGGATGTAAAAATTCACATCCCTGGTGGTTTAGGACTGTGCTTTTAGAGATGAGGTAAGGTGAGAGTCGATGCAAAAATGAGGAATTGACTTTTACGTTCTGAGTTGTGATTCAGAATGCGCTGCCTGAAATGTTGGCAGAGACAGATTCAGTTTACAACTTTCATAAAGGAATTGGATGAATACTTGAAGGAGAACAAATTGCAGATCTTGGAGGGAAGAGGCATGGGAGTGTGGGTCTAATTGGACCCAGTTGGACTCAAAGAATCAGCCCAAGAGGAATAGACAAATAATTGCCAGTGCTGTATGATTGCGGATTAGGGTCAGACAATGCAGCAATGCCCCACCTGGTCTAAGTGGCACTCAGTCTGAGGCTGATTACATCACCTGGATGCTGAATCAATCTTTTCAAACTTTGTCACAGAATGAACAGGCACAGTTGATGTTAATGTTATAGATGATGGCCCAGCAATTCTGTACTAAACACCAGGGATAGTACATTAAGCTGGGACCTCCGTCTACTCCTTTGACACCAACCTCACCCTTCCAAATCGCAGGGTTAGTATCCATTAAATCCTGGAGACACCGAGGGATTATTGCTGTTGAGGATCCTTCCTCCAGGTCCCACAAGATTTGGGAGCACAGATTTGCATCAGAGATAATGGGAACTGCAGATGCTGGAGAATCCAAGATAACAAAGTGTGGAGCTGGATGAACACAGCAGGCCAAGCAGCATCTTGTGCTCCTAAGATGCTGCTTGGCCTGCTGTGTTCGTCTAGCTCCACACTTTGTTAGCACAGATATGCGACTCCCAGTGACCCAAGAATTGCCAGACAAAACTATTAGTCAATTATTGGCTATACTCATCGTCCATTTCCCAGAGTACTAGAAGACCATAGGGCTACTCACCAGCAGCTACCTCTCTCTGATGAGACAGTTTAACCTGAGGGTGAGCGGAGAGGTGGAGAAGGAGACTACTTCATGGTAACCTCAACCACTATGGGAATTGAACCCACGCTGTTGGGTGTCACTCAGCATTCCAGCCCGTACAGCCAATTGGGACTACAACCTATCTCCAGTAGTGACAATTGCTGGAGCGGTGTGGGGAGATGGTGACAGTGGGGGACTGAAGTGGTCAGGCAAAGGAGCAAGAAGGGGAGGAAGGGCAAGTAAATGCAAATGAAATGGGCAGGGAAGGTCTTGGGGGATGTCTGTAATGGGTTATGGGCCTTGTACAGTTGGTACGTCACTCCTTCCTTGCTGCCAGCTCAAACAGGAAACTCTGCCAAACGTCCCACCTGGCACCAACATCAGCCTACTGTGAGAAATTCTGGGAAAATGTGTACTCACACACCAACCTGTCCTAGTTCAGCCCCTGTCCCTCCCTTGGCTGAGCACCAACCCCATACCCTCTCACCACCCCTCACCACCAAGCCCAGCCTGAGTTCACATCTGTAGTCCCAGGGACCTGCTCCTTATGGCAAATCACCTTCCCAGCTGCTTCTTCAATCAGAGGCTGGCTCTTTCCCATACTTACAACTGATTGGTTCATTAGTCAGCCTATCAGTAGAAAATGAGGTGAGCAATAACTTGAGATTGGAGCAGGAGCTCCTCATGTTCTTTCTCTTGCCTATGTGTTTGACCTGGGTCTGTTTGGTCCTAGAGGAATGATGTTGCCTGATCCTAGGCTCCGGTGACAAGCGCTGTTTATACTCCCCTTTCCCAGACTCTGCCTTTAACAAATCCATGTTGGTTCTCTATCATTAATGTGTACTTTTCCAAATTATTGTTAATTTTGTCCCAGATTAGTGTTTCCAAAAGTTGTCCCACTACCAAGTTTAGAGACAAAAAATCTGCAGATATTAGAATCCAAGCCAGACAAACAGGAGGCTGGAAGAACACAGCAAGCCAGGCAGCATCTAGAGGAAAGGAGCATTCAATGTTTCAGGTATAACCCTTCTTCAGGGTCCCGAAGAAGGGTAATACCTGAAACATTGACCCCTCCTTTCCTCCAGATGCTGCCTGACTTGCTGTGTTCTTCCAGCCTCCTGTTTGTCCTCCACTAAGGTTAAGCTGACTGGCCTACAGTTGCTAGGTTTACCCTTTCATCCATTTTTAAACATAAGTATAACATTTGCAATTCTCCAGTCCTCTGGAACTACCCTGTGTGTAAGGAAGATTGGAAGATGCCAGTTCCTCTGCAATTTCCACACTTATTTCCTCAGCCTCCTTGGATGCAATCCATGTGATACTGTTGACTTAGCAATAATTAACACCTCCTCTTTATCAAACTTTAACCCATCTAGTATTTTGACAATGTCTTCTTTCACTATGACTTCAGCGGTGTCTCCTTCTATAAAAGGACAGATGCAAAGTATTCATTTAATATCTCAGCCTCCTTGTCTAGCTTCCCTTTTTGGTCTTCCCACCCCACCACCTTCACTTCCTACCTTTTGATTATTGGAAAGACTCTGAAGGACTTTGGTGTTCCTTTCTACCTTGGCTGCCAGTGTCACCTCATACTGTCTCCCTGCCTCCCTTACTTCCTTTACCACGTCTCTTCTGAGCTTGCTGTATTCATGTTAGTTTGGTCTGTTCATTTAGAACAATGTTGAGTACTGAATAAAGATAGAATTCCCAATACGGCCAGCTCCAAACAGGCATGAAGAAGTAGCTTGCCTTGAATTAAAGCGGGATGTCATTAACCTGTCCAAGGGTCTTGCATTGGCATCAAATGAGGCCTTTAACTGAATTATTTAAAGTGAAACATTATTAGAAGGTGCAATGTGTTGCTTGGGACGAAAGAGCAAATTGTCAGGAAATATTTGAGACATTATGTTTTTGTACCATTTATAACTGTTACTTATATCCCCAACAAGTTCTCAAGCTCTTGAAGATGGCAGTGGGAATGAGAGCATTGCTGAACACTGTAATCCAGGCTCTACCACAGGTAAGCACGATGCTGTAATTTCACAGCTTCAGACATGTCAGTAGGTGGTATATTGTGTAGAATGTGTGGTCAGTGTGCTTCCAACATAACTGACCCAGTGTTATGACTCTGAAACAGATACATGCTCAATCCTACAGGGCAACATTGACACAATCCGGCGGCAGTGTTTATGCGAGGGCTATTGTTGGAGCACTAACATCTCAAAGTGTCATTAAATTGACATTTAACACTGGACGCAGAAACTGAAAGCTACCACACAGTGGCACTGAACATCCATTTAATATTGAGACTCAAAACTGGCACACAATGTCACTGAACACCCATTTAATACTGAAACTCAAAACTGGCACACACTGGCACTGAACACCCATTCAATACTGAAACTCAATTCTGGCACACACTGGCACTGAACACCCATTTAATACTGAAAATCAATGCTGGCACACACTGGCACTGAACACCCATTCAATACTGAGACTCAATACTGGCACACACTGGCACTGAACACCCATTCAATACTGAGACTCAATATTGGCACTGAACACCCACTCAATACTGAGACTCAATGCTGGCACACACTGGCTCTGAACACCCATTCAATGCTGAAACTCAATACTGGCACTGAACACTCATTCAATACCGAGACTCAATGCCGGCACTGAACACCCATTCAATACTAAAACTCAATGCTGGCACACACTGGCACTGAACACCCATTTAATACTGAAAATCAATGCGGGCACACACTGGCACTGAACACACATTCAAGACTGAAACTCAATGCTGGCACACACTGGCACTGAACACCCATTCAATACTGAAACTCAATACTGGCACTGAACACCCATTCAATACAGAGAGTCAATGATGGCACACACTGGCACTGAACACCCATTCAATACAGAAACTCAATACTGGCACTGAACAAACATTCAATACTGAGACTCAATGCTGGCGCACACTGGCACTGAATACACATTGAATACAGAAACTCAATGCTGGCAAACACTGGCATTGAACACCCACTCAATATGGAAACTCAATACTGGCACACACTGGCATTGAACACCCATTCAATACGGAAATTCAATACTGGCACACACTGGCATTGAACACCCATTCAATACTGAGACTCAGTACTGGCACAAACTGGCATTGAACACGCATTCAATACTAAAACTCAATGCTCGCACACACTGGCACTGAACACCTGTTCAATACTAAAACTCAATGCTGGCACACACTGTCACTGACCACCCATTCAATACGGAAAATCAACACCGTAACCCACTGGCATTGAACACCCATTCAATACTGAGACTCAATACTGGCACTGAACACCCATTCAATACTGAGACTCAATACTGGCACACACTGGCACTGAACACTCATTCAATACTGAGACTCAGTGCTGGCACTGAACACCCATTCAATACTGAGACTCAGTACTGGCACACACTGGCACTGAACACTCATTCAATACTGAGATTCAACGCTGGCACTGAACACCCATTCAATATTGAGACTCAATGCTGGCACTCACTGGCACTGAACACGCATACAATACTGAGACTCAATGCTGGCACTGAACACCCATTCAATACTTAGGCTCAATACCTGCACACGCTGGCACTGAACGTCCATTCAATACTGAAACTCAATGCTGGCACACACTGGCATTGAACACCCATTCAATACTGAGACTCAATGCTGGCTCTGAACACCCAGTCAAGACTGAGACTCAATACTGGCACACACTGGCACTGAACACTCATTCAATACTGAGACTCAATGCTGGCACTTAACACCCATTCAATACTGAGACTCAATACTGGCACACACTGGCACTGAACACTCATTCAATACTGAGACTCAATGCTGGCACTCACTGGCACTGAACACTCATTCAATACTGAGACTCAATGCTGGCACTGAACACCCATTCAATACTGAGACTCAATACTGGCACTCACCGGCACTGAGCACTCATTCAATACTGAGACTCAATGCTGGCACTGAACACTCATTCAATACTGAGACTCAATGCTGGCACTGAACACCCATTCAATCTTGAGACTCAATGCTGGCACTGAACACCCATTCAATACTGAAACTCAATGCTGGCACTGAACGTCCATTCAATACTGAGACTCAATGCTGGCTCAGAACACCCATTCAGTGCTGAGACTCAATGCTGGCACTGAACACCCATTCAATATTGAGACTCAATGCTGGCACTCGCTGGCACTGAACACACATTTAATACTGAAACTCAATACTGGCACTGAACACCCATTCAATACTGATACTCAATGCTGGCACACACTGGCATTGAACACCCATTCAATACTCAAACTCAATACTGGCACTGAACACCCATTCAATACTGAGACTCATACTGGCACACACTGGCACTGAACACCCATTCAATACTGAAACTCAATGCTGGCACTGAACACCCATTCAATACTGAAACTCAATGCTGGCACACACTGGCATTGAACACCCATTCAATACTGAAACTCAATGCTGGCACTGAACACCCATTCAATACTGAAACTCAATGCTGGCACACACAGGCACTGAACACCCATTCAATCTTGAAACTCAATGCTAGGACTCACTGGCACTGAACACCCATTCAATACTGAAACTCAATACTGGCACTGAACACCCATTCAATACAGAGACTCAATGCTGGCACACACTGGCACTGAACACCCATATAATACTGAAACTTAATGCTGGCACACACGGGCATTCAACACTCATTCAATACTGAAACTCAATACTGGCACACACTGGCATTCAACACCCATTCAATATGGAAACTCAATACTGGCACACAGTGGCGTTGAACACCCATTCAATACTGAGACTCAATACTGGCACTGCACACCCATTCAATACTGAGACTCAATGCTAGCACACACTGGCACTGAACACCCATTCAATACTGAAACTGAATTCTGGCACTGAACACCCATTCAATACTGAGACTCATACTGGCACACACTGGCACTGAACACCCATTCAATACTGAGACTCAATGCTGGCACACACTGGCATTGAACACAGAATCAAAACTGAGACTCAATGCTGGCACTGAACACCCATTCAATACTGAGACTCAATGCTGGCACTGAACACCCATTCAATATTGAGGCACAATGCTGGCACTCACTGGCATTGAACACCCATTCAATACTGAGACTCAATGCTGGCACTCACTGGCACTGAACACTCATTCAAAACTGATACACAATGCTGGCAGACACTGGCACTGAACACCCATTCAATACTAAAACTCAATGCTGGCACTGAACGCCCATTCAATACTGAGACTCAATGCTGGCTCTGAACACCCATTCAGTGCTGAGACTCAATGCTGGCACTGAACACCCATTCAATATTGAGACTCAATGCTGGCACTCGCTGGCACTGAACACACATTTAATACTGAAACTCAATGCTGGCACTGAACACCCATTCAATACTGATACTCAATGCTGGCACACACTGGCATTGAACACCCATTCAATGCTGAAACTCAATACTGGCACTGAACACCCATTCAATACTGAGACTCATACTGGCACACACTGGCACTGAACACCCATTCAATACTGAGACTCAATGCTGGCACACACTGGCACTGAACACACAATCAAAACTGAGACTCAATGCTGGCACACACTGGCACTGAACACACAATCAAAACTGAGACTCAATGCTGGCACACGCTGCCATTCAATACAGAGACTCAATGCTGGCACACACTGGCACTGAACACCCATATAATACTGAAACATAATGCTGGATCACACGGGCATTGAACACTCATTCAATACTGAAACTCAATACTGGCACACACTGGAATTGAACACCCATTCAATATGGAAACTCAATACTGGCACACACTGGCGTTGAACACCCATTCAATACTGAGACTCAATACTGGCACTGAACACCCATTCAATACTGAAACTGAATTCTGGCACTGAACACCCATTCAATACTGAGACTCATACTGGCACACACTGGCACTGAACACCCATTCAATACTGAGACTCAATGCTGGCACACACTGGCACTGAACACACAATCAAAACTGAGACTCAATGCTGGCACTGAACACCCATTCAATACTGAGATTCAATGCTGGCACTGAACACCCATTCAATATTGAGGCACAATGCTGGCACTCACTGGCACTGAACACCCATTCAATACTGAGACTCAATGCTGGCACTCACTGGCACTGAACACTCATTCAAAACAGATACACAATGCTGGCAGACACTGGCATTGAACACCCATTCAATACTGAAACTCAATGCTGGCACACACAGGCACTGAACACCCATTCACCACTGAAACTCAATTCTGGCACTCACTGGCACTGAACACGCATTCAATGCTGAAACTCAATACTGGCACTGAACACCCATTCAATACTGAGACTCAATACTGGCACACACTGGCACTGAACACCCATAAAATACTGCAACTCAATGCTGGCACACACTGGCACTGAACACCCATATAATACTGAAACTTAATGCTGGCACACACGGGCATTGAACACATTCAATACTGAAAATCAATACTGGCACACACTGGCATTGAACACCCATTCAACATGGAAACTCAATACTGGCACACACTGGCGTTGAACACCCATTCAATACTGAGACTCAATACTGGCACTGAACACCCATTCAATACTGAGACTCAATGCTAGCACACACTGGCACTGAACACCCATTCAATACTGAGACTCAATGCTGGCACACACTAGCACTGAACACACAATCAAAACTGAGACTCAATGCTGGCACTGAACACCCATTCAATACTGAGACTCAATGCTGGCACTGAACACCCATTCAATATTGAGGCACAATGCTGGCACTCACTGGCACTGAACACCCATTCAATACTGAGACTCAATGCTGGCACTCACTGGCTCTGAACACTCATTCAAAACTGATACACAATGCTGGCAGACACTGGCATTGAACACCCATTCAATACTGAAACTCAATGCTGGCACTGAACACCCATTCAATACTGAAACTCAATGCTGGCACTCACTGGCACTGAACACGCATTCAATGCTGAAACTCAATACTGGCACTGAACACCCATTCAATACTGAGACTCAATACTGGCACACACTGGCACTGAACACCCATAAAATACTGAAACGTAATGCTGGCACACACTGGCATTGAACACTCATTCAATACTGCAACTCAATACTGGCACACACTGGCATTGAACACCCATTCAATACTGAAACTCAATACTGGCACTGAACACCCATACAATACTGAGACTCAATACTGGCACTGAACACCCATTCAATACTGAGACTCAATGCTGGCACTCACTGGCACTAAACACACATTCAATACTGAAACTCAATACCTGCACACACTGGCACTGAACATCCATTCAATACTGAAACTCAATGCTGGCACAGAACACCCATTCAATACTGAGACCCAATTCTGGCACACACTGGCATTGAACACTCATTCAAAACTGATACACAATTCTGGCAGACACTGGCATTGAACACCCATTCAATACTGAAACTCAATGCTGGCACTGAACACCCATTCAATACTAAAACTCAATGCTGGCACACACAGGCACTGAACACCCATTCAACACTGAAACTCAATGCTGGCACTCACTGGCACTGAACACACATTCAATGCTGAAACTCAATACTGGCACTGAACACCCATTCAATACTGAGACTCAATACTGGCACACACTGGCACTGAACACCCATAAAATACTGAAAATTAATGCTGGCACACACTGGCATTGAACACTCATTCAATACTGCAACTCAATACTGGCACACACTGGCATTGAACACCCATTCAATACTAAAACTCAATACTGGCACTGAACACCCATTGAATACTGAGACTCAATACTGGCACTGAACACCCATTCAATACTGAGACTCAATGCTGGCACTCACTGGCACTAAACACCCATTCAATACTGAAACTCAATACCTGCACACACTGGCACTGAACATCCATTCAATACTGAAACTCAATGCTGGCTCTGAACACCCACTCAATACTGAGACTCAATGCTGGCACTGAACACCCAATCAATGCTGAGACTCAATGCTGGCACACACTGGCACTGAACACCCATTCAATACTGAGATTCAGTGGTGGCACTGAACACCCATCCAATACTGAAACTCAATGCTGGCACACACTGGCATTGAACACCCATTCAATACTCAGACTCAATGCTGGCTCTGAAGACCCACTCAATACTGAGACTCAATGCGGGCACTGATCACCCATTCAATATTGAAACTCAATGCTGGCTCTGAACACCCACTCAATACACAGACTCAATGCTGGCACACACTGGCACTGAACACCCATTCAATACTGAAAATCAATACTGGCACATACTGGCAATGAACACCCATTCAGTACTGAGGATCAAGGCTGGCACTGAACACCCATTCAATACTGAAACTCAATTATCGCACAAACTGGCACTGAACACCCATTCAATTCTGAAACTCAATGCTGGCACACACAGGCACTGAACACCCATTCAATCTTGAAACTCAATGCTGGCACACACTGGCACTGAACACCCATTCAATACTGAGAATCAATACTGACACTGAACACCCATTCAATACAGAGACTCAATGCTGGCACACACTGGCACTGAACACCCATTCAATACTGAAACTCAATACTGGCACATACTGGCAATGAACACCCATTCAATACTGAGACTCAAGGCTGGCACTGAATACCCATTCAATACTGAAACTCAATTATCGCACAAACTGGCACTGAACACCCATTCAATACTGAGACTCAATTCTGGCACACACTGGCACTGAACACGCATTCAATACGGAAACTCAATACTGGCACACACTGGCACTGAACACCCATTCAACACTGAGACTCAATGCTGGCACACACTGGCACCGAACACCCATTCAATACTGAGACTCAATTCTGGCACACACTGGCACTGAACATCCATTCAATACTGAGACTCAATGCTGGCCCACACTGGCACTGAACACCCATTTAATACTGAAAATCAATGCTGGCACATACTGGCACTGAACACCCATTCAATACTGAAACTCAATACTGGCACTGAACACCCATTCAATACTGAGACTCAATGCTGGCACACAGTGGCACTGAACACACATTCAATACTGAGACTCAATACTGACACTGAACACCCATTCAATACAGAGACTCAATGCTGGCACACACTGGCACTGAACACCCATTCAATACTGAGACTCAAGACTGGCACACACTGGCACTGAACACCCATTCAATACTGAGACTCAATACTGGCACTGAACACCCACTCAATACTGAGACTCAATGCTGGCACACACTGGCTCTGAACACCCATTCAATGCTGAAACTCAATACTGGCACTGAACACTCATTCAATACTGAGACTCAATGCCGGCACACACTGGCACTGAACACCCATTCAATACTGAAACTCAATGCTGGCACACACTGGCACTGAACACCCATTCAATACTGAGACTCAATGCTGGCACACACTGGCACTGAACACCCATTTAATACTGAAAATCAATGCGGGCACTGAACACCCATTCAATACTGAAACTCAATGCTGGCACACACTGGCACTGAACACCCATTCAATACTGAAACGCAATACTGGCACTGAACACCCATTCAATACTGAGACTCAATGCTGGCACACACTAGCACTGAACACCCATTCAATATTGAAACTCAATATTGGCACTGAACAACCATTCAATACTGAGACTCAATGCTGGCACACACTGTCACTGAATACACATTGCATACGGAAACTCAACGGTGGCACACACTGGCATTGAACACCCATTCAATATGGAAACTCAATACTCGCTCACACTGGCATTGAACACCCATTCAATACGGAAATTCAATACTGGCACATACTGGCACTGAACACCCATTCAATACTGAAACTCAATACTGGCACTGAACACCCATTCAATACTGAGACTCAATGCTGGCACACAGTGGCACTGAACACACATTCAATACTGAGACTAAATACTGACACTGAACACCCATTCAATACAGAGACTCAATGCTGGCACACACTGGCACTGAACACCCATTCAATACTGAGACTCAAGACTGGCACACACTGGCACTGAACACCCATTCAATACTGAGACTCAATACTGGCACTGAACACCCACACAATACTGAGACTCAATGCTGGCACACACTGGCTCTGAACACCCATTCAATGCTGAAACTCAATACTGGCACTGAACACTCATTCAATACTGAGACTCAATGCCGGCACACACTGGCACTGAACACCCATTCAATACTGAAACTCAATGCTGGCACACACTGGCACTGAACACCCATTCAATACTGAGACTCAATGCTGGCACACACTGGCACTGAACACCCATTTAATACTGAAAATCAATGCGGGCACTGAACACCCATTCAATACTGAAACTCAATGCTGGCACACACTGGCACTGAACACCCATTCAATACTGAAACGCAATACTGGCACTGAACACCCATTCAATACTGAGACTCAATGCTGGCACACACTAGCACTGAACACCCATTCAATATTGAAACTCAATATTGGCACTGAACAACCATTCAATACTGAGACTCAATGCTGGCACACACTGGCACTGAATACACATTGCATACGGAAACTCAACGGTGGCACACACTGGCATTGAACACCCATTCAATATGGAAACTCAATACTCGCTCACACTGGCATTGAACACCCATTCAATACGGAAATTCAATACTGGCACACACTGGCATTGAACACCCATTCAATACTGTCACTCAGTACTGGCACAAACTGGCATTGAACACGCATTCAATACTAAAACTCAATGGTCGCACACACTCACTGAACACCCATTCAAAACGGAAACTCAATTCCGTAACCTACTCGCATTGAACACCCATTCAATACTGAGACTCAATACTGGCACTGAACACCCATTCAATACTGAGACTCACTGCTGGCACTGAACACCCATTCAATACTTAGGCTCAATACCTGCACACACTGGCACTGAACGTCCATTCAATACTGAAACTCAATGCTGGCACACACTGGCATTGAACACCCATTCAATACTGAGACTCAATGCTGGCTCTGAACACCCAGTTAATACTGAGACTCAATACTAGCACACACTGGCACTGAACACTCATTCAATACTGAGACTCAATGCTGGCACTGAACACCCATTCAATACTGAGACTCAATACTGGCACACACTGGTACTGAACACTCATTCAATACTGAGACTCAATGCTGGCACTCACTGGCACTGAACACTCATTCAATACTGAGACTCAATGCTGGCACTGAACACCCATTCAATACTGGGACTCAATGCTGGCACTCAACATTCATTCAATACTGAGACTCAATGCTGGCACTGAATACCCATTCAATCTTGAGACTCAATGCTGGCACTCACTGGCACTGAACACCCATTCAATACTGATACTCAATGCTGGCACACACTGGCATTGAACACCCATTCAATACTGAAACTCATTGCTGGCACACACAGGCACTGAACACCCATTCAATCTTGAAACTCAATGCTGGGACTCACTGGCACTGAACACCCATTCAATACTGAAACTCAATACTGGCACTGAACACCCATTCAATACTGAGACTCAATAATGGCACACACTGGCAGTAAACACCCATTCAATACTGAGACTCAACGCTGGCACTGAACACACATTCAATATTGAGGCACAATGCTGGCACTTACTGGCACTGAACACCCATTCAATACTGAGACTCAATGCTGGCACTCAATGGCACTGAACACTCATTCAAAACTGATACACAATGCTGGCAGACACTGGCATTGAACGCCCATTCAATACTGAAACTCAATGCTGGCACTGATCACCCATTCAATACTGAAACTCAATGCTAGCACACACAGGCACTGAACACCCATTCAACACTGAAACTCAATGCTGGCACTCACTGGCACTGAACACGCATTCAATGCTGAAACTCAATACTGGCACTGAACACCCATTCAATACTGAGACTCAATACTGGCACTGAACACCCATTCAATACTGAGACTCAATGCTGGCACTCACTGGCACTAAACACCCATTCAATACTGAAACTCAATACCTGCACACACTGGCACTGAACATCCATTCAATACTGAAACTCAATGCTGGCACTGAACACCCATTCAATACTGAGACTCAATACTGGCACTGAACACCCATTCAATACTGAGACTCAATGCTGGCACTCACTGGCACTAAACACCCATTCAATACTGAAACTCAATGCTGGCTCTGAACACCCACTCAATACTGAGACTCAATGCTGGCACTGAACACCCAATCAATGCTGAGACTCAATGCTGGCACACACTGGCACTGAACACCCATTCAATACTGAGATTCAGTGGTGGCACTGAACACCCATCCAATACTGAAACTCAATGCTGGCACACACTGGCATTGAACACCCATTCAATACTCAGACTCAATGCTGGCTCTGAAGACCCACTCAATACTGAGACTCAATGCTGGCACTGATCACCCATTCAATACTGAGAATCAATACTGACACTGAACACCCATTCAATACAGAGACTCAATGCTGGCACACACTGGCACTGAACACCCATTCAATACTGAAACTCAATACTGGCACATACTGGCAATGAACACCCATTCAATACTGAGACTCAAGGCTGGCACTGAATACCCATTCAATACTGAAACTCAATTATCGCACAAACTGGCACTGAACACCCATTCAATACTGAGACTCAATTCTGGCACACACTGGCACTGAACACGCATTCAATACGGAAACTCAATACTGGCACACACTGGCACTGAACACCCATTCAATACTGAGACTCAATGCTGGCACACACTGGCACTGAACACCCATTCAATACTGAGACTCAATTCTGGCACACACTGGCACTGAACATCCATTCAATACTGAGACTCAATGCTGGCACACACTGGCACTGAACACCCATTTAAGACTGAAAATCAATGCTGGCACATACTGGCACTGAACACCCATTCAATACTGAAACTCAATACTGGCACTGAACACCCATTCAATACTGAGACTCAATGCTGGCACACAGTGGCACTGAACACACATTCAATACTGAGACTCAATACTGACACTGAACACCCATTCAATGCAGAGACTCAATGCTGGCACACACTGGCACTGAACACCCATTCAATACTGAGACTCAAGACTGGCACACACTGGCACTGAACACCCATTCAATACTGAGACTCAATACTGGCACTGAACACCCACTCAATACTGAGACTCAATACTGGCACTGAACACCCATTCAATACTGAGACTCACTGCTGGCACTGAACACCCATTCAATACTTAGGCTCAATACCTGCACACACTGGCACTGAACGTCCATTCAATACTGAAACTCAATGCTGGCACACACTGGCATTGAACACCCATTCAATACTGAGACTCAATGCTGGCTCTGAACACCCAGTTAATACTGAGACTCAATACTGGCACACACTGGCACTGAACACTCATTCAATACTGAGACTCAATGCTGGCACTGAACACCCATTCAATACTGAGACTCAATACTGGCACACACTGGTACTGAACACTCATTCAATACTGAGACTCAATGCTGGCACTCACTGGCACTGAACACTCATTCAATACTGAGACTCAATGCTGGCACTGAACACCCATTCAATACTGGGACTCAATGCTGGCACTCAACACTCATTCAATACTGAGACTCAATGCTGGCACTGAATACCCATTCAATCTTGAGACTCAATGCTGGCACTCACTGGCACTGAACACCCATTAAATACTGATACTCAATGCTGGCACACACTGGCATTGAACACCCATTCAATACTGAAACTCAATGCTGGCACACACAGGCACTGAACACCCATTCAATCTTGAAACTCAATGCTGGGACTCACTGGCACTGAACACCCATTCAATACTGAGACTCAATACTGGCACTGAACACCCATTCAATACTGAGACTCAATAATGGCACACACTGGCACTGAACACCCATTCCATACTGAGACTCAATGCTGGCACTGAACACCCATTCAATATTGAGGCACAATGCTGGCACTTACTGGCACTGAACACCCATTCAATACTGAGACTCAATGCTGGCACTCACTGGCACTGAACACTCATTCAAAACTGATACACAATGCTGGCAGACACTGGCATTGAACGCCCATTCAAAACTGAAACTCAATGCTGGCACTGATCACCCATTCAACACTGAAACTCAATGCTGGCACTCACTGGCACTGAACACGCATTCAATGCTGAAACTCAATACTGGCACTGAACACCCATTCAATACTGAGACTCAATACTGGCACTGAACACCCATTCAATACTGAGACTCAATGCTGGCACTCACTGGCACTAAACACCCATTCAATACTGAAACTCAATACCTGCACACACTGGCACTGAACATCCATTCAATACTGAAACTCAATGCTGGCACTGAACACCCATTCAATACTGAGACTCAATACTGGCACTGAACACCCATTCAATACTGAGACTCAATGCTGGCACTCACTGGCACTAAACACCCATTCAATACTGAAACTCAATACCTGCACACACTGGCACTGAACATCCATTCAATACTGAAACTCAATGCTGGCTCTGAACACCCACTCAATACTGAGACTCAATGCTGGCACTGAACACCCAATCAATGCTGAGACTCAATGCTGGCACACACTGGCACTGAACACCCATTCAATACTGAGATTCAGTGGTGGCACTGAACACCCATCCAATACTGAAACTCAATGCTGGCACACACTGGCATTGAACACCCATTCAATACTCAGACTCAATGCTGGCTCTGAAGACCCACTCAATACTGAGACTCAATGCTGGCACTGATCACCCATTCAATATTGAAACTCAATGCTGGCTCTGAACACCCACTCAATACAGAGACTCAATGCTGGCACACACTGGCACTGAACACCCATTCAACACTGAAACTCAATACTGGCACATACTGGCAATGAACACCCATTCAGTACTGAGACTCAAGGCTGGCACTGAACACCCATTCAATACTGAAACTCAATTATCGCACAAACTGGCACTGAACACCCATTCAATACTGAAACTCAATGCTGGCACACACAGGCAATGAACACCCATTCAATCTTGAAACTCAATGCTGGCACACACTGGCACTGAACACCCATTCAATACTGAGAATCAATACTGACACTGAACACCCATTCAATACAGAGACTCAATGCTGGCACACACTGGCACTGAACACCCATTCAATACTGAAACTCAATACTGGCACATACTGGCAATGAACACCCATTCAATACTGAGACTCAAGGCTGGCACTGAATACCCATTCAATACTGAAACTCAATTATCGCACAAACTGGCACTGAACACCCATTCAATACTGAGACTCAATTCTGGCACACACTGGCACTGAACACGCATTCAATACGGAAACTCAATACTGGCACACACTGGCACTGAGCACCCATTCAATACTGAGACTCAATGCTGGCACACACTGGCACTGAACACCCATTCAATACTGAGACTCAATTCTGGCACACACTGGCACTGAACATCCATTCAATACTGAGACTCAATGCTGGCACACACTGGCACTGAACACCCATTTAATACTGAAAATCAATGCTGGCACATACTGGCACTGAACACCCATTCAATACTGAAACTCAATACTGGCACTGAACACCCATTCAATACTGAGACTCAATGCTGGCACACAGTGGCACTGAACACACATTCAATACTGAGACTCAATACTGACACTGAACACCCATTCAATACAGAGACTCAATGCTGGCACACACTGGCACTGAACACCCATTCAATACTGAGACTCAATTCTGGCACACACTGGCACTGAACACGCATTCAATACGGAAACTCAATACTGGCACACACTGGCACTGAACACCCATTCAATACTGAGACTCAATGCTGGCACACACTGGCACTGAACACCCATTCAATACTGAGACTCAATTCTGGCACACACTGGCACTGAACATCCATTCAATACTGAGACTCAATGCTGGCACACACTGGCACTGAACACCCATTTAAGACTGAAAATCAATGCTGGCACATACTGGCACTGAACACCCATTCAATACTGAAACTCAATACTGGCACTGAACACCCATTCAATACTGAGACTCAATGCTGGCACACAGTGGCACTGAACACACATTCAATACTGAGACTCAATACTGACACTGAACACCCATTCAATGCAGAGACTCAATGCTGGCACACACTGGCACTGAACACCCATTCAATACTGAGACTCAAGACTGGCACACACTGGCACTGAACACCCATTCAATACTGAGACTCAATACTGGCACTGAACACCCACTCAATACTGAGACTCAATACTGGCACTGAACACCCATTCAATACTGAGACTCACTGCTGGCACTGAACACCCATTCAATACTTAGGCTCAATACCTGCACACACTGGCACTGAACGTCCATTCAATACTGAAACTCAATGCTGGCACACACTGGCATTGAACACCCATTCAATACTGAGACTCAATGCTGGCTCTGAACACCCAGTTAATACTGAGACTCAATACTGGCACACACTGGCACTGAACACTCATTCAATACTGAGACTCAATGCTGGCACTGAACACCCATTCAATACTGAGACTCAATACTGGCACACACTGGTACTGAACACTCATTCAATACTGAGACTCAATGCTGGCACTCACTGGCACTGAACACTCATTCAATACTGAGACTCAGTGCTGGCACTGAACACCCATTCAATACTGGGACTCAATGCTGGCACTCAACACTCATTCAATACTGAGACTCAATGCTGGCACTGAATACCCATTCAATCTTGAGACTCAATGCTGGCACTCACTGGCACTGAACACCCATTAAATACTGATACTCAATGCTGGCACACACTGGCATTGAACACCCATTCAATACTGAAACTCAATGCTGGCACACACAGGCACTGAACACCCATTCAATCTTGAAACTCAATGCTGGGACTCACTGGCACTGAACACCCATTCAATACTGAAACTCAATACTGGCACTGAACACCCATTCAATACTGAGACTCAATAATGGCACACACTGGCACTGAACACCCATTCCATACTGAGACTCAATGCTGGCACTGAACACCCATTCAATATTGAGGCACAATGCTGGCACTTACTGGCACTGAACACCCATTCAATACTGAGACTCAATGCTGGCACTCACTGGCACTGAACACTCATTCAAAACTGATACACAATGCTGGCAGACACTGGCATTGAACGCCCATTCAAAACTGAAACTCAATGCTGGCACTGATCACCCATTCAACACTGAAACTCAATGCTGGCACTCACTGGCACTGAACACGCATTCAATGCTGAAACTCAATACTGGCACTGAACACCCATTCAATACTGAGACTCAATACTGGCACTGAACACCCATTCAATACTGAGACTCAATGCTGGCACTCACTGGCACTAAACACCCATTCAATACTGAAACTCAATACCTGCACACACTGGCACTGAACATCCATTCAATACTGAAACTCAATGCTGGCACTGAACACCCATTCAATACTGAGACTCAATACTGGCACTGAACACCCATTCAATACTGAGACTCAATGCTGGCACTCACTGGCACTAAACACCCATTCAATACTGAAACTCAATACCTGCACACACTGGCACTGAACATCCATTCAATACTGAAACTCAATGCTGGCTCTGAACACCCACTCAATACTGAGACTCAATGCTGGCACTGAACACCCAATCAATGCTGAGACTCAATGCTGGCACACACTGGCACTGAACACCCATTCAATACTGAGATTCAGTGGTGGCACTGAACACCCATCCAATACTGAAACTCAATGCTGGCACACACTGGCATTGAACACCCATTCAATACTCAGACTCAATGCTGGCTCTGAAGACCCACTCAATACTGAGACTCAATGCTGGCACTGATCACCCATTCAATATTGAAACTCAATGCTGGCTCTGAACACCCACTCAATACAGAGACTCAATGCTGGCACACACTGGCACTGAACACCCATTCAACACTGAAACTCAATACTGGCACATACTGGCAATGAACACCCATTCAGTACTGAGACTCAAGGCTGGCACTGAACACCCATTCAATACTGAAACTCAATTATCGCACAAACTGGCACTGAACACCCATTCAATACTGAAACTCAATGCTGGCACACACAGGCAATGAACACCCATTCAATCTTGAAACTCAATGCTGGCACACACTGGCACTGAACACCCATTCAATACTGAGAATCAATACTGACACTGAACACCCATTCAATACAGAGACTCAATGCTGGCACACACTGGCACTGAACACCCATTCAATACTGAAACTCAATACTGGCACATACTGGCAATGAACACCCATTCAATACTGAGACTCAAGGCTGGCACTGAATACCCATTCAATACTGAAACTCAATTATCGCACAAACTGGCACTGAACACCCATTCAATACTGAGACTCAATTCTGGCACACACTGGCACTGAACACGCATTCAATACGGAAACTCAATACTGGCACACACTGGCACTGAGCACCCATTCAATACTGAGACTCAATGCTGGCACACACTGGCACTGAACACCCATTCAATACTGAGACTCAATTCTGGCACACACTGGCACTGAACATCCATTCAATACTGAGACTCAATGCTGGCACACACTGGCACTGAACACCCATTTAATACTGAAAATCAATGCTGGCACATACTGGCACTGAACACCCATTCAATACTGAAACTCAATACTGGCACTGAACACCCATTCAATACTGAGACTCAATGCTGGCACACAGTGGCACTGAACACACATTCAATACTGAGACTCAATACTGACACTGAACACCCATTCAATACAGAGACTCAATGCTGGCACACACTGGCACTGAACACCCATTCAATACTGAGACTCAAGACTGGCACACACTGGCACTGAACACCCATTCAATACTGAGACTCAATACTGGCACTGAACACCCACTCAATACTGAGACTCAATGCTGGCACACACTGGCTCTGAACACCCATTCAATGCTGAAACTCAATACTGGCACTGAACACTCATTCAATACTGAGACTCAATGCCGGCACACACTGGCACTGAACACCCATTCAATACTGAAACTCAATGCTGGCACACACTGGCACTGAACACCCATTCAATACTGAGACTCAATGCTGGCACACACTGGCACTGAACACCCATTTAATACTGAAAATCAATGCGGGCACTGAACACCCATTCAATACTGAAACTCAATGCTGGCACACACTGGCACTGAACACCCATTCAATACTGAAACGCAATACTGGCACTGAACACCCATTCAATACTGAGACTCAATGCTGGCACACACTAGCACTGAACACCCATTCAATATTGAAACTCAATATTGGCACTGAACAACCATTCAATACTGAGACTCAATGCTGGCACACACTGGCACTGAATACACATTGCATACGGAAACTCAATGGTGGCACACACTGGCATTGAACACCCATTCAATATGGAAACTCAATACTCGCTCACACTGGCATTGAACACCCATTCAATACGGAAATTCAATACTGGCACACACTGGCATTGAACACCCATTCAATACTGTCACTCAGTACTGGGACAAACTGGCATTGAACACGAATTCAATACTAAAACTCAATGGTCGCACACACTCACTGAACACCCATTCAAAACGGAAACTCAATTCCGTAACCTACTCGCACTGAACACCCATTCAATACTGAGACTCACTGCTGGCACTGAACACCCATTCAATACTTAGGCTCAATACCTGCACACACTGGCACTGAACGTCCATTCAATACTGAAACTCAATGCTGGCACACACTGGCATTGAACACCCATTCAATACTGAGACTCAATGCTGGCACTGAACACCCATTCAATACTGAGACTCAATACTGGCACACACTGGTACTGAACGCTCATTCAATCTTGAGACGCAATGCTGGCACTCACTGGCACTGAACACCCATTCAATACTGATACTCAATGCTGGCACACACTGGCATTGAACACCCATTCAATACTGAAACTCAATGCTGGCACTGAACACCCATTCAATCCTGAAACTCAATGCTGGCACACACAGGCACTGAACACCCATTCAATCTTGAAACTCAATGCTGGGACTCACTGGCACTGAACACCCATTCAATCCTGAAAACCAAATGCTGGCAAACACAGGCACTGATCACCCATTCAATCTTGAAACTCAATGCTGGGACTCACTGGCACTGAACACCCATTCAATACTGAAACTCAATACTGGCACTGAACACCCATTCAATACTGAGACTCAATGCTGGCACTCACTGGCACTAAACACCCATTCAATACTGAAACTCAATACCTGCACACACTGGCACTGAACATCCATTCAATACTGAAACTCAATGCTGGCACTGAACACCCATTCAATACTGAGACCCAATTCTGGCACACACTGGCATTGAACACTCATTCAATACTGAAACTCAATTCTGGCACAAACTGGCACTGAACACTCATTCGATACTAAGACTCAATGCTGGCACACACTGGCATTGAACACCCATTCAATACTGAAACTCAGTGGTGGCACTGAACACCCATTCAATACTGAAACTCAATGCTGGCACACACTGGCATTGAACACCATTCAATACTCAGACTCAATGCTGGCTCTAGACACCCACTCAATACTGAGACTCAATGCTGGCACTGAACACCCAATCAATACTGAGACTCAATGCTGGCACACACTGACACTGAACACCAATTCAATACTGAGACTCAATGCTGGCACTGAACACCCATTCAATTTGAGACCCAATTCTAGCACACACTGGCATTGAACACTCATTCAATACTGAAACTCAATTCTGGCAAAAACTGGCACTGAACACCCATTCGCGACTAAGACTCAATGCTGGCACACACTGGCATTGAACACCCATTCAATGCTGAGACTCAGTGGTGGCACTGAACACCCATCCAATACTGAAACTCAATGCTGGCACACACTGGCATTGAACACCCATTCAATACTCAGACTCAATGCTGGCTCTGAACACCCACTCAATACTGAGACTCAATGCTGGCACTGATCACCCATTCAAAATTGAAACTCAATGCTGGCACACACTGGCACTGAACACCCATTCAATACTGAGACTCAATACTGACACTGAACACCCATTCAATACAGAGACTCAATGCTGGCACACACTGGCACTGAACACCCATTCAATACTGAAACTCAACACTGGCACACACTGGCAATGAAAACCCATTCAATACTGAGACTCAATGCTGGCACTGAACACCCATTCAATACTGAAACTCAATTATCGCACAAACTGGCACTGAACACCCATTCAATACTGAGACTCAATGCTGGCACACACTGGCACTGAACACCCATTCAATACTGAGACTCAATTCTGGCACACACTGGCACTGAACAAGCATTCAATACGGAAACTCAATACTGAAACACACTGGCACTGAACACCCATTCAATACTGAGACTCAATGCTGGCACACACTGGCATTGAACACACATTTAATACTGAAAATCAATGCTGGCACATACTGGCACTGAACACCCATTAAATACTGAAACTCAATACTGGCACTGAACACCCATTCAATACTGAAACTCAATGCTGGCACACAGTGGCACTGAACACACATTCAATACTGAGACTCAATACTGGCACTGAACACCCACTCAATACTGAGACTCAACGCTGGCACACACTGGCTCTGAACACCCATTCAATGCTGAAACTCAATACTGGCACTGAACACTCATTCAACACTGAGACTCAATGCCGGCACACACTAGCACTGAACACCCATTCAATAGTGAAACTCAATACTGGCACTGAACACCCATTCAATACTGAGACTCAATGCTGGCACACACTGGCACTGAATACACATTGCATACGGAAACTCAATGGTGGCACACACTGGCATTGAACACCCATTCAATATGGAAACTCAATACTCGCACACACTGGCATTGAACACCCATTCAATACGGAAATTCAATACTGGCACACACTGGCATTGAACACCCATTCAATACTGTGACTCAGTACTGGCACAAACTGGCATTGAACACGCATTCAATACGAAAACTCAATGCTCGCACACACTGGCACTGTACACCTATTCAAGACTGAAACTCAATGCTGCCACACACTGTCACTGAACACCCATTCAAAACGGAAACTCAATTCCGTAACCTACTGGCATTGAACAGCCATTCAATACTGAGACTCAATACTGGCACTGAACACCCATTCAATACTGAGACTCAATGCTGGCACTGAACACCCATTCAATACTGAAACTCAATGCTGGCACACACTGGCATTGAACACCCATTCAATACTGATACACAATGCTGGCTCTGAACACCCAGTCAATACTGAGATTCAATACTGGCACACACTGGCACTGAACACTCATTCAATACTGAGACTCAATGCTGGCACTGAACACCCATTCAATACTGAGACTCAATACTGGCACACACTGGCACTGAACACTCATTCAATACTGAGACTCAATGCTGGCACTCACTGGCACTGAACACTCATTCAATACTGAGACTCAATGCTGGCACTGAACACCCATTCAATCTTGAGACGCAATGCTGGCACTCACTGGCACTGAACACCCATTCAATACTGATACTCAATGCTGGCACACACTGGCATTGAACACCCATTCAATACTGAAACTCAATGCTGGCACTGAACACCCATTCAATCCAAAAACTCAATGCTGGCACACACAGGCACTGAACACCCATTCAATCTTGAAACTCAATGCTGGGACTCACTGGCACTGAACACCCATTCAATCCTGAAAACCAAATGCTGGCAAACACAGGCACTGATCACCCATTCAATCTTGAAACTCAATGCTGGGACTCACTGGCACTGAACACCCATTCAATACTGAAACTCAATACTGGCACTGAACACCCATTCAATACTGAGACTCAATGCTGGCACTCACTGGCACTAAACACCCATTCAATACTGAAACTCAATACCTGCACACACTGGCACTGAACATCCATTCAATACTGAAACTCAATGCTGGCACTGAACACCCATTCAATACTGAGACCCAATTCTGGCACACACTGGCATTGAACACTCATTCAATACTGAAACTCAATTCTGGCACAAACTGGCACTGAACACTCATTCGATACTAAGACTCAATGCTGGCACACACTGGCATTGAACACCCATTCAATACTGAAACTCAGTGGTGGCACTGAACACCCATTCAATACTGAAACTCAATGCTGGCACACACTGGCATTGAACACCATTCAATACTCAGACTCAATGCTGGCTCTAGACACCCACTCAATACTGAGACTCAATGCTGGCACTGAACACCCAATCAATACTGAGACTCAATGCTGGCACACACTGACACTGAACACCAATTCAATACTGAGACTCAATGCTGGCACTGAACACCCATTCAATTTGAGACCCAATTCTGGCACACACTGGCATTGAACACTCATTCAATACTGAAACTCAATTCTGGCAAAAACTGGCACTGAACACCCATTCGCGACTAAGACTCAATGCTGGCACACACTGGCATTGAACACCCATTCAATGCTGAGACTCAGTGGTGGCACTGAACACCCATCCAATACTGAAACTCAATGCTGGCACACACTGGCATTGAACACCCATTCAATACTCAGACTCAATGCTGGCTCTGAACACCCACTCAATACTGAGACTCAATGCTGGCACTGATCACCCATTCAAAATTGAAACTCAATGCTGGCACACACTGGCACTGAACACCCATTCAATACTGAGACTCAATACTGACACTGAACACCCATTCAATACAGAGACTCAATGCTGGCACACACTGGCACTGAACACCCATTCAATACTGAAACTCAACACTGGCACACACTGGCAATGAAAACCCATTCAATACTGAGACTCAATGCTGGCACTGAACACCCATTCAATACTGAAACTCAATTATCGCACAAACTGGCACTGAACACCCATTCAATACTGAGACTCAATGCTGGCACACACTGGCACTGAACACCCATTCAATACTGAGACTCAATTCTGGCACACACTGGCACTGAACAAGCATTCAATACGGAAACTCAATACTGAAACACACTGGCACTGAACACCCATTCAATACTGAGACTCAATGCTGGCACACACTGGCATTGAACACACATTTAATACTGAAAATCAATGCTGGCACATACTGGCACTGAACACCCATTAAATACTGAAACTCAATACTGGCACTGAACACCCATTCAATACTGAAACTCAATGCTGGCACACAGTGGCACTGAACACACATTCAATTCTGAGACTCAATACTGGCACTGAACACCCACTCAATACTGAGACTCAACGCTGGCACACACTGGCTCTGAACACCCATTCAATGCTGAAACTCAATACTGGCACTGAACACTCATTCAACACTGAGACTCAATGCCGGCACACACTAGCACTGAACACCCATTCAATAGTGAAACTCAATACTGGCACTGAACACCCATTCAATACTGAGACTCAATGCTGGCACACACTGGCACTGAATACACATTGCATACGGAAACTCAATGGTGGCACACACTGGCATTGAACACCCATTCAATATGGAAACTCAATACTCGCACACACTGGCATTGAACACCCATTCAATACGGAAATTCAATACTGGCACACACTGGCATTGAACACCCATTCAATACTGTGACTCAGTACTGGCACAAACTGGCATTGAACACGCATTCAATACGAAAACTCAATGCTCGCACACACTGGCACTGTACACCTATTCAAGACTGAAACTCAATGCTGCCACACACTGTCACTGAACACCCATTCAAAACGGAAACTCAATTCCGTAACCTACTGGCATTGAACAGCCATTCAATACTGAGACTCAATACTGGCACTGAACACCCATTCAAAACTGAGACTCAATGCTGGCACTGAACACCCATTCAATACTTAGGCTCAATACCGGCACACACTGGCACTGAACGTCCATTCAATACTGAAACTCAATGCTGGCACACACTGGCATTGAACACCCATTCAATACTGATACACAATGCTGGCTCTGAACACCCAGTCAATACTGAGATTCAATACTGGCACACACTGGCACTGAACACTCATTCAAAACTGAGACTCAATGCTGGCACTGAACACCCATTCAATACTGAGACTCAATACTGGCACACACTGGCACTGAACACTCATTCAATACTGAGACTCAATGCTGGCACTCACTGGCACTGAACACTCATTCAATACTGAGACTCAATGCTGGCACTGAACACCCATTCAATACTGAGACTCAATGCTGGCACTCACTGGCACTGAACACCCATTCAATACTGATACTCAATGCTGGCACACACTGGCATTGAACACCCATTCAATACTGAAACTCAATGCTGGCACTGAACACCGATTCAATCCTGAAACTCAATGCTGGCACACACAGGCACTGAACACCCATTCAATCTTGAAACTCAATGCTGGCACTCACTGGCATTGAACACCCATTCAATCTTGAAACTCAATGCTGGCACTCACTGGCATTGAACACCCATTCAATCTTGAAACTCAATGCTGGGACGCACTGGCACTGAACACCCATTCAATACTGAAACTCAATACTGGCACTGAACACCCATTCAATACTGAGACTCAATAATGGCACACACTGGCACTGAACACCCATTCAATACTGAGACTCAATAATGGCACACACTGGCACTGAACACCCATTCAATACTGAGACTCAATGCTGGCACTGAACACCCATTCAATATTGAGGCACATTGCTGGCACCCACTGGCACTGAACACCCATTCAATACTGAGACTCAATGCTGGCACTCACTGGCACTGAACACCCATTCAATACTGAAACTCAATACTGGCACTGAACACCCATTCAATACTGAGACTCAATAATGGCACACACTGGCACTGAACACTCATTCAAAACTGATACATAATGCTGGCAGACACTGGCATTGAACACCCATTCAATACTGAAACTCAATGCTGGCACTGAACACCCATTCAATACTGAAACTCAATGCTGGCACACACAGGCACTGAACACCCATTCAACACTGAAACTCAATGCTGGCACTCACTGGCACTGAACACGCATTCAATGCTGAAACTCAATACTGGCACTGAACACCCATTCAATACTGAGACTCAATACTGGCACACACTGGCACTGAACACCCATAAAATAATGAAACGTAATGCTGGCACACACTGGCATTGAACACTCATTCAATACTGCAACTCAATACTGGCACACACTGGCATTGAACACCCATTCAATACTGAAACTCAATACTGGCACTGAACACCCATTCAATACTGAGACTCAATACTGGCACTGAACACCCATTCATTCTGAGACGAAATGCTGGCACTCACTGGCACTAAACACCCATTCAACACTGAAATTCAATACCTGCACACACTGGCACTGAACATCCATTCAATACTGAAACTCAATGCTGGCACTGAACACCCATTCAATACGGAGACCCAATTCTGGCACACACTGGCATTGAACACTTATTCAAAACTGATGCCCAATGCGGGCAGACACTGGCATTGAACACCCATTCAAGACTGAAACTCAATGCTGGCACTGAACACCCATTCAATACTGAAACTCAATGCTGGCACACACAGGCACTGAACACCCATTCAAGACTGAAACTCAATGCTGGCACTCAATGGCACTGAACACACATTCAATGCTGAAACTCAATACTGGCACTGAACACCCATTCAACACTGTGACCCAATTCTGGCACACACTGGCATTGAACACTCATTCAATACTGAAACTCAATTCTGGCACAAACTGGCACTGAACACCCATTCGATACTGAGACTCAATGCTGGCACTGAACACCCATTCAATACTGAGACTCAATGCTGGCACACACTGGCACTGAACACCCATTCAACACTGAAACTCAATCCTGGCACATACTGGCAATGAACACCCATTCAATACTGAGACTCAATGCTGGCACTGAACACCCATTCAATACAGAAACTCAATTATCGCACAAACTGGCTCTGAACACCCATTCAATACTGAGACTCAATGCTGGCACACACTGGCACTGAACACCCATTCAATACTGAGACTCAATTCTGGCACACACTGGCACTGAACACGCATTCAATACGGAAACTCAATACTGAAACACACTGGCACTGAACACCCATTCAATACTGAGACTCAATGCTGGCACACACTGGCATTGAACACACATTCAACACTGATAGTCAATACTGGCACTGAACACCCATTGAATACTGAGATTCAATACTGGCACACACTGGCACTGAACATCCATTCAATACTGAGACTCAATGCTGGCACACACTGGCACTGAACACCCATTTAATACTGAAAATCAATGCTGGCACATACTGGCACTGAACACCCATTGAATCCTGAAACTCAATACTGGCACTCAACACCCATTCAATACTGAGACTCAATGCTGGCACACAGTGGCACTGAACACACATTCAATACTGAGACTCAATACTGACACTGAACACCCATTCAATACAGAGACTCAATGCTGGCACACATTGGCACTGAACACCCATTCAACACTGAGACTCAATACTGGCACTCAACACCCACTCAATACTGAGACTCAATGCTGGCACACACTGGCTCTGAACACCCATTCAATGCTGAGACTCAATACTGACACTGAACACCCATTCAATACAGAGACTCAATGCTGGCACACACTGGCACTGAACACCCATTCAATACTGAAACTCAACACTGGCACACACTGGCAATGAAAACCCATTCAATACTGAGACTCAATGCTGGCACTGAACACCCATTCAATACTGAAACTCAATTATCGCACAAACTGGCACTGAACACCCATTCAATACTGAGACTCAATGCTGGCACACACTGGCACTGAACACCCATTCAATACTGAGACTCAATTCTGGCACACACTGGCACTGAACAAGCATTCAATACGGAAACTCAATACTGAAACACACTGGCACTGAACACCCATTCAATACTGAGACTCAATGCTGGCACACACTGGCATTGAACACACATTTAATACTGAAAATCAATGCTGGCACATACTGGCACTGAACACCCATTAAATACTGAAACTCAATACTGGCACTGAACACCCATTCAATACTGAAACTCAATGCTGGCACACAGTGGCACTGAACACACATTCAATTCTGAGACTCAATACTGGCACTGAACACCCACTCAATACTGAGACTCAACGCTGGCACACACTGGCTCTGAACACCCATTCAATGCTGAAACTCAATACTGGCACTGAACACTCATTCAACACTGAGACTCAATGCCGGCACACACTAGCACTGAACACCCATTCAATAGTGAAACTCAATACTGGCACTGAACACCCATTCAATACTGAGACTCAATGCTGGCACACACTGGCACTGAATACACATTGCATACGGAAACTCAATGGTGGCACACACTGGCATTGAACACCCATTCAATATGGAAACTCAATACTCGCACACACTGGCATTGAACACCCATTCAATACGGAAATTCAATACTGGCACACACTGGCATTGAACACCCATTCAATACTGTGACTCAGTACTGGCACAAACTGGCATTGAACACGCATTCAATACGAAAACTCAATGCTCGCACACACTGGCACTGTACACCTATTCAAGACTGAAACTCAATGCTGCCACACACTGTCACTGAACACCCATTCAAAACGGAAACTCAATTCCGTAACCTACTGGCATTGAACAGCCATTCAATACTGAGACTCAATACTGGCACTGAACACCCATTCAAAACTGAGACTCAATGCTGGCACTGAACACCCATTCAATACTTAGGCTCAATACCGGCACACACTGGCACTGAACGTCCATTCAATACTGAAACTCAATGCTGGCACACACTGGCATTGAACACCCATTCAATACTGATACACAATGCTGGCTCTGAACACCCAGTCAATACTGAGATTCAATACTGGCACACACTGGCACTGAACACTCATTCAAAACTGAGACTCAATGCTGGCACTGAACACCCATTCAATACTGAGACTCAATACTGGCACACACTGGCACTGAACACTCATTCAATACTGAGACTCAATGCTGGCACTCACTGGCACTGAACACTCATTCAATACTGAGACTCAATGCTGGCACTGAACACCCATTCAATACTGAGACTCAATGCTGGCACTCACTGGCACTGAACACCCATTCAATACTGATACTCAATGCTGGCACACACTGGCATTGAACACCCATTCAATACTGAAACTCAATGCTGGCACTGAACACCGATTCAATCCTGAAACTCAATGCTGGCACACACAGGCACTGAACACCCATTCAATCTTGAAACTCAATGCTGGCACTCACTGGCATTGAACACCCATTCAATCTTGAAACTCAATGCTGGCACTCACTGGCATTGAACACCCATTCAATCTTGAAACTCAATGCTGGGACGCACTGGCACTGAACACCCATTCAATACTGAAACTCAATACTGGCACTGAACACCCATTCAATACTGAGACTCAATAATGGCACACACTGGCACTGAACACCCATTCAATACTGAGACTCAATAATGGCACACACTGGCACTGAACACCCATTCAATACTGAGACTCAATGCTGGCACTGAACACCCATTCAATATTGAGGCACATTGCTGGCACTCACTGGCACTGAACACCCATTCAATACTGAAACTCAATACTGGCACTGAACACCCATTCAATACTGAGACTCAATAATGGCACACACTGGCACTGAACACTCATTCAAAACTGATACATAATGCTGGCAGACACTGGCATTGAACACCCATTCAATACTGAAACTCAATGCTGGCACTGAACACCCATTCAATACTGAAACTCAATGCTGGCACACACAGGCACTGAACACCCATTCAACACTGAAACTCAATGCTGGCACTCACTGGCACTGAACACGCATTCAATGCTGAAACTCAATACTGGCACTGAACACCCATTCAATACTGAGACTCAATACTGGCACACACTGGCACTGAACACCCATAAAATAATGAAACGTAATGCTGGCACACACTGGCATTGAACACTCATTCAATACTGCAACTCAATACTGGCACACACTGGCATTGAACACCCATTCAATACTGAAACTCAATACTGGCACTGAACACCCATTCAATACTGAGACTCAATACTGGCACTGAACACCCATTCATTCTGAGACGAAATGCTGGCACTCACTGGCACTAAACACCCATTCAACACTGAAATTCAATACCTGCACACACTGGCACTGAACATCCATTCAATACTGAAACTCAATGCTGGCACTGAACACCCATTCAATACGGAGACCCAATTCTGGCACACACTGGCATTGAACACTTATTCAAAACTGATGCCCAATGCGGGCAGACACTGGCATTGAACACCCATTCAAGACTGAAACTCAATGCTGGCACTGAACACCCATTCAATACTGAAACTCAATGCTGGCACACACAGGCACTGAACACCCATTCAAGACTGAAACTCAATGCTGGCACTCAATGGCACTGAACACACATTCAATGCTGAAACTCAATACTGGCACTGAACACCCATTCAACACTGTGACCCAATTCTGGCACACACTGGCATTGAACACTCATTCAATACTGAAACTCAATTCTGGCACAAACTGGCACTGAACACCCATTCGATACTGAGACTCAATGCTGGCACTGAACACCCATTCAATACTGAGACTCAATGCTGGCACACACTGGCACTGAACACCCATTCAACACTGAAACTCAATCCTGGCACATACTGGCAATGAACACCCATTCAATACTGAGACTCAATGCTGGCACTGAACACCCATTCAATACAGAAACTCAATTATCGCACAAACTGGCTCTGAACACCCATTCAATACTGAGACTCAATGCTGGCACACACTGGCACTGAACACCCATTCAATACTGAGACTCAATTCTGGCACACACTGGCACTGAACACGCATTCAATACGGAAACTCAATACTGAAACACACTGGCACTGAAAACCCATTCAATACTGAGACTCAATGCTGGCACACACTGGCATTGAACACACATTCAACACTGATAGTCAATACTGGCACTGAACACCCATTGAATACTGAGATTCAATACTGGCACACACTGGCACTGAACATCCATTCAATACTGAGACTCAATGCTGGCACACACTGGCACTGAACACCCATTTAATACTGAAAATCAATGCTGGCACATACTGGCACTGAACACCCATTGAATCCTGAAACTCAATACTGGCACTCAACACCCATTCAATACTGAGACTCAATGCTGGCACACAGTGGCACTGAACACACATTCAATACTGAGACTCAATACTGACACTGAACACCCATTCAATACAGAGACTCAATGCTGGCACACATTGGCACTGAACACCCATTCAACACTGAGACTCAATACTGGCACTCAACACCCACTCAATACTGAGACTCAATGCTGGCACACACTGGCTCTGAACACCCATTCAATGCTGAAACTCAATACTGGCACTGAACACTCATTCAATACTGAGACTCAATGCCGGCACACACTGGCACTGAACACCCATTCAATACTGAAACTCAATACTGGCACTGAACACCCATTCAACACTGAAACTCAATCCTGGCACATACTGGCAATGAACACCCATTCAATACTGAGATTCAATGCTGGCACTGAACACCCATTCAATACAGAAACTCAATTATCGCACAAACTGGGTCTGAACACCCATTCAATACTGAGACTCAATGCTGGCACACACTGGCACTGAACACCCATTCAATACTGAGACTCAATTCTGGCACACACTGGCACTGAACACGCATTCAATACGGAAACTCAATACTGGCACACACTGGCACTGAACACCCATTCAATACTGAGACTCAATGCTGGCACACACTGGCATTGAACACACATTCAACACTGATAGTCAATACTGGCACTGAACACCCATTGAATACTGAGATTCAATACTGGCACACACTGGCACTGAACATCCATTCAATACTGAGACTCAATGCTGGCACACACTGGCACTGAACACCCATTTAATACTGAAAATGAATGCTGGCACATACTGGCACTGAACACCCATTCAATCCTGAAACTCAATACTGGCACTGAACACCCATTCAATACTGAGACTCAATGCTGGCACACAGTGGCACTGAACACACATTCAATACTGAGACTCAATACTGACACTGAACACCCATTCAATACAGAGACTCAATGCTGGCACACATTGGCACTGAACAACCATTCAATACTGAGACTCAATACTGGCACTCAACACCCACTCAATACTGAGACTCAATGCTGGCACACACTGGCTCTGAACACCCATTCAATGCTGAAACTCAATACTGGCACTGAACACTCATTCAATACTGAGACTCAATGCCGGCACACACTGGCACTGAACACCCATTCAATACTGAAACTCAATACTGGCACTGAACACCCATTCAATACTGAGACTCAATGCTTGCACACACTGGCACTGAATACACATTGCATCCGGAAACTCAATGGTGGCACACACTGGCATTGAACACCCATTCAATATGGAAACTCAATACTCGCACACACTGGCATTGAACACCCATTCAATACGGAAATTCAATACTGGCACACACTGGCATTGAACACCCATTCAATACTGAGACTCAATGCTGGCTCTGAACACCCAGTTAATACTGAGACTCAATACTGGCACACACTGGCACTGAACACTCATTCAATACTGAGACTCAATGCTGGCGCTGAACACCCATTCAATACTGAGACTCAATACTGGCACACACTGGCACTGAACACTCATTCAATACTGAGAATCAATGCTGGCACTGAACACTCATTCAATACTGAGACTCAATGCTGGCACTGAACACCCATTCAATACTGAGACTCAATGCTGGCACTCACCGACACTGAGCACTCATTCAATACTGAGACTCAATGCTGGCACTGAACACTCATTCAATACTGAGACTCAATGCTGGCACTGAACACCCATTCAATCTTGAAACTCAATGCAGGGACTCACTGGCACTGAACACCCATTCAATACTGAAACTCAATACTGGCACTGAACACCTATTTAATACTGAGACTCAATAATGGCACACACTGGCACTGAACACCCATTCAATACTGAGACTCAATGCTGGCACTGAACAGCCATTCAATATTGAGGCACATTGCTGGCACTCACTGGCACTGAACACCCATTCAATACTGAGACTCAATGCTGGCACTCACTGGCACTGAACACTCATTCAAAACTGATACACAATGCTGGCAGACACTGGCATTGAACACCCATTCAATACTGAAACTCAATGCTGGCACTGAACACCCATTCAATACTGAAACTCAATGCTGGCACACACAGGCACTGAACACCCATTCAACACTGAAACTCAATGCTGGCACTCACTGGCACTGAACACGCATTCAATGCTGAAACTCAATACTGGCACTGAACACCCATTCAATACTGAGACTCAATGCTGGCACACACTGGCACTGAACACCCATAAAATACTGAAACGTAATGCTGGCACTCACTGGCACTGAACACGCATTCAATGCTGAAACTCAATACTGGCACTGAACACCCATTCAATACTGAGACTCAATGCTGGCACACACTGGCACTGAACACCCATTCAATACTGAGACTCAATTCTGGCACACACTGGCACTGAACACGCATTCAATACGGAAACTCAATACTGAAACACACTGGCACTGAACACCCATTCAATACTGAGACTCAATGCTGGCACACACTGGCATTGAACACACATTCAACACTGATAGTCAATACTGGCACTGAACACCCATTGAATACTGAGATTCAATACTGGCACACACTGGCACTGAACATCCATTCAATACTGAGACTCAATGCTGGCACACACTGGCACTGAACACCCATTTAATACTGAAAATGAATGCTGGCACATACTGGCACTGAACACCCATTCAATCCTGAAACTCAATACTGGCACTGAACACCCATTCAATACTGAGACTCAATGCTGGCACACAGTGGCACTGAACACACATTCAATGCTGAAACTCAACACTGGCACTGAACACCCATTCAATACTGAGAATCAATACTGGCACACACTTGCACTGAACACCCATAAAATACTGCAACTCAACACTGGCACACACTGGCGTTGAACACCCATTCAATACTGAAACTCAATACTGGCACTGAACACCCACTGAATACTGAGACTCAATGCTGGCACACACTGGCTCTGAACACCCATTCAATGCTGAAACTCAATACTGGCACTGAACACTCATTCAATACTGAGACTCAATGCCGGCACACACTGGCACTGAACACCCATTCAATACTGAAACTCAATACTGGCACTGAACACCCATTCAATACTGAGACTCAATGCTGGCACACACTGGCACTGAACACCCATTTAATACTGAAAATCAATGCGGGCACTGAACACCCATTCAATACTGAAACTCAATGCTGGCACACACTGGCACTGAACACCCATTCAATACTGAAACTCAATACTGGCACTGAACAACCATTCAATACTGAGACTCAATGCTGGCACACACTGGCACTGAATACACATTGCATACGGAAACTCAATGGTGGCACACACTGGCATTGAACACCCATTCAATATGGAAACTCAATTCCGTAACCTACTGGCATTGAACACCCATTCAATACTGAGACTCAATACTGGCACTGAACACCCATTCAATACTCAGACTCAATGCTGGCACTGAGCACCCATTCAATACTTAGGCTCAATACCTGCACACACTGGCACTGAACGCCCATTCAATACTGAAACTCAATGCTGGCACACACTGGCATTGAACACCCATTCAATACTGAGACTCAATGCTGGCTCTGAACACCCAGTCAATACTGAGACTCAATACTGGCACACACTGGCACTGAACACTCATTCAATACTGAGACTCAATGCTGGCACTCACTGGCACTGAACACTCATTCAATACTGAGACTCAATGCTGGCACTGAACATCCATTCAATACTGAACATCCATTCAATACTGAAATTCAATGCTGGCACTGATCACCCATTCAATACTGAGACCCAATTCTGGCACACACTGGCATTGAACACTCATTCAAAACTGATATACAATGCTGGCAGACACTGGCATTGAACACCCATTCAATACTGAAGCTCAATGCTGGCACTGAACACCCATTCAATACTGAAACTCAATGCTGGCACACACAGGCACTGAACACACATTCAATACTGAGACTCAATACTGGCACACACTGGCGTTGAACACCCATTCAATACTGAAACTCAATACTGGCATTGAACACCCATTCAATACTGAGACTCAATGCTGGCACTCACTGGCACTAAACACCCATTCAATACTGAAACTCAATGCTGGCACTTAACACCCATTCATTACTGTGACCCAATTCTGGCACACACTGGCATTGAACACTCATTCATTACTGAAACTCAATTCTGGCACAAACGGGCACTGAACACCCATTCGATACGAAGACTCAATGCTGGCACACACTGGCATTGAACACCCATTGAATTCTGAAACTCAGTGGTGGCATTGAACACCCATTCAATACTGAAACTCAATGCTGGCACACACTGGCATTGAACACCCATTCAATACTGAAACTCAGTGGTGGCACTGAACACCCATTCAATACTGAGACTCAACGCTGGCACTGAACACCCATTCAATTTGAGACCCAATTCTGGCACACACTGGCATTGAACACTCATTCAATCCTGAAACTCAATTCTGGCACAAACTAGCACTGAACACCCAATCAATACTGAGACTCAATGCTGGCACACACTGGCACTGAACACCAATTCAATACTGAGACTCAATGCTGGCACTGAACACCCATTCAATTTGAGACCCAATTCTGGCACACACTGGCATTGAACACTCATTCAATCCTGAAACTCAAATCTGGCACAAACTGGCACTGAACACCCATTCGATACTAAGACTCAATGCTGGCACACACTGGCATAGAACACCCATTCAATACTGAGACTCAGTCGTGGCACTGAACACCCATCCAATACTGAAACTCAATGCTGGCACACACTGGCATTTAACACCCATTCAATACTCAGACTCAATGCTGGCTTTGAACACCCACTCAATACTCAGACTCAATGCTGGCACTGATCACCCATTCAATATTGAGACTCAATGCTGGCACACACTGGCACTGAAAACCCATTCAATACTGAGACTCAATGCTGGCACTGAACACCCATTCAATACTGAGACTCAATGCTGGCACACACTGGCAATGAACACCCATTCAATACTGAGACTCAATTCTGGCACTGAACACCCATTCAATACTGAAACTCAATTATCGCACAAACTGGCACTGAACACCAATTCAATACTGAGACTCAATGCTGGCACACACTTGCACTGAACACCCATTCAATACTGAGACTCAATTCTGGCACACACTGGCACTGAACACGCATTCAATACGGAAACTCAATACTGGCACACACTGGCACTGAACACCCATTCAATACTGAGACTCAATGCTGGCACACACTGGCATTGAACACACAATCAATACTGATAGTCAATACTGGCACTGAACACCCATTGAATACTGAGATTCAATACTGGCACACACTGGCACTGAACATCCATTCAAGACTGAGACTCAATGCTGGCACACACTGGCACTGAACACCCATTTAATACTGAAAATCAATGCTGGCACATACTGGCACTGAACACCCATTCAAGACTGAAACTCAATACTGGCACTGACCACCCATTCAATACTGAGACTCAATGCTGGCACACAGTGGCACTGAACACACAGTCAGTCCTGAGACTCAATACTGACACTGAACACCAATTCAATACAGAGACTCAATGCTGGCACACACTGGCACTGAACACCAATTCAATACTGAGACTCAATACTGGCACACACTGGCAATGAACACCCATTCAATACTGAGACTCAATACTGGCACTGAACACCCACTCAATACTGAGACTCAATGCTGGCACACACTGGCTCTGAACACCCATTCAATGCTGAAACTCAATACTGGCACTGAACACTCATTCAATAGTGAGACTCAATGCTGGCACACACTGGCACTGAACACCCATTCAATACTGAAACTCAATACTGGCACTGAACACCCATTCAATACTGAGACTCAATGCTGGCACACACTGGCACTGAACACCCATTCAACACTGAGACTCAATGCTGGCTCTGAACACCCAGTCAATACTGAGACTCAATACTGGCACACACTTGCACTGAACACCCATAAAATACTGCAACTCAATACTGGCACACACTGGCGTTGAACACCCATTCAATACTGAAACTCAATACTGGCACTGAACACCTATTCAATACTGAAACTCAATGCTGGCACTTAACACCCATTCATTACTGTGACCCAATTCTGGCACACACTGGCATTGAACACTCATTCAATACTGAAACTCAATTCTGGCACAAAGTGGCACTGAACACCCATTCGATACGAAGACTCAATGCTGGCACACACTGGCATTGAACACCCATTCAATACTGAAACTCAGTGGTGGCACCGAACACACATTCAATACTGAAACTCAATGCTGGCACTGAACACCCATTCAATTTGAGACCCAATTCTGGCACACACTGGCATTGAACACTCATTCAATCCTGAAACTCAATTCTGGCACAAACTGGCACTGAACACCCAATCAATTCTGAGACTCAATGCTGGCACACACTGGCACTGAACACCAATTCAATACTGAGACTCAATGCTGGCACTGAACACCCATTCAATTTGAGACCCTATTCTGGCACACACTCGCATTGAACACTCATTCAATCCTGAAACTCAAATCTGGCACAAACTGGCACTGAACACCGATTCGATACTAAGACTCAATGCTGGCACACACTGGCAGAGAACACCCATTCAATACTGAGACTCAGTGGTGGCACTAAACACCCATCCAATACTGAAACTCAATGCTGGCACACACTGGCATTGAACACCCATTCAATACTCAGAATCAATGCTGGCTCTGAACACCCACTCAATACTCAGACTCAATGCTGGCACTGATCACCCATTCAATATTGAGACTCAATGCTGGCACACACTGGCACTGAAAACCCATTCAATACTGAGACTCAATGCTGGCACTGAACACCCATTCAATACTGAGACTCAATGCTGGCACACACTGGCAATGAACACCCATTCAATACTGAGACTCAATGCTGGCACTGAACACCCATTCAATACTGAAACTCAATTATCGCACAAACTGGCACTGAACACCCATTCAATACTGAGACTCAATGCTGGCACACTCTGGCACTGAACACCCATTCAATACTGAGAATCAATTCTGGCACACACTGGCACTGAACACGCATTCAATACGGAATCTCAATACTGGCACACACTGGCACTGAACACCCATTCAATACTGAGACTCAATGCTGGCACACACTGGCATTGAACACACATTCAATACTGATAGTCAATACTGGCACTGAACACCCATTGAATACTGAGATTCAATACTGGCACACACTGACACTGAACATCCATTCAATACTGAGACTCAATGCTGGCACACACTGGCACTGAACGCCCATTTAATACTGAAAATCAATGCTGGCACACAGTGGCACTGAACACACAGTCAATACTGAGACTCAATACTGACACTGAACACCCATTCAATACAGAGACTCAATGCTGGCACACACTGGCACTGAACACCCATTCAATACTGAGACTCAATACTGGCACACACTGGCAATGAACACCCATTCAATACTGAGACTCAATACTGGCACTGAACACCCACTCAATACTGAGACTCAATGCTGGCACATACTGGCACTGAACACCCATTCAATGCTGAAACTCAATACTGGCACTGAACACTCATTCAATAGTGAGACTCAATGCCGGCACACACTGGCACTGAACACCCATTCAATACTGAAACTCAATACTGGCACTGAACACCCATTCAATACTGAGACTCAATGCTGGCACACACTGGCACTGAACACCCATTCAACACTGAAACTCAATGCTGTCACTCAATGGCACTGAACACACATTCAATGCTGAAACTCAATACTGGCAATGAACACCCAGTCAATACTGAGACTCAATACTGGCACACACTTGCACTGAACACCCATAAAATACTGCAACTCAATACTGGCACACACTGGCGTTGAACACCCATTCAATACTGAAACTCAATACTGGCACTGAACACCCATTCAATACTGAGAGTCAATGCTGGCAATCACTGGCACTAAACACCCATTCAATACTGAAACTCAATGCTGGCACTTAACACCCATTCATTACTGTGACCCAATTCTGGCACACACTGGCACTGAACACCCAATCGATACGAAGACTCAATGCTGGCACAAACTGGCATTGAACACCCATTCAATACTGAAACTCAGTGGTGGCAAAGAACACCCATTCAATACTGAAACTCAATGCTGGCACTCACTGGCATTGAACACCCATTCAATACTGAAACTCAGTGGTGGCACTGAACACCCATTCAATACTGAGACTCAATGCTGGCACTGAACACCCATTCAATTTGAGACCCAATTCTGGCACACACTGGCATTGAACACTCATTCAATCCTGAAACTCAATTCTGGCACAAACTGGCACTGAACACCCAATCAATACTGAGACTCAATGCTGGCACACACTGGCATTGAACACACATTCAATACTGATAGTCAATACTGGCACTGAACACCCATTGAATACTGAGTTTCAATACTGGCACACACTGGCACTGAACATCCATTCAATACTGAGACCCAATGCTGGCACACACTGGCACTGAACACCCATTTAATACTGAAAATCAATGCTGGCACATACTGGCACTGAACGCCCATTCAATACTGAGACTCAATACTGACACTGAACACCCATTCAATACAGAGACTCAATGCTGGCACACACTGGCACTGAACACCCATTCAATACTGAGACTCAATACTGGCACACACTGGCAATGAACACCCATTCAATACTGAGACTCAATACTGGCACTGAACACCCACTCAATACTGAGACTCAATACTGGCACACACTGGCTCTGAACACCTATTCAATGCTGAAACTCAATACTGGCACTGAACACTCATTCAATACTGAGACTCAATGCCGGCACACACTGGCACTGAACACCCATTCAATACTGAAACTCAATACTGGCACTGAACACCCATTCAATACTGAGACTCAATGCTGGCACACACTGGCACTGAACACCCATTTAATACTGAAAATCAATGCGGGCACTGAACACCCATTCAATACTGAAACTCAATGCTGGCACACACTGGCACTGAACACCCATTCAACAGTGAAACTCAATGCTGTCACTCAATGGCACTGAACACACATTCAATACTGAAACTCAATACTGGCACTGAACACCCATTCAATTTGAGACCCAATTCTGGCACACACTGGCATTGAACACCCATTCAATCCTGAAACTCAATTCTGGCACTGAACACCCATTCAATACTGAGACTCAATGCTGGCACACACTGGCACTGAACACCCATTTAATACTGAAAATCAATGCGGGCACTGAACACCCATTCAATACTGAAACTCAATGCTGGCACACACTGGCACTGAACACCCATTCAATACTGAAACTCAATACTGGCACTGAACAACCATTCAATACTGAGACTCAATGCTGGCACACACTGGCACTGAATACACATTGCATACGGAAACTCAATGGTGGCACACACTGGCATTGAACACCCATTCAATATGGAAACTCAATTCCGTAACCTACTGGCATTGAACACCCATTCAATACTGAGACTCAATACTGGCACTGAACACCCATTCAATACTCAGACTCAATGCTGGCACTGAGCACCCATTCAATACTTAGGCTCAATACCTGCACACACTGGCACTGAACGCCCATTCAAGACTGAAACTCAATGCTGCCACACACTGTCACTGAACACCCATTCAAAACGGAAACTCAATTCCGTAACCTACTGGCATTGAACACCCATTCAATACTGAGACTCAATACTGGCACTGAACACCCATTCAATACTCAGACTCAATGCTGGCACTGAGCACCCATTCAATACTTAGGCTCAATACCTGCACACACTGGCACTGAACGCCCATTCAATACTGAAACTCAATGCTGGCACACACTGGCATTGAACACCCATTCAATACTGAGACTCAATGCTGGCTCTGAACACCCAGTCAATACTGAGACTCAATACTGGCACACACTGGCACTGAACACTCATTCAATACTGAGACTCAATGCTGGCACTCACTGGCACTGAACACTCATTCAATACTGAGACTCAATGCTGGCACTGAACATCCATTCAATACTGAACATCCATTCAATACTGAAATTCAATGCTGGCACTGATCACCCATTCAATACTGAGACCCAATTCTGGCACACACTGGCATTGAACACTCATTCAAAACTGATATACAATGCTGGCAGACACTGGCATTGAACACCCATTCAATACTGAAGCTCAATGCTGGCACTGAACACCCATTCAATACTGAAACTCAATGCTGGCACACACAGGCACTGAACACCCATTCAACACTGAAACTCAATGCTGTCACTCAATGGCACTGAACACACATTCAATACTGAGACTCAATACTGGCACACACTGGCGTTGAACACCCATTCAATACTGAAACTCAATACTGGCATTGAACACCCATTCAATACTGAGACTCAATGCTGGCACTCACTGGCACTAAACACCCATTCAATACTGAAACTCAATGCTGGCACTTAACACCCATTCATTACTGTGACCCAATTCTGGCACACACTGGCATTGAACACTCATTCATTACTGAAACTCAATTCTGGCACAAACGGGCACTGAACACCCATTCGATACGAAGACTCAATGCTGGCACACACTGGCATTGAACACCTATTGAATTCTGAAACTCAGTGGTGGCACTGAACACCCATTCAATACTGAAACTCAATGCTGGCACACACTGGCATTGAACACCCATTCAATACTGAAACTCAGTGGTGGCACTGAACACCCATTCAATACTGAGACTCAACGCTGGCACTGAACACCCATTCAATTTGAGACCCAATTCTGGCACACACTGGCATTGAACACTCATTCAATCCTGAAACTCAATTCTGGCACAAACTGGCACTGAACACCCAATCAATACTGAGACTCAATGCTGGCACACACTGGCACTGAACACCAATTCAATACTGAGACTCAATGCTGGCACTGAACACCCATTCAATTTGAGACCCAATTCTGGCACACACTGGCATTGAACACTCATTCAATCCTGAAACTCAAATCTGGCACAAACTGGCACTGAACACCCATTCGATACTAAGACTCAATGCTGGCACACACTGGCAGAGAACACCCATTCAATACTGAGACTCAGTCGTGGCACTGAACACCCATCCAATACTGAAACTCAATGCTGGCACACACTGGCATTTAACACCCATTCAATACTCAGACTCAATGCTGGCTTTGAACACCCACTCAATACTCAGACTCAATGCTGGCACTGATCACCCATTCAATATTGAGACTCAATGCTGGCACACACTGGCACTGAAAACCCATTCAATACTGAGACTCAATGCTGGCACTGAACACCCATTCAATACTGAGACTCAATGCTGGCACACACTGGCAATGAACACCCATTCAATACTGAGACTCAATTCTGGCACTGAACACCCATTCAATACTGAAACTCAATTATCGCACAAACTGGCACTGAACACCAATTCAATACTGAGACTCAATGCTGGCACACACTTGCACTGAACACCCATTCAATACTGAGACTCAATTCTGGCACACACTGGCACTGAACACGCATTCAATACGGAAACTCAATACTGGCACACACTGGCACTGAACACCCATTCAATACTGAGACTCAATGCTGGCACACACTGGCATTGAACACACATTCAACACTGATAGTCAATACTGGCACTGAACACCCATTGAATACTGAGATTCAATACTGGCACACACTGGCACTGAACATCCATTCAATACTGAGACTCAATGCTGGCACACACTGGCACTGAACACCCATTTAATACTGAAAATGAATGCTGGCACATACTGGCACTGAACACCCATTCAATCCTGAAACTCAATACTGGCACTGAACACCCATTCAATACTGAGACTCAATGCTGGCACACAGTGGCACTGAACACACATTCAATGCTGAAACTCAACACTGGCACTGAACACCCATTCAATACTGAGAATCAATACTGGCACACACTTGCACTGAACACCCATAAAATACTGCAACTCAACACTGGCACACACTGGCGTTGAACACCCATTCAATACTGAAACTCAATACTGGCACTAAACACCCATTCAATACTGAGACTCAATGCTGGCACTCACTGGCACTAAACACCCATTCAATACTGAAACTCAATGCTGGCACAAACTGGCACTGAACACCCATTCGATACCAAGACTCAATGCTGGCACACACTGGCATTGAACACCCATTCAATACTGAAACTCAGTGGTGGCACTGAACACCCATTCAATACTGAAACTCAATGCTGGCCTACACTGGCATTGAATACACATTAAATACTCAGACTCAATGCTGGCTCTGAACACCCACTCAATACTGAGACTCAATGCTGGCACTGAACACCCAATCAATACTGAGACTCAATGCTGGCACTGAGCACCCATTCAATTTGAGACCCAATTCTGGCACACACTGGCATTGAACACTCATTCAATCCTGAAACTCAATTCTGGCACAAACTGGCACTGAACACCCAATCAATACTGAGACTCAATGCTGGCACACACTGGCACTGAACACCAATTCAATACTGAGACTCAATGCTGGCACCGAACACCCATTCAATTTGAGACCCAATTCTGGCACACACTGGCATTGAACACTCATTCAATCCTGAAACTCAAATCTGGCACAAACTGGCACTGAACACCCATTCGATACTAAGACTCAATGCTGGCACACACTGGCATTGAACACCCATTCAATACTGAAACTCAGTGGTGGCACTGAACACCCATTCAATACTGAAACTCAATGCTGGCACACACTGGCATTGAATACACATTCAATACTCAGACTCAATGCTGGCTCTGAACACCCACTCAATACTGAGACTCAATGCTGGCACTGAACACCCAATCAATACTGAGACTCAATGCTGGCACTGAACACCCATTCAATTTGAGACCCAATTCTGGCACACACAGGCATTGAACACTCATTCAATCCTGAAACTCAATTCTGGCACAAACTGGCACTGAACACCCAATCAATACTGAGACTCAATGCTGGCACACACTGGCACTGAACACCAATTCAAGACTGAGACTCAGTGGTGGCACTGAACACCAATCCAATACTGAAACTCAATGCTGGCACACACTGGCATTGAACACCCATTCAATACTCAGACTCAATGCTGGCTCTGAACACCCACTCAATACTGAGACTCAATGCTGGCACTGATCACCCATTCAATATTGAGACTCAATGCTGGCACACACTGGCACTGAACACCCATTCAATACTGAAACTCAGTGGTGGCACTGAACACCCATTCAATACTGAGACTCAACGCTGGCACTGAACACCCATTCAATTTGAGACCCAATTCTGGCACACACTGGCATTGAACACTCATTCAATCCTGAAACTCAATTCTGGCACAAACTGGCACTGAACACCCAATCAATACTGAGACTCAATGCTGGCACACACTGGCACTGAACACCAATTCAATACTGAGACTCAATGCTGGCACTGAACACCCATTCAATTTGAGACCCAATTCTGGCACACACTGGCATTGAACACTCATTCAATCCTGAAACTCAAATCTGGCACAAACTGGCACTGAACACCCATTCGATACTAAGACTCAATGCTGGCACACACTGGCATAGAACACCCATTCAATACTGAGACTCAGTCGTGGCACTGAACACCCATCCAATACTGAAACTCAATGCTGGCACACACTGGCATTTAACACCCATTCAATACTCAGACTCAATGCTGGCTTTGAACACCCACTCAATACTCAGACTCAATGCTGGCACTGATCACCCATTCAATATTGAGACTCAATGCTGGCACACACTGGCACTGAAAACCCATTCAATACTGAGACTCAATGCTGGCACTGAACACCCATTCAATACTGAGACTCAATGCTGGCACACACTGGCAATGAACACCCATTCAATACTGAGACTCAATTCTGGCACTGAACACCCATTCAATACTGAAACTCAATTATCGCACAAACTGGCACTGAACACCAATTCAATACTGAGACTCAATGCTGGCACACACTTGCACTGAACACCCATTCAATACTGAGACTCAATTCTGGCACACACTGGCACTGAACACGCATTCAATACGGAAACTCAATACTGGCACACACTGGCACTGAACACCCATTCAATACTGAGACTCAATACTGGCACACACTGGCATTGAACACACAATCAATACTGATAGTCAATACTGGCACTGAACACCCAGTGAATACTGAGATTCAATACTGGCACACACTGGCACTGAACATCCATTCAAGACTGAGACTCAATGCTGGCACACACTGGCACTGAACACCCATTTAATACTGAAAATCAATGCTGGCACATACTGGCACTGAACACCCATTCAAGACTGAAACTCAATACTGGCACTGACCACCCATTCAATACTGAGACTCAATGCTGGCACACAGTGGCACTGAACACACAGTCAGTCCTGAGACTCAATACTGACACTGAACACCCATTCAATACAGAGACTCAATGCTGGCACACACTGGCACTGAACACCAATTCAATACTGAGACTCAATACTGGCACACACTGGCAATGAACACCCATTCAATACTGAGACTCAATACTGGCACTGAACACCCACTCAATACTGAGACTCAATGCTGGCACACACTGGCTCTGAACACCCATTCAATGCTGAAACTCAATACTGGCACTGAACACTCATTCAATAGTGAGACTCAATGCTGGCACACACTGGCACTGAACACCCATTCAATACTGAAACTCAATACTGGCACTGAACACCCATTCAATACTGAGACTCAATGCTGGCACACACTGGCACTGAACACCCATTCAACACTGAGACTCAATGCTGGCTCTGAACACCCAGTCAATACTGAGACTCAATACTGGCACACACTTGCACTGAACACCCATAAAATACTGCAACTCAATACTGGCACACACTGGCGTTGAACACCCATTCAATACTGAAACTCAATACTGGCACTGAACACCCATTCACTACTGAAACTCAATGCTGGCACTTAACACCCATTCATTACTGTGACCCAATTCTGGCACACACTGGCATTGAACACTCATTCAATACTGAAACACAATTCTGGCACAAAGTGGCACTGAACACCCATTCGATACGAAGACTCAATGCTGGCACACACTGGCATTGAACACCCATTCAATACTGAAACTCAGTGGTGGCACCGAACACACATTCAATACTGAAACTCAATGCTGGCACTGAACACCCATTCAATTTGAGACCTAATTCTGGCACACACTGGCATTGAACACTCATTCAATCCTGAAACTCAATTCTGGCACAAACTGGCACTGAACACCCAATCAATACTGAGACTCAATGCTGGCACACACTGGCACTGAACACCAATTCAATACTGAGACTCAATGCTGGCACTGAACACCCATTCAATTTGAGACCCTATTCTGGCACACACTGGCATTGAACACTCATTCAATCCTGAAACTCAAATCTGGCACAAACTGGCACTGAACACCCATTCGATACTAAGACTCAATGCTGGCACACACTGGCAGAGAACACCCATTCAATACTGAGACTCAGTGGTGGCACTAAACACCCATCCAATACTGAAACTCAATGCTGGCACACACTGGCATTGAACACCCATTCAATACTCAGAATCAATGCTGGCTCTGAACACCCACTCAATACTCAGACTCAATGCTGGCACTGATCACCCATTCAATATTGAGACTCAATGCTGGCACACACTGGCACTGAAAACCCATTCAATACTGAGACTCAATGCTGGCACTGAACACCCATTCAATACTGAGACTCAATGCTGGCACACACTGGCAATGAACACCCATTCAGTACTGAGACTCAATGCTGGCACTGAACACCCATTCAATACTGAAACTCAATTATCGCACAAACTGGCACTGAACACCCATTCAATACTGAGACTCAATGCTGGCACACTCTGGCACTGAACACCCATTCAATACTGAGACTCAATTCTGGCACACACTGGCACTGAACACGCATTCAATACGGAATCTCAATACTGGCACACACTGGCACTGAACACCCATTCAATACTGAGACTCAATACTGGCACACACTGGCATTGAACACACATTCAATACTGATAGTCAATACTGGCACTGAACACCCATTGAATACTGAGATTCAATACTGGCACACACTGACACTGAACATCCATTCAAGACTGAGACTCAATGCTGGCACACACTGGCACTGAACACCCATTTAATACTGAAAATCAATGCTGGCACACAGTGGCACTGAACACACAGTCAATACTGAGACTCAATACTGACACTGAACACCCATTCAATACAGAGACTCAATGCTGGCACACACTGGCACTGAACACCCATTCAATACTGAGACTCAATACTGGCACACACTGGCAATGAACACCCATTCAATACTGAGACTCAATACTGGCACTGAACACCCACTCAATACTGAGACTCAATGCTGGCACACACTGGCTCTGAACACCCATTCAATGCTGAAACTCAATACTGGCACTGAACACTCATTCAATAGTGAGACTCAATGCCGGCACACACTGGCACTGAACACCCATTCAATACTGAAACTCAATACTGGCACTGAACACCCATTCAATACTGAGACTCAATGCTGGCACACACTGGCACTGAACACCCATTCAACACTGAAACTCAATGCTGTCACTCAATGGCACTGAACACACATTCAATGCTGAAACTCAATACTGGCAATGAACACCCAGTCAATACTGAGACTCAATACTGGCACACACTTGCACTGAACACCCATAAAATACTGCAACTCAATACTGGCACACACTGGCGTTGAACACCCATTCAATACTGAAACTCAATACTGGCACTGAACACCCATTCAATACTGAGAGTCAATGCTGGCACTCACTGGCACTAAACACCCATTCAATACTGAAACTCAATGCTGGCACTTAACACCCATTCATTACTGTGACCCAATTCTGGCACACACTGGCATTGAACACTCATTCAATACTGAAACACAATTCTGGCACAAAGTGGCACTGAACACCCATTCGATACGAAGACTCAATGCTGGCACACACTGGCATTGAACACCCATTCAATACTGAAACTCAGTGGTGGCACCGAACACACATTCAATACTGAAACTCAATGCTGGCACTGAACACCCATTCAATTTGAGACCCAATTCTGGCACACACTGGCATTGAACACTCATTCAATCCTGAAACTCAATTCTGGCACAAACTGGCACTGAACACCCAATCAATACTGAGACTCAATGCTGGCACACACTGGCACTGAACACCAATTCAATACTGAGACTCAATGCTGGCACTGAACACCCATTCAATTTGAGACCCTATTCTGGCACACACTGGCATTGAACACTCATTCAATCCTGAAACTCAAATCTGGCACAAACTGGCACTGAACACCCATTCGATACTAAGACTCAATGCTGGCACACACTGGCAGAGAACACCCATTCAATACTGAGACTCAGTGGTGGCACTAAACACCCATCCAATACTGAAACTCAATGCTGGCACACACTGGCATTGAACACCCATTCAATACTCAGAATCAATGCTGGCTCTGAACACCCACTCAATACTCAGACTCAATGCTGGCACTGATCACCCATTCAATATTGAGACTCAATGCTGGCACACACTGGCACTGAAAACCCATTCAATACTGAGACTCAATGCTGGCACTGAACACCCATTCAATACTGAGACTCAATGCTGGCACACACTGGCAATGAACACCCATTCAGTACTGAGACTCAATGCTGGCACTGAACACCCATTCAATACTGAAACTCAATTATCGCACAAACTGGCACTGAACACCCATTCAATACTGAGACTCAATGCTGGCACACTCTGGCACTGAACACCCATTCAATACTGAGACTCAATTCTGGCACACACTGGCACTGAACACGCATTCAATACGGAATCTCAATACTGGCACACACTGGCACTGAACACCCATTCAATACTGAGACTCAATACTGGCACACACTGGCATTGAACACACATTCAATACTGATAGTCAATACTGGCACTGAACACCCATTGAATACTGAGATTCAATACTGGCACACACTGACACTGAACATCCATTCAAGACTGAGACTCAATGCTGGCACACACTGGCACTGAACACCCATTTAATACTGAAAATCAATGCTGGCACACAGTGGCACTGAACACACAGTCAATACTGAGACTCAATACTGACACTGAACACCCATTCAATACAGAGACTCAATGCTGGCACACACTGGCACTGAACACCCATTCAATACTGAGACTCAATACTGGCACACACTGGCAATGAACACCCATTCAATACTGAGACTCAATACTGGCACTGAACACCCACTCAATACTGAGACTCAATGCTGGCACACACTGGCTCTGAACACCCATTCAATGCTGAAACTCAATACTGGCACTGAACACTCATTCAATAGTGAGACTCAATGCCGGCACACACTGGCACTGAACACCCATTCAATACTGAAACTCAATACTGGCACTGAACACCCATTCAATACTGAGACTCAATGCTGGCACACACTGGCACTGAACACCCATTCAACACTGAAACTCAATGCTGTCACTCAATGGCACTGAACACACATTCAATGCTGAAACTCAATACTGGCAATGAACACCCAGTCAATACTGAGACTCAATACTGGCACACACTTGCACTGAACACCCATAAAATACTGCAACTCAATACTGGCACACACTGGCGTTGAACACCCATTCAATACTGAAACTCAATACTGGCACTGAACACCCATTCAATACTGAGAGTCAATGCTGGCACTCACTGGCACTAAACACCCATTCAATACTGAAACTCAATGCTGGCACTTAACACCCATTCATTACTGTGACCCAATTCTGGCACACACTGGCATTGAACACTCATTCAATAGTGAAACTCAATTCTGGCACAAACTGGCACTGAACACCCAATCGATACGAAGACTCAATGCTGGCACACACTGGCATTGAACACCCATTCAATACTGAAACTCAGTGGTGGCAAAGAACACCCATTCAATACTGAAACTCAATGCTGGCACTCACTGGCATTGAACACCCATTCAATACTGAAACTCAGTGGTGGCACTGAACACCCATTCAATACTGAGACTCAATGCTGGCACTGAACACCCATTCAATTTGAGACCCAATTCTGGCACACACTGGCATTGAACACTCATTCAATCCTGAAACTCAATTCTGGCACAAACTGGCACTGAACACCCAATCAATACTGAGACTCAATGCTGGCACACACTGGCATTGAACACACATTCAATACTGATAGTCAATACTGGCACTGAACACCCATTGAATACTGAGTTTCAATACTGGCACACACTGGCACTGAACATCCATTCAATACTGAGACCCAATGCTGGCACACACTGGCACTGAACACCCATTTAATACTGAAAATCAATGCTGGCACATACTGGCACTGAACGCCCATTCAATACTGAGACTCAATACTGACACTGAACACCCATTCAATACAGAGACTCAATGCTGGCACACACTGGCACTGAACACCCATTCAATACTGAGACTCAATACTGGCACACACTGGCAATGAACACCCATTCAATACTGAGACTCAATACTGGCACTGAACACCCACTCAATACTGAGACTCAATACTGGCACACACTGGCTCTGAACACCCATTCAATGCTGAAACTCAATACTGGCACTGAACACTCATTCAATACTGAGACTCAATGCCGGCACACACTGGCACTGAACACCCATTCAATACTGAAACTCAATACTGGCACTGAACACCCATTCAATACTGAGACTCAATGCTGGCACACACTGGCACTGAACACCCATTTAATACTGAAAATCAATGCGGGCACAGAACACCCATTCAATACTGAAACTCAATGCTGGCACACACTGGCACTGAACACCCATTCAACAGTGAAACTCAATGCTGTCACTCAATGGCACTGAACACACATTCAATACTGAAACTCAATACTGGCACTGAACACCCATTCAATTTGAGACCCAATTCTGGCACACACTGGCATTGAACACTCATTCAATCCTGAAACTCAATTCTGGCACTGAACACCCATTCAATACTGAGACTCAATGCTGGCACACACTGGCACTGAACACCCATTTAATACTGAAAATCAATGCGGGCACTGAACACCCATTCAATACTGAAACTCAATGCTGGCACACACTGGCACTGAACACCCATTCAATACTGAAACTCAATACTGGCACTGAACAACCATTCAATACTGAGACTCAATGCTGGCACACACTGGCACTGAATACACATTGCATACGGAAACTCAATGGTGGCACACACTGGCATTGAACACCCATTCAATATGGAAACTCAATTCCGTAACCTACTGGCATTGAACACCCATTCAATACTGAGACTCAATACTGGCACTGAACACCCATTCAATACTCAGACTCAATGCTGGCACTGAGCACCCATTCAATACTTAGGCTCAATACCTGCACACACTGGCACTGAACGCCCATTCAAGACTGAAACTCAATGCTGCCACACACTGTCACTGAACACCCATTCAAAACGGAAACTCAATTCCGTAACCTACTGGCATTGAACACCCATTCAATACTGAGACTCAATACTGGCACTGAACACCCATTCAATACTCAGACTCAATGCTGGCACTGAGCACCCATTCAATACTTAGGCTCAATACCTGCACACACTGGCACTGAACGCCCATTCAATACTGAAACTCAATGCTGGCACACACTGGCATTGAACACCCATTCAATACTGAGACTCAATGCTGGCTCTGAACACCCAGTCAATACTGAGACTCAATACTGGCACACACTGGCACTGAACACTCATTCAATACTGAGACTCAATGCTGGCACTCACTGGCACTGAACACTCATTCAATACTGAGACTCAATGCTGGCACTGAACATCCATTCAATACTGAACATCCATTCAATACTGAAATTCAATGCTGGCACTGATCACCCATTCAATACTGAGACCCAATTCTGGCACACACTGGCATTGAACACTCATTCAAAACTGATATACAATGCTGGCAGACACTGGCATTGAACACCCATTCAATACTGAAGCTCAATGCTGGCACTGAACACCCATTCAATACTGAAACTCAATGCTGGCACACACAGGCACTGAACACCCATTCAACACTGAAACTCAATGCTGTCACTCAATGGCACTGAACACACATTCAATACTGAGACTCAATACTGGCACACACTGGCGTTGAACACCCATTCAATACTGAAACTCAATACTGGCATTGAACACCCATTCAATACTGAGACTCAATGCTGGCACTCACTGGCACTAAACACCCATTCAATACTGAAACTCAATGCTGGCACTTAACACCCATTCATTACTGTGACCCAATTCTGGCACACACTGGCATTGAACACTCATTCATTACTGAAACTCAATTCTGGCACAAACGGGCACTGAACACCCATTCGATACGAAGACTCAATGCTGGCACACACTGGCATTGAACACCCATTGAATTCTGAAACTCAGTGGTGGCACTGAACACCCATTCAATACTGAAACTCAATGCTGGCACACACTGGCATTGAACACCCATTCAATACTGAAACTCAGTGGTGGCACTGAACACCCATTCAATACTGAGACTCAACGCTGGCACTGAACACCCATTCAATTTGAGACCCAATTCTGGCACACACTGGCATTGAACACTCATTCAATCCTGAAACTCAATTCTGGCACAAACTGGCACTGAACACCCAATCAATACTGAGACTCAATGCTGGCACTCACTGGCACTGAACACCAATTCAATACTGAGACTCAATGCTGGCACTGAACACCCATTCAATTTGAGACCCAATTCTGGCACACACTGGCATTGAACACTCATTCAATCCTGAAACTCAAATCTGGCACAAACTGGCACTGAACACCCATTCGATACTAAGACTCAATGCTGGCACACACTGGCATAGAACACCCATTCAATACTGAGACTCAGTCGTGGCACTGAACACCCATCCAATACTGAAACTCAATGCTGGCACACACTGGCATTTAACACCCATTCAATACTCAGACTCAATGCTGGCTTTGAACACCCACTCAATACTCAGACTCAATGCTGGCACTGATCACCCATTCAATATTGAGACTCAATGCTGGCACACACTGGCACTGAAAACCCATTCAATACTGAGACTCAATGCTGGCACTGAACACCCATTCAATACTGAGACTCAATGCTGGCACACACTGGCAATGAACACCCATTCAATACTGAGACTCAATTCTGGCACACACTGGCACTGAACACGCATTCAATACGGAAACTCAATACTGGCACACACTGGCACTGAACACCCATTCAATACTGAGACTCAATGCTGGCACACACTGGCATTGAACACACAATCAATACTGATAGTCAATACTGGCACTGAACACCCATTGAATACTGAGATTCAATACTGGCACACACTGGCACTGAACATCCATTCAAGACTGAGACTCAATGCTGGCACACACTGGCACTGAACACCCATTTAATACTGAAAATCAATGCTGGCACATACTGGCACTGAACACCCATTCAAGACTGAAACTCAATACTGGCACTGACCACCCATTCAATACTGAGACTCAATGCTGGCACACAGTGGCACTGAACACACAGTCAGTCCTGAGACTCAATACTGACACTGAACACCCATTCAATACAGAGACTCAATGCTGGCACACACTGGCACTGAACACCAATTCAATACTGAGACTCAATACTGGCACACACTGGCAATGAACACCCATTCAATACTGAGACTCAATACTGGCACTGAACACCCACTCAATACTGAGACTCAATGCTGGCACACACTGGCTCTGAACACCCATTCAATGCTGAAACTCAATACTGGCACTGAACACTCATTCAATAGTGAGACTCAATGCTGGCACACACTGGCACTGAACACCCATTCAATACTGAAACTCAATACTGGCACTGAACACCCATTCAATACTGAGACTCAATGCTGGCACACACTGGCACTGAACACCCATTCAACACTGAGACTCAATGCTGGCTCTGAACACCCAGTCAATACTGAGACTCAATACTGGCACACACTTGCACTGAACACCCATAAAATACTGCAACTCAGTACTGGCACACACTGGCGTTGAACACCCATTCAATACTGAAACTCAATACTGGCACTGAACACCCATTCAATACTGAAACTCAATGCTGGCACTTAACACCCATTCATTACTGTGACCCAATTCTGGCACACACTGGCATTGAACACTCATTCAATACTGAAACTCAATTCTGGCACAAAGTGGCACTGAACACCCATTCGATACGAAGACTCAATGCTGGCACACACTGGCATTGAACACCCATTCAATACTGAAACTCAGTGGTGGCACCGAACACACATTCAATACTGAAACTCAATGCTGGCACTGAACACCCATTCAATTTGAGACCCAATTCTGGCACACACTGGCATTGAACACTCATTCAATCCTGAAACTCAATTCTGGCACAAACTGGCACTGAACACCCAATCAATACTGAGACTCAATGCTGGCACACACTGGCACTGAACACCAATTCAATACTGAGACTCAATGCTGGCACTGAACACCCATTCAATTTGAGACCCTATTCTGGCACACACTGGCATTGAACACTCATTCAATCCTGAAACTCAAATCTGGCACAAACTGGCACTGAACACCCATTCGATACTAAGACTCAATGCTGGCACACACTGGCAGAGAACACCCATTCAATACTGAGACTCAGTGGTGGCACTAAACACCCATCCAATACTGAAACTCAATGCTGGCACACACTGGCATTGAACACCCATTCAATACTCAGAATCAATGCTGGCTCTGAACACCCACTCAATACTCAGACTCAATGCTGGCACTGATCACCCATTCAATATTGAGACTCAATGCTGGCACACACTGGCACTGAAAACCCATTCAATACTGAGACTCAATGCTGGCACTGAACACCCATTCAATACTGAGACTCAATGCTGGCACACACTGGCAATGAACACCCATTCAATACTGAGACTCAATGCTGGCACTGAACACCCATTCAATACTGAAACTCAATTATCGCACAAACTGGCACTGAACACCCATTCAATACTGAGACTCAATGCTGGCACACTCTGGCACTGAACACCCATTCAATACTGAGACTCAATTCTGGCACACACTGGCACTGAACACGCATTCAATACGGAATCTCAATACTGGCACACACTGGCACTGAACACCCATTCAATACTGAGACTCAATGCTGGCACACACTGGCATTGAACACACATTCAATACTGATAGTCAATACTGGCACTGAACACCCATTGAATACTGAGATTCAATACTGGCACACACTGACACTGAACATCCATTCAAGACTGAGACTCAATGCTGGCACACACTGGCACTGAACACCCATTTAATACTGAAAATCAATGCTGGCACACAGTGGCACTGAACACACAGTCAATACTGAGACTCAATACTGACACTGAACACCCATTCAATACAGAGACTCAATGCTGGCACACACTGGCACTGAACACCCATTCAATACTGAGACTCAATACTGGCACACACTGGCAATGAACACCCATTCAATACTGAGACTCAATACTGGCACTGAACACCCACTCAATACTGAGACTCAATGCTGGCACACACTGGCTCTGAACACCCATTCAATGCTGAAACTCAATACTGGCACTGAACACTCATTCAATAGTGAGACTCAATGCCGGCACACACTGGCACTGAACACCCATTCAATACTGAAACTCAATACTGGCACTGAACACCCATTCAATACTGAGAGTCAATGCTGGCACTCACTGGCACTAAACACCCATTCAATACTGAAACTCAATGCTGGCACTTAACACCCATTCATTACTGTGACCCAATTCTGGCACACACTGGCATTGAACACTCATTCAATAGTGAAACTCAATTCTGGCACAAACTGGCACTGAACACCCAATCGATACGAAGACTCAATGCTGGCACACACTGGCATTGAACACCCATTCAATACTGAAACTCAGTGGTGGCAAAGAACACCCATTCAATACTGAAATTCAATGCTGGCACTCACTGGCATTGAACACCCATTCAATACTGAAACTCAGTGGTGGCACTGAACACCCATTCAATACTGAGACTCAATGCTGGCACTGAACACCCATTCAATTTGAGACCCAATTCTGGCACACACTGGCATTGAACACTCATTCAATCCTGAAACTCAATTCTGGCACAAACTGGCACTGAACACCCAATCAATACTGAGACTCAATGCTGGCACACACTGGCATTGAACACACATTCAATACTGATAGTCAATACTGGCACTGAACACCCATTGAATACTGAGTTTCAATACTGGCACACACTGGCACTGAACATCCATTCAATACTGAGACCCAATGCTGGCACACACTGGCACTGAACACCCATTTAATACTGAAAATCAATGCTGGCACATACTGGCACTGAACGCCCATTCAATACTGAGACTCAATACTGACACTGAACACCCATTCAATACAGAGACTCAATGCTGGCACACAGTGGCACTGAACACCCATTCAATACTGAGACTCAATACTGGCACACACTGGCAATGAACACCCATTCAATACTGAGACTCAATACTGGCACTGAACACCCACTCAATACTGAGACTCAATACTGGCACACACTGGCTCTGAACACCCATTCAATGCTGAAACTCAATACTGGCACTGAACACTCATTCAATACTGAGACTCAATGCCGGCACACACTGGCACTGAACACCCATTCAATACTGAAACTCAATACTGGCACTGAACACACATTCAATACTGAGACTCAATGCTGGCACACACTGGCACTGAACACCCATTTAATACTGAAAATCAATGCGGGCACTGAACACCCATTCAATACTGAAACTCAATGCTGGCACACACTGGCACTGAACACCCATTCAACAGTGAAACTCAATGCTGTCACTCAATGGCACTGAACACACATCAATACTGAAACTCAATACTGGCACTGAACACCCATTCAATTTGAGACCCAATTCTGGCACACACTGGCATTGAACACTCATTCAATCCTGAAACTCAATTCTGGCACAAACTGGCACTGAACACCCAATCAATACTGAGACTCAATGCTGGCACACACTGGCACTGAACACCAATTCAATACTGAGACTCAATGCTGGCACTGAACACCCATTCAATTTGAGACCCAATTCTGGCACACACTGGCATTGAACACCCATTTAATACTGAAAATCAATGCGGGCACTGAACACCCATTCAATACTGAAACTCAATGCTGGCACACACTGGCACTGAACACCCATTCAATACTGAAACTCAATACTGGCACTGAAAACCCATTCAATACTGAGACTCAATAATGGCACACACTGGCACTGAACACCCATTCAATACTGAGACTCAATGCTGGCACACACTGGCATTGAACACACATTCAATACTGATAGTCAATACTGGCACTGAACACCCATTGAATACTGAGATTCAATACTGGCACACACTGACACTGAACATCCATTCAAGACTGAGACTCAATGCTGGCACACACTGGCACTGAACACCCATTTAATACTGAAAATCAATGCTGGCACATACTGGCACTGAACACCCATTCCATACTGAAACTCAACACTGGCATTGAACACCCATTCAATACTGAGACTCAATGCTGGCACACAGTGGCACTGAACACACAGTCAATACTGAGACTCAATACTGACACTGAACACCCATTCAATACAGAGACTCAATGCTGGCACACACTGGCACTGAACACCCATTCAATACTGAGACTCAATACTGGCACACACTGGCAATGAACACCCATTCAATACTGAGACTCAATACTGGCACTCAACACCCACTCAATACTGAGACTCAATGCTGGCACACACTGGCTCTGAACACCCATTCAATGCTGAAACTCAATACTGGCACTGAACACTCATTCAATAGTGAGACTCAATGCCGGCACACACTGGCACTGAACACCCATTCAATACTGAAACTCAATACTGGCACTGAACACCCATTCAATACTGAGACTCAATGCTGGCATACACTGGCACTGAACACCCATTCAACACTGAAACTCAATGCTGTCACTCAATGGCACTGAACACACATTCAATGCTTAAACTCAATACTGGCACTGAACACCCAGTCAATACTGAGACTCAATACTGGCACACACTTGCACTGAACACCCATAAAATACTGCAACTCAATACTGGCACACACTGGCGTTGAACACCCATTCAATACTGAAACTCAATACTGGCACTGAACACCCATTCAATACTGAGAGTCAATGCTGGCACTCACTGGCACTAAACACCCATTCAATACTGAAACTCAATGCTGGCACTTAACACCCATTCATTACTGTGACCCAATTCTGGCACACACTGGCATTGAACACTCATTCAATAGTGAAACTCAATTCTGGCACAAACTGGCACTGAACACCCATTCGATACTGAAACTCAATGCTGGCACACACTGGCATTGAACACCCATTCAATACTGAAACTCAGTGGTGGCACTGAACACCCATTCAAGACTGAGACTCAATGCTGGCACTGAACACCCATTCAATTTGAGACCCAATTCTGGCACACACTGGCATTGAACACTCATTCAATCCTGAAACTCAATTCTGGCACAAACTGGCACTGTACACCCAATCAATACTGAGACTCAATGCTGGCACACAATGGCATTGAACACACATTCAATTCTGACAGTCAATACTGGCACTGAACACCCATTGAATACTGAGATTCAATACTGGCACACACTGGCACTGAACATCCATTCAATACTGAGACCCAATGCTGGCACACACTGGCACTGAACACCCATTTAATACTGAAAATCAATGCTGGCACATACTGGCACTGAACGCCCATTCAATACTGAGACTCAATACTGACACTGAACACCCATTCAATACAGAGACTCAATGCTGGCACACACTGGCACTGAACACCCATTCAATACTGAGACTCAATACTGGCACACACTGGCAATGAACACCCATTCAATACTGAGACTCAATACTGGCACTGAACACCCATTCAATACTGAGACTCAATGCTGGCACACACTGGCACTGAACACCCATTTAATACTGAAAATCAATGCGGGCACTGAACACCCATTCAATACTGAGACTCAATGCTGGCACACACTGGCACTGAACACCCATTTAATACTGAAAATCAATGCGGGCACTGAACACCCATTCAATACTGAAACTCAATGCTGGCACACACTGGCACTGAACACCCATTCAACACTGAAACTCAATGCTGTCACTCAATGGCACTGAACACACATTCAATACTGAAACTCAATACTGGCACTGAACACCCAGTCAATACTGAGACTCAATACTGGCACACACTTGCACTGAACACCCATAAAATACTGCAACTCAATACTGGCACACACTGGCGTTGAACACCCATTCAATACTGAAACTCAATACTGGCACTGAACACCCATTCAATACTGAGAGTCAATGCTGGCACTCACTGGCACTAAACACCCATTCAATACTGAAACTCAATGCTGGCACTTAACACCCATTCATTACTGTGACCCAATTCTGGCACACACTGGCATTGAACACTCATTCAATCCTGAAACTCAATTCTGGCACAAACTGGCACTGAACACCCAATCAATACTGAGACTCAATGCTGGCACACACTGGCACTGAACACCAATTCAATACTGAGACTCAATGCTGGCACTGAACACCCATTCAATTTGAGACCCAATTCTGGCACACACTGGCATTGAACACCCATTTAATACTGAAAATCAATGCGGGCACTGAACACCCATTCAATACTGAAACTCAATGCTGGCACACACTGGCACTGAACACCCATTCAATACTGAAACTCAATACTGGCACTGAACACCCATTCAATACTGAGACTCAATAATGGCACACACTGGCACTGAACACCCATTCAATACTGAGACTCAATGCTGGCACTGAACACCCATCCAAGACTGAAACTCAATGCTGGCACACACTGGCATTGAACACCCATTCAATACTCAGACTCAATGCTGGCTCTGAACACCCACTCAATACTGAGACTCAATGCTGGCACTGATCACCCATTCAATATTGAGACTCAATGCTGGCACACACTGGCACTGAACACCCATTCAATACTGAGACTCAATGCTGGCACTGAACACCCATTCAATACTGAGACTCAATGCTGGCACACACTGGCAATGAACACCCATTCAATACTGAGACTCAATGCTGGCACTGAACACCCATTCAATACTGAAACTCAATTATCGCACAAACTGGCACTGAACACCCATTCAATACTGAGACTCAATACTGGCACACACTTGCACTGAACACCCATGAAATACTGCAACTCAATACTGGCACACACTGGCGTTGAACACCCATTCAATACTGAAACTCAATGCTGGCACACACTGGCACTGAACACCCATTCAACACTGAAACTCAATACTGGCACTGAACACCCATTCAATACTGAGAGTCAATGGTGGTACTCACTGGCACTAAACACACATTCAATACTGAAACTCAATGCTGTCACTTAACACCCATTGATTACTGTGACCCAATTCTGGCACACACTGGCATTGAACACTCATTCAATAGTGAAACTCAATTCTGGCACTCACTGGCACTGAACACCCATTCGATACGAAGACTCAATGCTGGCACACACTGGCATTGAACACCCATTCAATACTGAAACTCAGTGGTGGCACTGAACACCCATTCAATACTGAAACTCAATGCTGGCACACACTGGCATTGAACACCCATTCAATACTGAAACTCAGTGGTGGCACTGAACACCCATTCAATACTGAGACTCAATGCTGGCACTGAACACCCATTCAATTTGAGACCCAATTCTGGCACACACTGGCATTGAACACTCATTCAATCCTGAAACTCAATTCTGGCACAAATTGGCACTGAACACCCAATCAATACTGAGACTCAATGCTGGCACACACTGGCACTGAACACCCATTCAATACTGAGACTCAATGCTGGCACTGAACACCCATTCAATACTGAAACTCAATTATCGCACAAACTGGCACTGAACACCCATTCAATACTGAGACTCAATGCTGGCACACACTGGCACTGAACACCCATTCAATACTGAGACTCAATTCTGGCACACACTTGCACTGAACACGCATTCAATACGGAAAATCAATACTGAAACACACGCACTGAACACCCATTCAATACTGAGACTCAATGCTGGCACACACTGGCATTGAACACACATTCAATACTGATAGTCAATACTGGCACTGAACACCCATTGAATACTGAGATTCAATACTGGCACACACTGGCACTGAACATCCATTCAATACTGAGATTCAATGCTGGCACACACTGGCACTGAACACCCATTTAATACTGAAAATCAATGCTGGCACATACTGGCACTGAACACCCATTCAAGACTGAAACTCAATACTGGCACTGAACACCCATTCAATACTGAGACTCAATGCTGGCACACAGTGGCACTGAACACACAGTCAATACTGAGACTCAATACTGACACTGAACACCCATTCAATACAGAGACTCAATGCTGGCACACACTGGCACTGAACACCCATTCAATACTGAGACTCAATACTGGCACACACTGGCAATGAACACCCATTCAATACTGAGACTCAATACTGGCACTGAACACCCACTCAATACTGAGACTCAATGCTGGCACACACTGGCTCTGAACACCCATTCAATGCTGAAACTCAATACTGGCACTGAACACTCATTCAATACTGAGACTCAATGCCGGCACACACTGGCACTGAACACCCATTCAATACTGAAACTCAATACTGGCACTGAACACCCATTCAATACTGAGACTCAATGCTGGCACACACTGGCTCTGAACACCCATTTAATACTGAAAATCAATGCGGGCACTGAACACCCATTCAATACTGAAACTCAACGCTGGCACACACTGGCATTGAACACCCATTCAATACTGAAACTCAGTGGTGGCACTGAACACCCATTCAATACTGAGACTCAACGCTGGCACTGAACACCCATTCAATTTGAGACCCAATTCTGGCACACACTGGCATTGAACACTCATTCAATCCTGAAACTCAATTCTGGCACAAACTGGCACTGAACACCCAATCAATACTGAGACTCAATGCTGGCACACACTGGCACTGAACACCAATTCAATACTGAGACTCAATGCTGGCACTGAACACCCATTCAATTTGAGACCCAATTCTGGCACACACTGGCATTGAACACTCATTCAATCCTGAAACTCAAATCTGGCACAAACTGGCACTGAACACCCATTCGATACTAAGACTCAATGCTGGCACACACTGGCATAGAACACCCATTCAATACTGAGACTCAGTCGTGGCACTGAACACCCATCCAATACTGAAACTCAATGCTGGCACACACTGGCATTTAACACCCATTCAATACTCAGACTCAATGCTGGCTTTGAACACCCACTCAATACTCAGACTCAATGCTGGCACTGATCACCCATTCACTATTGAGACTCAATGCTGGCACACACTGGCACTGAAAACCCATTCAATACTGAGACTCAATGCTGGCACTGAACACCCATTCAATACTGAGACTCAATGCTGGCACACACTGGCAATGAACACCCATTCAATACTGAGACTCAATTCTGGCACTGAACACCCATTCAATACTGAGACTCAATGCTGGCACACACTTGCACTGAACACCCATTCAATACTGAGACTCAATTCTGGCACACACTGGCACTGAACACGCATTCAATACGGAATCTCAATACTGGCACACACTGGCACTGAACACCCATTCAATACTGAGACTCAATGCTGGCACACACTGGCATTGAACACACATTCAATACTGATAGTCAATACTGGCACTGAACACCCATTGAATACTGAGATTCAATACTGGCACACACTGGCACTGAACATCCATTCAAGACTGAGACTCAATGCTGGCACACACTGGCACTGAACACCCATTTAATACTGAAAATCAATGCTGGCACATACTGGCACTGAACACCCATTCAAGACTGAAACTCAATACTGGCACTGAACACCCATTCAATACTGAGACTCAATGCTGGCACACAGTGGCACTGAACACACAGTCAGTACTGAGACTCAATACTGACACTGAACACCCATTCAATACAGAGACTCAATGCTGGCACACACTGGCACTGAACACCCACTCAATACTGAGACTCAATGCTGGCACACACTGGCTCTGAACACCCATTCAATGCTGAAACTCAACACTGGCACTGAACACTCATTCAATAGTGAGAACCAATGCCGGCACATACTGGCACTGAACACCCATTCAATACTATAACTCAATACTGGCACTGAACACCCATTCAATACTGAGACTCAATGCTGGCACACACTGGCACTGAACACCCATTCAACACTGAGACTCAATGCTGGCTATGAACACCCAGTCAATACTGAGACTCAATACTGGCACACACTTGCACTGAACACCCATAAAATACTGCAACTCAATACTGGCACACACTGGCGTTGAACACCCATTCAATACTGAAACTCAATACTGGCACTGAACACCCATTCAATACTGAGAGTCAATGCTGGCACTCACTGGCACTAAACACCCATTCAATACTGAAACTCAATGCTGGCACTTAACACCCATTCATTACTGTGACCCAATTCTGGCACACACTGGCATTGAACACTCATTCAATACTGAAACTCAATTCTGGCACAAACTGGCACTGAGCACCCATTCGATACAAAGACTCAATGCTGGCACACACTGGCATTGAACACCCATTCAAGACTGAAACTCAGTGGTGGCACTGAACACATATTCAATACTGAAACTCAATGCTGGCACACACTGGCATTGAACACCCATTCAATACTGAACCTCAGTGGTGGCACTGAACACCCATTCAATACTGAGACTCAATGCTGGCACTGAACACCCATTCAATTTGAGACCCAATTCTGGCACACACTGGCATTGAACACTCATTCAATCCTGAAACTCAATTCTGGCACAAACTGGCACTGAACACCCAATCAATACTGAGACTCAATGCTGGCACACACTGGCACTGAACACCAATTCAATACTGAGACTCAATGCTGGCACTGAACACCCATTCAATTTGAGACCCTATTCTGGCACACACTGGCATTGAACACTCATTCAATCCTGAAACTCAAATCTGGCACAAACTGGCACTGAACACCCATTCGATACTAAGACTCAATGCTGGCACACACTGGCAGAGAACACCCATTCAATACTGAGACTCAGTGGTGGCACTGAACACCCATCCAATACTGAAACTCAATGCTGGCACACACTGGCATTGAACACCCATTCAATACTCAGAATCAATGCTGGCTCTGAACACCCACTCAATACTCAGACTCAATGCTGGCACTGATCACCCATTCAATATTGAGACTCAATGCTGGCACACACTGGCACTGAAAACCCATTCAATACTGAGACTCAATGCTGGCACTGAACACCCATTCAATACTGAGACTCAATGCTGGCACACACTGGCAATGAACATCCATTCAATACTGAGACTCAATGCTGGCACTGAACACCCATTCAATACTGAAACTCAATTATCGCACAAACTGGCACTGAACACCCATTCAATACTGAGACTCAATGCTGGCACACTCTGACACTGAACACCCATTCAACACTGAGACTCAATTCTGGCACACACTGGCACTGAACACGCATTCAATACGGAATCTCAATACTGGCACACACTGGCACTGAACACCCATTCAATACTGAGACTCAATGCTGGCACACACTGGCATTGAACACACATTCAATACTGATAGTCAATACTGGCACTGAACACCCATTGAATACTGAGATTCAATACTGGCACACACTGGCACTGAACATCCATTCAAGACTGAGACTCAATGCTGGCACACACTGGCACTGAACACCCATTTAATACTGAAAATCAATGCTGGCACATACTGGCACTGAACACCCATTCCATACTGAAACTCAATACTGGCACTGAACACCCATTCAATACTGAGACTCAATGCTGGCACACAGTGGCACTGAACACACAGTCAACACTGAGACTCAATACTGACACTGAACATCCATTCAATACAGAGACTCAATGCTGGCACACACTGGCACTGAACACCCATTCAATACTGAGACTCAATACTGGCACACACTGGCAATGAACACCCATTCAATACTGAGACTCAATACTGGCACTCAGCACCCACTCAATACTGAGACTCAATGCTGGCACACACTGGCTCTGAACACCCATTCAATGCTGAAACTCAATACTGGCACTGAACACTCATTCAATAGTGAGACTCAATGCCGGCACACACTGGCACTGAACACCCATTCAATACTGAAACTCAATACTGGCACTGAACACCCATTCAATACTGAGACTCAATGCTGGCACACACTGGCACTGAACACCCATTCAACACTGAAACTCAATGCTGTCACTCAATGGCACTGAACACACATTCAATGCTGAAACTCAATACTGGCACTGAACACCCAGTCAATACTGAGACTCAATACTGGCACACACTTGCACTGAACACCCATAAAATACTGCAACTCAATACTGGCACACATTGGCGTTGAACACCCATTCAACACTGAAACTCAATACTGGCACTGAACACCCATTCAATACTGAGAGTCAATGCTGGCACTCACTGGCACTAGACACCCATTCAATACTGAAACTCAATGCTGGCACTTAACACCCATTCATTACTGTGACCCAATTCTGGCACACACTGGCATTGAACACTCATTCAATAGTGAAACTCAATTCTGGCACAAACTGGCACTGAACACCCATTCGATACGAACACTCAATGCTGGCACACACTGGCATTGAACACCCATTCAATACTGAAACTCAGTGGTGGCAAAGAACACCCATTCAATACTGAAACTCAATGCTGGCACACACTGGCATTGAACACCCATTCAATACTGAAACTCAGTGGTGGCACTGAACACCCATTCAATACTGAGACTCAATAATGGCACACACTGGCACTGAACACCCATTCAATACTGAGACTCAATGCTGGCACTGAACACCCATCCAAGACTGAAACTCAATGCTGGCACACACTGGCATTGAACACCCATTCAATACTCAGACTCAATGCTGGCTCTGAACACCCACTCAATACTGAGACTCAATGCTGGCACTGATCACCCATTCAATATTGAGACTCAATGCTGGCACACACTGGCACTGAACACCCATTCAATACTGAGACTCAATGCTGGCACTGAACACCCATTCAATACTGAGACTCAATGCTGGCACACACTGGCAATGAACACCCATTCAATACTGAGACTCAATGCTGGCACTGAACACCCATTCAATACTGAAACTCAATTATCGCACAAGCTGGCACTGAACACCCATGAAATACTGCAACTCAATACTGGCACACACTGGCGTTGAACACCCATTCAATACTGAAAATCAATGCTGGCACACACTGGCATTGAACACCCATTCAATACTGAAACTCAGTGGTGGCACTGAACACCCATTCAATACTGAGACTCAATGCTGGCACTGAACACCCATTCAATTTGAGACCCAATGCTGGCACACACTGGCATTGAACACACATTCAATACTGATAGTCAATACTGGCACTGAACACCCATTGAATACTGAGATTCAATACTGGCACACACTGGCACTGAACATCCATTCAATACTGAGACCCAATGCTGGCACACACTGGCACTGAACACCCATTTAATACTGAAAATCAATGCTGGCACATACTGGCACTGAACGCCCATTCAATACTGAGACTCAATACTGACACTGAACACCCATTCAATACAGAGACTCAATGCTGGCACACACTGGCACTGAACACCCATTCAATACTGAGACTCAATACTGGCACACACTGGCAATGAACACCCATTCAATACTGAGACTCAATACTGGCACTGAACACCCACTCAATACTGAGACTCAATACTGGCACACACTGGCTCTGAACACCCATTCAATGCTGAAACTCAATACTGGCACTGAACACTCATTCAATACTGAGACTCAATGCCGGCACACACTGGCACTGAACACCCAATCAATACTGAAACTCAATACTGGCACTGAACACCCATTCAATACTGAGACTCAATGCTGGCACACACTGGCACTGAACACCCATTTAATACTGAAAATCAATGCGGGCACTGAACACCCATTCAATACTGAAACTCAATGCTGGCACACACTGGCACTAAACACCCATTCAACACTGAAACTCAATGCTGTCACTCAATGGCACTGAACACACATTCAATACTGAAACTCAATACTGGCACTGAACACCCAGTCAATACTGAGACTCAATACTGGCACACACTTGCACTGAACACCCATAAAATACTGCAACTCAATACTGGCACACACTGGCGTTGAACACCCATTCAATACTGAAACTCAATACTGGCACTGAACACCCATTCAATACTGAGACTCAATGCTGGCACTCACTGGCACTAAACACCCATTCAATACTGAAACTCAATGCTGGCACTTAACACCCATTCATTACTGTGACCCAATTCTGGCACACACTGGCATTGAACACTCATTCAATACTGAAACTCAATTCAGGCACAAACTGGCACTGAACACCCATTCGATACGAAGACTCAATGCTGGCACACACTGGCATTGAACACCCATTCAATACTGAAACTCAGTGGTGGCACTGAACACCCATTCAATACTGAAACTCAATGCTGGCACACACTGGCATTGATCACCCATTCAATACTGAAACTCAGTGTTGGCACTGAACACCCATTCAATACTGAGACTCAATGCTGGCACTGAACACCCATTCAATTTGAGACCCAATTCTGGCACACACTGGCATTGAACACTCATTCAATCCTGAAACTCAATTCTGGCACAAACTGGCACTGAACACCCAATCAATACTGAGACTCAATGCTGGCACACACTGGCACTGAACACCAATTCAATACTGAGACTCAATGCTGGCACTGAACACCCATTCAATTTGAGACCCAATTCTGGCACACACTGGCATTGAACACCCATTTAATACTGAAAATCAATGCGGGCACTGAACACCCATTCAATACTGAAACTCAATGCTGGCACACACTGGCACTGAACACCCATTCAATACTGAAACTCAATACTGGCACTGAACACCCATCCAATACTGAGACTCAATAATGGCACACACTGGCACTGAACACCCATTCAATACTGAGACTCAATGCTGGCACTGAACACCCATCCAAGACTGAAACTCAATGCTGGCACACACTGGCATTGAACACCCATTCAATACTCAGACTCAATGCTGGCTCTGAACACCCACTCAATACTCAGACTCAATGCTGGCACTGATCACCCATTCAATATTGAGACTCAATGCTGGCACACACTGGCACTGAACACCCATTCAATACTGAGACTCAATGCTGGCACTGAACACCCATTCAATACTGAGACTCAATGCTGGCACACACTGGCAATGAACACCCATTCAATACTGAGACTCAATGCTGGCACTGAACACCCATTCAATACTGAGACTCAATACTGGCACACACTTGCACTGAACACCCATGAAATACTGCAACTCAATACTGGCACACACTGGCGTTGAACACCCATTCAATACTGAAACTCAATGCTGGCACACACTGGCACTGAACACCCATTCAACACTGAAACTCAATGCTGTCACTCAATGGCACTGAACACACATTCAATGCTGAAACTCAATACTGGCACTGAACACCCATTGAATACTGAGATTCAATACTGGCACACACTGGCACTGAACATCCATTCAATACTGAGATTCAATGCTGGCACACACTGGCACTGAACACCCATTTAATACTGAAAATCAATGCTGGCACATACTGGCACTGAACACCCATTCAAGACTGAAACTCAATACTGGCACTGAACACCCATTCAATACTGAGACTCAATGCTGGCACACAGTGGCACTGAACACACAGTCAATACTGAGACTCAATACTGACACTGAACACCCATTCAATACTGAGACTCAATGCTGGCACACACTGGCACTGAACACCCATTCAATACTGAGACTCAATACTGGCACACACTGGCAATGAACACCCATTCAATACTGAGACTCAATACTGGCACTGAACACCCACTCAATACTGAGACTCAATACTGGCACACACTGGCTCTGAACACCCATTCAATGCTGAAACTCAATACTGGCACTGAACACTCATTCAATACTGAGACTCAATGCCGGCACACACTGGCACTGAACACCCAATCAATACTGAAACTCAATACTGGCACTGAACACCCATTCAATACTGAGACTCAATGCTGGCACACACTGGCACTGAACACCCATTTAATACTGAAAATCAATGCGGGCACTGAACACCCATTCAATACTGAAACTCAATGCTGGCACACACTGGCACTAAACACCCATTCAACACTGAAACTCAATGCTGTCACTCAATGGCACTGAACACACATTCAATACTGAAACTCAATACTGGCACTGAACACCCAGTCAATACTGAGACTCAATACTGGCACACACTTGCACTGAACACCCATAAAATACTGCAACTCAATACTGGCACACACTGGCGTTGAACACCCATTCAATACTGAAACTCAATACTGGCACTGAACACCCATTCAATACTGAGACTCAATGCTGGCACTCACTGGCACTAAACACCCATTCAATACTGAAACTCAATGCTGGCACTTAACACCCATTCATTACTGTGACCCAATTCTGGCACACACTGGCATTGAACACTCATTCAATACTGAAACTCAATTCAGGCACAAACTGGCACTGAACACCCATTCGATACGAAGACTCAATGCTGGCACACACTGGCATTGAACACCCATTCAATACTGAAACTCAGTGGTGGCACTGAACACCCATTCAATACTGAAACTCAATGCTGGCACACACTGGCATTGATCACCCATTCAATACTGAAACTCAGTGTTGGCACTGAACACCCATTCAATACTGAGACTCAATGCTGGCACTGAACACCCATTCAATTTGAGACCCAATTCTGGCACACACTGGCATTGAACACTCATTCAATCCTGAAACTCAATTCTGGCACAAACTGGCACTGAACACCCAATCAATACTGAGACTCAATGCTGGCACACACTGGCACTGAACACCAATTCAATACTGAGACTCAATGCTGGCACTGAACACCCATTCAATTTGAGACCCAATTCTGGCACACACTGGCATTGAACACCCATTTAATACTGAAAATCAATGCGGGCACTGAACACCCATTCAATACTGAAACTCAATGCTGGCACACACTGGCACTGAACACCCATTCAATACTGAAACTCAATACTGGCACTGAACACCCATTCAATACTGAGACTCAATAATGGCACACACTGGCACTGAACACCCATTCAATACTGAGACTCAATGCTGGCACTGAACACCCATCCAAGACTGAAACTCAATGCTGGCACACACTGGCATTGAACACCCATTCAATACTCAGACTCAATGCTGGCTCTGAACACCCACTCAATACTCAGACTCAATGCTGGCACTGATCACCCATTCAATATTGAGACTCAATGCTGGCACACACTGGCACTGAACACCCATTCAATACTGAGACTCAATGCTGGCACTGAACACCCATTCAATACTGAGACTCAATGCTGGCACACACTGGCAATGAACACCCATTCAATACTGAGACTCAATGCTGGCACTGAACACCCATTCAATACTGAGACTCAATACTGGCACACACTTGCACTGAACACCCATGAAATACTGCAACTCAATACTGGCACACACTGGCGTTGAACACCCATTCAATACTGAAACTCAATGCTGGCACACACTGGCACTGAACACCCATTCAACACTGAAACTCAATGCTGTCACTCAATGGCACTGAACACACATTCAATGCTGAAACTCAATACTGGCACTGAACACCCATTGAATACTGAGATTCAATACTGGCACACACTGGCACTGAACATCCATTCAATACTGAGATTCAATGCTGGCACACACTGGCACTGAACACCCATTTAATACTGAAAATCAATGCTGGCACATACTGGCACTGAACACCCATTCAAGACTGAAACTCAATACTGGCACTGAACACCCATTCAATACTGAGACTCAATGCTGGCACACAGTGGCACTGAACACACAGTCAATACTGAGACTCAATACTGACACTGAACACCCATTCAATACAGAGACTCAATGCTGGCACACACTGGCACTGAACACCCATTCAATACTGAGACTCAATACTGGCACACACTGGCAATGAACACCCATTCAATACTGAGACTCAATACTGGCACTGAACACCCACTCAATACTGAGACTCAATGCTGGCACACACTGGCTCTGAACACCCATTCAATGCTGAAACTCAATACTGGCACTGAACACTCATTCAATACTGAGACTCAATGCCGGCACACACTGGCACTGAACACCCATTCAATACTGAAACTCAATACTGGCACTGAACACCCATTCAATACTGAGACTCAATGCTGGCACACACTGGCTCTGAACACCCATTTAATACTGAAAATCAATGCGGGCACTGAACACCCATTCAATACTGAAACTCAACGCTGGCACACACTGGCATTGAACACCCATTCAATACTGAAACTCAGTGGTGGCACTGAACACCCATTCAATACTGAGACTCAACGCTGGCACTGAACACCCATTCAATTTGAGACCCAATTCTGGCACACACTGGCATTGAACACTCATTCAATCCTGAAACTCAATTCTGGCACAAACTGGCACTGAACACCCAATCAATACTGAGACTCAATACTGGCACTCAGCACCCACTCAATACTGAGACTCAATGCTGGCACACACTGGCTCTGAACACCCATTCAACGCTGAAACTCAATACTGGCACTGAACACTCATTCAATAGTGAGACTCAATGCCGGCACACACTGGCACTGAACACCCATTCAATACTGAAACTCAATACTGGCACTGAACACCCATTCAATACTGAGACTCAATGCTGGCACACACTGGCACTGAACACCCATTCAACACTGAAACTCAATGCTGTCACTCAATGGCACTGAACACACATTCAATGCTGAAACTCAATACTGGCACTGAACACCCAGTCAATACTGAGACTCAATACTGGCACACACTTGCACTGAACACCCATAAAATACTGCAACTCAATACTGGCACACATTGGCGTTGAACACCCATTCAACACTGAAACTCAATACTGGCACTGAACACCCATTCAATACTGAGAGTCAATGCTGGCACTCACTGGCACTAGACACCCATTCAATACTGAAACTCAATGCTGGCACTTAACACCCATTCATTACTGTGACCCAATTCTGGCACACACTGGCATTGAACACTCATTCAATAGTGAAACTCAATTCTGGCACAAACTGGCACTGAACACCCATTCAATACTGAGACTCAATGCTGGCACACAGTGGCACTGAACACACAGTCAATACTGAGACTCAATACTGACACTGAACACCCATTCAATACAGAGACTCAATGCTGGCACACACTGGCACTGAACACCCATTCAATACTGAGACTCAATACTGGCACACACTGGCACTGAACACCCATTCAATACTGAGACTCAATACTGGCACTGAACACCCACTCAATACTGAGACTCAATGCTGGCACACACTGGCTCTGAACACCCATTCAATGCTGAAACTCAATACTGGCACTGAACACTCATTCAATACTGAGACTCAATGCCGGCACACACTGGCACTGAACACCCATTCAATACTGAAACTCAATACTGGCACTGAACACCCATTCAATACTGAGACTCAATGCTGGCACACACTGGCTCTGAACACCCATTTAATACTGAAAATCAATGCGGGCACTGAACACCCATTCAATACTGAAACTCAACGCTGGCACACACTGGCATTGAACACCCATTCAATACTGAAACTCAGTGGTGGCACTGAACACCCATTCAATACTGAGACTCAACGCTGGCACTGAACACCCATTCAATTTGAGACCCAATTCTGGCACACACTGGCATTGAACACTCATTCAATCCTGAAACTCAATTCTGGCACAAACTGGCACTGAACACCCAATCAATACTGAGACTCAATACTGGCACTCAGCACCCACTCAATACTGAGACTCAATGCTGGCACACACTGGCTCTGAACACCCATTCAACGCTGAAACTCAATACTGGCACTGAACACTCATTCAATAGTGAGACTCAATGCCGGCACACACTGGCACTGAACACCCATTCAATACTGAAACTCAATACTGGCACTGAACACCCATTCAATACTGAGACTCAATGCTGGCACACACTGGCACTGAACACCCATTCAACACTGAAACTCAATGCTGTCACTCAATGGCACTGAACACACATTCAATGCTGAAACTCAATACTGGCACTGAACACCCAGTCAATACTGAGACTCAATACTGGCACACACTTGCACTGAACACCCATAAAATACTGCAACTCAATACTGGCACACATTGGCGTTGAACACCCATTCAACACTGAAACTCAATACTGGCACTGAACACCCATTCAATACTGAGAGTCAATGCTGGCACTCACTGGCACTAGACACCCATTCAATACTGAAACTCAATGCTGGCACTTAACACCCATTCATTACTGTGACCCAATTCTGGCACACACTGGCATTGAACACTCATTCAATAGTGAAACTCAATTCTGGCACAAACTGGCACTGAACACCCATTCGATACGAACACTCAATGCTGGCACACACTGGCATTGAACACCCATTCAATACTGAAACTCAGTGGTGGCAAAGAACACCCATTCAATACTGAAACTCAATGCTGGCACACACTGGCATTGAACACCCATTCAATACTGAAACTCAGTGGTGGCACTGAACACCCATTCAATACTGAGACTCAATAATGGCACACACTGGCACTGAACACCCATTCAATACTGAGACTCAATGCTGGCACTGAACACCCATCCAAGACTGAAACTCAATGCTGGCACACACTGGCATTGAACACCCATTCAATACTCAGACTCAATGCTGGCTCTGAACACCCACTCAATACTGAGACTCAATACTGGCACTGATCACCCATTCAATATTGAGACTCAATGCTGGCACACACTGGCACTGAACACCCATTCAATACTGAGACTCAATGCTGGCACTGAACACCCATTCAATACTGAGACTCAATGCTGGCACACACTGGCAATGAACACCCATTCAATACTGAGACTCAATGCTGGCACTGAACACCCATTCAATACTGAAACTCAATTATCGCACAAGCTGGCACTGAACACCCATTCAATACTGAGACTCAATACTGGCACACACTTGCACTGAACACCCATGAAATACTGCAACTCAATACTGGCACACACTGGCGTTGAACACCCATTCAATACTGAAAATCAATGCTGGCACACACTGGCATTGAACACCCATTCAATACTGAAACTCAGTGGTGGCACTGAACACCCATTCAATACTGAGACTCAATGCTGGCACTGAACACCCATTCAATTTGAGACCCAATTCTGGCACACACTGGCATTGAACACTCATTCAATCCTGAAACTCAATTCTGGCACAAACTGGCACTGAACACCCAATCAATACTGAGACTCAATGCTGGCACACACTGGCATTGAACACACATTCAATACTGATAGTCAATACTGGCACTGAACACCCATTGAATACTGAGATTCAATACTGGCACACACTGGCACTGAACATCCATTCAATACTGAGACCCAATGCTGGCACACACTGGCACTGAACACCCATTTAATACTGAAAATCAA